>NW_027526225.1:20505285-21105285 GCF_048455015.1 Haemaphysalis longicornis | reverse complement strand
ATACCCAATGTAGGGAAAAATACGGTTCGATATAAACGTACGAATTCCTATACTTTTACACAGAATTTTCAAGGGGATAATTCATGAGTTCGATATAGACGAGAATTCGATATACCTGTGTTCGATATATCCGTGTTCGACTGTAGTATATTCTCTGTCATCAAGCACAGCCATCTCGGTTGTCGCTTCCGTATGTTATCTAACATCCGGCGTGGCATTATCCTGCTTAGGAATACGGCATAATAACGTATGCCTCGTTTGGTGTTCATGCATACTTTTTGAACACGAAAATTCTACAAATAAGTGCTATCAACCACAACAACAAGTATCATTCACAAGGAAACATGGCGAAAAGAGCATGGCAGAGGCGGCCGATCCGGCCGGAAGTCCAGGTATGACGTTTTTCAGCCGGTTTTCGCCCGCGCTTCTCGGTCTTCTGGCATCGTCCGGCGAGATGGGGGCGGGGCATCGGGCCACTTTTGTTTGCGCATTGCGCCGCTTCTATCGCATGTATTGCGAAAATATTTCGTACGCGGGAACTATTCAATGTGTACTTGCTGCTAGTCAACTTTTCTTTTAATTCTAAAACTGCTTCACCTTCCCTTTAAGGCAGAGAAGAGATTACATAGAGAGCAAAAGGTACAAAATACTTAACAGCTGGTTTCTGCCAACCGGGAATCAATTACAGCCTTCAGTGGTTGATGAATAACTGCCAGTACCTTTCTGCGTGGTTTGCTCGGCCGCCAGCAAGTCCTCGTTGGACCCCCTGGGCTCCCCCGTTGCCGACACCACCGGCTTGGCCTTCATCACGGTGACTCGCTCGGCAGCCGTGGGAGCGGCCTTGGCAGCTACCTTGGCCTGGGTTGGAAGGCAAACGCACGCAGACATCAACACCTCTTTCCCTTCAACGTGGTGGGGCGACCAAGGGGCATTAATTTCGTCCAGAATGCCACACTCCCTTTGGTTTCACCAGAACAAGAATTATGAAACAGGCACAAAGGTGCAGTTGACCAGTCTGCACATCAATTTGGGCTTCATGACAGAATACGAAATGAGGCAGGTCATAAATAAACACGTGACTTATCATAAAAAAAAAAAACAAAAAAAAAAAACAGCCTCTCTCTTTTAGAGAATTAAGGGGGGGGGGGGGGAATGCGGATTGTGAAGTGCTCTGGAGCTGGGAGTGTTACTACCGCACCTGAACGAATGAGAAGTATTTGTAGTAGGACGGCTCCTGGGCCTAACAGGGGAAAAGTGGTTCAGGAGGGAAAGGGGTACCCGTTGAAGAGTTTTAGGCGTGTGGCCACTACATGGACTGACTCTCAAAAAAGAACACTGCTACCCGAGTTCTCGTTAACACAAGAAATGGCATGACTCACCAATCTTTCAAGGAGGCGAGATCATGATTGCTTTCGGGCACAAAGAATGCCTGCCCGAGCAGCTGGGAACCATGCATGCATCACATTCTGTTGCAAAATATCCTCGCTACTCGAATAACCGAAAGAAGACTTTTGCATGCATTCAACCGCCCCCACCACGAGTACATTATGCTTGGAAAACAAAGTGCCTGCGTGCGTCAAAACTCGTCCAAAGGCCACGACTGTTCAACAAGCACGTCTTCTTGTGCTTGCTGAACAGTCAAAACCTCGTTACAAGAGACACTCAAGGGATCCAGGAAACGTCTCTTGTTAACCAAGGTTCCTTGTATGCAATGTTGCTAACATGGTGAACATGGGAAAAATAACCAGTCTCCATTCAAATGTCTCTTATAACCAAGTGTCCCGTGTAGCAAGGTTTTACTGTACCAATGACACATGCACTGATGGCATATCGTAAAAGGGCGCACTGGCTGTTTTGTCAAGAATAAGTGGCATTTACCAGAGATGTATACCAGCTGCTAAAGACAAGGTGCAAAGTGAACGACCCATTCATCACAGTTGACAGGAGTTCCATACAATGAATCAGTGTTTGGAAATAACCCTACACATAGCAAATTCATCGCTGGAAATTTGTTACATGAGGGTTCAACTACATTACATGATTTGCAGTGCCGCCAGCAGTTGGTTACAAGGACATCTGGCTGCAAGACTACAGTATGCCAAGGCCACACAAGTACAAAGTGCATTTGGTGCATATGCACTCTCCCTAACCAAACGAACAGAAAGCAATAGTCTAGAAACCCGGAAAGTAACACAAGCCATTAAGGTTATAGTAGAAACTAAAACGAAGGAACAAAGAACTGCCAAGCGCCAGTTTCAAACCAACCCCCTTCATGTCACTGCGCTAGGACGGAACCTCTATGCCACTAGGGACGTCGCTGTGGACTACCTTGACCCAGCCTTAAAAATTCAAATGCCATCGGACAGCACTTCAGCCATGCCTTTCGCACCGAGCTAAAGCGTCGCTGCGAGCCACTCTAGACACTGCCAAACGAAAGAGCAGAAAAGGCAGTGCCTGACTATTCTGCCCTCTACCTGCCTGTTTGTTGCACTGTTTTGTCCCCACCAGGGATTTGCTAGCTCAGCCCTTGGGGGTTCACTTACAGGTATCTTTTTGACCAGCTTTGGCTGCGTGCCTGCCTTGGCTTGAACTGCTGTGGCGCTTGTAGCCGAGCCAGTCAATGTTGTCGCCGGGGCCTGGACGGGAGCGGACGCTACGACAGCCGTGCTGGAAGCTGGCTTCTTCTTGGGAGCTGCCGGAGGCTTGGCCACCGAGGCCTTTGCAGCGACTGGCACGGGCTTCTTCTGCACCCCGTCCGTTCCAGCCGGCTTCTTCGCAGGCTTGGCAGCCGGCTTTTTCTTGGCCGCCTGAGCAGCAGCCGTCTTGGCAGACGGTGGAGTGCTTGGGGTGGGAGGCACCTTCTTCCCTGCAAGTGGAAACAAGGCCGCCCAGACAAAGCTCGTCAAGATTACTGTTTTGTCTGGCATTCAAGATCTTGAACTACGAGGGGGCCACAATGAACACATGCTGCTTTGCTTGCTCCCAACAGTCGGAACAGGAAATGAAAATGCTAGGCCGAGTTGTTTTCAATTACATGAGTGAACTTCAAACCTCCAGTAACCCGACTTCTGGGGCCAAAAGTGGGACGTGGGTTACGGCGACTCTCAAGACGAAAGGCATAGCCCCACAGGAATAGGAAGTGGGGCTCATAGTGACTCCATAAAAGCTAGTAAGGCCCTTCCCTTACGCAGCAACACACCCAAAAGTTTCTTTCTTCCACAAGTCAACGCAGCAGCCTTAACGCAGGAGATCACGGGCTAAAATTTGACAACCCAGACTCACTTCATTGGCCAATACTTCAGCCAGCATGGTCAGCCACAGCCTAATGGTAAATAGGCTCCAGGCAATGAGTGAAATTTCCTAGCGACCGCAGTGAAACTATCCTTCGAGAGGTGGCATTCACCCTCCAGGCGCACTGCAAATGCTCATTGGTTTAATGTTAATTTTACAGCGAAGCTGTATATGGCCACGGTACGGTGGGATTTTCATGTCCATGTGCAAAAACTTCCCGCGGTATATTTGTAGCAGCAGGACAATGTCCTTGATTGCATATCATTTATTATGAGGTTCCAACAGCTCGCAGCGTCCAGGGCACAACAGGATGGTGGATGGGCATGGTACGCTGCTTTAAGAGATACTCATGTTGTGTCTCTCGGAAACGCCGACAAACGCACTGTTTCAAGTCGGTAGTTACACTGGGAACATGCGACAAGTGTGCGGACTTCCAAGTGGGTGGTGTTGCGGTATATATAAAGGTAAGAATGCCTGTACGTTCTAGACTTGCATGAGGACGAATACCTTGACTGCAGTCTCGATGTCTGTAGCATCCAGACCAATGATGGAATCGCGATATCAATGATAAAGCTACACTCAAAATTTCCACCAGAATAAGTTCATTTTGAAAGTCTACAATCCTTTCTAGCTTTGGATTGCTTTCATTGGTGCAGGATAATTCCCCAGCTAACGCACCGTGATATCACAAGGGATAGTAGCAGGCAAGTTGCCACAAAATGGCCTCTTTTTTTTTTTTTAATTCTCTAGCAGCACGCAAGCCTCAGAAAATGCAAAAGTATCGAAACTGTAAATCGTGCGACAAACAAAAAAGAGTGGATCAGAAAACCAATGTCTTCTGCGATGCGTGTGCGGCCAACCTATGCTTCGAGGAACTGTTTTGCCCAAGGGCACAAAGCACACCAGTGCTAACACTTTTCCGTAAGTCAAGAAAGTTTACAGCTAGGCATTTGATAATAGCAGAAAGTTTGCACTAACAGCATATGTACAAAATGTATGTCATAAAGTTCGTGTATTGTTTCTGTGGAGCAACACTGATGTTTTTTGCTCCTTTCTTTTGTGTTCACCCCACTTTTTCAAATAAAAATTCCTTTTCAAAACAATTACCAGCGCAAAAGAAATTTACTCTTCCACAATTCGATACCATACACTTATACTTTGCATATTTTTTTAGAAAGGGAAAATATTGTTCGCTTGACAACCCAAAATCACTGCTTTTCCTGTGGGCAGAAAAGTAAAAAAAAAAAAAGGCAAATGTCGCGAGATGCTGAGTAAGTGATCAAAAATCATCACTGCACACTCTTGCTGGCTGACACCTGTGCGCACACGCATATGCAAGTGAAAGTGC
This sequence comes from Haemaphysalis longicornis, assembly GCF_048455015.1. Lineage (NCBI taxonomy): Eukaryota > Metazoa > Arthropoda > Arachnida > Ixodida > Ixodidae > Haemaphysalis > Haemaphysalis longicornis. Next base: position 21,100,646 of record NW_027526225.1, on the reverse strand, counting down.
ACCCACACATTTCGACATATTACATTGGAACCCTCAGTACCCGTAAAGGCATTGTTCGCTGCTAGTGTTGTTTTCAACATGGGCTGTAGTTGTTTTCAACGGAAACTTGCGTCTCTGTCCTGCCATTCAGTAATGTTGAGCACAGGGCATGGAAACAAACAAAAATGACAAAAACCCTGCCACAGCCAAACAAGGTAGCAAGACAGCATTCTTAAAACCAGCTGATTTTGCTTTCTTTACAAATCCCCCCCTGAGCTACCTACAAGGTGGTTATGTAAACAATGATCTCTTTCTTGCACACGACAACAAATAGTGGAGAATAGTTTCTGGGAAAATGTAAATTACCTCTCCAAAAGCTTGCTCTAGACTTTTATTTTGCCTCCATTAAAACGAGCACGCTTCCACAAGGCTTCTGTAATGCGCGCTCGCGTTCCAGCTCAAGTAGAGACGAATGGTCAGTAATAAGGTTGGGCTGTGATGTAAACCGTGAATTAAAATAGGCGCCTCAAACGACAGTGCATGCCCAACGCCGTCACCCTTACAAACTCCATTGAAGGCTTTGAGATGTGGCCGTGATGGCCGAGAATTTTCAGGTCTGTGTAATGAACGATGCACCGGAACTGATCAGTAGCTCAGAATGGGTTCATCGTCCTCGTCGTGAAGGTAAATAATGCCTCGCTTGTATGTAAACAGAAATGTTAAATTTTTTAAACTGACACGCGATTAGGCACGTGAAAAATAAAAATAAAAAATAACGACTACCGGTGGTTGTTTGCAAGGCCAGATCAGCGAAAAAAGCGGTACCCACCAACTTTCTTCTCTTCATTGTTTAACTCCGCCGCCAAATCGTCGTCGTCGGCGTTCTCGAGAAGTTCGTCCAAGACGTTGACTTCCAAGTCTTCGAGGCGTTCGAAAGCATGAAACAGTAGCAGGACGCAATATATGATACACAATGCAGCACCACAACTGATCGTTTGGGGGGCAGCACTGGCACTTTTAGAAAAAAATTCCCCCGGAATTCCAACGCCACGGTGTTAATTTTTCAAGTAGATTTAGGCAAGCATCGAACACAGCGGCGCACGCCAAACAGCACTGCTTCGGTGGGCAAGGAGCAAAGATGGTCAACGACTGCAACACAAAGCGCTGCCGAAAACCCCTCCCGGCCGAAGCGCGCCTGGGGTTCGTTTTCGGGCCCTGAGGGATAGTTAATTAAAGCCCAGGTAGTCGAGACACAGCTCAATGTATAATTGCATAGATGAACTAACAACAAAAGTGTCCAGGCGATGATAGGTCGTTCGATGCACAGACGCGCGGCAACACCACTGCGCAGACTAGCGATGTGCGAGAGACTAAACCTAAAAGTCAGTGTCACGACTTGATTACAAGTTCACATCGGCTTACCTTTGCTTTCGGCGTCTTCGGAAGTCATTGTCCTCCCTATCTTCCTCTAAATACTCGCAAATACCCTAGTTAGCGCAGCATAAATTACCGCGCGCAACTATACGCGAACAATTGCAAACTGCTGACTGACGAGTGTGCGGAGAAAGGAGTCTAGGAAGAATGGAGATCCAGCCGTTCTATTATCGTGTGCCAAAGCTATGGCCAAAGCAACTGAGCAACTCACGGAGCAGTCGCACAAACGCACCAAGCGCACGCGATTCACGTCTTCACGTCGATCTCGCAATCTCGAGCAGTCTCGAGTTCGACCATTGCCTCTATTACCTTGATGACTGCCTTTTTTTGGTTATTTTGTTGCGTCGGTCCGCCACTATCGCTTGATGGCGCCACATTCTAGTCCTCAATTTGTTGCTAGCGCCAATGGGCGGTACGAGTGAAAACGACACAACATGCACTAAATTAAAACCATTACGAGGAACTGCTCATTCTGGCAAAAACATGGACAAAAAGATAGCTGCTCCGAGGCGGGATGTCCATTTCGTGTTCGTTTCTAGCAAGTCCTGATTGGCTCAAAGCATACGCCCAGGCCCGATTTGACGTAGTTCATCCAACGTTGGCTCATCCTACACGCATTACTTTATGGACAGGCAACAACGGAATAATTATATCCTGGTTTATACCTTTCTGGAACTCATCTGACAAGTTCCCAATTTTTCTGCATTTATTTCCTAAATGAGTGCTTACAGCACTTACGAGTCTGAAATGCTTTAAAAGCTGATTGATTGTAGGGTTTAACGCGCCGACGCAACGCAGGCGATGAGGCGCGCCGTAGTGGAGGGCTCCGGATTAATTTTGACCACCTGGGGATCTTTAACGTGCGCCGAAATCTCGCACACACGGGCGTTTTTGCTTTTCGCCTCCATCAGAAAAGCGGCCGCCGCTGCCGGGAATCGAACCCGCGACCTCGTGCTCAGCAGCGCAACGCCTTAGCCACTGAGCCACCGCGCCGGGTAATGCTTTAAAAGCGCTGAGCGTTTGCTAGACGTATGATTGTATGCAAACAAACAACGAAAGTGAAAAAAAGCTCTCACCCAAAATTTAACCTTACACTGCACGGCAGATTTTTTTTTGTCACATCAGCGTTTGTGCAGCATTGACAATGTTCATACAATGCATGCTGACAAGTTACAGCGAGTGTAAAATTAAATATAATGTCAGGAGTAAACAAAACAGTATTGCCTGCTGATCCCATAAAAGCTAAAAAAGCTGTAAGTTCTCGCAGTCTCCTACGACACTAAACAACTCAACTGTCACCTACTAGGATGGAACATACTGGCAATGCAAAACTGTATTGCCGACAACGACGCTAAGGCCAGCCAACTTCTTTTTTGCCAAGTGTTTGTAGTTGTAGATCTCCAAACAACTTGCACACTGCAATCTTGTCATTCAAACATTCTTCTCACCCCACCGGCCCCCCGCACACAGCAGAATATATGAGACAAAAAAACACGGCGAGTCTTTGGACATCTTTTATTGGGTACACTATGACAGACACAGGGCCACACTGGTGGCGCAAGGAGAAACACGCAGTTATTCGGAGCAGCTCGTAACCTCATGCCTTTGTGGGTCTTGCAGGTGCTTCCACACACTACAAGCCCCAGAAGTACTTGGTGAAGGCAATGTCCTTCGTGCAATTTCCACTGCTCATTGGTGCCTCTAAGTTCGTCTCAGTTACTTCACATTACGTTCATTTCCTCCTTGGTTCATTCGCTCCAGGTCTTAAGGCTTTGGGCCAAAAGGGCAGAGATGCAAAAACAAGAAAAGTGGTGCAAAAAACACCAAAAAGTCACTGAACCACCCAAGGCATGTGAGAGCTATATTAAAATCCTAAAATAAATTTTGCTTGTAAACTGCGTAAAGCAAGTAAACAGCAGCACAGCTTATATATAAAAAAAGTATTTTTGATCGCACAACATGACCTAAATCTCGTCACAGCTGCCTTAAAACTTTATACAACAATCCATGTTTTTGTTCTAAGCAACACATAAAACTTTGATACAGCACGCAATCATAAAAAAAATGGACATACAGAAGCACAAAAGGAACTCTTAAATTGCTGGCCCACTCACAGGCAATGTCACACTGCACAGACTACTGCAATAGATGCCCGACTTCAATGACACAAGATCCCCGTAAGATTCCATTCAACATTCACACCGCAATCCACAGTCTTTTTTATCCACCGACTTCACCGCACTTTTTTTTTCGATGACCACACAAGGAGTGGGAAAAAACAGAAGACCTACCTATTCCTTCGCGAAAAACAAACAGACTGACGTCACAACCTCGTTTTAAGTTTTGTTGGTGTAAAGAGGAGTCAAAGGTTACGCGTCGGCCGTCGACCAAGCCGACGAAAAGAGGAAGTCGCTACGTGATGATATGTCCCTAAAGAGAAGGCCGCGGGGGCGGCCACGACATGCAACCGGTGTGATTATGTGTCAGCCAGTCGAAGAAAGGAGAACGTGGAGGTCGGTCCTCAATCGTCCCCGAGATCGGCGTGAGAATGCGACACCGAAGACTTCGTAGTGTAGCACTGGTGCAGCACTAGTGTAACACCAGTGTAGCACTTCCTCTGCAGCGCTACGTTACACACACACATATGCACAAATGGATCGCTGAGACACTTGCAGAGACCCATCTTCCCTAATAAACCGAGGCCAGAAAGGACGCGCAAAACACGGAATCGGCGTTTCTAACACATCGCTAACAGTCGCAAGGCAATGCTAAAAGCTTCAGCTGCTTTTCATCTCTGGTAAAAATTCCTAGCTGCTTGCGAAATACAAAAGGCTCTGTTTGTACAACAGAATTCTTTTGTAAAGAGCACAAACATAGCTGCTTTTCTTTTTTCTTGTATCTTTTGCGCCCAACAAGCTTGCATTTAGGGAGCAGCGAGACAAAATATCCATACGTTTGAACACACTCCCCATACAACGTAACCTTTCACTGCAACCGCACATTTCAGAGTTAAAAAAGCAGTTGATGCTGCAGTGATTCAAACATCAAACCAGAGTCCTTCAATGCTTCTCTGGTCATGAAACTCCCGGCCAAGTTTCGTACAGGGACAAAGGCTACCGCGAGGGGCGCCACCGCAGATCGGAGGGCGTCGGGCAGCCGCCGTTGCTCTGCAGCCAAACCGGCAAGCAGAAACGCATTAGCAGCATGCACGTTCGCATAAAATTTTTTTGCCACTCACAAAATGATAAGTCCATTTAGCGGACCACGACACGTAAAGCGAAAGGGCACTGCTGATAAGGCGGCGAGCGTCTATTTGATCTTACTCCGGGGTCCGTTCCCTGCCAAGCGCGCTCTGACCACGCCCCCGGCTGCCCTCCAATCACCAGGAGCGTCGCGGCGCGGCAGCGTACGAAGCTCTCCCATAGCGTGATGGTGAAGTTTCATGACCAGAAAGGCATTGAAGGACTCTGATCAAACCAGGCGACAGATGGCATATAGCAGGAAAAAAACGGCAGCACAGAACGGTTAAGTCTAGCACAAAAAAAAACATTTTTGTTCTCCCAATAACGGGCAAAACGGTAGAAACTAGCACAAAAGACAGCACACTGAGTAACACACATTTGTACGCTTTGTTCTAATAAAACAATAGAGTTTGCTTCCTCTAATGTGGGCTTGTTAAGAGGCAATACATTGACAATGGCAGTAGAAATGAACATAAATAAGAACAAGCCAAAAAAAGAGCATCCACAACATAGAAAGCAAGAACAATTTTCTCGTCGTTTCTAGTTCATTTACGCTATTTTTCCCAAGCAGACGATTGGGTTAGGTGGATCAAGTAAACTGTCTAAATTGAAACAGTGACCTAGGTGAAAAAATTAAAGAATGTAAAAAAAAAGAAGGGTACAATTCCTTCTATTTTCAACTTTCGGGTCTTTCCCAACAATCTTTTTCCCATTAGTGCTTCGTTTTCCAATTCCATCTGTGAGCAGGCAGCCCACAAGCCTTTCCACGGTGCCCACTGATTTTAAGAACCACAGCACGTTCCCTTTCCCTTCCGACTTATGCGTGTCACGAGGTGTGTATCGCGTGGCTATGTACAGAAATTACGCCGCGACACGTCTTCCCCTTTTCCCAAACGCAATATAAATACATACCGGTGTGTGATGCTATGATGCGTTTATGGTACAATGAAAGATGACGATAAAAAAACCTATCGCACGTTATATCAGTTCTGATACACACCCCTCGCCACACTTGGCCGCTCGCTAACTGCGCTGCCGGCCACATGCAAAGGAGCGCAAGTCTGTCTGCGTATATGGGAGAGGGTTTAGGTGGATAAAGGGAGGCAATTAAAAAGGCATTCACGTCGAAATGTGAAATGATCAAAAGAATAGGGGAGGGGGGTCAGACAGCAAAAGGCTATAAACTCGACAACAGTACAACTCTGCATCGAGTTTTGGGGAATCGACAGAACTACTACTTCACTATTGCCTCGACGAATATCTGAGCACGGGAGGGTGGAACAAGAAAATAAAAACGATAGCGACAAACGAGAAAATGTAACCTGAGGTGACGGCAGCGATGGCAACACCAAAAGGTGTTGGGAAACCAGGGGACAAGGGGGTTTTCTTCTCTTTCTTTCTTTCTACTTTTCGTTTCCCTTTCTTTTGTCGATTTATCAAAAGCCGACAAAGTCTAACATTAGCACTCGCCCCAGTGTTTGGAGCGCTACAAGTTCATCAAAGCTTCCAAATAGCCAAAAGCCAGTCCTGTCGAAAATGCAAGAAAGTGTTTAACCTGAGTGACTAGGAAGCGAGGAGGTGTTAGCCGCCATCGTTTGTTTAAAAAAATGGTGATTTCGAGCTCTGGCGCTCGTATTAACGCGTTTTCGAAGCACGCCTGCCTGTAGCAAGGCATGACCCTAGGGTGTCAGACGTTGGTTCTCTTCCACATTTTTCACGTTTTTGCATGAACACGGACAGCAGCGTGGCCCGAAAGCTACAAGTCCAAAACGACTCTATGTGTGGTTCATGAAACATGATTAAACATGCAAGAAATAATAATAACAAAAAGCTGCAACATTCTACGGGCAGGACATTTTAGGAGTTAAAAAATCGCAACGTCAGCACCCCACTACGCATAATAAAGTTAAGATACTCGCCTACAAAAAAGGAAGCTTCATTCAGAGATTGCACGTGATGAGTAACTCTAAGACTGACACCAATAATGCTTTCTACTGAACAAAAAAAGAAAAGCTGCATTCGCTGCACAAAAATATGGGAACCTGTTTTGCTTCGGGACAGATCCCTTTGAACTGTCAGCACAACACGGAATAAACTAAAAATAAAAATTGGGTATTAAAGCACCGAAGCCTTATTTCACCTATATGTATCATAGAGTGCCTCCATCAGAAGAAACAGCCGCCAAGGGCCGGCTTCGAATACAGACGATAACGCATGGACCTGCGACTGCCAATAAAAACTGCGGCAATACTCGTAACAACAACAAAAAGTGAAGACACATGTGACAGAGTCACAACTGACGAAACCAAGTCAGATTGGCTCACTCATCCCTCCCCGAACAGCTGCCAGTGCGGTCGGATGCGTCCAACGACGTCACGACACCGGGTACCACAACGGGGAAGAGGACACGCGAGCCGTACGGGTAGCCGTAGGAAGCCAAGCCAAGCCTCGCCGCAGCAATGCCTGGCTCGTCGCAGTGGTGGCACTCAGTTTGCATAGTGATCAAAGCTGCTCATGTACTCCAGCGCTGCCCGGTAGCAAAACTGGTATTGATCCTGTCGAGAAACGAAACCAGATGCAAGAAAAGGGAGTTAAGGCTAAATCACTGGTGTCGATGAAAACAAGACTTTCACCGCCATGGGGAAGGATCGTTCCCGAGAGAAGTGTCAAGCATGCTTAATTACTTTGAGTGGTCATGAGAAGACATGCTTTTTCTTGCGCTTATTTGCGAGAAGGCGGCATAGTCCGCACACATCGTGCCCCTAAAGGTGATCAAAGCAAAGCTTGTACTACCATCTCACTAACTCCCGACCTTGCCTGGCACGTTTGCCAGCTCACCGACTTTTCAATTCGCCCATGCCAAGCCCGCCTATAAATGCTAATGCATCTCACAAGTCGCAGCACCAACACTTATCCAAACCTCGTTATAAAACCCAACCTCCAGAGCTCTCATCACAAGATGCGTTTGCTGTTGTATGTAGAAAACAAAAAGAAATTTCAGAAACTCCCAAGGCAGGAATCACTGAACAAAAATGTAAGCTGTCTCGCTACACACCAAGACCACTTAGAGTCAGCTTCCCTACTACATGAAAAAGCATTGCCGAGAAGACATTTTTTGAGGCACCATGTAGAGTGTGTGTGTGTGTGTGTGCGCGTGCGTATAGGGTAAGTAAAGACAGACACACACGAGAAAAACATCAAAAAAATAAGGTTTACTGACGTTTCAGGAAGAGGACTTTAGAAAGGAAGTTCTCTCTCTGAAGAAAGCGAGTCCTCTTCCTAAAACAGCAATAAACTTCTAATTTTTTAACATTTTTCTCGTGTGTCTGTCTTTACTTACCTTACTTTCTTGTGCTCTTAGTGAGTTTTTTTCTTCCAGATCACACGCGCACACACATAGACACGCACACACACGCACGCACGCGCACACACACATTCTGCACTGACCTCACTCTGGACCATGCCGGGGCGCTGGGTGCGCAGCGTGCGCACAGTCTGGAACATGTCCAGCACTCCCTCGGACTGCAGTCGCTCCAGCACGATGCTCAGTGAGATGAACACGCCCGTCCGACCGACCCCGGCACTGCAACGGGGAAGAGGACGAGACCGGACATGAGGAACTCAACAGCGATGATAACGACCAGCCCTGGGAGTTTCGCGGACCCTCTTGCTTCAATCAGCGCGAGACATTGTGGTCTTGTTAGCAATTCCCTAACACCTAAGGGGGCCGAACAGCAACAACAGCCTTTATCACACATCACAAAAGTCATTCAGTAAGCAACTACGTGCATAAAAATTTTCACATTTTGGGGGTTTAACGTGCCACAGCTACCCCTGGGCTATAAGGTGCCCCATGGTGGAGGACTCCGAATTAGTTTAGACCACCTGGGAATCTAATGTGCGATTGCAGTGGAGCCTCTAGTTCCGTTTGATTGGATACCTTTTTCAACAATTCTTGCATTTTTTTTTCGGTTAAAAAACGGTCTTTTGTGGCTCGAATAGAGCTGAGTTAGTTACCAAATGCTTTTTTTTTTTTAACTAAACAAAGTTGTGTGTTGTCTTCATGGCCGCTGTAAGAGTGCTTCTTTTGCAAGAATTCGCTAGCCGTCCGCTTACCTGCAGTGGACCGTGATTGGCCCTTCTTGGCCAAACTGCTCTTTCGTCTTGTGGACCTGGCCAAGGAACTCGAGGTAGCCTTCGGCCGTTTTGGGAACGCCCTGCTCCGGCCAATCGGTGAAGTGGAACTGCCGGATGGTGCGTGATTGGCCGTCCTGCGTCCCGAGTCGGCAACGTATTGGCCAATAAGAAACCTCCACTTTGCATGTCACTCTTCATGTTTATTTGATTTGAGCATTACTTGACTCAAGTTGGATTTTAAACACGATTTCCTGCTGTGCACACGCAGTCCATACAACAAAAAGGTGGCTTTCACAAATCCCTCTTTCCAACAAGTGCACACAAAAAGAAATTCTGAACCATTTTTACGATGTTCGGCCCAATGCAACGACCTTGTCACTTTCTTAATTAGTTCCCATTGCACAATATCATTGCTGATGCTTTAAAACCAAGACATATGAATGTTCAGGGCAGCTATTAATCCCAGTGCTACAAAATGATCGCAGCCTTTGAATGCTGCAAATGACGAGGCCATTGGTTCAACATAAGGGAAAAGGATTTCCGTTAAAACTGTACCCTACGTACTGACGGAAAAAACAAAAAGAAGGCAGCAGAAGAGGGGGATCACCTTGGCGTCGGTGACTTTGAACTCCCTCAGAATGTACTGCGGCATGTTGTACTCGGTGATGGGGTCTACCACGTAGTAGAGGTACCGCTGCGAGTGCTCCGATGGCCAGTACTGGTGGCACTTTTCCTGCAGGGTGAAAAGGAACGAAAGGAGAAGAAAAATAATGGCACAAGTGTCACCAGGGTGACAGGAGAGGGTGTTTCACAGCCGTTTATTCCATTCTACCGCTATCCCTGCTTGCCCCCCTCAGAGACTATCGGAGACTATTGGCAACTGTCGGCCCCTCACCCGTCCCATCTCCTTGAGCTTGGTGAGCATGACGACGATGTTGGAGTTGTGCTCCCACACCATCCTCCAGAAGTCCTCCGTGGTCTCCGCCATGGGGCCCTGCGTCGCTATGTACGCATTGCGGTACCGGTATCCCTGCAAGGAAGGAGAACAAGAGGGGGCAAAGGTCAAATAAAGGGGGGCTTAACCAAAAAAATCGAGGACAAAATGCTCCAACTAGATTCGGTGACGTGTAAGCCTCTGAGCGTAGTAACCTTTGTTAACAACGACACCTTCAACTGCATTGATTTGATTGTGCCGACGCAACGCAGGCGATGAGGCACGCCGTAGTGGCGGGCTCTGGATTAATTTTGACCACCTCAGGATATTTAACGTGCACCGAAAGCTCATACACACGGGCGTTTTTGCTTTTCACATCCATCAGAAAAGCGGCATAACGCCTTAGCCACTGAGCCACCGCAGCGGGTCACCTTTCACTGCAATTTTTCGAACAAAAAAACTCAGTTCGCATAGCTGCAGGCGAAACAATGTTTGCTAGGGCACAAAGTTTCACAGGATTGCACTGACAGTAGCAACAAAAAATTGGGGAACTCCTTGGTTCTGGTGCACGGAAAAGAACACCAAACAGGCATGTTTCCAATCTATCGCCTTTTTATTTTTATTTTCCTGCAATGCAATGTCAGTTGCATATTTTACATGCACTCGTGCAATCCACAACAGCTTGCATCAAAAGGACATTCCCAGACTACTCTCGGGGACAACTGTACTCATTTCAAGGAGTTTTTATTCCGCCTTATGTTGTGCCTTTTAGTTTCAGAATGTCTATTTCGTTGTTGAATCTGATGTTTTGCTTCCCTTTCGATGCTGTTACCAGAAAAGGCTGGCTACTACATAGGCCTCCATGTCACTTGTGATTGGGGCATACTACGTTTAACAATGTGACACAACTACCGTATTTTTCTGCGTATAACCCGCACCAAAAATGCGAAAATTTCAGTGGCAAAGTATGGGTGCGAATAATACGCAGGGTTTTTCTTTTAGCGCAGCTTCATGGCAATGCGCATTGTGCCGTGAAGCTCCTACGAAGTGACGCTGACTAAGCCTTCCATGGCAGCGATTCCACAAAACATACAAGGACAGGGAAGAAAAAAACAAGGACGAGTGCACTAGCACTGCTAGTGCTGTGTCACTGCACTAGCTCTAACGAGAGCAGTGACACTGAGTGAATTGTGACTTTCGTCTTGCAGTCAGTGCATTCTACTTGCTAAATATACGCTTTTTCTATCTACAAGGTATGTGATGTGTTGCTTAAGCAGTAGCTTTGGTGCAGCCTTTCATTGTATCAAATGTGCAGGCAACACACGAAGATTTTTTTTCTTTCCCAGCGGGCTGAAAGAGGGGGTACAGATTACATGCAGGGGCGGGTTATATGCAGGAAAATACGGTATGCATCCATCCCATTGTGTCTGTGCTTAGTTGCAGAAACGTCAACATTTGCAGTAGACCTACACAGTGTACCTTTTACCATTCAATGATGGTCAAGAACTATGTTGAACTGAAGGCCAATTGAAAAGACGTTAGAAGAACGAAAAGCACTCTTTCTACCTATCACACACTGCCATGGCAATTTCATGAATCTTCAGGAGTTGTGCCGCCAGCAACAATACGCAAGGCAGTGTTGCAATGAGCCGCTCATTAAAGGGGCCATGCAGACAAAATACAAGTTTGTTTAATTCGAATGATTTCGTGCTTTATAGTGCCACCAACGCTTGTGCGGCAGCAAACAATGCCATTTTCACTGAGGAATTAATCAATATAGGTTTCATGAAACATGGGGTATGCTTGACAAGCAGGGTCACGTAAGACAGCGTCACTTTCGCCAATCAGCCAGTGCGTGTAAGACAACTCCAAAGCGTTAGACTGCTGTGCAGCTAAAACAAGCATAGTGCGCCCAGTACCAACAGCAGTGTGCATCGGTACTTCTATGTTTACGTGTACTTTCGTAACTTCCACTGTTTACCCCACCATTCTTACAGCTGTAAAATGAATATGCATTACATTTAAGTGCAAATAGCTCGTTCAGCAAGCTTGTAAGCCCTGCCTAATTTGTGTTTGCTTTTGCCGGCCTCAGCCAATTGCAAAGCTGGGCTCATATGACATTGTAGGTTCTGTAGTGGGAAATGAGCTAGTGGGTCACGTGGCTTCTCTCTTTTTTCCTAATTACATAGCTTATTTGAGCGAAGTGTGCATTAAAAGTGGCGTCAGAATGGTTCTAACGAGGCAATCTTTTGAATGGACCAAACTTGTGTTTTGTCTGCATGGCCCCTTTAAGGCACTCGTTAAACTTCAACAATCCCACTCACGTCAATGAAGCTTGCGTTGATGTAGTCGGACCCGTCCACACCCCGTATGGGCTGCAGACAGACTCGTGTGGATTCGTCTGCGGCGGTGAACACAAGAAGAAGACCACAGTCAACAACACACACCTCATTCCAAGAAGCAGATCAGCCAGAAAATGCACCAGCAAAGCAGTTTGCACAGACACCTGACAGTTGGGAGCTCACAGCCACAAACTGCAAATGGAGCAGCTGTCAATGTTACCGCTCACAAAAGCTCACCATAGCCAGACTGCAAAAGTTTTAGCATTTGTAGCCAGAGGCAATTTTTGAGTGATTTTGCTTGACCATCGAGACTGACTGGATGAGTAGCAAAACCTTATGACGTGGCACAGCACGACACTTATGTCTCAGCTCAAACAAAGGCTCGCAGAAAGAAAATAATAATAAAAAATATTTGTCATCACCCCGCCCTGCCAAAGTGGATGTCCAGCAAAGCTGTTTTGAACCACTACAAATAGTGATAGAGGAGGATATGAAGTGTTTCTCCTTGTCTCGGCGGGCTTGTCGCTTGCGCTTGGCCAGTGTCACTAGATAAGGGCGCAGAGTATTGGCACTGTTTTCTCCTATTATTCCGTGCTGCCGCCATGATCATCGGTCAGTTTGCATCCTGTGACACTCGTTTACACTGCGACGGTTCATGGGGGCCGCCATTTTGTTGTTTATGCGTTTTAGTCGGTCAACTCTGGTAGGCTTAGCTTGTTCTCCCTGCTCTGCGGCTGCGCACGACTCACGTCGTTCCGAATGTGAATCAGAGATAACGCGTGTAACAGCATTTCAGCAGCAGAAGTGTGTCCAAAGATGCCGTTTTGCTGTATCTTTGAGTGTTGTTTAAAAAAAAAAAAAAAAAGACCCGGTTGAAGTTAACGACGAGGCCGTAGATGCGGCAATCACGCAACACTGATAAACTCCAAAATGGCCGCCGTTGCTCACGCGTGCCTCAGTGGCGGTACTCTAATACCTTATCTACTGGAACTATGCTCGGCTTCTCTGGCAGCAAATGCTGGGTCCTGCCTAACCTGACGCATGCTCTCGGTGTCTTGGGCAAGAACTGGTCTGTTTAGTGACACTAGTCCTGCCTAGCCTTCAAAGATAACCTGCAAACATAATCTTTACCGGGAACACATGGTGGGGGGATCCCATTGTTCACAGGCGCCTCATCATCCGTAATGTGGTTTTCGATGCTTGTTTTGTGGTTTCCTTAAATGAATTCCAAGTTCTGTGCTGTATGCCTGATTAGCCTGATGCACGCGCTCGGTGTCTTAGGCCTCGGTGTTTTGGCCCACGGAGATGAAACCGTTGGAGGGTAAAGGTATACAGCTTTGCTGTAAAAGGGAAAAGAAAGCACTAGTACTCACAAGGCAGAATGTTCATCAGCCGGTTCTTGAACTTGTTCACGGGGAGGTTTGCACTGACAAACTTGTTGGCCTGGGTCTTCATGTTGGCCAGCTTCTGCACAGCGCAAGAGGGAAAGAGAGAAGGGAAGAAACGGTTGGCGCGCCTTGAAGCAATCTTCACCCACAGGTTTGCTCAAACTTAGCAACAAGTCGGGCTCATGCCAACCTCCCCGTTCGTAGCAACACTCCCCTCACAAACTCTCTGGTAGCACAAAGGCCAGAGGTTCATTCGTGAATTTGCTCCCCTTCTTTCTCCCTCTCTAACCACTGACCGTGAGGCTTGACTAGAGCGAAAACTTGCGTTCAAGAAGTACTCAAACAGGAAACGTATCTACCAGCCCTTTAGGGTGAGCAGGGCTCTGGCCTAAGTACATTCAACGTCCGAAACATGCGGTGTTATCCTTGGGAAAAGCTGACATGTGGACAGATTATGGGTAGCTTGCATTCACTCTGTGACGACTGTGGCTGCCTTTGTAGGTTACACGCACAGACTACGCATTGGCATCACAATGCCTGGCATTTGACTGGTGCTAGCTTAAGAGCTCTTACACTCCTGCCACAAGCAAGAGATAAAAGGAGTTAGGGGAAGAAGGAACTGCTCTTGGTGACTCAATGACCACAAAGAACAGACAAGTAGGGGTTCTAAATAATGATGATTATATAATTGTGGTACAGGGGATGATAGCAATGAGGAGGAGTGAAGAGCACCTAGAAGCACCAGGACAATGAGGAGAGGGAAGATGATAATGATGGAAGAAGAAGAAGAAGAGCGGGAGGAAGATGTTGAAAGGAGGAGGAGGGGGTGATAATGAGGGAGGATGAAAAAAGAGATGGGAGAGGAGGAAATGTTGATTAGGGAGGATGAAAAAAGAAGAAGAAGAGAGTGGAGTAGGCGAAAGATGATGATGATGGAGCATGAGAAGGAGCAGGCAACAATAGATGATGATGATGGAGGATGAAGAAGAAGATGCAGGGGAGGGGAAGCATCTGACGATTGAAGAGGAAGTAGACAGGAGAGCAGGAAGAAAATGTCGACGATGGAGGAGAGAAAGGAGCTGACAACAACGGCAGGGGAGGAGGAGTAGGAAGAGAACCAACCTTGAACTCGAGCTCCATGCCCGTGCAGGCCTCGCCGGGCACCAGCTGCAGCAGGGACTGGAGGTGGGCGGCCAGCGCGCGGGCGGGCACCTCGGTGTTTCCGGCCAGCACGGCCTCCAGCAGGGCATCGTGGATGAACAGGTACTGGTCCTCCGTCTGCACCATGTAGTTGCGCTGCGCCCGCAGGCACGTCACGTGGCCGTACACGTCCACCGTGCCCTCGTGCCGCAGCCGCTCCAGCATCGAGTCGATCACCACAAAGCAGCCCGTGCGGCCCACCCCGGCACTGCGTTGGCGGTGGGCGGGGGGGAGGAGGTGAAACACGGGCACGGACTCTCTCTTATCACCACAGGAACAGCATAGACAAAATGCGAGTCTGATTCGTTAGATGGACTGCCTTGTCCCCACAATCATTGCGCCAATTCTATCCCAAACTTCAAACAAATAATGGAGATACTGAGGAAAACAGATGGGGCAGTGGTGACGAACTCCCCAACCACTTTCCGGTGATTTCTCCACGATGCCACAGAATCTTGTCAGTACAACTGGCG
The DNA here is from genome assembly GCF_048455015.1 of Haemaphysalis longicornis. NCBI lineage: Eukaryota > Metazoa > Arthropoda > Arachnida > Ixodida > Ixodidae > Haemaphysalis > Haemaphysalis longicornis. The sequence goes on along the minus strand of NW_027526225.1, from coordinate 21,085,517 downwards.
GCCGCTAACCAAAGCCATCACCACGAAACATGGCTACGCTATTGCAGCGGGGCATCCAGTTTAATTTGGTTGTGTCCCCAAAACGCTAACGTGCAATAAACATACTGATGACTACGTAATAGTTAAGAGTGTTTTAAAAGTGCGAGGACAGGTGCTGCCACATTGTACAATTTCCCCCTGTATGATTTTTGTGACCCCGCAAATCGTGAATAGTGAAACGTGATCTGGCAGCTCCTCCACAGCTAGCCGCTCAGAAGTTTCACAGTGGCACACAAAGTATTTTTCGCACAGCCACTACCGAAGGCCAGAGGCTGCTCAGCATCTCGTTTGGGAGACAGTTTTACGGGTTTCCAGTAAAATCGAAGCTGTCAGGCAATTAACTCTAGGGCGGGTGGCAAGTTTTTATCGACGGCTTCTCAATGAAACAAAAAAACTACGCAACTTCTGCGACGTATTTCCGCGGTGTCCACTTTTGAGTTAGAACTATGCTGTGCGCAGAATACCGTGTTTTTGAAACGGCTCAACTAGTTCCTCAAACAGTATAGCTTTTGAGTGAAACTGTCACGGTTTAAAGGCCAAACCAAAGCGGGCAATTGAGTACCCACACACGAGATAACGGTGACGATGTACCTGCAGTGAACAATGAGTGGTCCGGCCTCCGGCGGATTCATGGTCCGCACACGCCGCAGGAACATGAGGAACGGGGTCGGGTGGTCAGGGACCCCGTGGTCGGGCCACGCTGTGAACTGGAACTGGCGCACTTCACGCCGCTCCAAGTAGCCGGACTGGCACACGCAAAAAGACAGAAAGAGCAGTCACCATAAGGCAGAAATTGGGGCCAAGGACGTGCACTGTTAAAGTTCAACTTAAGGACACGTCCATGTTTTCCTCCCTTCCCAAACACCGAGCAACTAATTAAAGCTTTTTTTTTTCAAGAAGTGTCTGTGGTCCCCAACACAGCGCCCCTGCTTGTTTCGGAATACCACTGACGAATTTTTTTTCTGTCCTCATGACTTTGCTATAACGAGGGTTTGCTCTAGCTGCAACATGGTTTGTGGCCCTTAATACTGGACACCCTGCTAATGTCAAAGTGAATAATACAACATTTCATTTTGCTTCGAATTGAATATCATCTCCCTGAAAAAAAGAAAAAAGGAGCAAAGCTTCTCTTGGTGATGCAAAATGATTATGAAAGTGCAGACATTGTAGCACCACCACCACAAAATAAAAAAAAAAAAAGAGAGAAAATAGCATGACTGGCAAGAGCGTCATGAACCGCTCTAGAAGAACGCGACTCCACAGTCAATGTCAGAAGAAAAAAAAGAAAAAGGTTCCACGACAGCTACATTTGTGGCTATTCAGTATTCAATTAGATGTCTGGCATCCTTTTTTGATTTGATCCGAAACTCAATTCAAGAGCTACTATTTGCACACCATTAAAAATTATTTGATGATTCTAAATATTTTCAAATATTGATGTTTAATTAAGAATGCATAATTTGTCACCTTAACTCATTAGAGAAATGAAGGGAATCATTAACGTAGAAAAGATGTACACATGTCAAGAAAGTGGAATCCCTGTAGTACACGACACATGCAGAAATGCGTTTGGTGCACTTTTTATTATCTTAATCTGTGTGTAAGTGGTGCGTAGTAATCTACAAGCCGCACGAATGCGACACGCAGGCAACCCAAAAAAAGCAACTCACTCTTTTAAGGCTGAACGTCCGTATACAGTAGGTGGCCAGCTCCTGGACATCTTCCAGGGTGACCTCCATGAGGCCATAGGTTTCGGAGCCTCTGGAAGGCCAATACTGGTCGCACTGCAATGACAGATTGCACACGGGTGTAACTTCTCACATGAGATGGGAACCAATGCTTCGAACTCTCTCCTCTGCTGTTTTTTTCTCATTCAGGCTCAGGGAAAGAGGTACCTAGTCAACATTGTAAGGCAAGAGGGACAGTTTCAAGATTTATGTTGGTGGTCACATCAATAACCTCTAAAACAGCCTGTCTGTCATAACTTTTATTCTACTAAATTAACCTCAAAAAATCACTATCTGCTGTTGCGTGTAAAGATGGGTTAAAGGGACACTGAAGTGAATTTGTCAAGCTCCCGTTTTTGCTTGCACTGCGTAGACTGGCTCAAATTAGCACACTTTTCATCGTTTATCCGGTTGACAAATCGGTAATTATTTTACAAAGCGCGAAAGAAGATAACTGCCATGCGCAGTTTGCGGCGGCCGCACAAACTAAGCTGTGACGTTAGGAGGAGGGGGCACCGTGACTGAACGATGCCCAAGGTTAGCAATCAAACAAGTTTCGGTTTCGGTTCTGTAAAACATGTTTGACCTCGTCGTTAGATGGGCATTCTCAATATCCCAGTAATTGTAGTACCGCGCTTCTGCCATGTTGTCGGCTGTAAAATGCATAAAATAAGCCTCCCAGGACGGCTTGGAATCGTAGCATTCACTAGCTGAGACCTACGCAGTGCATGAACGCCCCCCGCGTCCCCGCAGACGCTCAAATACAAGCGCTTTACCCCATATTTGGAGCTTTCCTCACTCATGCCTGTATCGTAAAAAGCATGTTCGCACCAGGCCACGGGTCTGTTGATTCTGGCCTGTGCCCTCTGCCCGCAAGCAGTCGGTGCTTATGGCAACAGCACGCCAACGAGAACTCGCTAGTGCGCCAGTGCCAGCCTGCGCGAGTTCTGTGGACTAGTTCGTGGAGCAATGAACGTTGCGGCCCAAAAAAAGATGAACGCAGTATAGAAAACATCGGCGAAAAACGAAAAAGTTAACTTACAAAAAAAAAAAAAAAAAAAAAAAAACACGTACCCGCGAGGATTCGAACTTGCGACTGGCAAAACACTTGCGGAGACATACCTATATATAGCGCTCCAAAACACTAGGCCACGCGCGGAGGCTGCCTGACGTTTGAAAGATAAGGTATATAATGTATAACCAGTTTACACTTTTATTTAATTTTAGTATTTCAAGCAGCTCAAGTGACTATTTGTTGTATTGCGCTCGTGCAGTAAGCGTCCCCCGAGTTTCCACAATAGCTCACGTCTAGGAATTGCATCTCGTAGACGGAAAAGCGTTCGCAGAAGCGTAGTCGTGCTCCTGACTGCTGTGCTTGTACGCCCAGCGCAAAAAAGTGCTTCCCGCACCCTAGGTTTACGCTGCACGGTAAAAATATCAGTTGATTTTATTTCCTTAGTACCTATATTGACTTCGCTGACTCTTCTCCCCCTTCAAGAGGCCTTATATTTTCCTACTGGCGTACCTGTCAGGGAAGCGTCGCATGTGCGCTTGTGCAGCGCTTGTGTGAAGCGACCTTGACTTGGAGCTATAGATACAGTGTACAAACTAACGAAGTAAAGAAAGGCACGTTCTTCTATTCCCAAACGTGTTGTGGCTTAGTTTCAACTGATCGAGCGAATTGCGACGACCCGTCGGCGGCCGGCGGACTAAACATTGGGCCGACTGACTCGGTCGCGGAAGGTCAGCGAGCCGTGCAGTAGCGCAGCCAATTGCCAGCTCCTCTCCTGCTGACGTCACACGAAAACGCCACAGAAAATGGGCGAGAGTGCAGAGAGGAGGTCAGCATTTTCGATTTGATTTTTCTACTAAATAAATTCACGTAAACGCGCTCACAGTGGTCGAAACAGGGCCTAGGGACTCCGGACTACAATTTGCGCTCGTAATCCCGCATTGTTTACAAATCACTTCAGTGTCCCTTTAAAGAGGCCGTGAAGGTAACACACAACTTTATTTTTATAGTGAAGGTTTCTATGCCTCACTGGTGCCCTCCATCGTTACGCCCAAAACTAACTGCAAAAAAGCTAACTTACACAACAGATTTCCAGAAAAGCACATCAAGCGCCTCAAGAAAAAAATGCTTCCCGAGGTTTGAATTGAACCTGGGTCCCTTGCGTTATAAAGCCGAAGTCCACCCGATTGCACCATTCCAACATGGTTTCGTTTGGGTCAGGGGTTGGGTTGGGGTTGATTGGGGATGGGTTTGGGTTTGGTCAACAGTTGGTTTGGGGGTTTTGAAATTTGGTTTGATTTATACTGACTGGCTGGTTAGAGTTACAAATTTATTTGGGGTGCGTGAAAAATTATCTGCTTTCACAAACAAAGAATGCAAGCCAGAACAATTAGGAATGACAGTAGCAAGAATGTACAAAAATGAACCTTTAGGTACTATTATTAATATCTGGTTATGCTATTCTCAGTACCTGCATTCACAGTGACGGATGAATCAAATGCAAACAGGAAAGTTTAACAGTTGGTTCGGGGTTTTGAGTTTTGGTTTAATTTGTACTGACTGGAGACGAGCTTTGCGTGCACCCTTCTTCACCATAGAGGAGGGGTTGGTTTTTATTTAAATCATTGGCTGTTTCATGCATCACTAAAACTTTGTTTGGCGAGAAAGCCCATCTCCAGCAGATGAATCTTAATTGGTTGGGGTATCGCACAAACACTTTCACATTTAAAAAACTGGACCCTGAAATCCAGGACACCTGCGTGTGTTGCCCACTAAAAGCCGGCTGAAGCTCCCAAGAGGACCAAAGTGAAGCTGCTGTTCGCCCATTCACACAACACAAACGATCCAACTGTCGGTTCCTTTTCCTAAAAGTGGAGAAGGGGGAACTCTGAAAAAGTCTGAAGCTGCCTTACCCTCCAGCACGAAATGCGGGGTAAGTTAGAACTTTCTAGGCGTGCAAAGGCGAAAGCCTAGTTGCTTCTCATTCTGTTGACCTGCTGCTGAACTTTCTGTTGAACTTTGCAGCCACACCCGTCATCACTGCTTTACCACTTCCACGGGTAGCCCCTCAATCTAAGTTCGTTTCACTCGCTCGCCATCGCTGCAGGAGCCTCCTGTTCACCCCCATCGGTGTACCATCACCTCCCAGGGCGGCCTGTATTGCACTTGCAGAAGCGGCCTATCCTCCTCCGGCGCTGCACTCCTATTTTCTATACCTCACAACGCTGGAAATGCAAGACACCTAAGCCCATAAAAAGGGCCTTGAAGACAAAATACATCTTCATTCATCTAAGGCCATAAAAAGGGTCATGAAGCATTCAATTTGAAAGAACTAACGTTTGATAACTCCCTCATCAACTCCGTTCCAGCCACGAAAGCCACTTTTTTTAAACCAAAAAAGTGAAAAAAAAAAAAAACTTGAAAAACTTTCAAATTTTGCAATAAACTGAGGTAATATGGGCAGGTGTGATTCAATGTGGGCCAGCACTGTAAACATCAGTGTGTAAACGACACATTAGACTTCAAGTTATGTGGTAAAACGAAAGCCCCACTACAATTGCCCAGTCATGTTTCTTGGCGGTGGCTTAGGTTGATGGCACAAACAAGATCACCAGACGCGGTAGAGAAATGGCCAGAAGGAGGTAGTTGGTGAGTTGCCACTGCTTTGGTATCGTTGCTGCCGGGACAAAACAATCATTTTAACAAACCCAACTTGTATTTTATCTTCAGGACCCCTTTAACTCTTTCCTCACGGCGCCATAGGCCATTGGACACAGAGTTCTGACAACTTCAAATGCCCCACGAAAGCTAAAAACGGCACCTTGCAGACAATTCACACCACCTGGCATATTTCTTGACAACTCCTTTCTTGATTTTATTGTCTTTTGTTGACATTTTGCATGCAGAGATGGCGCTGAGAGCGAAATTTGAACAAGCGATAGCGGCAAGTTGCGCTAAAATGGCGTCCACTTCAAAGCGCACTCTGCAAAAGCGGACAGCTGTGGCAGGGACTTCGGCAGCTGCTGCTGCTGATTTTTGTTACCCCCAGCAGCCCTGATGATTCCAGCAACGATTTGGATTTGTCAGATTTTAGTTCTGAAGAAGACGCTCCATTTAACAGCCTCAGCGTTCGACAGGTGCTGCCAGGTAAGGTTCGTTTTTGACTTAGAGCTCTATTTATAAACAAAACGTGCTTCCAATCTGACGACTGCGGTTTTACTTTTATGCATAGAGTCTGGGCAACAGGCGGCGGGGATATTTTGCCAAATGCACTGCGTTGTATCGCGTTATCACCTTCAAGATACCCTGGTGCTCATGTCAGATTAGCGCTGCGGAGCGACGTGCGCTGCTTCTCAAGAGCCCTGGATTTTTTTTTTTTCTTGTTTTTTACCACTGCAGTGATAAGGGTTTTGTGTGAGAACACACACAAACATGCTTGGATGCATATCCTAGAGAGACCGATTAACTCTCGAGTGGCTTTGTGGAGTCGCCAGGGCAGCTAGGTTGACAGGCCCGCAAAAATCCAAAACTTGGTGTGCAGTGTTGACGTGTATATCGAATCATAGTTTAGGAATGTAAAAACAAATTGTATATCTCAGAATCCGTAAAATAATTTTAGGCGTAGTGAAATTGCCTATATACATTGTGTGTCTATTTTATTTGTGCATTTTTTTTGTTTATTCGACCAATTACTCTAAGTAATTGTACCTTTCGCAAAAGTGCTGTTATGTGTTTGAAAGAGCAATATAAAGCTACAATTTCATGCATAGCAATGAAAAATGTGTCCAGTAGCTCAAGAGAAACACGAAGGTTAGGCGGAAGCACCCAAATTGACCGTTTTTCCGCTGTAACGAAAGCGTTACGGCCTTCTCCAATCCCACCACTCACCTTGACGCGGGTGCGCTCCTCGAGGCGGGTCATCATGACCAGGGTGACGCTGTGCTGCTCCCAGACCATGCGCCAGAAGTCGCCGCACGTCTCGGGCAGCGGGCCCTGGGTGGCGATGTAGGCGTTGCGGCGTCGGTAGCCGTCGCAGTAGTTGGCGTTGATGTAGTCCGAGCCGGGCACCCCTTCCAGGGGCTGCAGCACCACGCGGCTGTGGTCGTAGGCCACTACGTTGGCGTACCGGTTCTTGGGCTTGTTCGACTCCAGGTTCGAGTGCTCCCACGTGAACTGCTGGCCCGGGTCGATCGACTGTGCACGGGGAGGTTTCAAGGAAGCGGCCTCAGAACGTCGTCTCACATCCTTTCCATCAGCACCCCGTCTGAGTCCACAGCAGGACAGAGGCCTCTCGCACCGTCCAAGTCCACTCCTTGCCACCAAAACTCATTTCTCCGTCAAATTAACAGTCTCAGCAATTCAGTTATCTTCTATGTGCAAAGAACTCGAACATTTGAGAAAAGAGAATCAAGAACTCAAGAAGGCACTCACAGAGAAAACACAACCTACACCCCTACCCCAGACGCAGTCTTCCAAACCCAACAACTCGACTAGACGCTGCCGTAGCCCAAGCATCAAGCGTACGCCCATGTCCCAAACCAAACTTGACCCGGAACTCGTGCAACTGCTTTCAGTTATCCGATCTGACATCCAAAAGGAACGTGCAGCCCATCAATGCACGGCAGGCCCAAGCCCATTTCTTCTCCTTGACATGAACTATGGCACCTCCCACCACAGTTTGTTTCGTGACCTAGAAGACTCGTTTCCTGTCACTAAGTGCTCCTATCACCCTTCATTCCATGGCTGGTTGGACTGGCAAGAGCTCTCCTTCCAGCTGTTTAGTAAGACACCAAGTTTCTGCTCCACGTGTCAGAAATTAGACACTTATTATGGCAAACAATTTCTTCAGTCCCCTTGTATTTGACATCTGTGCCACAGGAAGTACACGGTGAGACATTCCCACTCCGTGGAAAAGTGAATGAACAGCAAAAAAAAGCTGTTAGTGTTGTTTGATTGGGTAGTTGGTGAGGTAAGGAGAATGTTACGAGTGGGGACTTGACTGCTCATTCCAGTCTTTTATCAGCCACAGTAACCACTAGCTTTTCCTGCCCGACTGCTGCAATGAGCAACACTGCACTGATGTTGCCAGAAACGGATACAACGTCCCAAAAGTGACGTCACTTTCAGTTACATCACCACCTCTGAAGACCAACCTCCGAAAAATGCAACACTGAAAACAATATGTGGGACAAACCGAACAACAGGACGATTGCTGCTCTCAACCGAAGTTTGATCAGGAAAATTGACGGTTCGTCATGCGCATTTACCAACTAGCCCAGATTGCTGTTCTGCTGTACCTCTGCAGTTTGTGATTTGCATCAGCCTCCTAGGACATCGCAGACACTTTCTGAGCCAGTAGACTTGCAATGACCTTGAGGTGACCCATTTTTATGCACTAAACCCCAAGGTGTGACTTTATGGACAGGGCCACACTGGATAAGAACACACAGAAGAGGATGTGTCACATCATGACCTTTGCTTTTAATTAACTCTTTCAGTACGGCGCCATAGGCCATCGGACGCCGGTGTCCGATGATTTCAAACGTCCCGCGAAAGCTAAAAACGGCGCCTGGTGGATAACTAAAGCCATCTGGCGTATTTATTGACACTTCATTTTTCGATTTTATGATGTTTTGTTGATATTTCACGTGCAGAGACCGCGTCAAGAGTGAAATTTGAACCCGCGGTAGTGGCGAGTTGCGTGAAAATGGTGTGCACTGTATTTGGGCTGTATTTATAAACAAAACGGGCTTCCTATCTGACGATTGCGGCTTTACACATTGATGTGTAGGGACTGGACAACGTATGGTAAGGATATTTTGCCAAATACGCCGCATCATATCGCGTTATCACCTTCATGATAGCCTGGCATTCGTGTCAGATTACCGCTACGGAGCGATGCGCGACACTTCTCAAAAGCGCTGGATTTTTTTTCTGGTTTTTTACCACTAAAGTAAAAAAGGATTTTGTGTCAGAACACAAAAAAGTGTGCTTGGATGCATGACCGACTTACACTCGAGTGGTTTCAAGGAGTGGCACAGCCGTCAGTTCCACTAGTTTAACTGGCCAACAAAAATACAAAACTTGGTGTACAGCGTTGATATATATATATATGTTGAATCATAGCCGAGAAATGTAGGAACAATTTGTATATCTTAGAAATCCTAAAATAATTTTTAGGCTCATTAAAATCGCCTATATACGTTGCGTGTATACTTTTTTGTGCATTTTTTTCTTATTATTTGACTAATAAACTGTAAGTAATTGTACCTTTCACAAAACTGCTGGTATGTGTTTGTAAGAGCAATCTATAAGCTACAATTGCATGCATAGCAATGCTAAATGTGTCCACTAGCTCAAGAGAAAAAATAGTTTTGTGGAAACACTCAAAATCGGCCGTTTTTCTGCCGTAACGAGAGAGTTAAACTGGCTTCACCGTCAACACTGTCCACCATAGTTTTAAAAAGACACTGCTCAGGCAAGCAATTCCTGGCACACTTTATAATGCTAGGTCTGCATGTTCACTTACAACAGCAGCATTATCACCCCTTCACTCCACTAAACTCCATGGGGTCACATTATGAACGGGGCCACATTGAATATGAACATGCATAGGGGGACGTGTCACTTACACCCTGAGCTTCACTCAAGGCCTCGCCTTGCCATCAACAACGTCCATCGTAGTTTCGAAAAGACGCTATCGGGCGAGCCATTGCCACAGCATTTTGCAAGGCTAGGTCCGCACGTTTGCTAACATCACCACCACCACCACCATCATCACCGTCCTCCCACACAGCCACCCACCTCGTACTCCTGCGAGAAGCGCAGGTTGTCGTTGGCCTTGAGCGCCTCGATGTGGGCGGCCAGCTGGCTGACCGGGATGGGCGGGTGGCCCACCATGGCCGGCGTCTGGTAGTTGAGCCGGCGCAGTTCCACGGGGTCTGCCGCGCCCCCGACGGGGTGCGAAGAGGTCAGGTCGCTCGAGCTCATCAGCAGCTTCATGGTCGTCTCCCCCCCCGCTGGCGCCTTGGCCTGCTGTCGTCTCCTGCGGCCACAAGAAAGCACAGTCCGGTGGTTGGCGTCAAGGTTGCGCGATTGTCTGGGGACGTTTCAGATGCCTATAAATCACCAATTTTATTTATTTATTTGTTTTATTGAGAGAGATTGCCCTACAGCACAAGAGGAAGTTTCAAAGGTACAACATTGCACCCACCCTTTCGCAGTCTGGCCTTCTACATCACATGTCTATCCAAACTCGACTTTTAGTCATAGAGTGTGATGTTCTCCAGATTTAACGCAAAAAATTGTCTATATGTGCATATGGCATACGATATTCTTTCCATCCTAAGAAACCGGCCCCATTCCAGCAAAGAAAGTTTCATGAAAGCTGATATCTTAAAGTTGGCATGCTTTGAGTCTAAGCACCTTTTTTACTACAAAACGGGGGGGTACTTAGAACCAAGAAACTGCGGCATGCGTATCACGCCGCAAACGAATTGTCACTGTTGGCACTGTCAGCATCACCGTCAGGACAGCGCCGATCTTCGATGCGGTAGAGGAGAGGATGGGGAGGAGCACCTTTTCATGAGGATGAAAAAGAGCGTGAGGAAGAGGGCCATGAAGACGATGAGCAGCACGGGCCCGACGATCCAGCCGACGTCCGTGCGGGCCCGCTCAATGTGTGACACGTTGGGCACGTCGTCCGCCGACGGCAGCCTAACCTGCGGCAGCATCTCCAGGCTCAGCTCGTCCGAAAACGGGCTCGTCGTGAACAGGTTCTGCGACAGAAGGCAAGAGGGGGCAAACGGAGGTCGTTGTCGCATCCCCTCACGAACGTAACAAAGAGATGGAAACCTTGCTACTTCGCCTCCTCCCAAGATAACGCTATCATTCTAAAGCCACCCACCTTTTGCAACGTGTCCACGACGGCCCGCACGAAAATCCGGTACCGTCGATACGGCTGGAGCTTGCGGTTCCGGAAGCCCCCATTCACCTTCATGTTGCCGAGCACAAAGCGTTCGGGCATGTTCTGGCGCACGAACGCCGCGGCAATGTAGGGACCATCTTCGTCCAGCGGGGTAGACATCAACTGCACGGCACAGGGGTAGGTCTGGTGAGGACAAGCTAAAGCGATTACCTCATAACTTTATACAGTTAGAGCCCAGAATGAGCAGCTTCCTGCGGTTTTGCGCGCATTTTGGACTAACACGAGACAAGTGCCGCTTCTCTTACACCATGCTACCCGTGAATTTCGCAACGCCAGCAGTGATGTCACGCTGGAAAGTTCGCAAGTGACGCGTGGCTTCCAAAACTCTCTCAGCCCTACTCTTCCTGCTCGAAAATCAGAAAAAGTAAGAAGACCTTCTGAGAACTGCCTGACTCCGAGAATGCGTGGGCATTCCTACATTGATCCTCTTCCTTTCAAGTTTTTCTCACTTTGTAGCAATTATACCATGTGCTAACTTTACCAGTTAAAGCATTCGTGTTTAGATACAGGGCGTCACAGTTGGCGCTTTTAGTGCGCGGCACTTTGGCGGCTGCTGCTGTGGTTTGGCGGTGGCGACGGTAAATGGCGTGGTAACCGAACGAGCGAAGACGGAAAGAAAACGGCGGAGGAAAGTGTGGCGAAATTGTGAAGGGGAGGGCAGCTTGCTGAGCCCACATGAGACGCTTGTCAGAGCGCCTGGCGAAAGTGTAAGGGGGAGAGCGGCACGTGCTGCTATGGCGTCATCTCACCCATTGCCTCCCCCTCACACTTTTGCCAGATGCTCCTCCATTCGTGGTTCACCACAACCACGTGACATTTGTGCAGGAGGTTCAAAGACGATTTGCAACGACATAAGCGGCGACGGCGACGCGCTGCGTGATAACGGTAGAGTAGCGCACGCCGCCGTGCGTTCGCCGATCACGTGATCACTTCCTGATACGCAGCAGCTATGCGCCGTGATGGAGAAGACTACAGTTCACACTGCGCCCAAATTTCACACTAGGGAGTATATAGCAATCATCAGTGCATTTCCTCACTTTGTTTCCGCTCTTTGGTTCATTCTTCCTCTTTTTAAACTTTTGCTTTCGCAGTATGCATCGCTTCCCACCTCTTCGATCCTGTAGTCGTCGGGCTCCTTGTTGGCGTACTCGGAGGGGACGACGACCAGGTAGTACTGCTTGATGGGGCCGTACTCCTCCGAGGCCTTGGGCAGCATCACCGTGATCTCGTCGCCGTTGCTGATGGGCCACAGGGCGTCCGGCTTCACCATCGGCTTCGGGGCTGCGTCACAGGAGACGGGCAACGGCACGAAAAATTGGCAGGCCTTTCTCAGTCCTCGAGGGTGGCCTATAGCATGAATTGCTTGGTAACATTTTACAGGCGCCACAAAGGAAAAATACACAAAGACCACTTTGTCCCGACAACAGTGATGCAAATTTTACCGTAAACATCAAGCAAATAATGGAGATATTGGGGGAAACATACGGAGCAGTGGCGACTTCCTGATGACTTTCTGGCGATTTTTCTATGCCGCTACAGAATCGTGCTCATGCGATTGGCCTACCAAAGCCGCCAGCACCTGAAACCTGAAAAGAAACCTGACTGGGCAATTGTGGCGTTTCAGTTCCGGGCCTCCAGTTCCGTTTCATATTGTCACTTGAATGCTAAGGTGCAGTTTACAAACCGATTACATTAGAACCCCGCTCTTACATTCCACAGTGCTGTGCTTTCCTGGCTGCTACGTTGTTTTTGTCTAGTCCGAGTGCAGCTCACATAGAGTCTCATGTATTAAAATCCTCACTGTTGCGTCTTGGCTCAGAGTATGTTCCCGGGTCATTCGTCGTAATCTGACACTCTGAACCCGCCCGGGCAACATGCGGGGACCGCCATTTTGACGTTTGACAGGCCTTGGCCAGGCTTGGCTACCGAACTGACTGCATGAAGCCACACGCGGGTGCGATTCGCCACCACTAGATGGCTCTATGTTACTCTTGCGATCACCATCATCACCGCGCTTACAACCAAAGTTTCACTTCAGAATGCCCGGAGTGTGTGTTTGCCATAAAAGCACCACCGCAAGAATAGCACGCGCTCTCGTCATCATCGTGCATTTCAAGCTTTGAGAACACCGTTGAACTTGCAACGACGAACTTTGTCGTGCCTTCACGCCGTCGTGAAAGCAGGAGGCGCTTCCCCTTTAGGAAAAGCTTGACGTACTAAACTCAGTAGACAAGCAGCCAGTGCGGTAGAGAGTCGACATTGCTCGGGACCTTGCATTGACGCGCGTGGTGTCTGCCAGCGATCGCAAAAAGCGGCAATCCATCTTTCTTGGAACTTTTTAAGGTTTGAAAGCCAAAGCTGCAGAAATATATGGTTGCAGGTCAAAGCTACACTGTTTTCATTCCTTTTCAAAGGTTTCCTCACCGCTGCGCTTTCCTGATTGTTACGTTTTGTTTCCCCTGTCTGGTAAAAAAACGTATGTACGGGGTTCCACTGTATTAGGTTCTTGGTGCTGGCCTCTACTGCATCATGCCCGCCCATATTCCATCACCATACCACAAAATTTCACCCATTTTTGATATTTCTTGCGTTTTTCCGGTTGAGAAAAATGTCTTTCGTGGCAGAGTGAGTTACCACAGGCCAGGTCTATCAAACTGACAAAAGTTGCATTTTGTCTTCATGGCCCCATAACAAAGAATAAAATACCCGCCGCGGTGGCTCAGTGGCTAAGGCGTTGTGCTGCTGAGCAAGAGGTTGCAGGTTTGATTCCCGGCCGTGGCCGCTGCTTTTCTGATGGAGGCGAAAAGCAAAAACGCCCGTGTGTACGAGATTTCGGCGCACGTTAAAGATCCCCAGGTGGTCAAAATCAATCCGGAGCCCTCCACTATGGTGTGCCTCATCGCCTGCATTGTGTCGGCGCGTTAAACCCTACAATCAATCAATCAACAAAGAATAAAACGACTGAAAATGAGAGTACCAGTTCCAACCTTAACTAGCTTGCCCGGCAACCTGCAAACATTCTGCACGTGCGCTTTAGTGTCTGTTTTTCGCAAAAAAGAAGGAAAACAGGAAAACGGACTGACCGGCCATGGCCGTGGTGACCATGATCTTGGCGGGCGGCCGGAACGAGTTGTCTTTGGGCACGGCGGTCAGGTTGACCTTGTAGCTTGTGAAGGGGATCAGGTTCTCAATGGTGCAGTTGGTAATGCCGGCTTCCAGCAGGATGCTCTGGGGAGCGATGGGGAGCTCCTGCGGGTGGTTGCGGCTGTCGAAGAACTCCTTGTGCGCGCTGTACGAGATCTGCAAGGACGGCGTTGTGCCACAGCAGTTGAGAGAGACTGCAACGTCCCGCTCTCATCGCAGCCGTGAAATGACACGATGTTCTACAGCCGAGTCCCTTTCAAGTGAAGCTTGCGCGGCTAGGGTTCCACGTATTGTTTAAGTCTCCAAATGAAAACTCCTGAGGCTCTGTGCGTCTTCGAAGTGCGAGATGCTCTGCAGAGCAAGACATCCGAACATGAACCTCCAGGTGAGTGAGTGTGTGCGATAAGCACACAGCCACCGCCAAAGTGGCACATTGCTCAAAATGTAATTTGGAACTCAAGCTTACATGTCTCATAACTTGGATATGCCTGTTGAGCAGGTTAGATAGTAATACGCACCAAAACATGACTTTGACCCCAAGTGTATATGTTTCCTCATTTGGATATGCATTCTGAGTGGATTGGCTATCAACGGCACTACAGTGGAATCTCGGCGATTCGAATTCGGTTGATACGAATTTTCAAAATTCCCCGGCCAAAATGCATTGTATGCAATGTAAAAAAATTCGGATGATCCGTACGCATTTATCACTCCGGTGCGGGTGACACAAACACGCACGCCGCGAGCAGACGACTGTGGCGTGGACGGGAGGCGGGAGTGTTGGTGCAGCCATGTGGCCTTGGTTGCGCGTGAACACAAAATCATTAGTCCTCCCCCGCTGACGGTAATCCTCCTCGTGGGGTGTTTACGATAGTGGGAGGAGAGGTGGTGCTCCGAACGAACCGAACATTTTGCCCTCTCGACGCCTGGTCTTTCTCCCTCCCTTCTTTTATCTCCCGCTACAATCTCTTCTCTCTGTACCTTTCATTTCCCCTGGCTGCAGCTCGGGTGCCTCTAGCTTCCTTTTTTGTATTACACTTTTTGAATAAACCACGGCAATCAAGCGTTCCCTCATTTCTGACTGTGAATACCTTCGCCATTTTGCCTTCTCCGCATTCCTCGCTTCTGAGGTCTATGCTCCGCGCTCTAGCTACCCTGTTGCAGCCTTGCCATGTTGCCTGCACCACTTGCGCGTCGATTATGTTGAAGTGTGGACCGCATGGAGCGTTTTCTGCTCCCGAAAATGCGCCGCGCACACCCCGCATGCTGCGCGCGGCAGGCGGCAGCAACATGGTGATGTCACAGGCCATGAAGTGGTGCGGGTAGCTCGACTGAACACTTCTGACCACTCTTTAAGATGCCACGTAAGGAGCAAATGAAATTGCTTGTACAGTAAAAAGGAGCTGATAATGTGGGCGAAAACGAGCATCATCCGCGCGGCTAGGGAAAGCGCCAATCAAATATCCGCCACAATGATAAGCCTAAACATCTCCGACGGGGCCAGCGGGCTGTCGGGAGCGTTTTCAAACTGCCGCCAAGAAGAGCGCGCCTCCCCACTGGCGCAAGTCGGCAGGCTCCTCCCACTGTCGCGCGCGTCGTGCATCATTTTCTGAGCAAGGTCAAATCTGACGCGGGGGCGAAATCGTTGACGTGGGCGTGAAAATAACGCGCGCGCAACGCCGACAGGAGGCGGACTGTTAGCCTTCAACCCAGCGTACGGGCTAATTGCGACTCATGCAGCATATTCTCCCCTGGTGAGCCTGGGGAAACATTACTGCGTTGTTGTTGCCCTAGCAACGCCACCGCCATGTTGGGCTTGAAGGCGTTATAATTGCCATGGCAACAATGCGAGAACGCGCAGCTTGCGTGGGGGAGAGGTAACGCCTCCCCTCTCATGCCGGTTGGATTCCTTCCCCCTCCTCGTGTCCCCCCCCCCATTCCCATTCCCACCCAGCAACCGCCGCCGCCACCCCGCTGCCTCCAACGGGCAAGCCTCGCCGGCCTCGCTCCGCCGGCACGAAGCCACGCCGCTGGAGCAGAAACGACGCCAGCTCGAATAATCACTTGAACACTTTATTCGCGTTACGTGCGCGAACGCGACGTGCGGCGAGAAACACCGATGACCAATACAACACAGACAAGGTTGTCTGTCTTCAAGCACAGCACACGCACAACACGAGTACTATCCTTCAGCTCAGCTTCACGTACGGCATACGAACGACGTTCTCACCTTTTGCTAACAGCACTCAGAGTCTTCGCGTTACGATTCATCCTGGTGTTCTTGGCGTCCCTTTTGTAGCACCGTAGCGTCCGAGGGAGCACATACGAGAAATCGCCCACTACATGAGACGCGCGTCGGCGGCGGCCTCGCTGCACGCCGTGCGGAAGCAGCAACTGCGGTGACCGTTATCGCGCATGCGCGCCCCCAGCGCGCCGGAGAGAAGCAGAAAGAAAAAAAAATGAGAGGAGGAGTGTTTCCCCAGCGCCACTGCCTCTAGGCGCGCAATAATAGAACCGAAACTAGAAAAAGTAGCATTGGCCTGACGCCGACGCACACCGATCGCTGCGAAAACGCTTGAGTTCGTGTGCGCGCATCGCGTCGGCGATGAATGCTGAACGCACCTAAGTCTGTTTGAAATACGAGTTATGTATTCAGAACTGCAATAAAGTAGGTGCGTGAAGTAGGTTCAACAAAGTAGGTTCAACACTTACGTTGAACATGCCGTAGTCTAGTCGCGACGGAGGCCGCCACGAAAGAATCATGCCATGGGTGGTGACGCCGTAGGCACGCAGTTGAGTTGGAACGTCTGCAAAATAATAATAATAAAAAAAAATGTGATGAAACAAAGCTGGGTGAAGAGCGCAACGGCCTCAGGAAATAAATAGTGAACGATTAGATTGACAAAACAGGTTACCGCACCTTGCCGATCCTTGTGCTCCAAATTAATTTCGCTATGAAAAGAAAACAGACGTTCTGTTCATTTAAAAGAAGAATGACAATTACCGTATTTACTCGCATAATGATCGCACTTTTTTTTCAAAAAAATTCTATGAAAATTTAGGGGTGCGTTCATTACGCGGGGTAAATTTTTCGCGAAACATGTTTGAGCACAGAAAACGCAAGCAAGTTGTGGGCAGAAATTTTTACAACAGGTCTTGTGAACATTAAAAAAAAAAAGATAAAAAAAAAACATAATAAGAGCTCCACATACTGCCGCCAGTCACTTTGCGAAGTGACGCAAAATGCATTGTTGCCATGAATTGTGGAACGTGGCAAAACGAGTTTGGTGCGAGGTGACAACAGTTCGGCCAAATAAGTGGCTGCCGCTCTCACAGGGAGGGACATCACAACGGACGTGGCTGCCGACGCAGCAACCTGAGCGCGTTTTTTTTTTCTATCTATCTTGTGAGTACATTACGTGCATTTAGTGAGAGTTTTTTCCTCATCAATATTGCACGCATGCTTGCCGACATCACTAATATCGGCGAGATTGCCGCAATAACGGAGCCATGTCCTGTTTGAAAGGGAAGGAGAGAGAGGTACGCACGACCATCATCAGCTAGACTTGGGCCAAATACGACATACTGCTGCAACTAGTTCATGGTGCATTCATTGCGCGGAAAATGAAAAAAAAAAATGGAACTTTGACGGCAAACTGCAGGGGTGCGATCATTACGCGAGTGCGATCATTATGCGAGTAAATACAGTATGATGACAATTATGACAATTTTGATGAAAACTTCAAACAAACAGTCGAAATATCAAGGAAAAGAGACAGAGCAATGTCAACAGCCCAGCCGCGTTCCGGCGACATCTCTATGATGTATGTCACGGGATCTTGTTTTCGCAATAGGGAGCCGTCAACCAAAGCCTTTGCAAAGAAACAAAAGAAACATGACCGGAAAATTGAAGTGGAGCCTCTAGTTCCGTTTGATCACATCAAGCATTTCTGCTTTTTGCCTCAATCAGAAAAGTGGCCGCCTTGGCCAGGAATCAAACCCGCATCCTCGGGCTCAGTAGCCCTAGTCACCCAGCCACTGCGGCGGGTTCGAGAAGCTCGCCCTTCACTGTTCTCTAATACAAGGGGTAGGATGACTCTTCAATAATCCATTCTGTGAAATGTGACTGCGACATCAAATCTCCCTCTACTCATCACTGATAAGAGTAGTGGAATTACAATGACAACAGTGATGCGTCATAACAGGAGGATGGACCTTTCTTTTTTTTTTCCCCCGGATTCCGGATAACGTCAGGTGACTGACAGACCTGTGGGGGTGACCTTGACGGTGACCAGGTCGGACAGCTTCCCCAACGAGTCCTTGGTGTAGGCGGCCACCCGGATGGCGTACACTGTGTGGCTCTCCAGGCCCGTCAGTTCTGCCGACCATGTGAGGGGCACCATCTTCACGGCCCACTGGTCCAGGTCTTCAACTGCCGTCTGGGCGTACAGCACCTGAGAGAGACGGGGCATGTTACGATGGCGGACCAATCAATCCCCAAGCAGCAGGTTGATTGATTGACTGATTGAAGGATTTAACGCGCCAACGCAACGCAGGCGACAAGGTGCGCCATAGTGGAGAGCCCCAGATTAATTTAGACCACCTGGGGATCTTTAACGTGCGCCGAAATCTCGTACACGGGCGTTTTCGCTTTTCGCCTCCATCAGAAAAGCCGCCGCCGCGGCCGGGAATCGAACCCGCGACCTCGTGCTCAGCAGCGCAACGCCTTAGCCACTGAGCCACCGTGGCGGGTAAAGCAGCGGGTACAATGTGAGGAGTTTTCAGGACAATGGACTTCTTTGTGGGTGCCCCAGGGATGCTTCCAGTATTAAATGCAGAGAATTTCAGTAACTCACAATGTCACCCGCGTTGTCCCTTCGTAGTCCGCACCGTCGTTGTCCGCACCCCTCTCCCTACACTATATAAAAGAAAATACTATCCGACGCCTGGTTTCGATCCATCGACCCTGCGGGCGGAACGCAATGTACATGGTGCTCTACCCACTGCGCCACAAAGCCGACACAGAATGGGACGCTACGAACGCGCCTTATATCGTTGACTCATTCAAATTACTGCTGACGAGCGCTCTCTCGTCAGCAGTTGCCACAAGTGCAACAACATTAACATAACGCAAACTACTTAACATCGTGTGCCCCCGGAAATGCTCTGCATTTGATCGTGCCCCTCGCGAGGGGGATGTTTCACTGCGTCGCCATGCGAACAGTTTGCCACGCTTTAGTTTCAGTTCTTTCTTTGCTGGGGTGCCGACGAGCGGCGCCACCTCCTCTCACTTCGCCGCGGGAGGATCCGCGGCGGGGGCGAGAGATGGCGCTGGCGTCTCCGCGGCCGCGTCTGCGGCCTCCACGGGCACCGGCGCCGGCGCGGGGTCATCACCGTTCTTTAAAAGTTTAGTTCGCATGCCACGCAGGAACAATTTCCATTTTTCTCAAATGGCACATTTAATGCTCTTGCGCTAAATCGCCTTCTCAAGTAAGGCTCTTGAACACGCAGGCACGAAGACATGTCAATGCGTAAATGTGGGCTAGTTGGTTCGAACTGTGAAACATGGTTAAGTAGCGCGGTAAGGACGGGACAAAAGTAGAGACCACGCAGGACTAGCGCTAGTTTTTATATATATAGTATATAATGTGAAGGAGGATGAGGAGGAGGAAGAGGAGGAGGAGGAGAGGAAGGAAAAAATAGGAAGGCACTGTTCCCCATTTCTTCTTTTGTCCCCTCCTCACACATCGACAACTTCCTAACCTTATGTCGTGCCAACATGGTATCAGGAGCATCGGCATCAAAGGCCTGTATGTGTAGGCAAAAGTTGGGGTGGTGAAGGCAAAACAAAAAAACAATGCTGAATCGGTAGAACTAACACAACTTTCTTTTTAACCTTTGGCACAGTTTTGACAGGTTCTGCAGGGTTACGTTAAACCAGAGGGTGTAAAAGAACAAGCTGTCAAAAATCTTCTATCAACGTCAAAACAAATAAATAATTAAATAAGGGAAGCGCAAAAAGAAATAAAGAAAATGGTACAAGAGGAGTAGCTATGCAGTCCACGGCATTTCATATGATAATGCTTGCTTTAACTGCAAACAGATGGTCCTACGTCTTCAAATGCCGCTTACATTAAACCAGAACTACCGAAATAGTCTAACAAAATCTGTTTGAAAATGGTTTTCAAATCCTCTTAGTTTACATCTTGGATGGAGAAAGTTTTCACATAAATCCCACGTAAGCGGCCACACACCATCTTTAAAACAAGCATGGTGGTACCCGATATTTATTTTTGCCTACACCCTTCATTCCACTGGCATAACAAATTTTGTTTCGACACGCAATGTTCGTAAATGCAACAACGCAACAACTCACCAACAATCCTCACAAAAATGACCCCCAATCACGAGGACAGCACTCAAAACTCCTGCCACTTATGACAAACAAAGTATGCAATATTAGGTACCGGCAGCTTTAAACCTGTTTTTTGTTTTTCTTTCGAGAATGAATATGAAAAGTCTCGAAGAATCTCCTCAAGATATGTTAAGAAATATTTCACTGAATGTAATCTAGAACTCCCCTCAGGCCTCTCGGTATGCTAGTGTTTTTTTTTGTTTGGTTTCGTGAGATTAGCTGAGCTCACTTTATTTTACTTCCCCGTATGTATGGTGCAACACATAAACCAAGCTTCCATTGTGCAGTGCAGAACTTGTCAATGGGTGTTTCTTTGTGTACAGGATGTGTGTGAAGATGAGCTCCCATTTTGTGCTGCAGTGTCTTACGCGCTCGTTCTTTTTGATATACCTGTTGGCTATGCCTTTGCAAACTGCTTCCAAACTGTATAGAACGCCGAGAACTCACCAGGCCCTGGCCTTCTGTCTCTGCTTCCTCTTTCGTTCCTTTAATTTTTAAGTAAACTCTGTGAGACTTGTGAAACTTGTCAGTCTTGCCCCCCACCGTTTTCAAATATGCCATTGCTTTCTGAGTAGGTCAATTAGTTTTCAAGATAATTGAAGATAATTAGCCATTTTGGGGGGGAGGGGGGGGGGGGGGGGGAACGATAGACAAGACAGTGTTAGCCATACCACTGCAATCTTTATATTTTTCAATACTATGAACCCTGGCAAGTGCAATAAGAGAATCGGTCTTTTGATGCACCACTTGGAACTAATTTTACAGCTCATTAAACTTTGGTGGTACCAGTGGAAAGAAACCATTTTGAGTGCCGATCTCAAACACCAAAGTTTATTGAGCTGCAAAAATAGTTCCGAGCGGTGCATCAGAAAACCAATTCTCTTATTGCACTCGCCAGTGGTCATAGCATTGGAAAATATAAAGATTGCAGTTCTATGACCAACACTGTTTTGTCTATTGTTGCTACAAAAATGACTAATTATCTCTAATTATCTTGGGAACTAATTGACCAATTAAGAAAATAATGCAACATTTCAAATCAGTGACGAAAAAGCAGCAAGACTGACAAGTTTCACAGAGTTTACTTAAAAAAATTGTGCCCGCCTCCCCGCGAGGGGAACCCTGTGTAGATGCGACGCATCGTGGGGTTCACTTGGTGTTTCCGTTGGATTGATTCTGAAATCGCGTGAAACGTGTCGGGAACGCGTATGATTATTATTATGTTTTATGATTATTATTATGTTTTATTGGCCAATCTTGGTCAGTCTTTCTAAGTGGTATGCTTGGGGCTTCGCTGTCGCAACGACCTTTACTCCATCATTGTTGCTGCAAGTGGGAGCTTCTTTTCTCTTATTGCAAGTGTTAATCATTGCCCCATCATGCGTTGTATCAGTAGCATCTTGACGTAGTTTGAATGAGTCAAGGATATAAGGCGCGTTCGTAGCATTTGATTCTGTCTCGGTTTTGTGGCGCAGTGGGAAGAGCACCATGTACCTCGCGTTCCGCGCACAGGGTCGTGGGATCGACAACTGGCGCCGCTAACTATTATTTTTTTTTTATAATGTAGGGGGAGGTGCGGACAACGCTGTATGGAGGGACAAGGCGGGTGAATGAGATGCAGTTGCATCTAAAATTTAAAGAATAGTTTTAAGAGCCACGTTTCCCCTTAAAACAATTCTGCAATGCTGAGCCAGACGACAGCTGGGTTGGCGCACCTGGTATCCGAGGATGTCGCGGAAGTAGGGCATCACGTCCCACCACACCTCGACCGACTGGTCCGAAGTGGCCACGGCCTGCACGTTGGTCGGTGCCGACGGAATGTCCCCCGGGGTGCTGGCCGTCAGGTTCCGGCTCCAGGGGCCGCAGCCCTTGGCCGTGCACGCGCACACACGCATCATGTAGTCCGTCTTCTCCTCCAGGGCACTGCGTCGGCCGCGCAAATCCAGCATCACCCAATCGGAGCCGGCTAAAATCCACTATCACCCAAATTGCAACAAATTTTTGCCCCAGTGTGACAGGCTACTGTGCTTTCCAAGTGACGAAGATGTGCGAACACTACTAAATGCGTGCACATTCCTCTGGATGAGTGTGGAAACACACAGTGGTGTTAGGTATATAGGGGAGAGTATCTGTATTGTGTCATGGCCACTTTGTATTGTTCGTATATAGATATATATAGGTTGTTTGGGTGATATTTCAACCGCTGCACTTTTGATGTACTTATTCTAACCTTGCAGTTCATTAGGATAACCACTGTACCTTTTAATTACTCCAATGTTTGGAGTAGCCAGCTCCTTTTTAGGTTGGACCCAACTTTCCAATAAATCATTATTTCTCTCTCTCTCTCTCAATGTAGTCAACTACAGTTAATGCAGTCCACAGGGACTGCAAAACACTTCAAATTATTCAAACTTCCAACTAAACAACGAGCACAAGAACAGCATTTTTATCGACCCAAAACACAACTCCCTTCGCGATTTTGTTCAGAAAAGTGAGTTTAGTCGCCAAGTCAAGCCTGCGACACCCCTTGCATGATGGTTGATAAGCGCCCACCACACAAACCGCTCACACGGCGCTGTGTGCAACAAAGAATGTCGAGAACCTCAGGGACACAGGTGCATACACTGGCGCAAGTCCCAACTGAGTAGTCCGGCTGCTCTATCAACTGTAGCGCTGCCCTCGCCTGCGATGGCGCCCTCATCAGCACACAACGTGGCGGTGTTCTTGCGCGTGAAAATTTTGAATTTTATCGAGAATCGACGGTCACCTCTATGCTTTTGTTTAAAAAAAAAACACTGCCCATTAACCAATATAATGAGTTTTAGCTTTAACTTATAAAGAAATTCCTTTGAATCACATGTAGAACTGACAGGACCAGCACATCATTTCTAATTAACCAAAATTTCAATTAGTTGACTTCATATTACCGAGACTCAACTGTACAGTGAAAATTCGTATATATATATAAAAAAATCACTCGTGCCACATTGAAGCTTTTTTTTAAATATCAAATTTCAGTTAGAATCAAACAGCAATGCACTTATCTCCCGGAAGTATTGTGTACCTGGTTGTATGCTACCCCCAACCAAGGCAATTTTAATGTCACACAATAAAGGGACTAATGCAACATGTCATTCTTAACCACATGTTTATGCGAAACAACAACAAAAATAAAGACTGTTAGATTAATGAACACAAGTGGCAACAAGCTGGTAGATAAAACTGGCGATGGAAGCAGTAGTCATGAAGACATCATTTAATTAATTAAACACTTTTTGTTGGCGCAGATTTTTTTGATCAAGCATCTACGGAGCATCTAAAACAAGAAAACTGCAACAGTGTAGTATTCAAAAGATCACCAAATTGTAACTACTTTGCCCTTCTCCGACAACACCTTATTGTTTGCTTCTACAAGCTCCTTAGAACCGGCGGACCATTAGGGTTACAGAGTGGCTACCGAGAGATGGAACTAAAAGTAGGGGAACACCATTAACTCGATAGAGGGATGACATCAGGACATTCGGAGGCAAAGAATGGACTAGAGCATCGCAAGACAGAAATGGCTGGAGGAACGTGGGGGAGGCCTTTATCCTGCAGTTGACACAGGCTTATGACGATGGTGATTACGACAAGCTCCCGAAGAGTCGATTACCCACTGCTAGGTCCGTTACAACAACCGGCCAACAAAACATCCGCAACAACAAAAACAACAACAAAGACGGAGAGGTGGGGACTTAGGGACACCGCATTTCAAGAGACACCCACCTGAACACAGCCCGAGTCTGGGACGTGTTGCGGTCGTCACCGCTGAACTCGGACGAGTCGCGCCGGAACTGGACGCTGTAGTGCGTGATGTGGCCATTGCGGTAGAGCGCCGGGGGAGGCTCCCAGGTGAACACCACCGTGGTGGGGCTCTGCAGGCGGTAGCTAATGTTCTGCGGGGGCAGCGAGGGCTCTGGAACAACGAGAGAACGGGGTTTGAAATTGCCGCCTTTTTCGAGGAGCGGGTCTCCAAAGGGATGCCCCATGGTGTGCGTTCAGACAGACAAATCTTTATGCATAGTGTCACGAAGCCAGAGACGACGCAGTGGTCTTGAACGCGGTTGTCTCGAACGCGGCGAGCTATGCACCTTGAAGGGTTTTGACGCAAGACCATGGTTGTCAAAATCTTCTCTGCCTTTTGTCCTTGCAGCATAAGAACAGGGCTGCACACTCTTAGTTTGCTACAAGTTTTTTGTTCAGTGTCAACACAGCATTCCAGCTTGAACTCTGAAAGTTAAACTTTTTGGGCATTGCTCTTGTGGTCTGAGATTCCTCCTCTCCTCTATCCACATCGACCTCAACTCTTGCTACAGTTAAACGTGGTTATAAGGAAGTTGACAAAAATTTGCAGTTTTTCGGTGCATGCAGGTTTCTAGTTAAGGCTCGCGTGAATGAAGCAGAAACGCAACCACAATGCTTGACATCAGTGACAGTATACTAACCCTTCAAGGATTTATTTCACAGTGAAGCGCCTGCCGATTTCCCACAAGGTTAGTCACTACACGGCACTGCAAAGGAGAAAGTTCACTTACCCCCGTAATCACAAACGTTACTTAATACCCCTGCTGCATTGGCGTCCAAATGTCATTCGAACCGAATGTCATCTAACTCAAGTGAGAGGCTTCAAGTGCCATTCAGAATCCACCATGCTCCACTACAATTTCAATGGCATTTGGAAGCTTTAACAATCGCTCGCCTTGCTGCGTGCCGCTGCTACCGCTGAGTTCCGTTTTCACACGATAATGCAACAATCAAATTTAGCAGCAGTCTTTGGCAGTAAAATGATATTAAATTTAATGCAAGCTTTGACATAGTTTTTGTTGATTACACTTTGGGTGCATTTTTTGTGCTGTCTGGCCACACAAGTTTGTCACTTGCTTGCACTGGTGCTGAGAGTATGGAATCATTGCGTCTTGATATCATGGTTTAAGGGGGGACACTGGTCTTGAGGACCAAAAATTAGCCAAAAAGTCAATTTTCTGTATTAATTTTATTTGCAGTCTGCAGATCCCAAAGAATGTACCTGCAAAATATTATAGCTGTACCATAAGTATTTACAAAGCTGTCACCATTTGAAGTTGGCTAAATGGCCATTTTCCCCTGCGTTTCCGAACTTTGTGCCTTGTTTTCTCAAAACCAGTTTTTTTCCCATGAGGTCAACTGTCGGGTACAATATCTTGGGATGTACTGGTCAGATTTGCGTCATTCTTGCTGCATTTGAACGCTTAAGAACTGAACAGTGCAATAAAACCAGAAAAATATAAAATTTCTTTGCACTACTACAATGTTTTATGCATTTTGTTTTACGAAAACATTGATAATTGATGACCTGACATTTGATAAGTTCAGAGCAATTGCAAAAACGGTGATAAAATTACTGCTGTGGTATAGTTGCACTCCCTGGTCCTTCGAGAGCACAAAGGAACAAGAATTATTCAAGTATATCATAACCAGATAATTAAAAAATTGCCCGAAACGGAATGACATAACATGTTGCAAAACTCTGAACTTAGACTATATAGATGAAAACTGACTGCATATTTGTGCTAAGGATGTTAAAACACACTTAATGTGCAAATTTCAAGGAGATTGGTTCGAAAATAACAAAAAAGTCTTCAAGACCAGTGTCCCCCTTTTAAGTGAATAAAAAGCAAACGAAGTCCCACAAATAAGAATATTTTGTTTGTTCTAAGCACGCCAGTAATGTATTTGTTTATGCTGACTTGGAATGCTGTGTACAAGAGTGCTAGAAATGGCATTCAGGAGCCCCAAATGTCGCTCTGGCTGCTCATTTGGCTTGAATGTCTTTTGAGCCTAATGGAATACCAGAACCCAGTGGAGCAGCACAACTTCGCATTTGAGCCAAATGACATTTGGTTCAAATGACATTCGGACGCTAGTGTAGCAGGGGCATAAGAGTCACTTTTGCCTTTCGACACTTTTCGGTGCCTTGATGCATTGCAAGGACCAAACTTATTCCAAGAGGGTGCCTTTTCGCAAACTTGATGCTTTTTTCCGCACTCAATATTGTTGACAGGGTGCTAGCTGGGGTACTGAACCGGCCAGCATTTAAAACTGCGAATTTATATTGAAAAGGCGAAACTTTTCATTTTCTGGCAGCAGAACTGATCACTGACGAACCAACACCACAGATAGCGGTGGAGATGCGCGACTACACGCTGAAAAGCCGGCACAGGACTTAACCGACACCGCACTCGCACGTGGGAACGGACAGTAACTTGCGGTGCGGGCAAAATTTGCTAACTTAGAGCAATTTCATTTGACCAGATTTATGGGAAACCCCCGAGGTGGAGCAAGTTTCTGCGAAGGAAAGTTTGACATCCACCTCAATGCAGCCGTACGGCTACAAAGGAAAGCTATACAGCTTTCTCAGAAACTTCGCAGCTGAAGAAAAATTTGTCCTGGTCCACGACGAATTAGACGAATTTTTCTTCAGCTGCGAAGTTTCTGAGAAAGCTGTATAGCTTTCCTTTGTAGCTGTACGGCTGCATTGGGGTGGATGTCAAACTTTCCTTCATAAGGCAGTTTTACAGCCGAAGTTTCAGAAAAAGTTAAAAAAAAAAAAACAGTAACTCATGGCCCGTAGAGCCCCTAGCTTTCCGCAATTCCGCGAAAAATCGCGGAATTAAAGTGTTTTCGCGGAATTCCAAAAAAACCGTTAAAAGTGTGGCGCTACATCCCCAAAACGATATATTCGGTGAAATGTGGCGGAAAAGTGGTATTTTCTATTAGCAATAGCAAAATGGTTTCTATTAATTGTCTGCAACGTGTTTACTGTTGAAAATTTAGATTTGCATATGCGTATTCCTACTTTATCAAATAATAAAAGCGGCTAGGTTGCGCAGCCTCCACCCGAATCAAGGGGCTTAGCCATAGCCACAGAAAGAGAACATTGCACACAACAAGGCCGGTCAGATTGCAAACAAATGAAGGGTGCAATGAGCAAACCGGCTAGCAAGGCGCTAGTATACTTGGAGAGCTCTGACATTTGGAAGTTCTTCAAGAGTGTGAGGTGCTTGGATCCCCAGCAAGTTGGGTGTCTCTCTGAGAAGAGATCAGAGTTTGGGGCCGTTCCTGGATTTATAGCCCTAGCTGCTGAATAGCAGGTGTACCTGAAGTCTGCCCAAGACCTCAAGTCTAGTGACAGGGACTTGGCACAATTTCTTTCTAAACAACAAAAGCCAGGTGAAGATTTTGATGTCCTGGCTTTCTGGGCTGGGATAGAACACCTGGCTCCAACACTTTCTTCCATTGCCCTTAACTCTTTCGGGACCACCGGAAAAAGTGATGAAAAAGGGAGGTCTCGGTACAAATTTTTTTTTACATAAAGCAAACGCACCATCCTGCCTTAGCATATACCAAAATGCAGCTAATTATATGTTCTTTTACATACAATACCAAGTTTTACTTCAACACTGACGATAGAACCATGAAAAAATCTGAAACTAAGAACTTCGTAAAAAAACTACCGAAAAAGATAGAAAAAAGCGTAAATTAAGATTATTTCAGGATATACAAAATCTAACACAATGCTTTGTTTCTTCATTGAAAAAGTTTGATGCGGCTAGGTGTAACTGGTTTTTTGTTTTGTGTGTGATCTCTTTGGCACTAGGGCCACGGCTACGTCGTCGCCCAGGTACACGCCGGGCTCTTGTCTCGGCGAAAACTTGATCCGTTTCTGCGCTGGTGGCAGGAGATCACCACCATAGGTAGTTAACACCCTAGCGAATAAATATAAACCAGCCAGAACATAGTTCGAGCGCACATACCTACTCCAGAGCTAATTGAAACCGAAACCAACACCCACCTTTGAGCGCAATTTGATGTTCCAGGCTAATCGACACCCGAATCCTCACTCGAGCTGTAATCCGATCTCTAAAGCCGCATTTCGACTCTTCACTGCCACTTTCATCGTTAAAATCCACAGTAGAAGGCGAAGATATGCGAGCCGAGACGAGGCGGATTTCTTATCGCACTCGCACGAGTATGACGCCATGTTTGTTTACATTCGAAACCACTGCCCGTCAGAATAAAATATCTGACGCATTGCCGCCTGGCGATAAAAAAAGAAACTTCACAAAAGAGAAAACTCCAGTTTTCAAACTATCTCCTAGATGTCGCTAGGTGTTCCATCGAGCGAAAATTTGTATTCTGCAGGCTCGCGAAACCATCGATCATATGTGATCGATGGCCTATGGAGCGGTCCCGAAAGAGTTAAATACCTGTTGGTGCCAATCAACTCTGTTGACGCAGAAAAGTCATTCAGTCGCTATGGTGACATTGTGCCTCACAAGCACCATTCTCTTGGTGAAGAAAGCACAAAGCATCACCAGATGCTCAGCCACAACAGCTTTCTTCAGTTGTAAATAAAATCTAGCATGTTAGGAGTCTAAAGTGTCTACGTAATAAATGAACTGTTACATGTACCTTATGCCGTTTCAATGTTGTCGCGGAATTTTGCAGATTCCCCTATCTAGAATCGCAGAATTTGAAATGTTCCACCGCAAAAAGTAAGGGGCCCTACTCATGGGCGTGGCGAATTCGTTACATCAAGGTTAACGGTCGCAACACCTTCGTCACTTCGAGGTCACAAACACATGGGCTTCAATAGGGTGGCAATGGGGAATTCGTCACAAAGAGGTTCATTACATCCAGGTTTAACTGTATAAAATGAAAAGCATCCGCTACCTGCTGCCTCAGGTGAAATTGACAAAGAATGCAACGGGTCTGACGAGTTTCGCTTCATGTTCTTACGTTCTTTTTTGCTACACCTTTTCTTCCTCCAAACATCCACTAAAACGACTCTCAGCATCAACGCCAGGCTTGGACAAGCGGCCCAACAAAAATGAGCATACACTGAAATCTACATCCTCATAGACTGCCCTGACTTCCGTTTTGTCAGTCAAGTCCCCACGACCACATAAAAATAGTCGCACAACGCTTGTCGTCACTGGCTGGCCACTCCTCCACAACCTCCTCTCCACTCCGCACATCGACACAGCAGCCGGCGATGCCCGAGACGTCCTCTCACCTCCTTCGGGTGTGCTGACAAAGGTGATGGCCTCCTGACCCCACCCGAGCAAGTTTCGGCCCGAGAGCCGGAACTCGTACCTCGCTCCTCGAGCTGTTGAGAGAGAGAGGGAGAGGGAGAGAGACAAATCTGAGACGAGACGGGATTTTTAGCATCAATCAAGCAGAGACTAGAGTTGACCAAAAGAGACGCCAGTCTCTGCAGAGAGCCCATATCAAGCAAGCACTAAGCTTGTCTGACCCAGCAGACATTACAGGAACTTAAAAAGTTGGATAGGGAAGGAAAATAAAACGAATTCGAGGTGAAGTAGCACCATCTTTATTTATTTAATCTGCTTGTTGCTTTGTGTATATTCAGTTACTGTATTTTCGTAGTATACTTGGTGTGCATGTAAATGTGTGTTTTATGTGTATATGCGTGCATACACAGTCAAACCCCACAAGTAAGAAATTCCCGCGGCAATGAAATATTTTCAGATCCTTGCCGAACGTCCATAGAAGCCTATGTATTTCATATTTCGCGGCAACGAAATGGTTTTGGAAAGCGATACCGCGTTAACGAAATTTGCCGCAAGTCCGGTTGGCATTTTACCTACCCGTTTGAGGTTAACACTGTCCAAAAGTGCTCAAATGCATTTTTTTCGGGCTCAAAGTGCACAAACTTCTGCCGCAACATGCTTGCATGGCCGCCGCCATATTTGTTTACATAAGACCATGCGGCAGGTGGCCGTGGAGGCAGCTTCGCAGCGACACCACCAGGGGGCAACACATGATGACTCACAGCCCCTCTTTGGCTTGGGCTACGCAAGCCGGCTGCCGCTGAACAGAGCGCATGCGTTCGTTGTGTGTGCAGCAATCGGCAGGTTCACTCGCAATCAAAAGCGGAAGATTTTATCGCTACACGATAAGGCAGCCATCGTTGCCCAAGTCAGTAACCCAAGTGGAGGAAGGGGGATAGCGTCGACGAGTGTGGAACCGCCGGCAGCTCGCTCTACCATTTTGAAGAGCAAGGACACCCCTCCTTAATGGTGCACGTGCGCAAAACAAAACAGTGACGGCTGTGGCCTTTCTGGACGTCAACAAAGTGGTGCTCACTTAGTTTTGTGGAGAGAATTGGAACAAGGAGGTGCCACTGTCTGGCATAGTTCGTCAACAGAAGCAGCTGGACTTCGCTTGCATGCTTGTCGGACATACTCGGTGCCAAGATGCGCTTGACACGGGACCGTCGTTCTTTGGCGTGCACGACGACGAGCAATGAAGCAGTTCTCGTAGTGCGAGAGCTGAGCTATGAAGTTGCACTGCAAGGTAAGCCTCGCAAAGTAATATAACCAACTTATGGAAATAAATATTCGGTTTGCGGGCGATTTTTTTGTCATTTATGTTTCATTCTCGCGGCAACGAAATTCTCTCAAAACCGAATTTTTCGGCTTACAATGCAGATCCATTATTGTGGGGTTCGACTGTATATCTATATATATACTTTTTCTCAAAAAGCAAGCTTGGTCTATCATATGTTCTTCCATGCACATTAACAGACTCCCACCTGCTATGCACCTGAACGGCAGTGGCAGTATTGTAAATACATGAATTTACCAATCAGCATATAAACTCTGTTTTAAAAATTTTCAAGCTGAACTAAATTTTCCTAAAAAACACTAAAAAACCTTCCTTAAACGGCTCGACGCTGGGTGTCTTTACTGACTCGTAGTTCAGAAGGGAATGTTCTACAGTGTATCATAACCTGAATATGAGAGAGAGAGAGAGAGGGAGAGAGAGAGAGAGAGGGGGGGAGGGAAGGGGGAGGGAGGGGGCAGCAGCAGTGGCACAAGAATAGACCCTTGTCATAGTGAAGTCATTCGGACAAAAAGCTGGCTTCGTTACAAGCAACAGCTCATTAAAAGCGAAGGTACTATTTGTTCACAATGCATTGCATCGGGGACCATAACACACTTCCAAGATTTCAAACAAAGCGACTTCGTTATTACTGTGTTTAATCGTCAGTTGAGAGTACGTGCAGCGATGGATGGGTGAAGGAGAAAAACTGCTCTTGTAACCGTTTAACATGCGTCCAACCAACACGCACTCAAGCACTCCCTAATGTGCAGAAGCTTCACTCCACAGAGTAAATGGAATTCAGTTTGGCCATGCGGGTCTACAAGGCGAAGTAAGTGTCATTTGATATGTCATTTGAAGCTCACGAATTGTAAAATAATACAGTAATAGCGCGTTAATTCGACTCTCGTTAATTCGGAAAATTGGTTAATTTGGACACGTCATCTGGTCCCTGTAAATATACGCATCACTCTATGAGACAGGGCGCTCGTTATTTCGGACAGATTTGACCGCAAATCGGATAATTCGGCGACTTTCAGGCCGCTGGCGAGGCTCAAAAACGAAAAAAGAACAATTCGGAACAAAAGTGAAGCTCGAACGCAGCATCGCCATGGACATCAATTATCGACTTGGCTTGACTTGAGACTGGTTGAACGTCTTTTCTTCGCGTGTAGGTTTGGCGGTGCCATCGGTGCCATTTTGTGGCTTTGTTCCCGTTGGAGTGCAGCATCGCTGAACGCCGTTTTAACGTGGAACGATTCAGTGCGGCTCCTTTAGCTTTCTCCTGTGACCGCACTCTCCGCCGATAGCAACGCCGGCGAAGCGGCCCAAGTACAAGGCCAAGGACTTGACCACCATTGTGTTTATTTCGACCATTCGATAATACGGACATTCGGTTAATTCGGACATTTTTTTCCGGTCCTTAGAAATCCGAATTAACGAGCTTTTACTGTAATGTAAATGTGTCCATAACGTTTCTTTAAAAACAAAACAGACACTTTCGAAACAGAAAAAAAAGTAGCTCTGTTTTAGGTGGCATTCGCATTGCAAGCCGAGACAACAGACAAATCCATACTTGGGTAGCAGGACACATCGCAGAGGTGTTATTTACTTTTTTTCTCCATATAAAACAACGGGCACAGAAAATACTGATTTACTGGCAGGTTTCAAACACAGTGCTTTACAGCTCATTATTAAACTTCTTTGCTTGTCATAAACCACAGCAGTTAAGGCTATTCACTCGGTTCGGAAGCTACTGTGAATGCATTTCCCCGAACCCGAACTCGTCGATAATCGAACTCCATTCCCGTGAATTTCATTTAGTATTCCCATATAGCACCAAACTAATGGCATTCACAGCTAATGTCATTTGCTCTAAATGCCACTAGATTTTTCCTCGTGACAGAATACAAAAGTTAAAGCCATTCCACTCAATGTGAAAGTTGTTGGAAGTGCAGAGCAGTGATTCACCTTAATGGGCAGTGGCGCCGTTTATCCGCTCACTGCTATTACCCATCACGCTCTTCGCCTCCCTGGACTTGTCAGAGAGCTATGAACTCTCAGACAAATGACTATATCGCCTGATTGTGTGTGTGCTTTTTGTGTGCGTTTGTGTGTTTGAGTATTCATGTGTACGTGAGAGTTTTCATTAATCTTCATCACACCTTCACCCCCATTTGGTGTAGCAAGTCGGGCGCCCCGCCTGGCTGACCTCACTTGTTCATTAAAGATGTTTCTCTCTCTCTCTCTCTTCGCCTCCCTGTCTCCCTCCTTTCTTAATGAATTGAACGGAGGTTTGTTCAATGCAATTCAAATTTCCCGCCTTCACGGTGCTGGCACGCCTTCTGCCTGGAACAGGGCGAGCGGGAGTTCTGTTCTTTTTGTGCTTGCTTTCATCCCGCACATGCCGGTGCCTTACTGTGCACTTTTAAACGCATTGTTTTTGGCGGCCACTTTTTTCGCTGAGTAAAAACCAACCCGATGAGCGTTTCCAACTAAATGGACACAGGGGGCTGCCAGTTATATACACAGGTTTTGCCTCAATTGTACCTGCAGTTTTGTCTGCTCTAAACAATGGGAAGTTGTATGACAAGCACCAGCAGTTCAGGAGTTTCGAATGTTATGACTATATAAACCGCTTGTTTTTCGAAGCTTTTGTCACGGGCTCTACATGGGTCCATTATCTTACTGCGCTGCCTGATTCCGGCAGTCGCCTGACATTGGGACAGCGAACGAGCTACGACGACAAGGCAGTGCTCTGTACTCAAAACGCACCCAGCTTCTCCACAGTGGTGTGCTGGTCCATGGGCGGAATCTCGCGTTCTTGCAGGGCCCCACCGTCCATGCGGCCGTAGCGCAGTCGGTACTGCAGCAGCTCCCCGTACGTGTGGTTGGGACGGGACCAGTGCAGCTCCACTCGGAGGGGGAGCAGGTCGTCCGTGTGGATGCGGGCCGTCAGCTCTGGGCGCGTGGGCACTGAGGGGGAAGGAGCGAACAGTCCACGGAAATGGCAACGTGGTTCCTTTGCATGTACCCCATTGTGTGGATACAAGGTCAAGGGTAGGAGGGGGCAGGTAATAAGCCAGGTCAAAGCGGCTAGAAACCACGTACCAATGCAAATAGTTTTACAAACCTGAAGAAATGTCCTTAACGGCCTAGTTTGTTTCTTTTAGAAATATATATCACTTCTTTACTGAGATAAAAATTAACGAGCAACGCAGTTTGGTTTACCATATTTCTACTAAATGGCACCAGTATATAAAAAAAAAAGTTTTAATTTTTTTACTTCAGCACAGAAGTGACATACCTCTAAAATAAGCAAACTAGGCCGTTGTGAATATTGACGTGTACTAGTAAAGCTTTTCGTATTGGTGCACGATGGTTTTCAAATTCGTGGATCATGAAATAGCCAGTCCCACAGAAATGTTAACAGGCGAATCCCCCTTGCGGTGTTGAAATTCACTTGTCATACAACATCCCCCCAACTGGACCGTTTCAAATAGCTCAAGGATTGCAGAACCCCTTGCAACAACCAGCGGCAGCACTTGCTGAGAAATTTTGCGTATTTAAACCACTTTTCTAGCCAGCCCATTAGGTTCTAGCAGAAATCGATGCGAAACAAAAAGAGCAACTGATATTAGTGCATAAAAAAGTTTTTGTGGTTTCAGTCACTTGCGCATGTAAATTTCAAAATCCACTAAACACTCACCAACTTCGATAGCTGTCTGTTCTTACAAGGTTCGGAGATTAGATGTACAGCCTGAGAAGTGCTGGCTAAAAAGTGTGTTGCAGGACCCTTTTAAGCGTGACTTTTACTCGAAAAACACACAAGGGCAGCAGTCTCCCACTTACCTCCACCGTGGGTTCGAGTTGTTCTGGGACGACTCCGCAATCCGTCGCCTTTGCGCGTCACAGCCGCCACTTGGACGGAGTACTGGGTGTCTGGTTGGAGCCCCGTCACGTTGTAGTCCTCGGCCGTCTCGTCAGCAACGTCGTAGCGCAGTGGCTCGTTGATGAGGTCGTTGTTCGAGTTCATTTCCTGCAACGAGCAAATGGCGAGTTAGACAAAACAAACTTGCCAGACTGAAGGGTCAACGGGAACCTTTAAACTCAACCACAAATTCTGCATCTACAGTAGCTGACCGATTTTTCAGACCTAGAGGGGAACAAGAAATAGTCCGAATAAACGAGCAGTCCAAAAAGTCCATGAGTCATTACTCCTATGGGACAACTGGCGGTTCTTTGGGAAAGTCCGGAATATCCAGCAAGTCCGAATTTTCAGAGTACGAAAAAACGGTTGGCTACTGTAAAGAAAATGCAATGCTCAACAGAAGAAGCGATAATTTTTAATAGCTTACCGACTAATCCCCATCCCAACCAATCCCCAGTGGGCGCCCACGTTATGAAAGTTCAGAGTTGTGAAAAGGATTGACAATTCATTTTGGGTGACTTGGTTGAACGCACCGTTTCTGTGGGTGAGCTTTTTATTACTGCAAGCTCGTCACTCACGTGCAGCTGTGATGAAAGTAGTTTATTTTTAACCCCATTGGTTTTCATTATGGGAATTTCCTTGTCACTGCAATAGCAGTTTATAAGCATATTAAGTCCACAAAACCAGGGAAACGGCTTGTGCCATGTTTAAAATATTCCCAGTAACGCACTACTTGCACTGTGTGGAGTAACATCCGGCTGCGGTGATGAGTCACAGTGGCAACTTCCATTGCCGTTCTTAACTTGTACCCGAGTATAAACTAGTAACCTCACAGTGCTTGCAAATCACTTTGGTGTTCGTTTAAGAGCAAGACAGGCTTAACAGAAGCGTAACACACGAGGGCAGGTTCGAGCGTCCCCGTGCAAATGCTCACCTGCACGTGAATCTGGTATCCGCGGATGAGCCCGTTCCGGTCCCGGTTGGATGGTGGCTTCCAAGAAACGGCAATCGCCGTGCTGTTCAGCGCCGTCACTTTCACCGTTCGTGGCTCTCCTGGAACTGCACAGAGCCCCAAGAGCGCGGGCCAGCCAGATGGGGTCGTCAGTAACGCGCTTCTTCTCTCGCGGGAAGGCCCCCACTAGGTGAGTCTGCTCTCATTCCCCTCGGGACTTAGAGGCCGAGAAAGTAACGCGTCCGCAACCACTTAGCGGTAGATGGCTTTACGCGCTGTGGAGAGTAGTCAAGCAGGAACAAGATTTGGCGGATTACAAGAGTCACTTTCTACTCTGCAGGCTTGACACCACTGGCCAGCGTTTCACTCAGGAACACAATGCAACGCGTTCTTTCATGATTCTTCTCCTTATTTGCTCACTGCCAATAAAAATATTTTTTTTTCAGTGCTTCACAACAACAATTTTGTTCTTGGAAGGCTTGATAAAGAAGTTTCCAAGAGCAGGTGATCGATGGCCCCCCGAAACACCCCCTGGATTATTGCCGATACGTATAGACTTACTCAACTTTCCATCCCTCTGTCAAAAGATCGTCTCAGATTAACGAGCACTTTACTGACAACTCTTGCCTGTAATTGGGGAGTAGAAAATACCTGTGCTTGGTACATTCTTTCCACTTGCAAACACATTATGATGCAAGTGCTGCCACAGCCAGTTTTTTAATTGTGCGCACAACAGGTCAAGATGACAAAAACTCTGCTCTTCACGGTGCCAGCTGCTACAGGTAAGTTAGCGGCCACAACAGTGCCCTTTGCAAAGAACAATGCTTATCGCCGTCATGGCCGTCAATGTAGGATTGGTGACAATGGATCTTTGTTGTTCATCTACGTCAATGCAAGAATTGGCTGAGATGCAAAACATGCCCTTTACAATGTCGGCATTGAAGGCAAGTTCGTTGCCATCATGCTGCCTTTTGCAAGCTCATCACAAAGATACGCATTAACATTTTGTAAATATGACGCAACCATTGTACAGAAAAAATTTGGGGTGATAAGCTGGCACCCTGACAATAAAGAAAAATTGTGTGGTTGCCCGTAAATTTTTTAGAGAGTGCAGTCAATCTCTAAATGTTTACAGCACGTCCGAGCCAAGTAATCTCAAGTATTTAAATGCCTGTAACAGCATACAGTACCAGTCCTTACATGAGATACTTGATTAAAGAGTAGCCCGAGCTACTAATGGTACGCTTGATTGGTACTCCATATTTGAACAGTAAACTAATGCAAGCATTGCTTGTTCAGCATCACCGCTTGGTGCTGAGTGCCATCAAACTGCAAGTTCAGACATTTCATGGATAGCTGTATGGTGTTGAAAAACCGTAGACAGCACAAGTACGATAACCACAGACGAATGCTGTCTGTCTTATCATTTTTTCTTCCCTGGTGCCACAAGCACCACACAAGCTATGGTTAATTATTCATCAAATCCAGCCCTGACAGCGCCAAAATCTTATCCAGTCGGTAAATTAGGAGCTAAGCGAGTCAACACTTTTTGCTGATCAACCTTCATACGGTAATGATGCAAAATGATGAACGATGACATGGCTTTGAAGGAAAAAGTGTGACAGAACATCTATAAGATGAAGGCAGGAATGAGGGATGCAAAGGCGAGAAGTCTGGAAGAAAGAGGTGAGCAGAAAAGGCACTCCAAAAGCACGACTGAACAGGGCACAGCGCACTTAGAGAACAGTAGAATGTGAAGAAAGAAAGATAGAGAAGAAAGAAAAGACAGAGCAGTGTCTTTAATAACAACAGCAAGTCAGATAGGAGACCTAACATCAGGCTGCATCAGTTGGAAGATGCAGAGCACATCCCTCCAACACAACAGGAGTGGAAGAGGCTGAGTGTGGTGCATTGCCAGAAGAGCGCTCAGAGGCTATGTACGGTACATCTATGGTTACATGCCCTTCATGAACACACAGAGAGAGAAGAGAGAAACGACAGAGTACGAAGAGAAGAAGCCAACAATGCTTTTTCTCGTAGGAAAGAGAAGAAATAGAACTGCATGCACTCTCCCGACTACAGGCATGGCAGACCTCTGTGAAAGCCGAAGGCAAACAGTAAGCTGCTATTAACGGCGTAACACCCCATTGTTTCTAAAGAAGACTTCGACGAAAATTTACGCTATTTGTGCAGAGATTATCTCCCCTGGCTTCTTGTAGTACATGTGTAAGAATATATGTGTTTATCTCATACAAACTGTGTGTATACGACAGTCCTTCATCTAATCGCTGGGCCCTGACTCACTAATGTTAATCTCCCTAGATTCTCCCCATTACTCTTGGTGTGTTGGCCAACACCCCCTATTTAGATCAGGGGCTGCACAGAGCGGCCTTCGGTTGCTTGCTATTCGGCTCCAAAGAAGCACTTGGAGTTGCCACTGGCTGCATTCCATTTCACTCTGGAAACCACTCAAGGTCACCCTTGAGGGCTTTCTATTCCACTCCGGAGACCACATGGAATGGCCACTTATTGCACTCTATTTCGAGAACAGCTTGGAGCAGCCCCCAGTTTCGTTCTATTCTGCTCTGGGAACTCAGACTGGCCACTGGTTGCATTTCATTTTGCTTCGGAAACTACTCAGTCATTCGTTGCCTTCTATTCCACTCTGGGGACCACTTGGAGCAGCCCCTGGTTTCTTTCTGTTCTGTTCCAGGTCCCCTCAGAGCAGCCCCTACTCTGCAGCCCCTACTCTACTCTGCTCCAGGAACCGCTTGGAGCTACCACTGGTTGTGTTCTCTTCCACTCTGAGAACCACTCGGAGCCAGAGTTACCTCATATACAGTGGTTGAAAAACTCCCCGTAGGCCCCATGTATCAAAAACCGGTCTGCAGTAGGCCACCCTGCACTGGGGGAAAGCAGGGACAAGCACGGAGCAAGCTGACTAGCCTGCCATCTGTCGGCAGAAAGTTGAAGCACGTAGCACTCAAGTGCTTGCGGCTGCTGCCGTAAGACCCCCGCCCTGCCCCTTCCAAAAAAACTGTGTAACCATTAGTAAACATTACCCAATTTAATGTTTACCAGTTTGAAAAGCGACCTTTATTTTATTAGGTTGTGTTATTACGTAAATGCACAGCAAAGTTCAGTTTTTGGCCCCTAGGTGGCGCACCAATACACTTGCTCCACAGCC
This sequence comes from Haemaphysalis longicornis, assembly GCF_048455015.1. Lineage (NCBI taxonomy): Eukaryota > Metazoa > Arthropoda > Arachnida > Ixodida > Ixodidae > Haemaphysalis > Haemaphysalis longicornis. Next base: position 21,046,698 of record NW_027526225.1, on the reverse strand, counting down.
TTAACGAAGTAGGGGTGCTTGCACAGCACGGATTATGAAGCGGAGTTTCGCAACTGGTGTAAATTGAAGAACTGTGCTTAGAGTGGCCCTCAGTTGCTTTCCGTTTCGCACCGGGGTCCGCTCAAATCGCCCCAGCTTGCTTTCCATTCCGCTCCGGGTACTGTTCCTCAGAATCTTTCAAACTACATATAGGAACATCGTAAGACGGTAGGATTACCAGCCCTCACATAAAAATAATGCACTCTTCCTAGTAACGTCCAGTGCCTTCATGCACATCGCATCCTCCCAACCCAGTTCCCACTCTACAGTTCGCTTTGATGTCCTTAGCAAGTGACCCTCACTTTCAAGAGGCCTGCCACGGCATGTCAGGAGACACATAAAGAAACAAGATACACCTTTTCACACATGGTACACTTTGCAAAATGAGCCAGCATACAGAAGCAGCGCTTGCATTTTCATTGCGTGACATCTCAATTGGCCATCAAGCAAACTGCGTGTGTGTGTGTGTGTGTACATGTGGTGTAGTCATCCTGGCGGCAACTTATTAACCTTAGATGAAAAGTGTGCAGAAAAGAAAAAAAATTCCTCTGTTGCGGCAGCCGCTAGATTACTGTAGCAATGACAAAAGTGGCAAAGCAAAAAAAAAAAAAGAATGTTGAAATTAACTTGGCAGACTAGCAGAAAAAAGAAAGAGTGTTTAAGAAGTGGTGGACATGTCGCAAGATACACCTTCTTTTTTTTTCACAGTTTCGTTTGTTCAGTTCTCTGGCAAAACGTGTTTTCTCTTAACTTCTTCACAAAAAGACGTCTCAAGCTCTGGGTAACATGTCAACGTGAAAAATTCTGAAAGGTGATTGTGAGGAAGGCACAGCTGTGTTGAAAAAACTCTGCCTTCACAAGGTTTGAAAAAGGAAGAAAGTGTGACAGAGGCAGCAAAAAAGAGCGCAAAAGTCGCACTTGCAGTCACTCCCTTTTTTGCGACAAGCGTCGCTGTCGCGTGTTCAAAACCACCTCACATAGTAGCAACCCACAAGCACAGCAACTGCACAACAAGTACAGGAAGCACCAAAAAAGGGGCAAGCATGTGAGCTGCTTCAAAAAGAAGAAAAAAAGAAGCAGGATTTGGCAGAAAGGGAAGAGATCGCAAGTCGGGCACAGTTGACAGCCACGGACAAGCACAAAAGAGAAAAAGAGATTGGTGACTTCACCGGGAATTCGGGTTATTCACCGCCCCTAATAGGCTCTGGTATTCCTACCAGTCTACCAGCGGCATACATTTTCCCTCGAAAATGTGAATTCCCGAATTCCCGGAAAAGTAAAGAACAGCTCGCCAAGGCGTAGACAGTATAACCTGCGGTGGTTGGGTCGCTTCAAAAACTCCGTCTGTAATTCCCTGAACCCAGCAGAGAGAGGGAAAGGGCTGAAAGACGGTGAAAAAAGGGGTAAAAAGACGAAAAAAAAAACTTCAGAGGAAAAAGTGCGTTAGTCGGAGAGAAAGCCGCAGAGACGAAGAAGAAGAAGAAGAAGAAGAAGAAGGAGAGGCGAAGATGGGGTCCTGGCCAAAAAATGTCCGGCTCTCGCTGCCGTCGCACGCTTCCTCTGTCGGAAGGAGTGGGTTGGTGAAAAAGGGGGAAAAAATGGGGCACGGGTTGTGGCGTGGTGTCACTAGCTGTGCGTGGTGTGAGTGGTGTGAGGGGGAAGTGAATGCTACAAGCTAAGGACTCGAGGAACGAGGGGGTACAACAGCGACATGCGACCCACAGTGCAGAGCGGACGACGTCAGAAGGCATGCTCCAACAATGTTGCTACCCGGGGCGGACAAGCCAGTGCAAAAGGGGTACACAGCTAGCGGAGAAAGGTCGAGGCATTTGGCATAAGGCGCAGTTTTCCAAACAAAACAGTTTTTGGTTTATGTAGGGGAAAAAAAAACAAGATAGCCACGTAGTAATGAGATTTCGGAGACTGCTAAAATCCCCAGGTGGTTGAGATTACTGTATTTTCGTGCGTATAACCCGCGCCAAAAGTGTGAAAATTTCAGGGGTGAAGTAGAGGTACGGATTATATGCGAGGTATTTTCTTTGGTGCAGCTTCACCGCAATGCGCACTGGGCTGTGATGCCCTACAGCAGTAATGGCGACTACGCCACTCTTATCCCATTTACAATACTTATTCTGCACAAAACAGCTCAACAATACACCAACCTGAAAAAATGTATGCGGCAAGTCATCTAGTTACGTAGTCAGCAAAATAAGTTCTTTTGCATAAACAAATGCATAATATTGCTTGAGTAGTAGATTTGGTCCATCTTCTTACGTGTAAAATATGAGGGCAATACGCGGGGATATATTTCTTTTGTTCATCGACGGAAAGTGGGGGTGCTGGTTATACGCGCAAAAATACAGTATTTTTGTAGCCTTTCACTACTGTGCATTTCTAAGCCCACATGTGGCTTCAGCATTTCAAACTTCCATTTCAACTTTGAACACTGCGTGAAAACTGTAACGTTCATTGTCAACCAAAAGCATGTGGCTAGCTTTGTGGCTCATCGGCTCATTGGTTACGTCAGAATGACATTAAGCAACACGGAGTAAATGTTGTTGAAACATAAGAATGCCAATGATTTTCACAGGCAATGCCAAGTGCCTAGACCGGGGTATGCCACGGCAGCTGTCACAATACGACCAGGGATGGTGCACAGAGACAAAAAGAAAAGGGCAGAGCAAACAATGTACAGTGGCACAGCTGGATGTGAAATAGATGGGCTCCATTTCTAATTTTGTGAACTGCTGAGGTCACAAACGCACAAAAGTGCTCTTCTTTATTATTATTATTATTAATTTCTTACAACGAGGCTGCTCTACAGTTGCCAAAATGCTCTGTTGGAGATACTGACAATAGCTCCTTCAAACCATTTTGATGAACCACAAAAGAGGCCACTCAAAGAATGGAGAAGATACACCAACGTGCGTCCATCAAACGCAAAGGATGACCCATGCTTGAAAAACAAAAAGGCTGCCTGTGGAAGCGAGACCATAAAATGTCTCCGTGTTGGTACTTCAACGCACTTGGGAACATTTTTCACACTCTTTAATCAACACACTAAACGGGCATGCAGCATCAAGTTCTCAAGATAAGGAATGAGCCTTAAAAAAAAAAAAAAGCTAGCTGTAAGGTATCAAGACAAGCATCCAATGCTGCACCTGATAAAAAAAAAAAAAGAGAGATTCGAGAAGGCTTTTCCTTTGCTGGACCTGCAAATTTTTGTTTCATTTTACATACGGATTCACCAAAATTACATAAGGACAAGATAAAGGCCAAAGTAGAAAGGCAAGAAGGAATTCACTTTTATCAGCAACCCTTCACCCTGGATGCAAAGAAACAGAAATTAAAGGCTAAAGATTCCCATTTAAAGGAACCCTTTTCTTCCGTTTTTTTTTTTAATATCTGAACTCAACAATTTCCCATCTAGCTGACCACTGTAATAATTGCACAAAAAACGGTTTGTGCAACGAGTGAAAGGCAGGCAAGGCATGGTGGAAGCGGGTAGGGAGCAAGATGTACGAAAAAAAAAAAAAAAAGATCAGTACAATGAGAAATCACAATTACAAAATAGAAAATTAATAAACCACTGAAAGAAAAAAAAAAGAAAGCAGGCCACGTAACGAAGACGGAGAAAGGAACATGAATGACAGCAATAATGTAGGGGAAAGAAAAACCAACAAAAGAACTATAAATATTATAAGAGACAAAGAACATGACTTAAAAAAAAAAAAGGCTTCCAAAGTAAAGCAGCAAGAAATGAAAGCATGCCACTGAAATGTATAAAAAATAATTCTGAACAAAAATAATTCTGGACTAAATGGAAATGGCAAGATAAACTAAATCGGAGAAAGAGGTTAACCTACCCGAAATACAAGAGGCACCTATATAAAAGAAAGGCAGAAATAAATTAGGCGCCGTGAGAACAAATCAAGCCTCAGATGATTTGTTCCAAAGGAACGCAAAAAAAGACAATGCAACGAGGGGAGGTGAGTTTTGGCAGGAGGTCGTGAAGCTCTGAGAAAAGAAGTGATAAGTAGGCCTAGAAAAGCAGTGAACTGAGAAGAAGGCCAAAATTGGTTTATGGGAAGTTGTAGATGGAAAAATGTAAAGGGGGGGGGGGGGGGGGCAATAAAGTGAAGGAACGCTTAATTAACCGGATGTTGAAATCGTAAATAAAATGTTTCCACTTTCATTTATACGAAAGAGAGAAAAGGAAGAAAAAGATCTTTTTGAAAGAACACAGGACAGGAAAGGCAGACGGTGCAGAGAGCACAAGTGCCATAATTGAGGTCGCAAGGATTGGGAAGACAGCCTCTTTCATATACTAGTACTTCCAGCAAGCCTCAGTTTTCGCACCTCATTGACGTAGAAATTAAGTATATGTTTAAAAAGTCTTACACCGTGCTCATGCTTGGATTTCTGCCAGTATATTTTGCCCCTCTCCACAGCAAACATGCTTGGTGAAGAGAAGCACTTCACAAAAGAAAGATTGACTAACACGGCTTCTCATATGACATAACTTGAGTCTAACACTGTTACCAAGTACTATCGTACAATGTACACGGCTACATTAATGGAACGTTCATCTTTCTGCCAGTTCATAATCCTTGCCAGTTATACGGCGCATTTCTGACCCCTGCGAGAGACTGCCGGAATTCTACCCTGCACCTAGACACAATCGAAGCATCACTCTTTATAGCTAGCTTTACTGAGCTTGCTTTGGCCACAAGTGTAGACTGTCGGCACTTTAGTCAGTTTCATTGCTCGGCTGGAGTTTTGTTCTGTTCTTCTAAGGGGGGGTGAACAAAAGGCCAAAAGATGCCAAATGCCAAGATTCCCCACTAGCAGGGCCTGTTTAGCTCTCATTTTGTCATTTCCACCGTTGACCCAACAATAAAAATCCATCAGCCCCATCAGATAAGACCTAATATATCCAAAGCACAAAAAGGTTAGACTTGTCTCAAGATTACTGAACAGGAAAATTACTGTTTCATTCATTTGCTAACACTACAGCTCACTTCCAAGGGCACATAAGAAATTCACCGGTGGAACTGACTTCCGGAAGAGACGGACACGAAACATGCGAGCCTTGTGTTTCAGGTCAGCTGGCTTGAGGCTAGTTTTGAGTCTCATATCTGAGGCTAGCTGGAAGCAAGAACCGTATGTCATCTTATGACACTGACCCTATGTCACAACCCCACAGCTGCTTTATGGCCCGGTCGTGTGCACAAGCGCTGTTTACGGACACAACACACGCGACTTCTCTGTAGGCTTAAAGAAGTACTGCAAGGGGTGTGCAGTAGCCGCATTTTGCTGCTTTACTTCTAACCTGTGCAAAAAAAAACCCACAGACGCCAGGATTTTCCCTCGATGTGCGTTACAACAGAACACCTTAAACTGCTGCCCTGAACAAGTGAGCCTCATAAGGAGTATTTTTGTATTTTGTATCTACGAAAGGAAGAGGCGCTAAAGCACACCCCTTGCAATGAAAGAGGCTTGTCGGAATAGGGAGAGGCAACTAACCACTACACATCTCATTCAACCCATTGCGAAACTTTCCAAGATGATAATAACTCGGATAACCGGCCTTACATTTTGATCCCAAAGCTTTCCTGCAATTTAACCGCCGCCTATTCTCTTTGAGCGAAGCGTCGCCGTAGCAAGCATTTGGGACGCCTAAACGCCTAACAGCAACACTCGGCCAAGGCTCGGCGCTCACGCGCATGCGACTCGGAAAGCTTCGCAAGCGATTAGCACGAAGCTGCCAGAGGCAACGGGAAAGAGAGGAAGGCGATCGGGAGGGAGGAAAGAGATGACGGGAAAGGGTGAGGAGGAGAGGAGAGGGGAGGGAGGGGGCCGGACGTACCGTCCTCGTCGGTGCGCACGAGGACCTGTGGGGAGGCGGGCCCGTCTCCGACGGCCGTGCCAGCGAGCACCCAGACGCGGTAAGGAGTCCACTTGTCCAGCCCCGTGACGGTGTGCGAGAGCTCAGCGGGGCCCTTGAGCGCCTCGTAGGGCGCCGCGCCGGGCGCCGCGTCCGCGCGGACGTACTTCACCTTGTAGTAGGTGATGGCGCCGTTGTGCAGCTCTCGGGGTGGCGGCTCCCAGCTGATTCGCAGCGAGCGAGAGTCGAGAGCGACGCCGCGGACCTGCTGCGGCGGCGCCCCCGGAACTGCGAGCCATGCACGCGTGGTGGCATCGAGGGAGGGGAAAGGGGAGGGGGAGAGGAGGGTGCGCTCGGGTTATGCGATGACACAGCGGGAAGTGGTGCACTCGGGAAGAAGAAGAGGAAGAAGAGGCGGCGGACTGTCGGCTGTGCGGCGAGCCAGGGGGAAGAGATGCGATGAACAGTGAACACAAATGGGGTGAACAGGAAACCCAGTCGTCGGGGTTTCCCCGAAACTTCTCCCTGCGGTGCCATTACGCTACAAGTCGACGACAGAGCAGGCACCTGTACTATGATTGCGCCAAAAGGCGAAGTAACGCCGTGGCTTAGCCACATATTGAAAGAACCTAAAAGACACAACAAAGAAACTCCATTCTTCAAATGTAAATTGCTTTCCCACACGTCTTCTCTAATCCTTCTCTGGTGGCATCTATGTATCAATGCACTTATCTCCGCGCACGATGACAACAGCTATTGTGGAGTCAAATCTACCTCTTTATTACCCTGCTAGAGGAACTTGAGCGGCAGATAATGGCCAAGAAAAATAAAGGTAAGTAGCCTAATGGCTTACAACACTGAAATACGAGATCCCTGGCAAGTACAAGCAATTTTTACAATACACACTCAATGCCGTTGCTATTTCAGCCACTAGCACGTAATTCATTGCCAATTATCCTTTGCATTGTCATCAGCCCCACCAGCTGAGTTTAGTAGCTTGTTTAATTTAAAAAAAAATAAAGAATGATCAAGTGTACACTCGTTTAAGGGCATTCTACAACTACACTGGCTTCAAGAATGACGCTATGCAATTCTGCCGTATTAAGATGAACCCTAATGCTTCTAATTATTCATATAGTTATAAATTTGCGATGTGTGCGGAGCCCCGCCACAGCTCAGGACAACATGCAGCCCCACTTTTGCTGCGCTTCAACCCTTTGATTATCAAAACGATATCGCAAAGCGGAAATGAAACACTTTGCAGGCATGAAATCACAATGCCTTTCATAGGGGACGAGACAAACACAAGAAACTTCTTGCTGGTCCATTACAGTCGCCGACTGATTTTTCGGACACCCTATTTTCCAAACTTGCCTGAATATCCTGACTCTGCCATGGCACTGTCACGTGCTTCATGGGGTCAAATTATAACAGTGACCGATATTTAAGAGATTGGAAACGCTTCTAGTTCGATTTTCCGGACTTTTTTTTTCGACCACGGGTCAAAAGCGGACGAACACACAAACAACATCGCTGCCATTTCGTTTTTCTGCAGCCTCAAACCTGCGTTGCATGCGTGTTGGAAGCTGATCTCGCATTTAGCCTCGACAGCAGGCACCACTTGCTGCGCCATCCTGCGAGCCGCATGGAGGAATGAAGTCAGTCGTCAGTCACCACGGCTGCCGTTTATTCGCAAATGGTTGGAGAATACTGGTGTGCAAGCTGACCTATCGGTACCGCAACATAGTGCCCCGCAGAAACAGATTGACAAGCTTTTCAAGCCATTTGGCAAATAGAGCGACTTTTAGGGGCGAAGCCCCTCAGGGGCTCGGGCTGTTGCTGTCTCCTGTCGTCGTCGTACTCGTCGTCTCATGCAGTCATGGTACTAGAACACCGCGACACTCGTCTACGCCTCGCGCTGGAACGCTTTGTGCTTTGAAGACACGAGACTTTTACAGGAAAGCTGCATACCTTTACAACGGTTTCATCTCCATTGGCAAAAACTCCGAGGCGCCAAGAATACATTTATACACTGTACGGTTCAGCCCTCACTAGGTTTCACGCTAGTGGCCCTGGATTTTTTTTTCATGCGACTTCATTTTTTCGAACTTCCCAACTTCCCAATTTTATGGACGCTATCCCAGCCCCTTGAACATCCGAAAAATTGTTCGCCGACTGTACTACATCAGTGTAGCAAAAAAAAAAAAAAAAAAAAGAGTGTTGGCTACTAATTAAACATAATTCATAAGAATTATTTTTAATTATCCTATCCTTTTAAAGCTTTAAAGCTTCTTGAAGATAGCATGCAGGCAGTGCGCACATGGGTGCGTGTTCTTGCCGGTAAAAGGCGTCGAAACACCGAAGGCAGAAAGGAATGCCAGCAAACTGCAGACACAAAAAAACTGCTCAGCCAGGGATAATTCCAAGAAATATGCAGGGATGGTCGCTTGCTTCTCAGCTTGCATCGCAGAGGTTCTGAAGTCAGCTCCACTTCCAGGCTTCGATGCAGCATTCTTCCAGATGCTCTCCAAATTGTAGGCACAGCTCTGTGGTCTACGGAGGTGTAAGGCTCTGCTATACTACTGACATGTTTGGTGTGCTATGTAGTAGCAGACACGGGCTACCACCCTACAAACCAGCAAGATTGCGACAAGCAACTACCATTCCAGCTTTCTGGGATGCAGCAATCTGCACGACATGGGGAAAAAAAAGCCATCACCTAAAATTGTAAAATTAGTTTCAGGCAATGCATCAAAACACCACTTCCTATATAGTGCATTCGCCAGCGTTCATAGTATTAGAAAATACGACTGCAATTTTACGACTAACACTGTTTCATCTATTGTTCCTCCAAAAACAGCTAACTATCTCTAATTATCTTGGGAACTCATTGATTGACTCAAAAAATTGTGGCATATTTGAAATCAGTGGGGGGAAAGCAGCAAGACTGACAAGTTTCACAGAGTTTGGTTAAAATTTAAAAGGAATTGTTTTTAAGACCCATTCCCCCCTGTGCAGCAGCTGCAACACAGATAACCACAAATGTTCAGGACATGCTACTGATAACTTTAACGTGCCACAATGAAGAGCACCCACGTACACCTTATGACGTCCAACCAGTTTTTCACCTGCAGTCAGAAACGTCACCAGTTACGCAGGTGAAACCCCTATCGCCTGCACAATTGAAACTTAAAATGCTGGCTCCCACATTGGTGCCAGCAATGAAGAAAGAAACACAAGGGAGAGGCTGTACGTCGGCATGCACCAGAAAGGATGCACAAGTGTAGGCTTCATGGCAATGCTGACAGAATCTCCAATCTTCAAGGAAAGCAGACAGATGCAGCACGTTCGTCGATGACAGTTACTTTCCGAGACATTGAAAACAGTCCTTTCTTGGCCCACCAAACAACGGCTCAGACCTTAACAAAGTCCATCTCAGTCATCATTGCTGACTCTGCCTTCCTGCAGACTATAAAGGGGCCCTGAAACAGGGCTCAGCAGAACATCAACATGCAAAAGGGAAAATGAGCTAGAGTAAGCGTAGACAGATGTCATACAAGGCTCAGATATTCATGTCCCCATACATCTAGAAGCTGCGTTTCAAGGCACCCTTCGTAATTTCAAAATTCGCCCATTTCAAGGTCTTTTTATGAATAAATGGTAGGGAAGGAGAAAATTTTTTGCAGGAACTCTCTAGTGGGAACAGACAACATGTCTTTTTAGGGATGATATAAGCAGTTTAGCATGAGAACGTTACTATTAAGGGGGACAACACCTGATAATATTCCTATGGAACTTCCCAATTCATGACCCAGAGGCTCAAAAAACGGGTTCACCAGTGCAAAATGTTTTCCAGATTCATGAAACTGCTTCCAACAGCTTAATTTGCTTAGTTTATAAATATATCACTGCTGTACTGAAATAAAAAATAAACGAAACACATTTTAGTTTAGCCAGTTTGCACTAGACGGTGTTCGCTGTCTAGTAAGCGGGAGTTGTTCTTTTTAGTTGCACTGCTGAGCGCGAGGACGCGGGTTCGATTCCCGGCCGCGGCGGCCACTTTTCTGATGGAGGCGAAAAGCCAAAATGCCCGTGTGCAAGAGATGTCGCAGCACGTTAAAGATCCCCAGGTAGTCAAAATTAATCCAGAGCCCTCCACTACCGCACGCCTCATCGCCGGCGTTGCGTCGGCACTTTAATACCTACAATCAATCAAATTAATCAATCAATTCTTTTTAGTTCAGTACATGAGTGACATATTTTTCAAAATAAGCAAGCTAGGCTGTTGGGAAAATTTCAATGGAACTGTAAAACTTTCCGTACTGGAGAATGATGGTTTTTACGCTTTGGGGTCATCAGTCGGCAAGCCCCATAGGAATGCGATCAGGCGAGTCTCCCTTGACATAGTTTTGCTTTGCATGCGGCGACGGTGTGACATGTCAAGCGTTACAGACGGACAGCCGGGTATTCCCGTCAAGTCAACATAGAAATGCTCCCGCATTCAAAAATCGGAGAAACAAAAGAGCGCCACTTATTGGCAGACAGCTGGGTGTCCTCGTCGAGTACGCACCGAAACGCCGCTCACGCGTTTCAAAACGGGAGAAGGCGGGACGAGAGAAGAGAGCGCGCTCACCGTACTGGTCCGTCCGCACAGGCAGGGGCGGGGTGGCGGCGCCCTCGCCGTCGCGCGACCGGGCGGCCAGCCAGAGGTAGTAGACGGTGTCCGGCTGGAGGCTGTCCAGCAGGAAGCTCTGGCTGTCGCCCGGCAGCCCGCGGTGCTCCTGCTGCTGGGTGAACGTGTCGTTCCAGTAGAGCTCGTAGCCCGTCACCACCTCGGCCGGGTCCAGCGGGCGCGTCCAGTTCAGCTGGATCGCCGTCGGGGACACCGCCACCGCCTTCAGGTTGCGCGGCTGGCTCGGCACTGCACGGGCATTGCCGGAGGGGCAGGAGGGGGAGCCAAGGAGCAGCAGGGATAGTGTAAGTGAGGGTCGAAACCCCCCACACGGCAGGCAGGGGCAAGCGACCAGATAACGTCACGAGAACTGACGCGGACTATGATGAAGCTTTCAAGCTGCACGGCAAAGGAGATGACAGCAGCACCCGTTGGACGAGACGCTATCAACATGCTGAGTGGCGCAAATACACAACACACAAGAAAGAAGACACGGACAGTAGCGCCTGTCCGTGTCTTCTTTCTTGTGTGTTGTATATTTGCGCCACTCAGTATGTTTGTAGACCTCAACCAACACGCCCAGCAACACATTCTCTTGAGACACTATCAGCTGCATGCCACGTTTTGACTGCGCAGCGGAATGCAAATCGTGGGGTCCACACAGTTTTTTTACCACCAACAGATGCCGCTAGTTTACCCGCGCCAGTGTTGCAACAATGTTATCTAGCCGCCCCAACAAACAAAGTTTTTTCTCTCACTCTGTGGTCGGAGCACATCACCACCATGATATGATCCATTGTTTTAAAGCGGAGCTGTTCATGGCTATTGTTTCAGGCATTTTTGTTTTATGTGTGCGAAAACTAAGTTCTAAACGTTGTGCAAAATCGTTCAATTCTATGCAAACGCTCACCACTTGCCGAAATGCATTTTGAGAGGATCGGTTACCAACAGGCACCATTTTTAAGACCAGTAGCCTCTCAGGTAGACAATAAAGGTTTCTCAAAGATTTTCCACTGTGCCCGCACTGTTCGCCATGTCTACAATTGCACTGCCCCCTTTTTGTTAATGTTCCAGCCCTTGCGTGTGTAGTTTCCTCCAGCTCCTTGGAGTGGTGGTCTTGTTGCCCTGTTGCCGCTCACCATTTTGAATTTTACATCTCTTCTGTCACTTAACGGGAAGGCCGCTTATAGTCTGGACTTCAGCTTCCTCCATCACCTTATTTCATAGAGTGGGAAGTCTCATGAATATTTTAAACAGTCAGCTTGTCCAGAGACTGAGAGGGCGAAGTGCAACACCCTCAGGGAGCATCAGGGCAATCACACTTCGCCTTGTCAGGTCCCATTCTTTCATATGTCTTTGCATAACACAGAACTCTTCTACATTTCAATGTGTTCAAACAACTAGCCCAATTACAAGCTTTGCTGGAAGTACAGACTGGTGAAGTGTGGGCTGATGGCCTGCCTGGTTCAATGGTCCCGAGATGCCATGCCACTCTCCTCTATTCTTTTCCTACAAACGTTCTAATTGCATCCTTTGCACCCGGTCCTGTGTCTGAAGTAATAAACCAGTCATACGGACCCAAACCTTGCTTTTAAAGGAGTACTGACACGAAATTTCTATGTTACGTTTTTTCGCTGCTATGCGTGCCTACCAGCCCACTAATCATAGAATGACAGATTAGACGGTCGAGCGCAGCGTAAACATTCATTTACGGCGTCGTTTATTCGTGCCGGTTTCGGTTTCGGCAAAAAAATGCCGAGCGGCCGCCATGACAGCATGTATCACATGGCGTCACCATTCTTGCCGTATCGCTGCCTCTCCGGAAGCGCGCGCGAGCGAGCACACACGCGCGCGCCCAGACCGGCCGAGGTCTTCGCCGTCCCCACAGGCCCGGGCAGCATGACGTCAGTCCCAAAACCATGACGTGTACACACCCCCGAGCAGCGCGCGCCAACCACAGCCAGCGCGTCGGCTTCGTCACGGGAGCCCCGACGTCGGCAGTTTGGGGCACGTAGCAGATGATGTCACGTCAGCCCGCTCTGGGCTTTCTCGTGCGGGCGAAGATTAAAATGGATTTTAAATATGTTTCGCTGAACGGTTGCTGTTGAAACTTGGTGGGAGATATCTTCTGATAAAAAGGAAGCGTTTTACATAGTTATCTCAGCTTTGAAATTTCGTGTCAGTACTCCTTTAAGTGCCACACTGCTAGGATGCTCCAAGGTGACGGTAACCATTACACAATGCTGTTGCAACGAGCAAATTTTGAATAATCCCCAGGTAGTGAGTGCAAGCCGATCTCAGAGTGGACTAACAAGGCAGCGAGTGCACTTCAGTGCTGTGCAAACCCTAGAACCCAATACCCGCTTGTTCAGCCCTTCCCACTTGAAAAAAGGGGCACCTCCCTTACCCCTTAGAGTTTGGACTACGCTTATCAGATTAAACCACAATGAAAAAGAAAAAGGACTGGGTATAACTGCATGGCTGCACAGCCAACATGCATGATTAGGATTCAAGCAAAAAAACAAAAAAAAAAAAAACAAAGAAAAGCCAGGGTGAGAGGGTTGTGCCCTGGGGAGTGCCATCTCTCTCCCTCACCTCCCTGCTGCGTCTTGACTTGCACGGGAGAGGAGAAGGGTCCCAGGCCGCGGCTGGTGAAGGCCTGGACCCGAATGGTGTAGATGGTCTGCGGAGTTAGGTTGCTGATCGTGGTCAGCTGGTTGTTGTCCACCGTCTGGGCATTCCACGACTGGGTCGGAATGCTTGGCTGGGTCGTGTAGTACACATTGTAGCCCTGCAAGATGAAAGGGAGGGGGCAGGAAGGGGGCGGAGTTATCGCAGCTGCATGTGCGTGGGAGGCTGCTCTGGAGCATCCTTTGCCCCAAAAGAGACTTACCAGAAGCACAACCTTATCTAAAGTGACCTCACGTATCAAAGGACATTTATTGCTCTGGAGCACACTTATCCCTAAAAGAAGACTTACCCTGACCTACCCTTAGTAAGGACATGCCTGACAGAGACTTACCTCGCATGTCAGGTGTAAGTCTCTTACTGCGCAGCTAACATGATAAATTAAAAAATCAGGTGTACATTTTCTAAGCCTTTAAACAATCTCAGGGTAAAGAAAAGGACACAGAATGTGTGAGACTTCTTTTTAAATATTTTAAATTTGGGGGCTTAATGCACCGAAGCTACACCTGAGATATAAGGTGTGGCGTAGTGGAAGGCTCCGGATTAATTTTGACCACCTAGGGATCCTTAATTGACGCAGAAATCTTGACACACGGGCGTTTCTGCTTTTCTTCTCCATCTGAAAAGCAGCAGCCGTGGGCAGGGATCCAATTCGCATCTTCGGGTTTGGGAGCACAACGCCTTAGCCGCTAAGCATAAGTTCTTCTTCAGGTGCAAGTAGAGAGAGAGCACATGTGCATTTTCTCAGTGTAATTTTGCCTGTTCAGTTCATTGTCGATGATAAAAATATTTTTCACAACCCCAAAAAGATTCATACCACCGAAATTCTACTGTATGCTTGAATGACTGAGTATGGGGTTTAATGCATTGATACAGCACAGGTTATAAGGTGTGCCATAGTGGAGGGGTCTGGATTAATTTTCATCACCTTAGGATGCTTAACGTGCACCGAAATCTCAAACACACGGCGCTTTTGCTTTTTGCCTCCACCAGAGAAGTGGCCGCCGCGGTCAGAAATCAAACCCGTGTCCTTGTGCACAGCAGCACAACGCCTTAGCCACTGAGCCACCGTGCCGAGTATTCTATCATATGCTAACCACCATTCCTTCACATTTAGAGGTAAGATTCAAATTTGTATTACACATTGCAACATGAAGAACACAACAGAACAAAAATAAAAGTGGTCACAGAATTCAGCCTTTGAAAAGAGAGAGAGAGAGAAAAGACTTTATTCACAGGATCCTGCGTGGGGTAGGTGCCGGCCTCGCAGGGCGCGGTCTACCCTTCTAATGTTCTAGTCTATGCAGTCCTAGAAACACTGGGCCTAGAACTCGAGGGTTGAACCTGACCCGACAGAGGATACTTGGGTTCCCGCGCCCCGCGCTTGCGGGTCACGAGTTCCCGTTCTCCTCTGCCTGGCCAGGGCCCCCTCGAGCCGCTGGATCGCCCATTTCTGAGATTGGCAGTCCACCGAGCGGATCCACCGCTCCATCTGCGCTGGCAGTTCTTGGCGGGCGGTGCTGTCGTCGGCACCAGTTTCTCCGCCATGAGATTCCCCAGCCCTGCCACACACATCACCGTCGGCACCGTCGCACGAACCGCCGCCCGGTATCGCTGCACTGTCACACCTCACTATGTGTTCTAGTGTCGCCAGTTCTTGTTCACATACACTGCACACCGGGCTTGCGAACATCTCGGGACATATGTGGCGTGCCATCGCCGGGGTTAACGCGCACTTCACTTGTAGCCTTTGAAAAGGAAGTTGCTCCTACAGTCGAACCCCGCTACAACGAACGCCGCTTCAACGAAATATTTCCAATTCCCCGTCAGCTAGCCATAGAAGTCAATGCAACAAAGTCCTCGCCACAATGAACCATTTGTCAGGCTTGCTTTCGCTTCAACGAAATTTTCGATGATTTGGGCTGGGTTTTAACAATTATTTTACAATAAAATAAGCATAGCGCCAGCTATCTGTAACTTTTTATACATTCAGGACGCTTAGTTTCACCGAAAACATGCGCGTTGCGACCACACCGCCACCCAAAACAAAACAAAAAATAACTCAGGCGCACGCCATTGCTTGATGGTGATAACGATGTGGCTGGCCGTCTTTACACGAGGCGCAGGCCCGCTTCGCCAAGGCGGAGCCCCAGAGCTACAGCCAATCCGTATCCAGTTGAAATTGCATGAATGTGCTCCGCTGCTGGCGCGGTGCCGTCATGTATGCGTTGTGAGCAGCTGTCCTTGCCGTTTTCCTTCAACCATTCTTCATAGCCAAGAGCAAAAGTCATGTTTGCGTGTTTGGTCTTGAAGCCTAGTCATCCTATCTTAGTCGCGAGCGCGCGGTTCTGTTAAATGCAAGCGCGCGCGTCTTGCCTGCCAAGGTCAGTAGCTGCCGTGCCCTGTCGGAGGATAAGATAACGGCACTGCTCCTGCCACAAGCGAGAGGGGGGCTTCCCACGGCCTAGCAGCTATCTGCAAGTAATCAGCTCGGTGGACACGCCTTGTTGTACAGCCATACGTTATGCGCCTGCCATAGAGTTTCTTACAGTATACACTAGAGAGGAATCTGGCGCTAGCGTCTATGCGGCTCACATCAAGGTCATCTGTGTCGTCATGGGCGGCCATTATACATCGCGCTCGCCTTAGTTTCATCATTGGCTTGGATTGAAACGTTTTAGTGACCGCAAATTTAAACAAAGTGCCACAAAAACGCGAAGAATAGTGTGCAATTATGAAAGTGGAAAATAAAAACAGGCTGTTTTAAAACTAAGAAAAAAAGAAGTAAAGCGTTTTTTTGCCGGAACGGTTGTGCCTGCTATTCCGCAGGCCAAGGTTGTAGTTACGAACAATGTTATTATTTGGGGGGTAAATCATTAGAGAATGTAATTTTATTATTTTACCATTATTTCAAGAAATAAGTTGTTTGAAGAGTTTCGAAAGTTTTTTGAGCGTGCCTATCAAAACGTTGCCTTCGTGGTGAACCGGTGCACCGCGGCCGCCAGCTAGTATAACAAGGAAAATGAAAACGTGGCGTTAAACAGTCGTAGACGATGACAAGATAGGACGCATACAAGCGCCCGTATCTGCCGTATCTTGTCTTCGTCGAAGTACGTTTTGTTTCTTCTTTTCGTCAGCTACAAATTTCGCGGAGGCATATTACCCGCTCAGACATACGTCTTTCGATTGCGACATGAGCAACGTCAGGTGCGATCACGCATTGCATGCTGTTTCACTGAACACGGCTACCACAGAAACGGGAGGATTTCGTCTTCCTTGTAGCTCGTAAACGTGTGAATGCATAGTGAAGAAAGCAAATTCCAAAAACCGCTTAAGAATCCAGTTGTCATGCCAAGCCCAAGCCAAAAAGGATGTCTTCCCATGAACCCCCCCGACGACATGGCTTACGAGGCGCAGTTTCCTCTCTAGTATACTTACTAAGAAACTCTATGGCGCCTGCATATCTTCACCCCCCTCCGTAACGCGTTCTTTGGGTGCAGTGAAAAAAACAGATAACCATTGGTATGTTTGTTATCCGAATAAACATGAGTTATGGCGCGTCACTCCTTTTTCTAAACACTGTATTATGCTGCCAATGTTGCGGAAACGTACGGGGCTATTTTTCTGGCCTTTCCGTGCTGTGTTGGGGCAGATTTCGCCTCAACGAATTTTCGCTTCAACGAAATTTTTTGCACGTCCCGTCAATTTCATTGTAGCGGGATTCGACTGTATTCCTTTTCTTTCTTTTTACTGAATGCATGTTAACACCTTTAGCGATGTGTAGAATTTTTATTGCATGAATTCTTCAGCACTGCCAAAACGGTACAGTAATGAGCAGTACCATGCTTCGGCAGTCTCGCTCAGCAAAAAGCTGCACAAGTTTGGGGAAAAAGCAACGGAAGCTGCTCACCATGACTTGTCCGTTTGGCTCCTTCGGGGGGTCCCATTGCACAACCACAGTGCTCGAGCTTAGAGTTCGAGCCTGCAAATTTCGAGGGGCGCTGCCGGGCTCTGAAATTGAACCGGACAGAGAAGACTTAATTACGAACACGGAGAAAACAGCATTGTGCATTGTTGATTTGCAGCTCCAAGCTACTTGGTGCAGCGGCTGCCCACGGCATCATTACAGTATTCGACGAGATAAGAAAACAAGACAAGGACAAATCATACACAAGTCACCGTGTCCGCAACAACTGACCCTTTGTCTACAATTTAACACTTTTTGCTCCAACCAAATGTGAACCCCACTTCCCCCAATCATTAAAACTCGGTGCCAAAACAACCTGAGCTCACTTTACGAGACATTTTTGCCATTTATTCTGCCCCATCACCAACGTGGGACCTGTGTGTCGCGTTTGTTCACTGCATTGAACAGAGCCACACTGAAGAGCACAGCAGACATTTCCACCTTGCTCGAGAGTGAAACTAACACTCGAGATTCTTCGAGTAAAAGGTTTAAAATGTAGCACCACACACAAAAAAGGAAGACGCTGGTATGCAAGACCACAGATGTGAATAAGAGCACGTCGGCTGTGGCGGGAAGTCAAGCAGGGGGCAAAAAAAAGAGAGAAAGGAATTGGCTGCAGTGCGCAAGCAACTTTTTTGCACCTGGTGCGGCGAGTGGCAATAAAGACGCACCACAAAGCAAAAAAACGAAGCTTCGCAAGCGTAAAGCGCGCATCTAATACGCTAGCTACAGCAAGGTTGCCCCTTGTAAAAGATAAGCTATAGCAGAGGCTGCACAAAAGAATAAAAAGAACGTTGGCAGCAAGAAACTAAGACTTGTAGGGTGCCTACTTCTGACAACAACTAATGGTAATGAAAGGGTTCAAGTGCTGAAGTACGCAAGCACTCCCGTGTTCTCATTGCTACAAGGAGTAGCATCAGCGTCCCAAATTACAGTATCTCGAAACAGTGCCGTCAAGGCTTCCCAGCTTCCTGTGATATGCTTCGCACGTCTACGCGTAACAAGAAATACAAGTGCCCATGTCCAAAGCATGGACACAGCCATGGCCACATTTAGAAAAGGCTAGGTGACGACACCTCTAAAGGCACACAGCTTGCTCCAATAACCAAAATATGAGTACAGTCCACTTATAACAATGTCCAAGTGCCAAGGAAATCCCACAATTAAAACTGATAACTGTTATAAGCGGGTTGAGAAATAAAACGATGAAACGGAGCTCAAAACATTTTATTCGCATGCGCGCAAGGTCGTACTACTACTTATTTGCAGGAAAGAAGTCGTAGCCGGTCTGCTTCGTTTGCTGAACGCGAAGCTGGTGCTCATCTTTTGCAAGAGCATCTATAAGTGCTTCAGCTAGCTGAGCGAAGGGCCCTTGGTGGAAACAAGAGTCCCCGAGGGACTGTGTCGTCCGTTGGGCCTCCTGCGAAGACACTACCCCAGTAGGCTGCACAACCGTGTCGTCAGAGTCATTCACTGTCACCGCTGTCCGTAGATTGTATCCGCGCAACGATCACCTTTTCAGAGAGGCACTCGCATGTTTCCGAAACACCACCCCAACACCTCTTCCGTAGAAAAACGGAGGCACTTGAAACGGCACCCAGTCAAATTCAAAGCGGCGCGCAAGGGACACAACGCGCAAGCGAGCGAGCGGGTGCGGGGACGATGCCGAGGCCAGCCAACGTTGGCCAAAGTGTTGGCACCGTGAAAGGGGTTCAGAAGGAAAAATGCTCCCCTCATCCCCTCGCTGCCTCATAAGCGGTGCAGTCCACTCGTTTTCTGAGAGGTGGACGGGATGCGCGGCGCATTGCGGCACATGCCGTCGGCACGCTTGGCGCGGAGAACCGGCGGCAGCTCATATCTTTGGTGTACCCTGTGACCATTGATTGATTATGAGGTTTAATGCACCGACGCTACACAGGCTACGAGGCACACCGTGTGGAGGGAGGGCTCCGGATTAATTTTGACCACCTGGGAATCTTTAACATGCGCCAAAATCTCGAACACACTGGCTTTTTCACCTTTCACTTTTCGTCTCTACACTCTGTGACCAGATTCAGTCGTTATATCCGATATCGTGGCACTAGAACATTGTAATAAGCGGTTTATTTTACCATAGAACGCATACAAATGTGGCCGGTGCCATAGTTGTTCATTGTTATATCCGATATAATGTTATAAACGATATCGTTATAAGTGGACTCGACTGCGCACATTCTGATAAGCACAATATCTTTTTGTTCAGGCACTAGAACCTCTGTGTTTGAGGGAGGCAGCGACAATTATTTGCAGGCACAAATTACAGGGGGGGGGGCAATATATTACAATATTGCACATAACAGAAGGAAGCGGACTGTGCTTGAGTTCCCACAGTTTGTTTGCATCTGTTCCCCTCTTTGTAAAGCCGTCTGCAGCTACCGTATTTACTCGATTCTATCCCATCTCCAGTCCGAAGGCACATCTGATCGTTACAAAAACACTTTTCAGCACTGAACAGCCCGATTATGAAATCCGAAAGTTTAGCTATTGCCACAACAGGACAGCTCCTCGTTTGCTCTCAAATCCAACGATACTTCACACGCGCTGAATCCAAGTAAATATGGTACTTGAAGCACAATGATAGTGGATTGGTGTTGTGTTGACCCAATGGCACGATTCAGTTCCAGTCATTGCTTAATGCGAATGCGGTGAAAATCGGCACATGCACAGGTGGAAATCGCCAAAGCAAAGCAACACTTTTTTTTTTTTTTGAGAAAGTCGGTCCCGCCAGTGTTTATCAGACAAATTAGTGCTAGTACAACCCATACTGTTTCACAAAGGGACAGGGGTGGCAAAAAAAAAAAAAAAAGAGAGAGAGGAAAGCCCTGGAGCAACGGAAAGGGTCGACGAGAATCGTGAGAAAAGCGTCTGGCTCAAGCAGCGCCCACACTTACTGCTCCCTCCAGCCAGATCCGCTGATGTTGGGAGGAGGAGGGAACAACGAGGGGGTGAGAGGGGGAGGGGAAAGCATGAGAGAGAGAGAGAGAGAGAAAAACAAGAAACGAGGCGGCGGTTACGACAGCAGCACAGACAGCAGCGGAGGCCAGCGCGTCGCAGCAGCACGCAACAGTGGCTCAGCGGCACAGCGCAAGCGGCTTTTGGGCTCATACTAATCGAGGCAACTATTATTTGCAGTATCGGCTCACTACGTCAGCGCAGCAGATTATGCAGAATGAACACATTCTGTTCCTAGAAAAGCGAGAGAGAAGCCAAAAGCTGGCTCAGAAGCTGGTCGCACAAAGAAAGCACTGCACTTTCCTTCACGAAAGGATGATAGATGTGCAAACTATGCAGAGGCTTGAAACAGACTTTTCCCTTCAATTAGGGACTACAGGTGCAAAGAGGGTAGAATGGAGTTAGTAAGGAATGAATAAATAAATAAACTGGTGTCAACTCCGCAAGCCAGGGGGAAAAAGAAATTAACAGCTGTTTCACAATTCTGATGCAAATTGTTTTGTAGCTGAAAATAATCAAACTGCTTTCGAATGATCCTTTGGATTTAAGTATCGCTACCATTAAGTTGCTAGCACTCTTTTTGTAGATCAGAAATCAACCCCCACAAGTTTTCCAGCCGGGAATTTCAAAAGCGTTTCTTCAATGCATCAGATTCAGCAGCAGAATGTCTTGGCCCTTGAGACTTTTCCCAGTCGCCCCGCAAGGCTGGGTGCTGTGACGGCAGGAAAGTTAACAAAGTACACTATGTTGTTGCCCGATCTCTTGGGCCAAATGTCCCACTTGGGTGAGAGGAAAACGACGTTGACGAGATACACTTTCCCAGACATTTCTCACTAGCGTAGTCAGTCACTAAAATTTGCTATGAAGACATTTTTGAAAGGCAATAAAAGGTGTCTGATATCAATGCGTGAAGGGACCAGTGGATTTTATTAAATGCCCCACATAAGACCCTATGAAGTTCTACAAACCGAACACCCTTCAAGTCAGCTTCACTGCCATACACAATTGCAGTGCTGGCAAGACATTTCTACAGGGGTAATATAGGCGGTCTTGTATGGAAACGTGAACGGCCTAGGGCATTTAGTTAACAGCATTTTTGAATGTGGGGAAGAATAAAAAAGATGGTTGAAACACGAAGCTTTCTTCGCGCGAAATTAAGCAAGGGGGCATTTGCGATTGATTTGTTTGAGTTTGCTTCGTGTAGAAGTTCAAGTAGATTCGAGCATGAGTAGTCCAACCAAACTGCTTCGACGCTGTCGAAATGGCGCAATCGGATAGCTGTTGGCTTCATAACACGAGGTGCCCAGGCTCGATTCTGACCATGGGGAACGTTTTTTTTTTTTTTTTATTGAGGCGTTTGGCATCTCACCATCATCATGTGTCCTTTGTGGAAATCCATTTGGTAAAGCTGGCTTTCCTGCAGTGCATTTTGGTGTTACGATTTACAGCGCAAATGAGGCACAGAAAGCTTCGCTTTAAAAGCGATACAGACAGACAGACAGGTAGGTTTCCTCGCCGAGTCTGCATGGAAATGCTCACGCGTTTAAAACGCGTTCAGAAGAAGAAGGGTCCCACCTGTCTCGCCCGTGGTGACAGTGACCGGCACACTGGGTGACCCCCTGCCCAGATCGTTGACGGCGATGACGTAGAACTCGTACTCCGTGTACGGGCTGAGGTCGCGCACGTGGTGGAAGGGCGTGGTGATGCCGCTGGTCTCGCTGTACTCACGGTTGGCCTGCCGCGGCTTGTACTGCACCACGTAGTAGCGGATGTTCTCCGAGCCGCTGCCCTCGTAGGACCACGAGAGGCGCACCGATGTGGCCGTCACGTCGGACACGGCTAGGTTGCTCGGTGACCGGGGAAGTGCTAAGGAAGAAAGGAGAAAGGGAATGGCTGTACTGCCTGAGGGGGCATGAACAGAGGCAGGGAGAGAGGGAATGGTGGAAGAGATGTCCCGGTTCAACGTTACGCGGTCCATGCAAGGTTGGTGAGGTCGCAAGTAACTTGAACTGGTAGTGAGGGAATGGCTGTACTGCCTGAGGGTGCATAAACAGAGGCAGAGAGAGAGGGAATGGTCGAAGAGATGTCCCTGTTCAACTATACGCGGTCTGTGCAAGGTTGGCGAGGTCACAAGTAACTTGAACTGGTAGTGAGGGTACGGCTGTACTGCCTGAGGGGGCATAAACAGAGGAAGGAAGAGAGGGAATGGTGCAAGAGATGTCCCGGTTCAACTACCGTATTTACTCGCGTAATCCTCGCACTCGCGTAATCCTCGCACCCCTGATGTGAGCCACCAAAACTTGGATTTTTTGGTTCCTCGCATAATCCTCGCACCCCCAACTTTGCAGCGGCGAAAGTTGCCTGCTCGCGAAACCCGCATGGTGCACGCGCTCTCCAACGCGCGCCCTCCCCCGCCGCCTCTCCGTTCGGCAGAGAGCGCTGTGTATCCAAGGCCATCCAGGCGCCCTAACAACCCTAGCAGCGTGTTAGGGCGCCTGTTAAACAGGCGCCCCAACACGCTGCTCACACTGTTTTTGAGCCGGTTTCACGTGCGCGCAACTAGACGGCGTTCGCGCAGCCCGCTGTCGTGTCGTCGTCGTGGTCCCGTCACTCGCGTCAACGGTGGATAGCTCGCTGCCATTTTGAGAACTTTTTGATCTCTTTGTTTTGTGCTTGGTGCCGCTTTCAAATTGAAAGCGATAGAGTACGCGATCGAACACGGCAACCGCGCCGCAGGCAGGCACTTCGGCGTCACCGACTTCAATGTGCGTTACTGCAGGGGTAGGGCACGCACATGACGACTACGAGATAGGGCGCGCGCCAGAAAGCAAAGGCGGCAATTTCATGATCGCTGATCGACGAGAGACTGTTTACGTTGTAAATAATAAAATAAAAAGAAATAGCTGCTGTTGGCAACACTGAGCTTATATATACAAAAAACGGCCGCTACATTTAGCGGGATTGGCAGGAGGCAGATTGGCAACACTGTGCACCGGATTTTTTTTTTTCCCGCATAATTCTCGCACCCCTAACTTAGCATTGACTTTTCCGAAAAAAAAAGTGCGAGGATTATGCGAGTAAATACGGTATACGCGGCCCACGGTCGTGCAAGGTTGGTGAGGTCGCAAGTAACTTGAACTGGTAGTGAGGGAATGGCTGTACTGCCTGGGGGGGCATAAACAGAGGCAAGAAGAGAGGGAATGGTGCAAGAGATGCCCCGGTTCAACTATACGCGGTCCATGCAAGGTTGGTGAGGTCACAAGTAACTTGAACTGGTAGTGAGGGTATGGCTGTACTGCCTGAGGGGGCATAAACAGAGGCAGGAAGAGAGGGAATGGTGCAAGAGATGCCCCGGTTCAACTATACGCGGTCCGTGCAAGGTTGGTGAGGTCACAAGTAACTTGAACTGGTAGTGAGGGTATGGCTGTACTGCTTGAGGGGGCATAAACAGAGGCAGGAAGAGAGGGAATGGTGCAAGAGATGTCCCGGTTCAACTATACGCGGCCCACGGTCGTGCAAGGTTGGTGAGGTCGCAAGTAACTTGAACTGGTAGTGAGGGAATGGCTGTACTGCCTGGGGGGGCATAAACAGAGGCAAGAAGAGAGGGAATGGTGCAAGAGATGCCCCGGTTCAACTATACGCGGTCCGTGCAAGGTTGGTGAGGTCACAAGTAACTTGAACTGGTAGTGAGGGAATGGCTGTACTGCCTGAGGGGGCATAAACAGAGGCAGGAAGAGAGGGAATGGTGCAAGAGATGTCCCGGTTCAACTATATGCGGTCCGTGCAAGGTTGGTGAGTTCACAAGTAACTTGAACTGGTAGTGAAGGTATGGCTGTACTGCCTGAGGGGGCATAAACAGAGGCAGGAAGAGAGGGAATGGTGCAAGAGATGCCCTGGTTCAACTATACGCGGTCCGTGCAAGGTTGGTGAGGTCACAAGTAACTTGAACTGGTAGTGAGGGTACGGCTGTACTGCCTGAGGGGGCATAAACAGAGGCAGGAAGAGAGGGAATGGTGCAAGAGATGTCCCGGTTCAACTATACGCGGCCCACGGTCGTGCAAGGTTGGTGAGGTCGCAAGTAACTTGAACTGGTAGTGAGGGAATGGCTGTACTGCCTGGGGGGGCATAAACAGAGGCAAGAAGAGAGGGAATGGTGCAAGAGATGCCCCAGTTCAACTATACGCGGTCCGTGCAAGGTTGGTGAGGTCACAAGTAACTTGAACTGGTAGTGAGGGTATGGCTGTACTGCCTGAGGGGGCCTAAACAGAGGCAGGAAGAGAGGGAATGGTGCAAGAGATGCCCCGGTTCAACTATACGCGGTCCGTGCAAGGTTGGTGAGGTCACAAGTAACTTGAACTGGTAGTGAGGGTATGGCTGTACTGCCTGAGGGGGCATAAACAGAGGCAGGAAGAGAGGGAATGGTGCAAGAGATGTCCCAGTTCAACTATACGCGGTCCGTGCAAGGGTGGTGAGGTCACAAGTAACTTGAACTGGTAGTGAGGGTACGGCTGTACTGCCTGAGGGGGCATAAACAGAGGAAGGAAGAGAGGGAATGGTGCAAGAGATGTCCCGGTTCAACTATACGCGGCCCACGGTCGTGCAAGGTTGGTGAGGTCGCAAGTAACTTGAACTGGTAGTGAGGGAATGGCTGTACTGCCTGGGGGGGCATAAACAGAGGCAAGAAGAGAGGGAATGGTGCAAGAGATGCCCCGGTTCAACTATACGCGGTCCGTGCAAGGTTGGTGAGGTCACAAGTAACTTGAACTGGTAGTGAGGGAATGGCTGTACTGCCTGAGGGTGCATAAATAGAGGCAAAGAGAGAGGGAATGGTCGAAGAGATGTCCCTGTTCAACTATACGCGGTCTGTGCAAGGTTGGTGAGGTCACAAGTAACTTGAACTGGTAGTGAGGGTACGGCTGTACTGCCTGAGGGGGCATAAATAGAGGCAGGAAGAGAGGGAATGGTGCAAGAGATGTCCCGGTTCAACTATACGCGGCCCACGGTCGTGCAAGGTTGGTGATGTCGCAAGTAACTTGAACTGGTAGTGAGGGAATGGCTGTACTGCCTGGGGGGGCATAAACAGAGGCAAGAAGAGAGGGAATGGTGCAAGAGATGCCCCGGTTCAACTATACGCGGTCCGTGCAAGGTTGGTGAGGTCACAAGTAACTTGAACTGGTAGTGAGGGAATGGCTGTACTGCCTGAGGGGGCATAAACAGAGGCAGGAAGAGAGGGAATGGTGCAAGAGATGTCCCGGTTCAACTATACGCGGTCCGTGCAAAGTTGGTGAGTTCACAAGTAACTTGAAATGGTAGTGAGGGTATGGCTGTACTGCCTGAGGGGGCACGAACAGAGGCAGGAAGAGAGGGAATGGTGCAAGAGATGTCCCGGTTCAACGTTACGCGGTCCGTGCAAGGTTGGTGAGGTCGCAAGTAACTTGAACTGGTAGTGAGGGTACGGCTGTACTGCCTGAGGGGGCATAAACAGAGGCAGGAAGAGAGGGAATGGTGCAAGAGATGTCCCAGTTCAACTATACGCGGCCCACGGTCGTGCAAGGTTGGTGAGGTCGCAAGTAACTTGAACTGGTAGTGAGGGAATGGCTGTACTGCCTGGGGGGGCATAAACAGAGGCAGGAAGAGAGGGAATGGTGCAAGAGATGCCCCGGTTCAACTATACGCGGTCCATGCAAGGTTGGTGAGGTCACAAGTAACTTGAACTGGTAGTGAGGGAATGGCTGTACTGCCTGAGGGGGCATAAACAGAGGCAGGAAGAGAGGGAATGATGCAAGAGATGTCCCGGTTCAACTATATGCAGTCCGTGCAAGGTTGGTGAGGTCACAAGTAACTTGAACTGGTAGTGAGGGTATGGCTGTACTGCCTGAGGGGGCATAAACAGAGGCAGGAAGAGAGGGAATGGTGCAAGAGATGCCCCGGTTCAACTATACGTGGTCCGTGCAAGGTTGGTGAGGTCACAAGTAACTTGAACTGGTAGTGAGGGTATGGCTGTACTGCCTGAGGGGGCATAAACAGAGGCAGGAAGAGAGGGAATGGTGCAAGAGATGTCCCGGTTCAACTATACACGGTCCGTGCAAGGGTGGTGAGGTCACAAGTAACTTGAACTGGTAGTGAGGGTACGGCTGTACTGCCTGAGGGGGCATAAACAGAGGCAGGAAGAGAGGGAACGGTGCAAGAGATGTCCCGGTTCAACTATACGCGGTCCCCGGTCGTGCAAGGTTGGTGAGGTCGCAAGTAACTTGAACTGGTAGTGAGGGAATGGCTGTACGGCCTGAGGGGGCATAAACAGAGGCAGGAAGAGAGGGAATGGTGCAAGAGATGCCCCGGTTCAACTATACGCGGTCCGTGCAAGGTTCCGTCCGTGCAAGGCTGGTGAGGTCGCAAGTAACTTGAACTGGTAGTGAGGGAATGGTGGAAGAGATGTCCCGGTTCAACGTTACGCGGTCCGTGCAAGGCTGGTGAGGTCGCAAGTAACTTGAACTGGTAGTGAGGGAATGGCTGTACTGCCTGAGGGGGCATGAACAGAGGCAGGGAGAGAGGGAATGGTGGAAGAGATGTCCCGGTTCAACGTTACGCGGTCCGTGCAAGGTTGGTGCGGTCGCAAGTAACTTGAACTTGTAGTGATCGTTTGGATGAGAAGGAATTCAGTAGTTTGGGGCCTTTGAAGGTTTGTAAAGTTCAGAAGAAAACAGAAAATGCTTGGCGTTTTTTGCGGCCGCCCCTTGATCTACCTCAACGGCATCATGCTTACTTGCCTAGCAGTTTGATGCTACGTCATCCTCGAAAACTTGGGCTTTCACTTGTTTAATGCTTGATACACACGCCTTGTTTTCTTCACAAACAGTTCGCAGGAGCCGAACCTTGGCAATCGAACCTGAACCTTGGCCCCTCTTTGGTCCGCTGAACCCTTTCCATGTCGCCTTGCTGGCGAAAATTTTCTCTTTCTGTTTGCGCCAGTCCTGCGCACAAGTTTCCGGAACACTGAACACATGTGACACGGCCCGATTTCCATCGCTTTCCGCGCACAAGATTACTTTCTTCTTAAACGCAGCATCGTGGTGGGAAATTCTATGGTAGAAAGAACAGAGGAACGCAAAAAAAGGCTACGCAGACAACAAAGGCAAACATGCGCCGACTACGAAGTGCTGGCTACGCGTTCAGTAATCAAGCAGCCATCTTGAAACGTTGATGGCGATACGGTGCCGCAGTTTTGAGTCGTACTCGATCGTAACGCGCATGTGATTCTGGGATTTATTATTTCGGAAAAAAGGTGTGCGTTAGATTCAAGTATATACGGTTCAATCAGGGTTCGTAAGAGTCGTGCAAATACAGTACTCCCGGGATTCTTGGGTGGGGAGGCAGGCGCGAGCGGCTCACCCTGGACTAGCACCTGGGAGACGTGCTCGATGCTGCCCAGGGTGGAGCCGGCAACGCACGTGTAGTTGGCCGACTCGCGCACGTTGTCCAGCACGAGCACGTTGCGCCCGACGGGCACGTCGCTCTCGGGGGTGAGGTCAACGGCCCCCTTGCGCCAGCGCACGTACGGCATGGGCGACCCCACCGCCACGCAGGTCAGGTTCAGCGTGGCTCCCGGCGACACCTCGTAGCTCGCCTCGGGGGGGATCGAGAAGTAGGGGGGCACCCGCCGCACTGTGCGCGCAGGCGGAGCCGGCGCTCGTATATTAACCCGTCCCCGGCACTAAAACACAGGCTCGGTTCATTAAAGGAGCCCTGCAACACTTTAGATAAGCGCTTTCACTCTTTCCTTCGCGTCTGGAACCACTGCGAAAGCTATAGTTATCGCCAGCATAGAGCGGCACTGCATGATTTGCTCGCTGCAGCAGAAACGAGTTCCATTTCTGCTTTGTTTTTGTGGCTTTTTTCCTTGCGTTCATTGCTGCAACTGAAAGAAAACCGGCCGACAGCCGCTGCATGGCCTCAGTGACGTAATTCGGGCCGTCAAAGAACGTCAAGACCGGGAAAGAGAGAAAAATCTTTTGAGTGAGTTTACAAGTTATCTGATGGGCATAGAGCAGTAATTTTTGGCTGAGGTACTTTGCGACCCCCTAATCTCAGTGCTGGGTGTGTTCGGTGACTACGTCCTGCAAGCATTTAAGATTTCGAAAAAAGTTGAAAAAAACGTTGCAGAGTCCCTTTAAAAAAAGACTTCTTCGTCTCAATAACAGCGATACCAATTTTATTGCAGGCTTCAAACAAGTGACCGAGATACTAACGAAGACTTATGACGCAGTGGCGACTACCCAGCCACTGTCCGGCGACGTCTCTACGACGTCACGGAGACTTGTTTGTGCGATCGGAAGCTGCCGACCTAAGCCACCACCAAAAAACATGACTTGCAACCGTAGCAGGACCTCTAGTTCCGTTTGGTCAAATCATTTGAATGCTATCACGCAGTTAACACACTGCTAACTGTGTCTTTACTGCTGGCCCATATTTGTCACTGTAGAACGAAATTTTTTGAAAAAGTTGAAAAGAAAACAAAAACATCTTTCATGGCTGGAAAGGAGCTGAGTGAGTTATCGAAGGCTAGTTCTTTCAAATTGAACACAGCTGTAGGCCCCTTAAAATGGCCTCTTAAAATCGCCCAACGAGCAAAAACCCAGTGTTGGCATCCGTAACAGCAAAATGGCTTTTCAACCGAATGTTTTTGAAGTGCCCCACAGTGCGAGGCATTCCATAGTGTGCGCTTCGACCCAGGTGTAGCAAAATGGGGCCACCCACGCCAAAACACCACAGATGAAGTAAGGAGGTGGAAAAACACAGCCGAGCGAACAGACAGACAGGCAGCAAAATCCACCACCGTCGCCAGCTGTCCCAATACATGGCGGCAGGAGCCAGCAGCGGCGCAACATGTAGGAGACAGATCAAAGCCATTCAAAAGCGTAAGGGGGAGGCGGATCCCGAAGCAAATTGTCTCAAACAGCGAGAGAACAAAGCCCTTGGAGAACACGGGGCGGAAGCTCAGGCATTCAAATTGGACATTAATGCTCCCATATTGAGAACCCTGAAGGTGTCCTCAAACTTTTTGCGTTAAAACATCATGGAATACTTCAGCACCTAAGCTTGACAGGCCATTCAGCTACAGTACTGATGCCTTCTAAACAAACCATCCCTCATTCGTTATTCTTGTGTGCTGTTGATATAGTGAAAGCTTAAAATTGAAATGCCATAGCAGTGTAATTGTGAAAGCTGGAGCAAACACGCCAATGCAGAGGGTGGCGACTGTTTGCTGCTGCAATCCTGCTGAGAGTGACCTTTGAGGGGATACTGAGGGAAACCAGACAACTTTTCGTACATCATATTACAAACAGATCGTGTAAGGGCATTTCGCTCAACACTTGACACTCAATCTTTCCAGTTTCTGGCATTCAGAGTTGTTAGCATTCACCGAGTAGAAAATGGCGATGACAAACACAAAGAAGAAAAAGAAGAAAAAATCACTCGGGCCACTTAGGTCTGCTCACATGCTTTGACGGCAGATGCATTAGAATTTCCTCTGGCAAAACTTATCAGAAACTTCTTTCCTGCTACATCGTGCTCGCGTCTCTTTCTTCACTTTCGTTCCTTTGCCATTTGGCCCAAAGCACTTATGCCACAGCCTCTCAGGAATCAAAGTTCTCCGTGACTGGGCTGCACCAGTTCGGCTTGCAAGCCATTGCGTTTACCTATCAGGTGATACGTCGTCAGCAACACATGCAGTAGGCTGACCCTTGATAAACCACTGGCACCTACTCTAAAGACCCGGGTTCAATTGCCATGTGAACTTTACAGCACTGGCCATTTTCAGAACCAGACAACAACAACAACTAGAACAAGGCCAGTTTTTTCACACAATGAGGCACTTAAAGGCCAACTGCACTCAAAATTTCGACGTCTTGAAAACATCATTTCCGTATAGTCTGCCGAAAAAGAAAGCAACACGCAAAATACAACAGCTGAAATACGTGCGTGGACGCCGCAAGCGGTCAGCGAAAATCGGAGATTTTGAACCCGAAATCGAGGAGAGAGCGGCCATTAAAATGACGTTGCAACAATCCAGTCAGCAGCTCGGGAGCAAGCGTGCGCGCAAGCTCTACGCATGCACGGGGCAGCAAATGGGCGACATGTGCGCAGCAGAGCTCGACCGGTTCTCCGGCTGCGTGGCTGGCCAGAGGAAGAAGCCCCCGTCGGCTGGAACGTCACAGGCACGTCGTGGCTGTTTACGCAATCCACCGGCAAGTGCAGCGTGGTCTGCGGCGGAGCTTTTGTAGACGCTTCTGACTGATTAACGAGGTGTTTCACGGGGCTACCACTCATGTCCCAGATGATTTGGGGGTACTTACAACACATTAAAAATAAATTTGGTCAAGGCGAAATTTGAGCGCAGTTGGCGTTTAAGGCTTTCGCGTTAAAGAAAACGCAACGAGCGAGTACGACAAGACAAGCCAGTGGCTGCTCCGTAGCTCCCTGGTGCCCTTCTGCCCCATTCGCCGCTGCCAGTAAAGAACCGGCGAGCTTGTCGCTCTGCTTGACGCGGTAAAAGGCTCACCGCGAACGAAGAGGGTGGCCATGGGCGAGATGGCCGTGCCCACGCTGTTCTCGGCAATGCACTCATAGTTGCCCTGATCTTCTTCCTGGGCGTCGTATATTTGTAGGGAGCCTGCAAACAAGCACAAGTAGCACCGTTAGATTAGACAAGCCCCCAACTTTTGCCGCTGTACCTGTCCCCCGCCCTCTCCAGTTCTCTGTACTGTCTGTGCTAAACAGCGGTTCAGTTTTGAGGCGTCCAAAGGAGCGAAGTACAGTTGAACTTCATTATAACGAACACTGATATAGCGAATTATCGCTTATAGCAAACTAAGTACAAACTTTGATTGGTCAGGTTCTATTTCAATGACACTTAACGGTATGAACGGACAGTAGTGTTCCATCACTCTCTTCACAGTAGGACTGTGATTGTGCCTCTCATGTGGACATGAAATGCTTGGTAGGTGGCCCCTAGTTCCTCCACTAACAGGGTAATCTTACTATTGAACACTGTGTCGGGACAAAGAAGGGATTCTGCACAGGGGAGGCAGACAGCAGGGCAGTGCTTTCTCTCTCTGGCAACTTCCTGGTATTGCTCATAACAAAAGTGAAACCGTGAGTCCTGCGCGAGATATCGGACGTAACGGAGAAATATTTGACCAGGAGTCTGAGAAGCCACTTGAAAAAAAACCCGTCGCCTGAAACCGCGGAAGTATGAAGGCCCTCTTGTTCGTGGACACTGTGGAAAACTTTGTCCTGCTCAGTGCTACGAGTAGCAACCAGACAAACATCACATCCTTCGTCGAATAAATAAGGACGCAGGCGTGTTTTTTTTTTGTCAAGCGAACTTTGTTCTATCGTAATTTCACATACTCACGGTTCATTGAGGTTAAAATGCAACATTGAGAAAGGTAAGTGCTACCTTGTTTACGGCGGCTTCGAAGCCTGAAAAAATGCATTTTTGTGTCAGGTATTTTTGCGCGAGCCAGATTTTTCATTTGTTAGAGCCGATTTTTACCTCAACTGTTACAACAAATATCAGATACAACAAACTAATTTGCTGTCCCAATACTACTTCTGAGGTTTGACTGTATACTGGTATGCCAAGCGTGTACTGCAAAGGCAGTGGCCATTGTTCTTAAAAGCTTTTCCTTAAAAAGATTTCCCTCTCTGAAAGGAACAAAAAGTTCCCAATGCACTAGCTTATCCTGTCCGATATCAGTCTTTAGTTTATCTTTTTTTTTTTTTTCTTTTTGCCCCTCATACACACGTTTTCAATTTGCTGCTTCAAAGTAGTATACAGCAAAATGCTCATGGACAAATGACACGAGGAAGGGGAGCAGGTAATAACAAACAAATTGAGCACAGCAAGACCTAATTCCAGCCAACCTGTAGTAGCATTGCTCTCGAAGTTGA
The DNA here is from genome assembly GCF_048455015.1 of Haemaphysalis longicornis. Lineage (NCBI taxonomy): Eukaryota > Metazoa > Arthropoda > Arachnida > Ixodida > Ixodidae > Haemaphysalis > Haemaphysalis longicornis. The sequence goes on along the minus strand of NW_027526225.1, from coordinate 21,014,499 downwards.
CACAGATAAGACGTAAGTGAGCACTGGGCGTTCAATTCCCTCCACAACTCCCCCCCAACCCATTTTGCAAAGGCAGGGTCTGCAGTGCCATTTGGCGGTACTATGAGCACCCCACTAAAATGACGTCTACCGCCTCGCAAAAAAAAAAAAAAACTGGGTCTGGCACTTTGCTTTTTGTAGCGTCACGTAATCCAACCTAACCTAACGTAGCATTAGGCAATAATTGAAAGCACCGGAAATAACCCAAGCCATGACAGATAACATTGAAACTAAAGATGAAAAAATAAATGAATAAAGGAGGAAAGAGCTGGGCTCAAATCACTGCCGTGGGCATAGGGAAGCTAAGCCGAACCCCTACACCACACAGGCAGGTGCTCTGGCCTGTGCCAAGCTCACCTTAAATAATTCAGCCACCTTCATAACTGAGATGCAAAGGCTGAAAAAACAGTGGAACTGGTGGTCTCCACTAGTTCTAACTTGGCCTTTCTTAAGTCGACCACATTCTCAAGAGAAGGACTGTTAAAAAGCAATGCTTTCTGAGAAAGCAAACTGAGTTTAATCCATCCTCCTAAAGTCCAAAATCCAGACTGCCAAAGTTCAAATTCAACTCAGCCAAAGTCAATGCCCGCGATACAAACCCAAAGGAAATTCTGCGTGCCCCGAATACGACGATAGCGCGTAGTCGGATAGAAGCTAGTTTCACAACGCCAGGGACCCAGGTTGGATTCTAACCACGGGAAGGGTTTCTTTTTTTTTTTTTTTTTTAAAGCACTGACACCAATTTTCGGCGTTAATATTATTGCACAGTTCGCTTCCTTCACTCAGCAGAATACCCTGGGTGAAATATGAGCGGCCTGCGACGCGAAGAACATAGTTCAATTGGATCTCATTTATTGCGGCGGTGGAGCAGCGCGCGGAGCGGCACTCAGCAAATGGACATCAGCGTGACATCATCCAAGGAGAGTCAAAAGAAGTGATGCGGCAGCGCTCGTCAAAAGCTCGTGACGTCACTTCACGCACGTGGCCCCACGAGCGGCGAGCGGGCGCAACGCCCTCCCAAGCGGGCACCGGTGACGTCTGCACAAAGCGGTGAGGTCAGGCAGGGAGTCTGTCATATGCGCCGTTCGGGATGAAAGCGCGGGAATTTGAAACAAACGATTTTCAGGCTGTTCAATGTAATTAACTATCGTCCGCTGAAGTATTTGAAGTGCTGTTTCAGGTTGGCCAGACCATTAAACATCGATAAAAGCAATAAAAGTGTAACGTAAAATTTTCTTGTCAGTGCACCTTTAAGGCGTGCACTCCGAGCGCCTGCTCGTGGTCCCGTTGCCTCATCGCCCCTTTCCCTCCCACTCATTGGCCTGGCATTTTCCCCCTCTCCACTTCACCTATGAATTTCCCGTTAACGATGCACATGCACAGAGCTCAAGCTTAAGCATCCCCGTTGTTAATATTCGATGCCCGGCACTCTAGAACACGATGTTTTGGGAAACTTGCCCGCTGCGGCCAGGGAGTAGCGGGGGTTGGACATGTCGACTGGGATGTCGTTTCGCAGCCAGGATAGCTTGGGTTCGGGGTCCCCCTCCGCTTTGCAGGGGAGCAGCGCACTGCGATTGCGCTCGACCCCTTGCAGGTTGGGCAGCAGCTTGAAGTGCGGGAAGCCGGGAGGCACCTGGCTCTCTGCAAGCGGACGAGGAGAACGGGGCACGGAAAGAGGCTGGGTCACACAAAGGCCAGCGGAACAAGACATGTCGAACTCTCTGCATTTCATCATCATCATCATTCCGTTTGTGTCCCCTGTGGGACATAGGCTTCCCCAATTTTCTGATTTCATCCCACCATTCGTTAGCAGTCTTCCCCTACGTCTAGTCCTACCTCTCGGTATCCACTCCGTCACCCCTGACCAAGAGAAAGTAGGGTGATATAAGTAATGTTCAGGGATAGAAAAACTAAATCGTGACAAACTGTTCGCATGGCGACGCAGTGAAACATCCCCCTCGCGAGGGGCACGATCAAATGCAGAGCATTTCCGGGGGCGCACGACGTTAAGTAGTTTGCGTTGCGTTAATGTTGTTGCACTTGTGGCAACTGCTGACGAGAGAGCGCTCGTCAGCAGTAATTTGAATGCGTCAAGGCTATAAGGCGCGTTCGTAGCCTCCCATTCTGTGTCGGCTTTGTGGCACAGTGAGTAGAGCACCATGTACATTGCGTTCCGCCCGCAGGGTCGAGGGATCGAAACCAGGCGCCGGATAGTATTTTTTTTATATAGTGTAGGGGGAGGGGTGCGGACTACGACTACGGAGCCTACGGACGTCAACGCGGGTGACATCGTGAGTTACTGAAATGCTCTGAATTTAAAACAAGCATCCTGAATTAGAGAGCTTAGAGAAGACATTATAGCTGAGATTAAAAGGGGGAAGTGGACTCGCACTGGGCGTTTACTGTGGATGAATGAAAGTTGGTGAACGACTGCATTTATGAGAGCCATAGAGAGCACCACTACGTGCCCAAAGTGGGTGCTGTTTTTGGCTTTCTTATGCCTTGGCAGGTGACATGGGAGAGGGATTTCGGGTAGCATGCAATGAACGAACTCCTCATCATGGTATACAAGGCATAGTGGGATAGAGACCGTGACTGTCGCAAAAAACAAGCTGATGTGCTTCCTTGACTCGTACATTGGCTGCGGATCGACCTACCTACCGAGCTACGGACGTTTGCTCTAAATGCTGACACGCTCAAAAGCGCAAAGCAGTCCTCCTCTTACTCCTCTCAAACTGAATTCCACTACTGCCCTTAAAATCTAAAGTAGTTTTCCATGTAAAGACAACAGAGACGGCTTTCAAGGTGGCACTTCATGTAAATGTGATGGGCGTTGAACATCTCAAGCCAAACTATGCCTTCCACCCATACAGTTGGCAGTCATGCTTAAACATCTTGCTTATGGAGTGAAACAAGCTTTAGTGAGCCAAATTGGCTATATCAAAGAAGATTCAGTTTCAGTTTCATTTAGCAGTGTGCCCATGACTGTGCACAGCTCTGAAAGGAAATATCCAGACGATGAGTTAAACCCTTCCCTAAGGGAAAACACATCAAATTGTAAATCAACATCCAGAAACTAATGCACACAAGTCTTCAATTAATGCCCAGAAATCTTACATCAAGCCCACCCGCTGCAGCCAACGTCTAGGTGCCTCGAACAAATGTCCCTACAACGTCTGCAAACAATGTCTAGAAGACATCCTACATCAATGTCTAATAAACAGTTAGACAATGTCTGTAATCAAAATTTGACGACTTTTGAGATCCAACGTTCAGAAAATGTCTAGACAATGTCCGACATCAACTTCCAGAGAACGTCCTACAACGAGGCAAACGCAGCAGTCGGCTAGCAAGCCCTCCTCACCTTCGAGCACAGTGAGCACAAACTGGGCCCTCACGGGCTCGCCGACACCATTCTCAGCGAGGCACTCGTAGGTGGCGTTGTCCTTTCCCGAGCGGACGGGGTCGATGCGGAGCACCGAGCCACCGGTCATCTCGGTCACCGTGTAGCGGTTGGTGGAGACGCGCTTGCCATTTTTGCGCCATTCGATTTGTGGTCGCGGGTTGCCCACCGCCGTGCAGAAAAACACCGCCACCCGTCCCGTCACAACCGTCCGGTCCCGGGGAAAGATGACGATGCTCGGTGGATCTGCAAGAAGAAGTCATACGGGTTCATACGGGCGTTCGTACGGGCCTTTACGGGAAAACTCTGCACCTTTCGCATACCCGCAGTGGATGTAGTGTACATTTCTTAATGATTAATATTTTCGTCAAACCACTGATGGGGCATAATAGGCTGCTTTTCCCCATACAAATGCACAGTTATATATTTTGGCCAGACTTGTCTGCAAGGCCATGCTGTGTGCTTCTATGTGGGCGAGGGCCTGGAGCATTTGTGCTGAATGATTGACAGACCTTGCCACCCAGACGCACCCCCACAAGCGCCACCTACTGGTTCACTTGGAACACACTTTCTATTCTGAGCAACTGCTGGATAGGCTTTGCTGTTAGGCCTCAGTGGGCTAGAAGTAGTCGTGGGTTTCCACGCTAACAGCCAGCGTTCGAGCTACAGTGGCTTTAATTTTTTTCGTACGATCGATTTTAGATTGGATTGGAAAACATTTATTGAGCCAACGCTTTTTCCCTTTATTGCTGCTCTTGTTTTCTCTCTTTTTTCTTTTTTTTTTTGTCAATTCTACGGATTTTTGTTGAAAATAAGGAGTGCTTGGTATGTTTTTGGTCAGTTTAGCCTACCAGAAAGTTATTAGTTGTTCGATTCTTCTGGTACGATGCGAAAAAGAGGCGAACAAGGGATGCACCTAAGTGGCCACGTTTGTCAAATACACAGCACCTGACATCACACAAACCTTCAGATTTGTCTAGCAAGCAAGCAGCCTATCCATTCATAGCCAATCCCCCATGCGGGTATGTGCCCAGGGAAATTTTCTTGATAGCAAATAACTCTATGCAAATGGTACGCCCCTACCCCCACATACGACCACCATGCTGCCCGCAGTGCCTTTCCCCTACCAAAGCTGACCTGCACCAACCCATTTGGCTCTGCCCCGAATAAACTTACAAATTCCTCACCCCCCCCCCCCCCCAACAACCCCACAATACCCATAAACCTTCATTCCGTGGACACTCCCACTCCTCCCCTAATCACACCGTTTGGACTATCAAGCGGTCGTGGTCGAGCGGCATAGAACGATGGATCTGCTCCCCTCTTCTTATAATGATGTCCAAAAACTCCTCCCAGAAAACCCGCGACAAGACCAAGATCCTCTCAATTCTAGAGCCCAATCCATCTTACCCCATCCGTTAACCACCTTGCCATCAATGCAAACTGCTCTCTTTCTTTCTCTTCACATCTAGCTTCTATTTTTGCTGTTGCTGGTTTATAGTTCATGTAAGTGATGTGAACCATAATGCAATATTCTTCCACCCACTGGACAACCCAGAAATCTTGTGCATAAAACCTTGCTGTTAGGCTTAATACAAAGTAAAAAAAAAAGGTATGACTTCTTGGGTTGCGACTCCCATTCCAAAACCACTGGGGTCCAGTACTGACAAGTGCGTTTCATTCTTCAGATCCTGCTAGAAGAACTCCTGCACAGACGCACTATTTGACCGTCGCTTGCCTACTGAAGAAGGCATTTTGTGCTGCTTGAAATGTCTTCTTGGTTTACCCAGTGACTACGAATCACAGAAATTGAGCCAACAGTCGCAGAGATTCAATACCCTGTCGATTGCCCCAAAAGTAAAGAAAAGGAAAAGGAATAATGTTGAATGTACGAGTAGAATTGACAAGACCACCCGCTGTGTCTTAACGGGGGTGATTGGTCCTAAAACAACTTCTTTTAATATTCAAGTAAACTCAGCGAAACTTGTCAGCCTTGCTGTTTTTTTCCCACTGATTTCAGATATGCCATTACTTTTTCAGTCAGTCGATTAGTTCCCAAAATAATTAGAGATAATTAGCCACTTTTGGAGGAACAATAGACAAAACAGTGTTAGTCACAAAACTGTATTCTTTATATTTTCCAATACTATGAGGCCTGGCAAACGTAATATGAGAAGCAGTTCTTTTGGTGGACCGCTTGGAACTAATTTTACAGCTCATTACACTTTGGCAGCACCAGTGGCAGGGAACCATTTTGAATGCCCATATCAAACACCAAAGTTTAATGAGCTGTAAAATTAGTTCCAAGCGGTGCATCACAAGAACCACTTCTCTTATTGCATTTACCAGGGTTCATACATAGTATTGGAAAATATAAAGATTCCAGTTTTATGGCTAACATTGTTTAGTCTATTGTTCCTCCAAAAATAACTAATTATTTATTATCTTGGGAACTAATTGGCTCACTCAAAAAATAATGCCATATTTGAAATCAGTGGGGAAAAGGCAGCAAGACTGATAAGTTTCACGAGAGTTTGCTTGAAAATTACAAGTAGTAGTTTTAGGAGCCATGTCCCCCCTTAATCGAGTTTCAAAACACCCTAATCTCTCCCCACAGTCCTCCTTAGCAATAGTCCATAAACTCGACCCACGCTGCGTAGGGTGGGATGAGGGAGTGACGGCACTGCACTGCTGTCCTTTTAGTTCGCCACAAAATGGCGGGGGCCAGCCCCCCTCTACAACGATAAAATCTCGCTGACTGACGGGATTAGGACAACATCCTGTCAAGATCCGGGCATGCAGTGGCGTTCAAAAAGCCTGAGAAAAAAAGCAGCGTATCTGGTGGATGCGAGGCGAGTCTGCAGATCTAAGTGCGGAGCAGAGAAGCAGATGCAAGCATTTGATAGTGTGGAACTCGAGAGGCAAGTTGACAAGTTAAGTCTATGAGGTGTGGCATGTTTCGTCCCCATCTTGCACATGCTGTCATGCTTGTTAACGCTCGTACTTACCCCACCCCGTTAAAACAACTGCCAGCTTACTCTACAAGCCTAATTCCTATCTCGTAGCCAAGTTCGACTTACCAGAAAACTTATTTTTGAAGCCAAATAAAGAGTCAAAATGGCAGGTGTTGGTGACTGTCCAAGTGTACTGTGTGGCCATAATGTGCAAGGTGAAATAATACTCTCTAGGTGCTACCCAATATAACCTGGCCATTTTAATTCAAACATGGCTCCTTTATGTATGACATTTATATTGGTGCCCCAAACGTTACAATCAACTTGCATGAGGCAAAACCCTAGCAGTACTACGTCCCTTGAGACCAATGATATTCCAGGTGCATAAAATGCTCCTGCCCCGTAGTATAGCTTAAATGACAATCACGTGGAAGAAGTTCTGAAAAAATTACACCATTTTCCCGTGGGAAACCTTGATGAGGATGCGAAGCATCGTGGTGGTTCCGTGTGGTTCCATTGTGTTGCCGTTTCATTATACATGTTAAAAAAAGAATTAGTAAGCACATAGGAAAATACAAATTTGAGTGGATCTTCCTCTTATCAAGCCTGTCCCTGAAAATAGTTTGTATTTGTTGCAAGTCTTCAAGATTGCACTGCTTTCAAGTGAAGAATTCTTATGAAACAATGGAGTTTCTTCAAGTTTTCAAATTGTGAAAAACAAAACAAAATTATTTGCACCTTTTCGAGAGTTTGCACTACAAATAATTTCACAGCACAGGAAACACAATTAACAGCAGTCCCAATGCCAGACATATGTGAAGACACTGACAAGAGTACAGCTTCACTGCACAGACATGAACTGCTTTTGTTCTCCCATGACAAGTAGGAAGAGTGCATTAGCAACCATGGTAGCAATCATTCTGCAAAACAAACCAGTTTCCCATTCCATCTGAAAGCGTTGAGCACATAAAATGCATAATGGACTGTCTCAACGGGCAGGTCATGAAGAGCAAGTACGAAAGCAAACAAGCAATGAAGCCTGCATTCCTTGTTCATTGTCGGCCAATCCCCCACAGGCCAATTCCCCTCAGCACAATCCATGTGGCAGTGCAGAGTAGCTTACTTTTTCCAAACCAGATAGTCTGAAGCAGTTCCATCTTCTCAACACCAACTAAATCTTCAAATACCTTTGTCAACTGTTTGGCCTCGGCCAATTCCTTGGCCAATCCCTGGCATGGGCACGTTCCAAAGCTGGTGAGCCTAAGGAAGTTTTCTTTTTTTTAACACCTCGTGAACTGTCGAATTCATGCTACCACGTCCTGCATCTTCCCCTTTTTGGTTCCATTTGAGGCCCGTTGTACAAACTGCAACGGTATCCCTTTTTCACCTCCTAAGATTCCTTTTGGCATAAAACTTGCACAATAAACCCCGAAACATCAGCAAATGTGGTTGCAACGTAGTGCTTACGACTCGGGCCTCAAAACCTGCAGTGCCCTGGGTCCAAATCCCTAGTGCTGACAAGAGTGCTTCACATTTGAAATCTGTGCCAGATGTGCTCACACCTGCACTCACGCATCTATGCGCAAAAATTTCAACACAGATTTAGCGGTTCTAAAGGCATTTCATGCCTAAACAAAATTCTGGTGCATTATTAAAAAAGCTCAATCAAATCCAAGGTTTTAGCGTTATGGGACATACCATACATCTTGGAGATATCTGCAAATGTTTCTGGGAATATCCCTGCAAACATCTTGGGGAATACCCCAGGGGCCCCTAATATGTACCGTAAAAACAACAAGCTTTAACAACAATCTTTCCACCTTCCGGCTTTTTTCACTGCGCCGAAAATTTTATCACCTCCGCTTATTACCTAAAATCTGCTACCAGAACCCCATTTTGAAACAAACACTTCTCACTCATCTCTCCAACATATCTTCTCGATCTGACCACATGCATGAAGTATACGTACGGACAAGCCGTACTAACATGTATCATGATACCTTCATTCCTACAACCAGCAATGATTGGAACCACCTTCCTGCATCCATCGTTGATATGTCCAATCCTGCTAGATTCAAGATTACTGTACAAAATTGACAATTGACAATGTGCTCTTGTTTTTCTGTGCCTATCACTTCGTACCACTCCTTTCTGCACAGCCTGTGGGCCTTCAAAGTATTCTATATAACTAAAAGCGGGGGAGGAGCGAATGGGGAAAGTGTGAGGGGGAGGGCGGACCAATGCTGAGGGTGCCCTGCGAGACGTGCTCCGCGGCGCGTTTGCTGATGACTCCATCACTTCCCGAGACTAAGGGGGTTTATCCAGAATTTCAATTTTGGGGGGGGGGGGGATGTCAAAGGAGGTGCGCATTTGCGAAAGTGGATGTGTCGTGTGGTGAAAATGGGGTTCGGTCGGCACCAGAATCCCGGGACGCTCGCCGCCGAGTCTGTATACAAAGCAGCCGCGTCGGCGGATTGCCTCGAAAGCGCGTCATCCCTATTTCATATTTGCCGCGCTTTCGAGGCGCTTTTTCAAAGAAAGTGCTACGAGTTGTGCCGCGCCTCCGCCAGATGGCGCCACGGGTCCCGCGACCGAGAGAAGACGCAGTGAAACATCCCCCTCGCGAGGGGCACGATCAAATGCAGAGTATTTCCGGGGGCGCACGACGTTAAGTAGTTTGCGTTACGTTAATGTTGTTGCACTTGTGGCAACTGCTGACGACAGAGCGCTCGTCAGCAGTAATTTGAATGAGTCAACGATATAAGGCGCGTTCGTAGCGTCCCATTCTGTGCCGGCTTTGTGGCGCAGTGGGTAGAGCACCATGTACATTGCGTTCCGCCCGCAGGGTCGAGGGATCGAAACCGGGCGCCGGATAGTATTTTTTTTTTTATATAGTAGGGAGGGGTGCGGTGCGAACTACGGACGTCAACGCGGGTGACATCGTGAGTTACTGAAATGCTCTGCATTTAAAATACCGTATTACAGTAGAAATGGGCATTGCTCTATTTCGCCTACAGCTTGCAGGAATCAGGCTCATGACCACATACATAGAAACACACACCAGCCACATGTGGCAATTCTCTCATTTAGCAAAGAGCCTTAAAAAGGAAGGTGAAACAAAAACTTTTTCCTCTTTGCTCTTTTAAATCGCGTCGCCGTTGGTAAACACTGAGTGAAGGCCCAGTGCATTCCTTGCCACTTATAGCTGGTTGAGAGGAGCTGGCTTTTCAGAAACTAACCAAAAACAATGCCAAGGCAAGGAGAAGTCAGGACGACTGCCAACACGAGTGTCGCACTTGTCGGGGTATATTTAGCGCGACAGGGCTTCGATGCGGGCATTTGCGAGGCCAGCGAAAGCCTCCCGGTAAACAGAATAGCTAGGAAGTGACTCGGCAAAAGAATCAGTGCATCTAGTTATAATTTATTCAGGGCTTTTATTGATTGATTGTGGGGTTTAATGCGCTGACGCAACGCAGACGATGAGGCGCGCCGTAGTGGAGGGCTCCGGGTGAATTTTGACCACCTAGGGATCTTTAACGTGCGCCAAAATCTCGTACACACAGGCGTTTTTGCTTTTCGCCTCCATCAGAAAAGCGGTCGCCGCGGCCGGGAATCGAACCCGCGACCTCGTGCTCAGCAGTGCAAGACCTTAGCCACTGAGGGCTTTTATTGATACTACGAAAGGTTCTTATGTAGTTTTTCATTGATGCACCATATGAGATCTGACGCTCCGTAAGCAGAAATTGGGTATTTCTGTAAGTATTGTAAAAGTGTCAGGTAAGCCCAAACACTTCCGTGAAGGAAACCCTGAAATGAGTGGAGATGGAACAGGGGTTGTGTAATAAACTTGTAAATGAAAAAATAACGTTGTTTACAAGGCACATAAAAGCACTGACCCGTCAGGTTGCTCCTTTCAAAACATCTCGAACAGCACAGTTAAAGGAGTACTGACACGAAATTTTCATGTTACGTTTTTTTCGCTGCTATGCGTGCCTACCAGCCCACTAATCATAGAACGACAGATTAGACGGTCGAGCGCAGCGTAAACATTCATTTACGGCGTCGTTTATTCGTGCCAGTTTCGGTTTCGACTGAAAAACGCTGAGCGGCCGCCATAACAGGATGTATCACATGACGTCACCATTCTTGCCGCATCGCTGCCTCTCTGGAAGCGCGCGCGCGCGAGCGCACGCCCAGACCGGCCGAGGTCTTCGCCGTCCCCACAGGCCCGGGCAGCATGACGTCAGTCCCAAAACCATGACGTGCACACACGCCCAAGCAGCGCGCGCCAACCACAGCCAGCGCGTCGGCTTTGTCACGGGAGCCCCGACGTCGGCAGTTTGGGGCAAGTAGCACATGATGTCATGTCGGCCCACTCTGGGCTTTCTCGTGCGGGCAAAGATTAAAATGGATTTTAAATATGTTTCGCTGAACTGTTGCTGTTGAAACTTGCTGGGAGATATCTCCTGATAAAAAGGAAGCATTTTACATAGTTATCACAGCTTTGAAATTTCGTGTCAGTACTCCTTTAAGTCCAGTAGATTAATTGAAAATATAACACTTATTCCACTGACAGATTAGTATAGAGAGAAATCTTGAAAGAGAGTATTGTGTCCTGCATAAATTTTTGCAAATTTTCGTAGCAAATTTTTCTCACAGCAATTTGTGACATCCCAAATCATGAAATGCGATTGGTGGAATACATTTGAGCCTTTTCAGTAAGGATATGCAAACATACAATCAATGCATCTGATAAATGTACAAATATGTAATAGAAATCCACACACGCAGTACTATTACTGGCCGCGACTGGGCGACGAAACCACTCACTGGCTTTACTGTTTCTACACCACTCCTACGAAACAGCGCTTTAAGACATGCTCTTTTACATCACAAAAAAAAAGAGGAAAAAACTAAAAACATTTTCATCTTCCAAAATTTCATTTCTGAACAAACCAAGCATTGTTCATTGTTGAGCAAAGGATAAAAAAGGTACGAGAGGTGTGACCTTCGCAAATAAAAACTTTACTCAGCCTTAGTGGTGTCTCTTCAAAGGTCCTCCCCTAAACTTACTAGCTGCATGCAGACTTTGGACAAAAAATTGCATTTGTGGGCTGTTCTTGAGTGCACCTATCTGGAAGGCTTGCTTGGTTCATTCACAATAAAATATATTATTCAGTGGAGAATGCCCTACAATAATATAATAGGCACAGCTGTGATGTTTTTATTTCATTTTTATAATAGAATAAGCAGCACAACGGACTGTAACGTGCAAGTTCAATGTAAATTTTCAATAGGAAGGCACCAAAAAAAATGACCAAAAATTCTTTTAATGCCAACCCAAGCAGCATCAGTGCAGCACGTAGTATTATGGGGACTAATTGTCACATTTAGGCGAGTTGAATTATCAGGCACAACATTCCTTGCATCACATATTGTTACCATGTCATCTTCTCTGTAAGTGGCCTTCAGAAGATAGATTTTGTCTGCTATTTATCTCCACTTTTTATCAAACAATTATCCGACACATCAATCTTCTGATCACTAAATGCCCCTCGTGTGAGCAGGTTGCTAAAATTGAAAAAAAAAAAAAGAAAAACAAGGCTGTCAGGATAACCAACAAAAACATGTCAACTTCAGCTAAACGAAAGCTATTGCTATGAATGGCACATCCAGAGTCTATTCGCAAGAAATCACACGCAAAACTATTGAATAAGCGCCTCTTCAAATATTCATATGGATACCCGAGGACACAAAAACTGCAAATAATTCGACATCTAGGCGGATCTCTACAGAAATATTTGAATTTAGAGCAGCTTTTACAACGTCCTTTAGCATTTTGATGACTCATTCGCAACGTATAGGCACAAAAAAAAAAAAAAACATTTATCAACAGCTTGTTCACATAGTTCTTCTAGGCCCGGATATACCGTCGTCGCGTTCAATGTTCGGCCTCAAAGAAAGCAGGAATGACTCGACGAAGTGAAGCGGCTTCATGCGACTAACGGGGCCTTGAAGAAAGAAGCAGCGGGAATTCCGCGGGGGGCTCTTCGCAAGCCATCCCGTACGAATTCCGCAGGAGGCCGTTTGCGCTGTTATTTCAAAGGCTGTCCCAGTACTTTATTGCAAACTAGTCCCGAAATAACCGTTGTGATTCGCGAACGCAAGCCGAGCCGTTCGAATTCGAACGTTACTTTCCCATCTGTTAAAAGCGCTGCCCGCGATAGATCAGCCATGACCGGATTTACATAGCTCGATCAAGCACACAGTCACAACGCGTCCGCTGCTACAGAACTGACAATTAAAAAAAGTTCGGCCAGTATCACGCGGAACTCACGCTATAACAAAGTACACAAGGGCAGTGACCACTTGTTCGAACGCCGGGCGTCAGTTGTCACGTAGGATCGGACATGATGGTATGCACCGCCCATGTGCCAAAAGCAAAATGCGAGACACTGGTGCGAACCCAGTACGCAGCGCTTAGTTATCAAGACTCGAGCAGGCTCTGATCATACTTTCTAGCGACTGGAGAAAAGGTCGTTTTCACTCCTTGCAAAACGAAATGGGCGTGGGGCTTCGGCTAGCGTCGCGGCCAAAGCGCGCGCGAGCTCGCGGTTAAAGAGACAGAACGGCCAACGCTCCCACGCTCTTGCGCGCGCGTGATACATCCGTGCATGTCCGCACGCGGACAATGCGTCGCAAACAGAGCGCGACCGTGCAGTACTGCGTTCTCTTTCTTTTACGTGAGCGCGGTGTTGCTTCCAATGGCAGCCGCGGGGAGATTCTCAACGCAGTCTGTCAGAGAGCGCGGAGAAGAAATCGAAACCGTGCGAGCGGACGAAACAGTGCACACTTTTCGAGAGGTCGTTTCGGGGCTCGACTGACCTTCGGAAGGCAGAAGCGCGGACGCAACTTGCACGGAGACGAGCGCTTGGAGGAGATGCCAAAGCATAGCTGACTGCCCTCATCCGAGTTTCGCATCAAGAGTTTGAAACACACTCCACACCGACACACCACATTTCCAACGCTGTCCCTACGTGCACTTCGTAAGATTTCACATCGCTGACGCTAAGAGGCGCAAATGGAGAGGAAAAGATACATTTAAGTCGGCACTTTGATAAGGCATACGCCTAACGCCAGCCGGGCCAGTGCTAGGAGCAGTTTCAACTTTTCTTGTTGGGATATTTTCCCCGGCAGCCAGCGAACAGCCTCGCTGGAAACGCCGGAACCCGGAACCTCCAAAGCCAATCGGCGGAACGCTACGTACGACCGAGGGGCGAGTAGTACTTATTGACAAATATTTGAACTGTTTTTAATAACGAAAAACAATTTAAACATCAACTTAGTGTTATTAAAAGCCAGAAACATATTTTATGTTCAGCCAGTGGCATTCTACAAACGAAAACAACGCCGTACTCTTTCCTTACTCGCAGGAATCAATATCGGCCGGCGAACACTTTGACACAGGGTGGCCGTTCGCCAAAATCGCGCTTTTGTGCATAGTGGCCAGACCAAAAGAGCAAAAGACCTGACACTATCCAGAAACGCCTCTCGACGTGCGCTGAAAAGCAATCAATAACGGTGTCACGCCCGGGTTCAGGGCGGGTTTATACCCTTCGGGGCCGCGTGTAGCAGTGCATATTTGATGACAGCCGCTTCAGTGCGCCGTAATTGCGCTCCCCTCCGCTAGCAGCGGCCGTTGGCGGCTCTTAAACGACTGACAACGCTGCCGCTCGAGTGGTTCCGGATTTGCTCCGCTCGCTACGCTGAGCTCTTGTTGCGGCATTATTTCAGAAATCGTCGCTTCAAAAAGTACCCTACAAGAAAACGACACCAGATAAGCTTACTGCTTACGTTAAATTATATGCGAAGTTCAATTTACGTATTGTGAGAGCTGGTGAATTCGTACAGCCGTTATTTAGCATCATTAATATTTCCGTCATTATTTTGTTATGTTTCATTTTTTAGCGCGGAGGCTTAATGCGAGGTGTACTTATAACATTTACTTGGCATTAGTACAGCGGCTAGATTCTATTCTAGCCACTGTACATGAGGATTCCCGCAGGAAAGGGGACGGGGGGGGGGGGGGGGGGGCAATTCAGGAGGGAAAAAACATGTTGGTTCTGAAATGTTAAAATAGAGCAAAATATCCGAATATAACTCTAAGCAATTCCTTAGTAGTATTATGCTGACTCAGGTTCTCTAAAGCGTGTGGCCTCGCCATCACACTGAAGACGTCATATAAGCCTGTCTTTTCGAGAGGAGCAGGTACGGACTACGCGCTGGCCTCGAATATTCGACAAGTAGCCCACTAATAGTTCCAGCACAAAATAAAATATCTGCCGACCGGGCCTCATCTCGTCCAGCTTGATCGGAATTTTTAACCACTTAATTAAACGGTCACATTTAAGGGTGAGTAATTGGTCCAAGGAGCGCCGTCTGATGGCCCTTTTCCTACCTTAGAAAATTCCTGCGCACCCGCACACACGTAACAGCAGAGCCTATGTCAAAAAGAATGTGCGAGCAGTCAAACCTCTTGAGCTGCAAGACGCTCAACAAAAGATAGACTCTAAAAAGGTATGGTTGAATACTATGCCGCACTATTTTTCTTTCATAATTAGATGCCACATACTATGGCACCAGGCACCTCCTTGCATGAGAACACAGGCAACCTGGACTCGCGGCGGCCATTGTCTGAGGAGATTTTGTTCCATTGACATTCTCTGTCACCAGCCAACAAGGCGACTAAAGAGCTCTTTCTGCGTAGATTTGTGGATTGATTTGATTGATTGATTGTAAGTTTTAACGCGCCGACGCAACGCAGGCGATGAGATGCGCCGTGGTGGCGGGCTCCGGATTAGTTTTGACCGCCTGCAGGATATCTTTAACATGCGCCGAAATCTCGTACACACGGGCGTTTTTGCTTTTCGCCTCCATCAGAAAAGCGGCCGCCGCGGCCGGGAATCGAACCCGCTTCCTCGTGCTCAGCAGCGCAAAGATTTGTGGATTGTGCAACGGAGGTGGTCTACAGGATCACCCTGTCGTGCAAAAAGTGCTACGTTGGGCAAACAGGCAGGTGCCTCTATGTAGGGCTCAGAGAGCACCACGCAGCGGGAACGCGCAGATTGGGGCCGGCCACCCCGCTGATCATTGTGTGCACTGGGTGCATGCATTCCAAATTTCTCGCAGACACGCATCGTGTACAGCTAGCCTTTCTCAAAGACGAAGAAATTGTAGAGGTCTAAGGATAGAAGGAGAAAGGTGCGTTAGTTCACCGTCCTTGGCGTGGTGTCTGCAAAGGAAAAAAAATTTTAGGGGCTCGGGCTGTCGTCGTCCTCTCATGTCGTCACGGTAAATCAATTTGTCAAACGATGGTCAAGAAACGAGTGTATAATGGATAAAACCAAATCAAAATAAACTAGCATGACCTAAACTAATTAAAAAATACAGGAATAATCAGGATTTAATTGCATTAATAACTGAAATTCGTTTAATTCCGCCTCGAAATTGGTTTCAAACGCCAGGTTTTCTTTTCTAAAGCATACTTCTTAGCATGCTGCAGCCTGTGGCACGAAGACAACTTACGGCTAGTCTGTCTCTCATTTAATTGCTTAAATCCAGTCCAACACAAGAGAGGGCGCCACTGCCTCAGCAAGCGCGCGATTGCTCCTCCCACCGACGCTTCTCCGGCGCCAAATCAGCACGCGTCTTGTGGCAAGAGGGAGACTTACAATCTTTGAATACACTTATACACTGCATGTTTCGCCCCTCCCCAGATTTCACGTTAGTGAAGTGGCCCGGGATTTTTTTTTTT
Organism: Haemaphysalis longicornis; assembly: GCF_048455015.1. NCBI lineage: Eukaryota > Metazoa > Arthropoda > Arachnida > Ixodida > Ixodidae > Haemaphysalis > Haemaphysalis longicornis. Next base: position 20,998,289 of record NW_027526225.1, on the reverse strand, counting down.
TTTTTTTTTTTTGAGATCGGGCATTGTTTGCGCACGGGCGACGGGTGATTGCCGTACACACGTGTCGGATTAATTTACGTCGTGTGATATGGGCCGCCGCTGTGCTGAGCCACGGTCGGACTCGACTCCCTTTCCGCACTGCCTAACTCGTTTGCGATTCTCTTCTGTTTGTTTGTCACTGTGTTCGCATTATTATATTTTCACGTATCATGTGCGTATAGGCATTTTCCGTGCTTCTGTGTCATAAACTGAGTTGAAGTACTAGCCTGTGTTTCGTCTCTGCTGTAGCTCTGTCCCTGTTCGATAGTACCATGAATTCCTTAGAATGCAACTCGCCCAACTTTCCGCGTTTGTTGTTCTTATCCATCACAAGTCTCGGTGCTTTAAAAGCTTCAGGCTAAGCGTGAACGCCGAGCTGTATTGAACACGCAACCAGAACTACAGTACCCATTGCTCCGTGCGAGTGTAATTAAGGCAGGCCCGCTATCCACATTTCCGCGCGAAAGGTCACTGTTTGTATGAAACGTACAGTTGAAAATTTGCAAAATCGAAATAAATGCAGGCAGAAACGACGGCAAAAGCGACAAAAGCGCAAAAAAAAGCTTTTGTTACTTAATGTTCTGGGGAGGTGCTGCCTTTGAGTTGCTTGAACTTTGAACCCTACCGTGGCTGCAGTAGGAGCAGGAAGCGATACCGCAGTGTCTTCCACACCATGGATGCATGCTGCCCAAGGCGAAAGAGGCACAGAATTACTTCTGGAACAACTTTTGGTTCTCCCGGCAGGCTTGCGCGCGTGCACTGAAAATTTTTCTGTAGCCTTTTTCAGCACAAAGACCGGTAGTGGTAATACGAACTCTGACTTTCTACGCAGTCCTCGATCGACCCAATCGTTACAGCAGTCTACGCTCAACTCGAATCTTTTTTTTCTTTCTCTTCTTTCTCTTTTTAACACGAAAATGTTTTATTCCCGGGTACGCCAAGATTTCGCTGACATTATATTCGTCACGGAAAACCTGCCTGGAGCGGGTGCAGCCCTGCACACAGGGTCTTCTTGCGGGGAAGAAACCTTTAGTACTAAAGAGTACGTTATACTTAGGGTTGTTCGTTTTCGGGTTTTATATTTTAACACGAAACTGCTTTATGCCGGAATACACCAAGGTTTTACTGACGTCATATCGGTCACGAAAACGACACCATTAAACCTTTGCCGAAGCGACCTGCCAGCAGGACGCGGCTTGCCAAACATACCACAAGACAGCCACCGACCCGCAAATTATGTTCAGCTGCAGATTTCGCTGCACATTTCACTTTCGTGTTTTACCGATTCCTATGACAGAAGAATCAACCACAGATTCGTTTGCCCATTTTCTCTTTCCCACGTGTAGGGTAGCCACGTTGACTTACCTGCCTTCTTTTGGTTGCCGTCTAGATGGTTGCGATACCTATGTAAGCAATTAACCTAAACGCTCTCACCCCCCTCTCCTTGTGCCTAAATTTTTTCCTGTGAAGCCAAATATGAAAAATCTTATGCCGCACACCGCCGTCGTAAAATATGGAATGGAAAATATTACTACACAAAAAATTATTTATTAACGCTGAAAAAATTTCGCGTTACTTATAAAATGTGCAGGTTATATTTAGCATGGTGCAAATTCTGATCTTCAGGTGATAAACAGACGAATCATTTAAACAGTGAACAGCCGTTAAGACGAATTAGAAGGGACCGTGAATGCGTGTTCGTATGTTCAGAAATTCGTCTTAAGTGGACTTTTTTTTTTTTTTTTTTTTGCACTGTATGTCACAGGACAGTAAAAGTGTTTTCCGTCCTCCTAATCGAATTCGCCTTTAAAAATCCACTGTATGCCTGTTCTCGCCGAGATAAGCTTCCTTTTCCAGAACAAAGCTTGATATCAAACCCCAAGAATTTGTGTTCCGGCATATCGTATTACTGGATATATCAAATTTTCGTTTTGTTTCCGTGTTTGCGCGGTCGCGCTCATAGCAGGCCGTCGCCAACAACTGGAAAGGCAGATTGTCAAGCTAAGCAGTCAATTCGTTCAGTGCGATGATGGTGATGATGATGATTAGAAGCCCTCCTCCCTTTGTATCGGGGCGTCGGTTGTCCACAACCGACTTGCCTGTTTTGTTACTAACAAACAGAACAGCGCCCTCTGGGTACACGACAAGGAAGGGGCGTATATTCATATGGAAACAGAGAAGACAATAAATACCTGGCAAGATATGACAACGAACATTGATTGATTGATTGATTGATTGATTGATTGATTGATTGATTGATTGATTGATTGTAGGGTTTAACGCGCCCACGCAACGCAGGGGATGAGGCGCGCCGTAGTGGAGGGCTCCGGATTAATTTTGACCACCTGGGGATCTTTAACGATGACAACGAACAGCTTGCCATATGTCTATTATATTAGTCGAACTACCCAGAATAGTCATGTTTTCGATTTATTTTTTTTTATTTACCTTAAAGGCGCAAATGGCATTACATAAGGGCGATGACATACAGTAACATGTACAAGACACTTATTAACAAAGCAAGCATGCAGGGGACAATGAGATAATCAGTCGGACGTCCAAAATATACAGCAGCGACCGCGACAAAAATGTACAGGACACCCGCCGCGGTGGCTCAGTGGCTAAGGCGTTGCGCTATTGAGCACGAGGTCGCGGGTTCGATTCCCGGCCGCGGCGCCGCCGCTTTCCTGATGGAGGCGAAAAGCAAAAACGCCCGTGAGTACGAGATTCCGGCCCACGTTAAAGATACCCAGGTGGTCAAGATTAGTCCAGAGCCCTCCACAACGGTGCGCCTCATCGCCTGCGTTGCGTTGGCGCGCTAAACCCTATACAATCAATCAAATCAAATATGTGCAGGGTAAGCACAGTGGGAAGGCAGTATTTATCGCTTATGCTCAAGCAAAAGATTACAATGGATATCGTTTATCGGTTTCAAGGAAAGCAATTAATGCAGTTTGGAAAGTTTATTGCTATTTGTGGGCGACAGTGCTAGCAGACAGAGAATTGCAATCGTTTATCGACAAAGCAGGGGGTAAATATTTGTTCTTCTTTGAGGTAGAAAATATAGGTTCTGTCTTCTGATAACGGTCGATACGTGTGAAAATGTACGAGGAAAGGGGGGTGAACGAGGGTTCTCTGGAATTGCGAATTACAAGGGTGTACGCGGAAAAATTGTCTGCGCGGGGCAGGCGGAGAGAGATTTAAACTTTGCCTATGCTGGGTTCTCCCGCATAACATTTCGAAATTACTGATAGGGCTTTAGCTTGCCGCCATCTAGCTTCTTCCCTCAGCTTTTCTTTCCCCGTGCTCTTTTCCGGGCTTCAGCGAATCACCGTTCTTACAGTCCGACTGAAATCGATATCTGCGCACCAAGCTACAGCGAAACGCCGAGAGATGGCGCAACGCTTCCAAAGAGATGGTGCCTTCCGGCTTCTCTTGGCAGTACGCAGGAGGTGCAAGAATCTCGCGAGCGACAGAGCCGTGCAAAAACCGCCTGCGATGGGCGGTAAAACTCAGTACGATGCTCGACGGATGCTTGAGATTTCTTTAGAAAACGCGTCGAAGGAACAGGTCATCACTATATACATAGTTTCGTTTTCATTCTTCACACTTCCATACGCAAGTCGAAACACTCCCCTTCCGCACTGAAGCGAAGAAGTGGTACCGTAGCGTACTCACGCGCACCCGTGTATTTTAAGTGTATGTAGTAAGCAGGTATATAGAGTGAGTGTATATGGAGTAGCAGCACTGGGTGAGGTGGTCGCCCTCCCCCTCACCGCACACACGTGTAGTGTCACTTTGGAGGAACACAAGCTGCTGCCTAGTGAGAAAGCTCCTTCCGGGTGATGTCGGCAATCGTAGCGTGATGAAATAGCTTCTCTTCTTCTTCTTTAGCGTTTTTTTTTTTGGCCATCTAAGGCCAGGAGCGCCATTGCTATAACGAGGTAAAAGTGTGTTGACAAAACGGGTGCAAACAGTGCATAAAATTACTCCGATGTAAAGGGCCGGTTTCAAAAGACGAGGGAGGAGCGTGATGAGGCATGCAATCAGCTAATGGCGTTTCGGACCATGGTAAATGGAACAAACTTTACGAATACGCAAAATAATGAGGTGGACAACAGAGGAAAACAATGACTCACAAAGATGGCCTGCAGCTACTTGCTGAAACAAACAAACAAACCTGCTTCGAAAAACCGATGTCACCGAGTTATTCAAAACACTATTGAAATTAAACACAGGGCAATCGGGTGAAAACATGGAAAAGTGCCGTGGGATATGCTTGCTAGACATTTCTGGGAAATGGCGTCTCCTTTTCGGTTCCACAGCGGAGCACTCAACCAAAACATGGAGGACTGAAAGATCGTCGCCACATCTGGCGCTGTTCGGCGGCTGATCGCCAGTGAGGAGGTAGGAGTGCGTGCAATGTGTATGACCTATTCGAGAAGTCTACACAGAAGGACCTCAAGGGCCTCGCTTTTCTCTGTTGTAGTTTGTCGGCCAATTCTGGGTTCTATAAGGTAATGTTTGTTATCCACTTCCCGTTCCCATTCTTTCTGCCAGAGCTCACGGAGAATGAGCTTTACTGTCGGTTTCATATCCCGGTAAGGTACTTGAGTGACATCGGTACTGCTTCTTTCAGCTTCTTTCTCTGGCGGCAGCCTGTTCGGCTTCTTCGTTGCCAGCTATGTCGCAATGGCCAGGAACCCAACACGCTATAATTTATAGTTTTGTAGCGTGAGCTACACTGGCCGAGGCTGAGCAGTTTCGCGTGGCTCCTGGAGAGCCGTGCTGCGCATGCGCGAGGAGCAGTGACGTCTCACGGCGCACAGATGGCGCGCCAGAGCCGCCGCCACCGCGACTGGATTTGATATGATTGGATTGGATTAACTTTCATTTTATTGTATTGTATTGTGCTGTATTGTATTAAATTGTATTGGATTAGAAATCGTTTTAGCAGCAGCAAGCATGGTAATCAGCTAATCCTAGACAGCCAGGAAACCTAATAATTACCAGCCGAACCTTAGGTCACGCTACGTATATCCTGGCATAGCTGAGCCAAGCCACTGCTAATTTTGACCGCATTTGCACATGGCTAGTTTTTTTGTTAGTGTGCTGTGTACAAAGTTTTAAGAAGGGCAGCAAATGTGGGGTTTCTCCTCTGCGGACAGGGCCGTGACAAGACTGGGTGAGTCTGTATATAAAATAATTTTGTGTTTGGCTCCCGATTACGGGGCCCACAGGCAGGTATAGTTTCACTGGCTTTTACTGGAAAAATCAGAGGGAGAAGAATCAATTCAAGGCCCCCGAAAATAGATCCCGTAGACGGTGGATAAGAGCCAAAGAAAGGGCCTTCGTCGGGCAGTTGACACCCGACGAATCCTAACACTTGAAGTAACTCACTGACCTGTGAACAGGACGGGGTGAACCCAGTGAAGGAGAACGTCCCCCGTTGGGTCGTTGCCAGGTCAGTTTTACAATCTATCTCTTATTTGCAGAAACGTGTATTCTCCACCTTCAGGGCAAATACAATCGGTATGTCGTCTCGGCTATTCCGACTGCCTATTCCGATGTTTCCCCCTGCAACTGCTGATTTTCTACTTTTCCATCAAAGTTTCCCATCCCCATCCCGTACTTTTACCTTATTCATTTGCAATTTAATCCTCTCGCGGATTAAGCGTCCTCTAGAGGTTTTCGCCACAGAATTAAAGGGACACTGAAGTGATATGTAAACATTGCGGGATTACTAGCGCAAATTGTAGTCCGGAGTTCCCAGGCCATGTTTCGACCACTCTAGGCGCGTTTACGCGATTTTATTTAGTAGAAAAACTAATTCGAAAATGCTGTCCTCGTCTCTTTACGCTCGCCCATTTTCTGTGGCGTTTTCGTGTGACGTCAGGAGGGGATGAGCTGGCAATTGGCTGCGCTACTGCACGGCTCCCCGGCCTTTAGACAGAGTCAGTTGGCCCAGCGTTTCGTCCGCCGGCCGCCGGCGGGTAATCGCAATCAAGGAGGTTAAAAATTGCTTGGTCGCAATTCGTTCGCTTAGTTGAAACGAAGCCAGGACACGTTTGTGAATGGAAGAATGTGCCTTTCTTTACTTGGTTTGTTTGTACACTGTATCTAGCTCCAAGTCAAGATCGCTTCACACAAGCGCTGCACAAGCCCACATGCGACGCTTCGCTGACTGGTACGCCAGTAGGAAAATATAAGGCCTCTTGAAGGCGGGAGAAGAGTCAGCGAAGTCAATATAGGTACTAAGGAAATAAAATCAACTGATATTTTTACCGTACAGCGTAAAACTAGGGTGCGGGAAGCACTTTTTTTTTTTTTGCGCTGGGCGAACAAGCACAGCGGCACGGAGCAAGAGTGCACAGCGGTCAGCAGCACGACTACGCATCTGCGAACGCTTTGACGTCTACGAAATGCAATTGCTAGACGTGAGCTACTGTGGAAACTCGGGCGACGCTTACTGCACGAGCGTAGTACAACAAATAGCCACCTACGCTGCTTGAAATGCCAAAACTAAATAAAAGTGTAAACCGGTTGTACAATATATACCCTATATTAGCAAGGCCTTCGCATCCCGCTCCATGGCTCAGAGTTTAGAAGTTTTGATATACTGTCGTCGGTGAAGAAGGGGTGCCCCTTGAGTCCCTTGTTGTTTGCGATTTATCTTGAACCCTTTTGTTTAAATATTCTTCAAAATGAAAATATACACGGATTCCGTATGCACTGCAGTGAAGTTAAAATTTTGTCATATGCCGATGACATCGCTGTTTTTTGTAGTGATAGGAAAAGTGTGAGGGCGGTGGTGAACGATTTAAAGCGATTTTGCGAGTTGTCTGCCAGTGCAGTTAACTGGAACAAGTGCATAGGATTTTGGCACGGTGACTGGCAAAGTAAGACAGTGTTTTTCGAGAAAATGCCTTGGACGACAACTCCGGCCAGGTATCTGGGCATCCCCCTTGAAAACTACCAGGATGCTAGAGAGTACTGGGACGGAGAAATTGATAGAGTTAGAGAGAAATTAACACAATGGGGGGGGGGGGGGGGGGAAGGGATCTGTCAATGTTTGCCCGTGCATCAGTATGTAATGTGTTTGCTGTTGCCAAGGTATGGTACGTCCTACAGGCGATTTGTATGTCAAGAAGGAACATACAAAAGCTGCACAGAGTGTTTGCGGTGTTTTTGTGGGGCTCAAGTTGGGAGCGCATGAGTCGAACTAATTTGTTTCGCTCGGTGAAAAGTGGTGGATTGGGACTGGCACATTTGTTTATCCGACAAATAGTTTCTAGGTTTATGTTTCTGAGAGATCCGAGAGATTGCTTTCTACGTACTGTGGTACAAGTACGACTACGTGATGTCATTCCAGACTATGTAGTTTCAACTTCTGAAATGCGATGTGTACGTGTGCGTGGGTTCTTGCGGGAAGTTGTGGATGCTTTTAGGATTTTAAGGGTTAGGTTTTCCTCGGAGTATTTGAGTAGTGTACCGCGAAAACGTTTGTACAAAGATATGATTGATGTGTGTCTGCCTGTTCCGGTTTATCGTCAGTTATATGCAGTGGGTTCAGGAAAAGATGTTCTAAAAAGAGTGAAACGAATACCAGTACGTTCATCTGTTAAATCTTTCTTCTTTAAACTTCATAGCGGCACGCTTCCGGTAAAACCCTGGCTGCAGGAAAAAGGACTATATGTACACCCATGGACACTTAACTGTAGACTATGCCAAAAGCTGGAAACAATTGAGCACATCTTTCTGGACTGTTGGGATGCGGTGTTTCACTGGGACATCCTTCAACGAACCCTGAAAAAAGACTTACCATTAACGCCTTATGGCACTCGCTTTTTGCCCGTAAACAATGATGGAGGCGTGCCCTATGATATGTTCATGGCACTTAGTCTGCATTCTATGTGGAAAACTCGCATGGCGGTTCAAAATGCCGAAGAGGATGCTCGCACAGTGCGAGAGTACTTCATTGAAAGCGTTGCTTATATAAGAGAAGTGTATCGAGTGATGCCAAAAGAGCCTGAGTGGTTACCCATTCTGGATGTTCTAGCGCAATTTAAGATGTTTTAAGCCACTCCCTTCAGCCCATTGGTGGCTGGAGCTAGTAATTTGTGTACTGAAAAGTGCGTGTTGTGTTGTCGCCAAGCAGGCAATAAAAAAAAAAAAAAAAAAAAAAAAGCTCCATGGCTCAGTGGTCTGGGGCGCTAGGTATGTCACCGCAAGTGTTTTGCAAGTCACGAGTTCAAATCCCCGCGGGTACGTGCTTTTTTTTTTTGCAAGTTAACTTTTTTGTTTTCCGCCGATGTTTTCTATATTGAGTTCACCTATTTTTGGGCCGCAACGTTCATGGCTACACGAACTAGTTCACAGAACGCGCGCAGGCTGGCACTGGCGCGTTAGCGAGTTCTCGTTGACGTGCTGTTGCCATAAGCACCGACTGCTTGCGGGCAGTGGGCACAGGCCAGAATTAGCAGACCCTTGGCCTGGTGCGAACACGCTTTTTACGATACAGGCATGAGGGAGGCAAGCTCCAAATATGGGGGAAAAGCGCACGACATTTGGGCGTCTGCGGGTACGCGGAGGGCGTTCATGCACTGCGTAGGTCTCGGCTAGTGAATGCTACGACTACAAGCCGTCCTGGGAGGCTTATCTTGTGCATTTTACAGCCGACAACATGGCAGAAGCGGGGTACGATGATTACTGAGATATTGAGAATGCCCATCCAGCAACGCCATTGGTTATGTTTTACAGAACCGAAACCGAAACCGAAACTTGTTTGATTGCTAACCTTGGGCATCGTCCAATCACGGCGCCCCTCCTCCCAACGTCACAGCCTTAGTTGGTGCGGCCGCCGCAAACCGCGCATGGTAGTTTTTCTTCTTTCGCGCTTTGTAAAATAATTGCGGATTTGTCAACCGGATAAACGATGAAAAGTGTGCTAATTTGAGCCAGTCTACGCAGTGCAAGCAAAAACGGGAGCTTGACAAATTCACTTCAGTGTCCCTTTAAAGGAGTACTGACACGAAATTTCAAAGCTGAGATAACTATGTAAAACGCTTCCTTTTTATCAGGAGATATCTCCCAGCAAGTTTCAACAGCAACCGTTCAGCGAAACATATTTAAAATCCATTTTAATCTTCGCCCGCACGAGAAAGCCCAGAGCGGGCCGACGTGACATCATCTGCTACGTGCCCCAAACTGCCGACGTCGGGGCTCCCGTGACGAAGCCGACGCGCTGGCTGTGGTTGGCGCGCGCTGCTCGGGCGTGTGTACACGTCATGGTTTTGGGACTGATGTCATGCTGCCCGGGCCTGTGGGGACGGCGAAGACCTCGGCCGGTCTGGGCGCACGCGTGCGCTCGCTCGCGCGCGCTTCCAGAGAGGCAGCGATACGGCAAGAATGGTGACGTCATGTTATACATGCTGTCATGGCGGCCGCTCGGCGTTTTTCAGTCGAAACCGAAACTGGCACGAATAAACGACGCCGTAAATGAATGTTTACGCTGCGCTCGACCGTCTAATCTGTCATTCTATGATTAGTGGGCTGGTAGGCACGCATAGCAGCGAAAAAAACGTAATATAAAAATTTCGTGTCAGTACTCCTTTAAGCGTTATCACAACGCTTGCGACCATATCGCTTAGGCTACAAAATTCTTCCACGCTCCCTGCTATCCTTTTCTGGATCAGGAGACCTACCGCGAAGCCCTTACTTCCATTATGCCTTCGGTAGCATAGCATCTTCTAATCTTGCCTATCCCAAAGCTCATCTATTATAGTACAGAGAAGCCGCCCTCTATCGATAACGTTTTAGCGTTAAACGTTGTTATAGTACCATTCCGGTTCCAGTGGTGGCTTTTCCGGGCCAAGAGTTTCTCAATCGCTGACATGACCACCCCCGTGGGCAGCTTCCCCCTACAACTGCATGCTGAGGACTGAGGGCCGTGCGTTCGGTTGTGTGTGCATCTTTGGGAGGTATCGGAAAGTACTGCTCCAAAACGACAAATGCTGTTCCAGTATAAGTTAATCGCAATAACTCATGTAATGTATGACTCCGCCGTAAGGGCCAAGCCCGTGACGTCAACGCGCGCGCGCGTTTTTAACGGGGATTTTGGCTGCTTTTTCCATTTAGTTTGTTGGTCGCTACTGCAGTAATTTTTAGGTAGATTAAATACGAAAAATCACGGGAACAACTCGTGTCACGTTCAAAATACTCGTAACAGACCATTTGCGCTGCGCAGGGGGACAGTTGGCTGCGGTGATGAGGCGCACTTGTACCCTAGTTGTGCCCGAGAATAGTGAGGGAGTGTTGTTTGTGTCCCAGATAGCTTCTTTAGTGCGGTTGTTCCTGTCTAGTGAAGCCTCTTTGGCATCTTGGATTCTTCTTGCCGGAGCAAGTACCACTAAAAATTGAGCAACGCACTGCAGCCACCATGCACCCTCGCATACTTTCGCGTAGTTCCTAGCAGAAGAAAAAAAAAAAACTTAACTGTAATCTAGGCACCCTTCGGAACGTGAAAACAAGGTATATCGCAACAAACGGCGATGCATTGTGCATAAAGTTTACTTGGAATGACTAGCCGCATGATGACCGCAGCCACGAGTACACTAAGTAAAACTCTTGTTTATGACAGCCATTTCAACTTCAACGTTACATGTGAAAACTGCTGAAACATATATCTTTACAAGCATGTTCGAGACAAAAGGGGTGGGCTTAGACTTCAGAATTCCGCAGTAGTTTTCTTCACGACCCGCTCGGGCGAGACAAGGAAAGGCTGAACGTACGACAAGTGTGTTATTGACAAGCGTTTCACCGACTGTACTTTTATCGTAGCAAACATCCTGCAGACGTGCGCCACTGAGATGCCGGTTCCATCTCGGTTGCTTAGCAACCAAGCACTGATATGTAACCCGATGTAGAAGTGCTCAACTTGGAGAACGACAGCAGCAGATAACGTGCAGCGTTACAATTGTTCTTAGCACTAGCCATGACGTAGTTTTTCGTCGTTATCAATTTAGGTTCAGGTATAAAATAAAGTATACATTTTTCCTTACAGCCTCTCTCTGTATCTTATCACAACATGCCTCAAGCAAATACGCAGATTAAACAGCGTGTAAAAATTGTAGTTTGCATGACAACTGTCCTTTGTAAATTTAGGTCATAACATAAGCAAACTGGGCAATGAATAAGTAAAGCAGTTCACCACAGGAATGAGCAGGGCAACACATATACAACTATACGTCATCTAACTTTTTTTTTGCGAGTTAAACAGAAGCGCGAAACCGCAATATCGTTTCGTTTGAACTGTCACGGACACGTTGATTAGCCATAACACTGCAAACCACGATTATAATTTTGCTCTGTTTTTACTGAGAGATACGTTCCGTGTGAGAAATGCGAGTAGCAGCACTTTTTTTTTTCGCAGCACAGACGATACGCCGCCGAACTATATGAAACTATTTTCAGACACAATATAAAGAATGAGGTACGTAGGCAACTTGTAGGCAAGGTTTGGCTGGATGAGTTCGTTTATAAAAACAAGGTGGACACCAACAGCGGATGTCATAATCACGGGGAAGGTGGTTTCTCTATATTTAACGCACTATTTTTAGTGGATGACGCATCTAAAAAGCAGAGTGCAGTGAATTTAGTGTACCGGAAAACTGTATTAAACATAAGAAAGAGGAGACATCTGCAGTCAAAGGAACAGGACGGAAGTAAGGAGTGTAGGCTGTCAAGATAAATCTTTCACTCCCATTGCACCAAGAAAATAAGAAGTTCCTTGCAAGTGGCAACTCTGGGACAGGTTTACTGGTAAGGTTAACTTGCGATGACCCAACTGTTCTAGATGACAAAGGTTCCACGAATACAAAATACTACCTTGTTCAGTTTGAAAGAACCGCCCTTTCGTAATTCACTCAGCTGCATTCCAGTCACAAAAGACGTTGTTTCGCGGGGAAAACGCGATAAATACTGAGAAGCTTTCAAATTGCGCGCTAAAGTGACGTAATTAATTCCCAATGTACCCGCGTACAACACTCTGCATACTGAACATTGGATAGTTCGCTTTTGCAGAACCAACTGTGGTAATCAAATGTTGTCACACACTGTCCCCAAACTTCTAAATCAATTTATTGAACGTGGCGTTGACTTTCATTCTTTAAGGATTCCTGAGCTTTTACGTATGTACCTATAATAATGATTGCTCTTTTATTTTCTATATTTCAGTAGTAAACGTTTATTGGAGCAAAAGGGAAAGGGAAAAGGGTGGTGGTGAAGCGTCCCTAGTCCAGGATGCCTCTCGACCGGGCCGACTCAATGGCCCGAGAAACCAAGGCCCTCTGGCGGGCCGGGTCCGGGCTGGTCAGCTCAGTCTCCCACTGCTCCGGGGTGGGGAAGGGGGGTGGGTTAGGGGAGTGGGGACAGGAGTATACGAGGTGGAATGTGGTGAGTGGGGTGTCGCAGTGTTGGCATTGACGGGGGTAGATAGTGGGTGCGATCTGGTGGAGGATGACGTGGTTGTAAAAGGTACCGGTCTGAAGGCGACGATATATTATGGCTTGCTGGTTGGTTAGGGAGTGGTGTGGAGGGGGGTAGACTCGGCGGGTAAGGGTGTAGTGGGACAGAAGGGCATTGTACGTGTTATCAAGAGGAATTTGGAGGAGGTCGTCGTTCGTGCGGGGTGATGGGATCACTTGACCATCGGTGGAGAATGCCCGGAAGAAGGCGTGGGCCGCTTCATTCCCCGGAAGGCCGGAGTGTCCGGGAGTCCAGACGATCGTAATGGTGGTCTCGTCAGGTAGACGCTGGAGGAGTGGAATGGCCTGGGGTGGGGCTAGACCTGCCTGGTAGAGGCGGCATGCCTGCTGTGGGTCAGAGACTACAGTGATGTGCGGGTGCTTGGCATGGGTGGTGGCTGCGAAGGCGATTGCCAGAGCTTCTGCCGTCTGTATTTTGTTGGTGTGCGTGGTGACAGCCGTGGAGATTAGGCCAGCGTGATTTAGGGTGACCAAAGTTGTGCGTCGAGCGCAGGAGTCATAGGCGACGTCAGTGTAACGGACATGGGGGTCATCTGCTAGCTTCTTCGTGAGATAGCGGACCCGCGCTTCCCGACGGCCTCTGTTGAAGGTGGGATGCATATGTCGTGGTATGGGGGAAACGTGGATACGGTGCTTGATGGTAGTTGGGAGGCGTTGTGGTCGGTCTTGATTTAGCGGTGCAGGGTAGCCGAGCGTGCGGAGAACGGAATGGCCAGTTGGCGTTAAGCTGAGGCGTTGAAGTTGGGAGTTTCGCTGAGCCTCCACAAGCTCGCCAAGGACGTTGTGTATGCCCAGCTTGAGCAGTTTGTCCGTAGAAGTGTAAATGGGGAGGCCAAGAGCCGTTTTGTATGCTTTACGAATGAGGGCTTCAATTTTAGCGGTTTCTTGTGGTCGAAGATTGAGGTACGGTGTGGCATAGGTGATTTTGCTGATCAGGAGAGCTTGGACCAGACGACAAATTTCCCATTCAGTGAGGCCGTGATGTCGGCTGCGGATTATGCGGATAAGATGGGTTAGGCGAGTAATGGATGTCTGGAGTTGCGGAATGAGCGCTGTACCCGTGCCGTCCCGATGGAAGGGGACGCCGAGGACGCGGAGGGTGGTCACGGAGGGGATAAGGTCGCCTTGAATCGACACTTCAGGATCAGGTGTGGGAGGAGGAGGGCGGCCACGTGATCGGGCCCGCAGGATGAGAAGGGCTGATTTGGCAGGTTCACGGGTCAGGCCCCTGGGACGTAGGTAGTTGATGGTGGTGTCTACAGCTTTTTGGAGGGCGTCTTGCTGTTCTCCACTGGAACCAGAGGTAGTCCAGAAAGTAATGTCGTCGGCGTATATGGCATGTTGAAGGTTGGGTATTTTGTTCAGAAGAGTAGGTAGTTCAAGTAAGGCGATATTGAAAAGTAGGGGGGATATTACAGATCCTAGCGGTGTCCCTTTAGGGGGTGTTCTGATGATGGCCGAGGTTAGACTTCCGAGCTTGATAGTAGCCGTACGCTCTCGGAGAAACGCTGAAACGTAGTTGAAGGTGCGAGACCCGCAGTGGGTGGCGTTGAGGTTGTCTAGAATCGCTTGGTGAGTAACGTTGTCAAATGCGCCTTTTGCGTCCAGCGCAAGGATGGTGCGAGGCGTGGTGCGGCTGAGATGGTCTAGCACCTGCTCCTTAAGTTGTAAAAGAATGTCCTGCGTTGACAGTTTGGTGCGAAAACCAAACATTGTCAGTGGGTATAAATGCTTTTCTTCGAGGTAGTCGGTGAGGCGGTGATGTACAAGTCGCTCGAACAGTTTGCCAATGCATGAGGTAAGGGCGATCGGACGTAGTGATGTTAGCGAAACAGGTTTGTGGGGTTTTGGGATTAAATTAATTTCCGAATGCCGCCACTGCTCTGGAAGAGTGCCCTTCGTCCAGTGAGTGTTGAACAGTTGCAAGAGGGAGTCGAGGTCAAGGATGTCGAGGTTACGAAGGAGGCGGTTTGTAATACGATCTTTGCCAGGTGTGGTGTTACGTTTCAGATTAGTTAATATGGCCTGTAATTCTTCCATGGTGAACGGGGCGTCGAGTGCAGGGTTGGGATTGCCGGTGTAAGTCTGGGTGGGGGGAGAGGGGTAGGTTGCGGGCGCGCCGAAGAGGTTCGTCTGAGCTGCATGGAGCAAATCTCTCGGGTGAAGAGAGCTGTTTCGAATAAGCCTCTGTATTTGGTGGTTACTGTGGGTACGGGAGGTGGCGCTGTCAAGTAAGTGGCGAAGTAGGTGCCAGGTACGTTTAGAGCTTAGCGTGCCTTTGAGTTGGTCGCATAGCGAGAACCAGTTCTGCCGATGAAGCGTGTAGGCATATTCCTTCGCTTGGATAAAGAGGAGGGCAATGCGTTTCTTGAGTGTTTTATTGTGGCGCTGATGTTTCCAGCGTTTAGTGAGGTTGCGGCGCGCCTCCCAGATATGTAGCAGGTGGCCGTCGACTGCTGGGTGATCGTCGGTAAGTGTAACTTCGTGAGTGTAGCGCTTGAATTTTCGTTCCAGTGCCTCCGTCCAGGCATTGAGATCATCCATAATGGGGGGAAGGGCCTTGGCGTCCTTTCTGAAGGAGGGCCAGTCTGTTAGTTTGGCAGTGCCTCTGCTGAGCGGTTTCTTGTGCACCGGTAGCTGTATGGTGATGATATAATGATCGCTGCCGAGGGTTTCCGAGTGACAGGTCCAGTTGGTATGAGGGCAATTCCGGGACCATGTGAGGTCCGGAATGGTGTCACGAGTGACACTGTTGCCAATTCTAGTGGACATAGAAAGGTCATTTTGTAACACAAGGTCGGGGTTGTGTGTGGCTCGGATTAAGGCTGCACCTTTTTTTGTGGCCCGTGGGTAACCCCAAGCAGGGTGAGGGGCGTTGAAGTCCCCTAGGACGAGGAGGGGATCACGTTGCGAGATTCGAGTGGCAGCGTGGAGAAGTTCCTCGATCGCGTGGAAGTTCTGTCTGGGAGGGCTATATATGTTTAGGACGTACGTGCTCGGGTGGAGTGGTTGACGGGGCAGCAGTTCGACAAACGTGTTGGGGATGTCCTGATCGAGCGAATGCGCCTGGGCAGGAAGGGAGCTGTGCACCAGTACTGCCGTCCGATGAAGGGTGTCTTGCGTGTAGGTTTGGTATCCAGGAAGAGTAGGGTGAGGAGTGTCTGTTTCTTGCAGCGCTAGGACATCGGAGTGAGACAAGGTGAGGTAAAGTGCTAGCTGAGATCTCTTGTTGTTGTAGGAGCGACAGTTCCACTGTAGTATGGAAAGTCGGTCGTCTGGCGGTTTAGTCATAATACGGGTGATGCTTGGATTTCTTGGGGAGATGAGAGGAGTGAAGTGATTCTGAGATGCTTCGGAATGCTAGTTCTAGCTTGGCCTGTCTGTCAGTGAGAGTCTGGAGTCCTTCGCATAGCGGGGTAATCATTGCTGTGTGTGATTCTGTGATCTGTTTGACAGTTTGAGAGAGTTTCTCTTCCATGTTGGCGAGTATTCGTTCCAGGTCGATGGATGGTGGTGGGGAAGGGGGCAGGGGTTTCGCCTCAAGGTTTTGGATTTGCTTCGTGATTTCAGAGAGCTGCTGGAGGACCTCGTTGGTTTTCTGTTGGATGTGTGTAATGACTTGAGCGAAAGTGAACGGGAAGGCAGGTGGTGGGGAGTGGGGAGTGGATGGAGCAGAAGGAGAGTGAGAAACTTTGGCTGACCAGCTTACCGGTTGGATGTCTGGCTGGGATACTTGTGGCGGTGGCCGTCTTGTTTGGAGGGGGTGCAGGGTCGGAAAGTCCTCTTGAAAGTCGAGGGGGCTGTGCTTCGAGTTTGGAGTGGTTGAATCTTGGCGGCGCTTAGGAGCGGCAGGAAGGTGGCGTTTTGGACAGTCCTTACTTGCAGTGATATGGGGCGCGTTGAATTTGCATTGGGGCTGGCAGGTGTGGTCCGCAGCTGGATCTGAAGTATCACAATTCGTGCACAGTTGTCGTTGTGGATGAGGGCAGACGTCTAGCCGATGGCCCATCTCGCCACATTGCTTGCACACTTGAATGACACGCCGATATGGGCGACATCGGATCAGTTCGCAGTTGAATTTCACGTAATAAGGCACACGGGTGCCATTGAAAGTGAGGAGTGCCGATTTGGAGCGGCCCATAAGGCGTGCATGAATCAGGTATGGGCGGTTTGTATCTAAGTAGTCCAGAAGCCTCTCAGGAGTGATGTCGTCGGGGAGGCCGTGTATGACCCCCCGTGACGTCCCTGGGGGTGGCTTCATGTACGCAGTGACTTCCATATGTGTTGTTCGGAGCGGGATGCTTGTGAGTTGCGCTAGCCTGTCGGCGACATACGGGTCTGGTGTGCCAATCACAAACAAGTTTTGTTGAGGTTGTACTTGCAATGTGATGAGGGCGCGAAATTGCTTGTCTTGGATTCCACTGGCTTGGGAGAGGCCTTGTGATATGTCGTGATTGGAGAGGTCTTGAACCCGGTGCCCTTTTTGCGGCCGGAAAACAGTGACGTAGTGGGTAGATGGAATTCTGGGAGGAGGTATGAGGGGCTTGGTCGGGGTTGGTTTGGGAGCCTCTGCAGTACTTTCCAGCTTGTCGTTGCGGTGTTTAGACTTGCGAGAGGCCACAGCCTCTAACCACGGGCTGGGGGCGTGAATAGTGCGCCCGTTGAGGGCGTCGTAACTGATGGAAGGGTGGTCACTTGGTTGAGTGGCGTTGCCGGGGGCGTCCGCGTTGGTGGTGTCCATTGGTGCACGTGCGGCGGCGTTGTGCGAGGTGTCTACGTCGCAATCCATGGAAGGAGCGTCCGTTGGCTGACTGGCGTCACCAGGGGCGTTCGCGTTAGAGGGAGCGTTGTGCGAGGTACCTGCGTCTTCGTGAGGCATTATTGCGGACAGCTGAGCGCGCCCGGTGCGGGCGACGTGGCAGGAGAGAGACGCAGGTGGCCGCGCTGCGCCGGCTTGGGAGGATGGCGACCGCACTCACTAGGGTTGGTGGCGAGGCCTAGCAGTGGGGCCGGCGTGGTCGGTTGAGAAGGTCCCGTTGCCGAGCTGTCTGGTGAGTGAGAAGTCCAGACGGGGTGTCCGCAGGTTTCCGGTGATGTAAGGAGCCCAGTGGTGTAGTCAGCGAATGGCCAGTAGCGGTAGATCGGGTTTGGAAGAGCTTAAAACGGGAGCCGAAACAAGCCGTGTTCGACTGTGTTGGCCCCCTGCTTCTATATTTCAATTTTTTTTTTACCCGAAGAGTACCAGATCTGGCTATGTATGCAAGCAATGTTCCGCTAGACATTGTATAAACTTGTTCCTTTTATCATTTTTGTTTATTTAACTGCATTTGTTGTAACAGCATTTCTCTTTATTATTTTACTACATTCTACTGGAAAACACTATCTTAGTGAAATTGCACTGTATTAATTATGCGCAAACCCTCTAGGATGTATACCGGCAGGCGCCATCTTCTGCCCATTCACTCGTACGGGCCAGAGCTCGTCAAGCGCCCAGCTATGTCTTATAAAGAACATGAAATAAACTTCTATTCTATTCTATTCTATTCTATTCTATTCTATTCTATTCTATTCTATTCTAATAGGGGCAGGAGCAACGTAACATGGGAGAGCACTAAAAACGCAGTTGTCAACTGCACGTCAGCATTCAAGTGATAACGTCAGCGGCCGCCAGTCCCCGAAATAGAGAAATCGACCGAAAAAGGCTTAGGAGTTCACTGCTTCGTCGGCTTTCCTTAAAAACCTTAATTATCAGTTTGAAGTTTGCGATAAGATTCCTATGATTGTTATCAGTACACTAACAAAACTTGTATTTTGTCTTCATGGCCCCTACACTGAACGCACGATTACTCTATTTGCTATCAAGATTTACTGTAAATAATTTATAGAAATCTATCAACCGCGGTAAACACGCATCTTGCGGTGTGTGTTTCTCGTTAACACTGCTATTTTCGCGTGCCTTTGCCGTCAAATTCTGGCCGGCTTTATCAGTGGAACAGGAAAGTAAAGTAAATCAAAGTGTATATACATTGCGGCTCGCCTGCACTTATGCGCGTTAGACTGACTGCTCCCCAATTAGTGGCCAACTTTTGCTTAGTATGGACCTTGGCTCAGCTACGACTGCAGAGAGTTCTAAGATCTGCCATTTGCTGTTAACCGATCACGAATAATTGAAGCACACACTAAAAATATACCGCACGAGTTTAGCGTGATAAATTTGTACAGGTAGGATAAACAAGTTCCCCATAACGTGCGACCCAGGTCAATTAAAGAGAACAGAAGCAGAATGTGATCTTTGTCAAAAGTTTCTAGGCCATGCCAGAAGTTTATAACTTGGCTGTCGAATGATACTGGAAAGTTTCATGCGGAAAAGGGGTAGGAGGAATAAAAGTTCCCAGGTATTGTGTAATCCAAGTTGAAGCCATTTCTTTGTCGGCGTCTTGAAGGGCAATCCTATGGCAGTCTTATAGGCTTGGCGGGTGAAGATGTTCAATCTTGCCCTCTCGTTCTTTTTGACAGCCAAGTACGGTGCACCGTAGGCGATCCGGCTGAGTAGCATTGCCTGTACCATATGCAAGGTGTCCGACTCTTGCAATCCAGAGCGTCGATGTGATACGCGGTGTATTAAGTGAACGAATTGGCTAAGCGTCTTTTGTAGCGGGGCTACGGTGTGGAGGCCTGATCCTATTTGGGGGATCGTAGTCCCAAAATACGCAGATGGGATACCTTTGGAACTGGTTTGCCTGCTATGTTCAGTTCCGGATCCGGGATGCACCGTTTTCTGCGCCTCTTCTATGGCTGTTCGCATAGCATCTTGCTGC
Organism: Haemaphysalis longicornis; assembly: GCF_048455015.1. Classification (NCBI taxonomy): domain Eukaryota; kingdom Metazoa; phylum Arthropoda; class Arachnida; order Ixodida; family Ixodidae; genus Haemaphysalis; species Haemaphysalis longicornis. Next base: position 20,978,887 of record NW_027526225.1, on the reverse strand, counting down.
TCACCTATGGATCGTGTAAGGGTCCGTTTGTGGCCCCGAAACCTTTGAAAAAGTCTGGAAGTCTGTGAACGATGCAGGTAAAATGCGCTGCTTCTGGAGCGCTGCCCGCATGTCGGCATGCAGCCAGGCTATATTTGCATCTTGGGCGTACTCCGGCATGGAAGGAGTGAAGAAACTACACCTTGGGGCAACGCACGACGTGCGTGTTGCCTTGAGAAGTTTACCTTGAGACGTGTGACAAACCTGGAGACATGCGGACTCAATGAGGAAACCCGTCTGTGCGTCTGCAACGCTTGACGGGCCACGCTTTCGCCGCATACCAAAATGATATTAACAAAAGACACTAGAGTATTGATATTTTCATATACGCCCACGTATTCTTCACAGAAAATGTGTCTTCTAAGCAACGCACTCATGTCTAGCAGTTAAGCCAAGTTAAAAAAAAAAGGCTTTGCGTGTAGCGTTTTGTAGGGGTTTCATGGAGGTGCTTAATATAGGGCCCTAAGGGTGTCATAATTCCACACGAGAACTCTTATTTGGCACTTAAAAATGATTTCCAGGAACACATTTTATTACAGTAGAGAGATAAAATGTTCTCGCTGAAAATAGAAGAGGCCAGCCCGAGACACGCAATCTTGTGTAGCAGAGTTTGCAGTGGATCTGTAAGTCAGACTACTTATAAAGGCGCCAGAAAAAATGTCTTTCCACCAATCTACGCGTGTGTAGCTGTGAAGAGGACATCAAAGGGTATCGGTGTGTAGCATAGCGGCCGCTTAATTAAGCGACAATTCGATAATTCTCCACTGGGTGCCTCTGCAAATTTTATTCACTCAATAGGTAATGCGCCAAATTACGAGTCAGGGAGGAGAGCGAGAGGACGAGCAAGCAAGCTTTGAAGGAGCCACGCTGACAAAATACAAATTTGCTTTATTCGAAAGATTTGGGGTTTTATAGTGCCCCCAGGGCTTGTCCAGCAGCAAACGATGCTTTATTCACTGAGAAATTATTCAATTTCATTTAAAATTTTGATTCTCCCGCCAAATCGTGTGTTTCGTGACGTCGGGGATGACGTAAACAGGATAGGTCTTCAAGTGAACGTTAGTGCGCTGTTTAGCCTGCACCGGACTGCGGAACGCCTTGTCGGACCACAGAATCGTAGCAACGCAACTGGCAATGTCCCCAGACATCCTGGGTGAACCCACATTCCGCACTGTATTACATTTTGCGGCTGCCGATGATGTGTCTACCTTGGGCAGCCTTGATAGGCTCTTGAGGGCTTTATGGTTCTTCACAACACCGGCTGTAGCACTGATATGTTATGGCATTTCTTTTCGGATGTTGTGGCGAAGTGTATAGACAGCTACGTACCCAGGATTACGAAACGCATAAGTGAAAACAATCCCTGTATTATCAGAGAAATCATTCATGCACAAAGAAAACTGAAACGGAAACAAAAATCTTGTGAGAAAAATCCTACGCCTGAAAGAACAGCTTGGATGAGGCCATAACTAAAATATCCGATCAAGCAATCCAGGGATAAGTTTTCCAATTTTACTGACGAAATATTTGAAAAAAGCAACTTAGAAGTTCTGGCGCTATATAACTCCCCCGGCAAGTTCCCAGAAGCTATAAGAAATAACTCAACAACGTGTTGATGATTTCAATTCCTTTTTTGCTTCTGTTTTTACTAATGGCAATGGTATTTCGCCCGTGTTTTCTGCATCATCATTTCAGCAGCCGATTGAGGATGTGGTAATTACTGAAGAAGGTGTCCTAAATATTTCACCTAATATAAATACAAGAAAAAATTCACGCATCTCCACGAAGTGAACCATGACGAGTGGGCGAAGCACCGTAAATCACCCGTGGCATTGCCCACTCGCGCATGTAAATAAGTGACAACGCATGTGTACAGTATATACAATTCCAATCCGATCCAATCCGATACAATTCAACTTAATCAAATCCAATCCATCTCAATCCGATCCAATCCATTTCAATCCAATACAAATCCAATCCAATCCAATTCAATGCTCCTCGCGCATGCGCAACACTATAGTGTACAAGATTTCTAGTACACTATTCGCCGCGAGCTCGACATGTAGGTGGCGACAGCGTCGCGCTGCTAGTGTGGATGCTCCGCTGAGCGGCTCGTAAGAATGCACACTGTGGGCGCGCTTCGTGCCTTTTTCTCGCCGTATGTGCGCACGAAAGGTGCAAACAAGAGTGGTATGCTGCAGTTACGTTCCTCAACGTTCAATGCATAGCATGGAAGCGGCAGTCAGTTTTCATTACTACGCCAAAAAAAAGCGACGACTCATCGGGAATCTCAGAATGGCCATAATTGTGACAATCAACTTGTACGCTGTGGCTCGTAGCAAGCTCGATCTTTCCAGACTATGGCTTTGAGCCTTCAATAAAAGCATAAACAGAAACAAATAAGGAAGCCTCGATCTCTGAAATTCAGTTTACAACGGCAATCTCAATCGCTTTCACTGGTAGCATGACGCATTTTTGCATTTGTGGGATGCCCTGAAATGGTAACACTACTTAACTGCCCCGAAATTCTTTCTAAGAGCTTACGATATTTTTTTTATGTGTTCAAAAGGCAACATAAGATTACTGAATTTTTATCAGTGCAGAGATATAAATGTAACCGCTCTAATGGGTCTTCTAAATGAAATTTTAGCGACTCTGAAGGAAGGTTTGATGAATAACGGTTTCGGATCACTTATTTACGGCTTTCGTCGCAATGACAACTTGCGAATTGAATTTTCAACGTACGCAGTACAATCAACATTTCATGTTTAGCTAGGTTTTCGCAAAGACAAAGCAAAGCAAGCTTCTGGGAAGCAAAGCAAAGTGTGCAAAGCAAGCTTCTGGGACCTCACAGTGAGCACAAATTTTCTGTTACGGCTTCTCTGTTGGCCATTTGCTTTCCTTTTAAAATCTAACAGGTGCCTGCAACAGCGAGATGTGTTTGCACTCTTGCGTATAAGGTCGCTTACGAACCCCAAAGATGGCAATAAATGAAGTTGCGCTGTTGCAGATGTAGTAAAACATTTCCTTTTTATTTCTCATTGCGAATCAGCGCAACGGGTTCCCTGTAACTACTTTGTTTTGTAAACTGAATCGCCTTTGTCTTGGCATTTACTTCTTGAGGATTGGTTAAAAAATAAAATTCTGTGCATTTCGTTTTTTTTTTCGGGAAGGGGGAGGGGGGGGGGGGGGGGGTCCGCCAACGTTGCAAGAGCAGCGAGAAGAGAACGCATGTAACGCGAAAAGCCAAACTATGGTTACCACAATTTCTTACAATAGAAACACTAGGCGTCGTGTTCTGTAGCGGTGAAAAAGCAGTACTTTAACACGTATTTTCAAAACTGATTAACCCCCCTTTGGTCCGAGATTGTCCAGGAATTGTGGCTCGCCTTTTTCAAAATTGTATTGAAAACAAGAATTGTGGACAAAAAAAAAAAAAAAAAAACAGCGAGTCGTGGCACACACCCCTCACACATGTAGGCAACAACGTGCATTATATTACGCGTTTTCTCCTTTTTCTTTCAACTTAGGTCCACCTTAAGAGGTTAAGACGTGACCATATTAGTAGGCATTTGGTTATGCTGAGTGAGACACGTTTCTGGACAAGGTGATTCATGACGGATTTGAAAATGATATATATGAAAATGACACACGGAATGCCACATGACAGACGCAAACTCACAACTGCTTAATTTTACCGAAAAATCCCCCCTAAATACTCTTGCGCATCCATAGAAACGTATTTTAAATAATGCGTAATTAGCAACTCGATACAGTTGAATATATGTTTATTCTTCCTCCTTAGTATAAACAACGACTGTCCAAAAATGGTATTTATTTTAGAAAAGGTACGGGAAGGACACGATCACACAGGCGCTTGCGGGTGTAAAATACGTGTCCGGTAATGTATGGGCGATAGCGCACGGGTCGTGTGCAGTGTAAATGTTTTTGTTTCTTTCTTCTTTCTATAAGGACACAGCGCAATTTTACAAGGGTGTGGAATTTGCACGCGTATGCACAGGTCTTGTCGCTTCTTACCCGTTTTGCGTACTAAACTTTTATCCTTTAAATAATCACCACCCCACCTTCAAAAAGCACCCTTCGACGTTCCCGAAACGGCAGACGACTGCACTCAACAATACGAAAAGTGCAATGTGTGGAAGCAATGTTTATAACACGTTTCACACTCAAGCGGCGACCACGGCGAAGATGTTTCGTGGAATTAAACCAGCGCATTAACCCGCAACGGCCGCTGATTATTGCGTTTCTTGGGGAAATGCGCAAGCAGAGGTAACTATGTCATTGCTTACTGCCAAACGAGCACACATATTGGTTGTTTTGCCGTGTGCAGCACGCGTCTTGCGCCGCACGCAACGCGAAAAAGCAGACGACGCGAGAGCGCCATCCACACTAGGAGCGGTTCGTCCCGCCGCCGCCAGGGGCCGACTGTGTTCGCGCTCGGGGCGAATAGCAACACTGTGTACACGGACGCCAAGCCCCGGACAGAGCGAGGTCCTAAGGTGCTTCGCCCCTAAAAGCCGCGGCTCTGATGGTATACCAAACGAATTTCTGTACAGGTACGCTGAATGGACATCTCGCTTCCTTAAAAAATATTTCAGTCGACCCTGCGCAGTGGTTCTTTTCCATCAGCGTGGAAGCGGGACAGAGTTATGCCTGTTCACAAAAGTGGCTCCCTTTTGGACGAGCGCAACTACCGTCATATTTCGCTTATCAGCACTTGTTCAAAGTTAATCAAGCATATTATTAACAAACAGCTGATGGCCTACCTTGTAGTTCAGAGTCTATTTATATATTGTACTGGATTGGATTGGAAATCCAATGCAATTGGAGTACGGGTGTGTAGAGAATTGGGTCTGCACATTCGCCGGTCTGCGCATTCCAGAGGAGTGACGTCACAGCCGCGGCAGACGCACTGGCGCCGGCGCGTGCCCAGCTGTGGGCCTCCGTTGCCGCAGTAGCCAAGTCTGACGCTGCGCCGGAGCCGCTTGATATCCGTTTCACGTGGGTCCTGGAGAGCCGGCGTGCTGCGCATGCGCGAGGAGCAGTGACTGGACTGGACTGTATTGGATTGGATTAGATTGCTGAACCTTAGCTCACGCTACGTATTATCCTGGCATAGCCGAGCTAAGCCACTGCTAACTTTTTGTTGGTCGCATGAGACTGCCTACTTGTTTTTAAGTTCAAGTTTCCACGTAGGTGCAAGAGTGCCGCCTCGAAGCCCCAAATGCATCGCGTACTGTCCTGCGCCTGTGCACTGTACTGCATGCGTGTTCAATTTTTTTAAAATGTATAACCTTGAGCTGCTGCTCGCAACAATGCCGAGGAATTTTCTTATGACTTGTACTGTGCTTTTTTTTTCGTGAATAATTTTTGTGTGCTTCCACCCTGTAACGGCCCACTTCTGCGCTAACAGTATGATTGAATAACTGGCTGAATGAATGACGTCGACGCAGGGAATACAAACTAAATCTGTATGTTTTCTTTTATTAAATTGTGTACCATTATTATTGGCGTTTATCTGTGAGTAATCATACGCAAGCGCCTATATTGCCTTCTTGTTATCATTACTGGCGTATTACCTACCAAATTACCCGCCGCGGGAGTTCAGTGGCCAAGGCGTTGAGCTGCTGAGCCCAAGGACGCGGGTTTGATCCCGTCCACGGCGGCCGCCTTTCAGGTGGAGGCGAAAAGCGAAAACTCCTGCGTATCAGGATTTCGGCGCACGTCAGTTAAGCAACCCCAGGTGGTCGGAATTTATTTATTTAATGTACCGCCAGGGTAAAAATACATTGTAGAGTGGAGGGGCAATAAAAATCAAGAAGGCAACTATAAAAGAACAAAAATACTTCGAAAAGAGCATTGGTGAAGAACATCAAGTTGGTAGGAGCTATTTGGACTAGATTACTAGTCAGTGCACAGTTGACACGTAAACAACATCAGAAACAACAACAAAAAGACTTGGCATTCAAGTAGAATCCTCAATACTTCATATACCAACGCGATCACTTCCCAAGTATTGAGAGAAAAAAAAAAAAAAACAGTGGCTAATCTTTCACTGACAGCGGGTAAAAAATAAAGAAAAATGTAGAGAGGCGGAAAGAGGCCCTTATTTCGACAGCGCATGCGCACGCAAGAACAGGAAGCGGTACATACAACAATCTATCGCGTTATCGTGCACACTAGGTAAAGAAGAACAAAATCATTTCGAGAATTCCAGTTTACAAATAATTTTGAACAGGGCCCGCGCATGCTCATACAAAACAAACAAAAACAGCAGCGCAGAAGGACATATAAATCCCAGTCCATCTTTAACCCGGAGCCCTCCACTACGGCACACCTGATTTCCCAGGTGTAGCTTCGGGGCGTTAAAACCTCCGAAATTTCGAATTTTTAATATTATTTACATAATTATTATTACTGTTATTGTAGATGCTTATTCAGCTATGCCCACCGGCATTGGTCTCAAAAAAAAAAAGTAAAACTCGCCGTCTTTCAAGTAAATAAATACTGGTGAAACTGTGAAACTCACCAAGTCACGCGTGTAGTCGTGAGGTCGAACTTGGAGTTGATGATGCCATGCATCACCCTTTTGTGACGTCACACACTTACGGCTCGCTGCCTAAAATGTTTTCGCCGTACATAATTTTTCACTCCGCACGAAAATAGAGCCAATAAATTCCAACGCAATGGGTGACTTATAATGGTTGCGCTTTCACCGACTCGCCGTGAGAGATTCGTTGTAGAGGCACTGTGCTCCGAAAATCACAGACGTGTTTAACACCGCGCGTGATAGCGTCACGCCGCACCTCGTAAAAACTGCAAGCAGCGCAGTCTTCGCGCGCTGACAACAGTTCGGGCTGCGATAACATAGCGTCCGCCAGCAAAAAACGCGGGAAGGGGTAGAAGCCGGGTGCCAAACAAGCCTCCGAGTGTCTAAATGGCGGACTCGTTCCGAAAACAAAACAAAACAAAAAAATGACTCGGGACACTTAAAGCGACCGTGCAACACTTCCAATTAACGCTTTCACTCTTTTTTTTTTTTTTTTGCGCCTGGAATCATCGTGAAAAAATATAGTTATCGCCAGCATTGAGCGGCACTGCGTGATTTGCTCGTCGTAGCAGATCCGCCTTCTGTTCCTGCTTTGCTTTGCGGCTTTCTTTTAAAAGTGGGTATCGAATGCGTTCGTTCATTGCTATAACTGAAACGAAGCCGGCGAATGGCCGCTACATCACCGTAATGACGTAATTCGAGCGGTCAAATAACGCCAAGACCGGGAAAGAGAGAAAAATAAACTTCAGAAATAAACTTCAAACTTAAAAGAAATCATTTTAGCAAATTTTAATTTATCTGATGGGCATTGAACGGTAATTTTTAGCTTTGTTATTTTGGGACCCTTATTCTAAGTTCTTGATGCGTTGGTTAAACCCGTTTTGAAAGCACTTAGCATTTCTAAAGAAGTTGAACAAGTGTTGCGGGGTCCCTTTAAAGGGAAGGTGAAGCGGTTTTAGAATTAAAAGAAAAGTTGACTAGCAGCAAGTACACATTGAATAGTTCATGTGTACGAAATATTTTCGCAATACATGCAATAGAAGCGGCGCAATGAGCAAACAAAAGTGGCCCGATGCCCCGCCCCCGTCTCGCCGCGCGATGCCGGAAGACCGAAGAGCGCGGGCGAAAACCGGCTGAAAAACCTCATACCTGGACTTCCGGCCGGATCGGCCGCCTCGGCCATGCTCTTTTCGCCGTGTTTCCTTGTGAATGATACTTGTTGTTGTTGTGGTTGATAGCACTCATTTGTACAATTTTCGTGTTCAAAAAGTATGCACGAACGCCAAACGAGGCATACGTTATCATGCCGTATTCCTAAGCAGAATAATTCCACCCCGGCGGGATGCTTGATAACATACGGAAGCGACAGCCGAGGTGGCTGTGCTTGATGACAGAGAATATACTACACTACGTTAAATACTTTGTAAACCGCTCCAATTCGGGTTTTTTTTTTTTTTTTTGATGCGACGGACGTGAATGTTCACGTTAGATCCTAGATTTTGGAAGGATGGGGAATAACCAAGCCACATTTGTTCAGGAAATACTTGTTTCGTTAAACGCGTCGGTTTTCTTTCCCTATGGGCTCAGGACAGTGTTAAAAAAAACAATTTTTTGGCGAAACTAAAACAAGGGGCCAATCCTGATAGAAGTTCCCTCCCGGCTAAGAGGTAAACAGTATTCCTACAAAGTAAAAGAACCAAGACAACCAGATTACTTATTTTACAAGTATACATGGCACGATAAGGTGATGTTTGTCTAGAATTAAAAAATAAAAACACCACTACGAACCACCACCGTGCCATAATTTGTGTTGACTGCGGGGGCCTAATTTTTTTCCCAAGATTCCGTGTGGCTGCATATTATAACCTGGCAAGCACTTGTTGTCACTGAACCTCAAGTGTGCTCCAGGGATAGTCGGTGATATATATAATGATGATGATATATATAATGATAAAAAATTCGGAGCGAAGAGTAAAAAAATTCCCCCGCATTTCCCCGAGGAGGAGAATGTGAAAGTGCGAATGCACGGTTGTCGGCCCGCTTGCGGCGCTTGCGCTCGGCCCCCGCAGCCCACCGCCTCGCCGCCTTCTCTTCCATCTCTTCCATCGGGTTTGTAGTATCACGTGTACACCACGCAGTTATCAAGCCGCTATAACGCCGCTGAGTCGCCAACGCACGCCGCTGACGACGTAGTTTGAATGCGTTAAAGATATAAGGCGCGTCACTAACACTGATATCACCGTCGCGTCCGTGGCTTGGTCTTACATCAGAAAAGCGCTACGCTTGTAGAAATCATATAGTCGAAATCGAAAATCACGGAGTGCTAACGACTGACCGTACGCAGATAGAGGGTGCTTTTAAGGATTTTTATGAAGCCCTTTTTTCTGTTCATAAGGTCGACGCCGATAATTTCAGAGACGAATTCTTGAACTTAATGCCCAGAATAGAAGACGACATGAAGGCTATTCTTGAGATGCCAATCACCATAAATGAAATTTTAAGTGCCATTGATGATTTAACCCCAGGTAAAACGCCAGGCCCAGATGGCCTAAGTGCGTGTTTTTACAAGGCCTTTAAAGACACACTTAGCGTAGTGTTATGTGAAGTTTACGCCGAAGCGTACGAAAACAACAGACTGCCACCATCCTTTACTCTATCTCACACAGTTCTCATTCCAAAGACTGAAGATGCCATTAAACTGAGGAATGTAAGAGCGTACCGTCCAATTAGTCTCTCAAATGTCGACTATAAGATATTAATGAAGGTCTTAGCCGCTCGGTTGCAATAAGTAGTGAAAGAAATAGTCGGACCACACCAAACATGCGGCATTAAGGGTCGTTCTATTACGACCAATACCCACGTGGCCCGTAGCATCCTGGAATGCTCTGACAGCCTTGAGCAAGGAGTAGCAATGGTACAAATAGACCTAGAAAAAGCGTTCGACAAGGTCTCCCACGAACTGCTATTGATGATTCTTGAGCACACAAACGTAGGAAAAATGATTACGGATGGTGTACGCATGGCGTATAGGGACTGTAGTACAAGTTTGGTGGTCAACAAGTCGTTAGGCGCTCCAGTTCAGGTCAGCCGTTCTGTGCGCCAGGGGTGCCCACTGTCCTCGCTGCTATTCTGTATGTTTATTGAAACGTTTTGTGTAAACATCCTTAAAAATGAGAAAATCAGCGGGTTTTCATTACAGTCCTGCGAAGTTCGTGTGCTCGCTTATGCAGACGACATTGCTTTGTTTTTCCAAGACACGAGTAGCATCCACGAAAGTATAAGTGTTCTTAAAAGGTTCTGCCTCTACACTGGTAGTTCCGTCAATTGGGATAAGTGTATTGGTTTCTGGCACGGAAGCTGGTTGTGGAAGCCACGTACATTCGCAGGTATCAGCTGGGTAGACACGCCAGTGAAATACTTAGGTGTCCCCCTAGAAAATTATCGTGACAGTGATCCTTTCTGGCGCAGGCAAGCCACCGAAATCCGTGATAAAGCGGATAAGTGGGGGGGGTAAGCAGTTGTCCGTGTTCGCGCGAGCGACTGTATGTAATCTATTCTTTGTGTCAAAACTTTGGTACGTGATGCAGGTTCTGCATTGCTCGCGAGCCAATGTTCAAAGATTGCACAGGGTGTTTGCTGTCTTTATTTGGTGTTCCACTTGGGAGCGCACAAGCCGAACCAACCTGTTTAGACGAGTGCGCTGTGGGGGCCTTTCCCTGGCGCACATTTTTCTACGCCAGGTAGTGAACCGCTTTCTTTTTTTTACGTGATGTGCAAAACCCTTTTTTGCGCACCGTGTGTCAAGTGCGCCTAGGTAGAGTTTTGCCCGAATTTGTTGTTACTTCTTGTGTTCGTGATGGTGGCATTCATGGCTATCTACGTGAGGTGGTACTTGCGGCAAGATTTTTATTCTCGCGGTTTTCTTTCGAATATCTGTCTACCGTGCACAGAAAAAAGCTGTATAGAGACCTTCTTGACACCACTTTGCCGACTCCTTTGTACCGATCCCTATACAGTGCAGGGCCAGGACAAGATGTGTGTCAGCGTGTGAAAAAAATGACTGTCCCGCCTTATGTAAAGTCTTTTTTCTTTAAATTACACGTGGGAGTATTACCCGTTAAAACTTGGATGATTGAAAAAGGTTTGTTTGTTCCCTGGGGGCCTGACTGCTTGGTTTGTAAAAAGCCAGAAACAGTAGAGCACGCATTCATAGACTGTTGGGACGGGGTGTTCCTGTGGGACGTTTTGCAGAGAACACTAAAAAAGGATTTCCCGTTGGATAGCCATGGAATCAGGTTCTTGGCCGTTGAAAACTACGGCGGCGTCCCGTATGATCTTTTGATGTTGCTGGCCCTGCATAGTATATGGAAAGCTCGAATGGCAGTTCGTCATAATGATGTAGATGTGAAACCGAGCAGAGAGTTGTTCTGCCAGAGTGTGCGGGAGATGTTAGAAGTGTATAAAGCCCAACCATCTATGGTTAAATGTGTTTGAAAGTGTGGCATGGCTTCGGCCTTTTTAACAAGCGCGCACTAGCAAGTGACGTGCTCATATCTTTTCGCGCTTTGTAATTCTTTTTTTTGTTCTTATTGTGTATACCGAAAACAGGCAATAAAGAAAGAAAAAAAAAAAGCGTCCGTGGCTTGGTCGGTAGAGCGTCGCGCTGCGGCCGCAAAGTCCTCGGATCGAAACCTGGCGCCGGATGCTGTTTCTTTTTTAAATATAGAGGAGCACTGCGGACGCCGCCGCCGCCGCCGCCGGCGGTGGATGGTTTGGGGTCGCTTATAAAGTGCATTCGCACTTAATATACGGCCTCTGTCCGACTAGCGCGGTAAATGCTTAAATCTAGAAATGCTGAAACAGGCCAACGATTCATTACCACAAACGTTTGGTGATTGTTACCTAAAGTAACGTAACTACAACGTAACTGCCTTGTCCGACTGGTCTGCTAATTATAACGAGGTGGCCGTAATATTGTAGCAGAATGCGCAACGCACAAGCGAAAATCAAGCCCTACTACAGCCAATAATGCTGAGCAGGCACTAGTATGCTGCAGTGTTTTTAGAATAAATGCATGTGAAGCAGTAAGACGCCACTCATCGAAGTGCAGCTAGCAATCGCGGAGGTGCCGTAGCGCCGCTGCCGAAATGGCGCGCGCGTGGGGGTCTGTGTACGGGGATGAGTAACGGGGCTGGGGTGGGCGACAACGAACAAAGGAAATGCGGAAGCAGAGTCTGCTTGTTTGTTTATGCGTGTACCGGCAAGGTGTGTCTCGCATATACACGTTTACAGCGCATGAACGCTATTTTTTCGCGCAGTGCACGTACGTGCTTTTCGCTGGTAGATTGTTTATAAAACGCCCATTAATCTTCGGCATAAATGGTTCTGTGTATAATAAGAAACAGTTAAGGCAGTACCTAGTATTAACATAAGGTATAAAATCCCCCTATGCTGGTTGCCTAATTCAAAAATATTTTGATGGAACCCACTAGTCGACGTCACAGTCACTGCTTTGGGGTTCTCTGTCGTGTAAAGCAAATTTAAGCTCCAAGATAATTGAACCAACAGAACGGCATATTATAAAACTAACTTCCAGTCATGTGCGAAAATTAAACTGCAAGCTAAATTGCCGCAAAGGCAACCGTGCGATCGTTCGCAATGCTTCCGACAACCCGCGCGGCCGAAGGGTGTCCTCCGTTGACGTCATGACGGGCGCAACCAATCAGGGACGTCAAAAGACGAAAAGTCCGCGTCTTTCAAACGGGGCCGCGCTTTTTGCAAGATAAATGCCACTTGGACTCATGTACGATAAATTTCAATGTGATATTCAGAATCAGCGCGCAAGAAACTATATAACTGTTAATTTTTTTGGAAAGCGCTTCAGCTTCCCTTTAAATCTAATCGATTGATTGTGGGGTTTAACGCCCCGACGCAACGCAGGCGATGAGGCGCGCCGTAGTGGAGGGCTCCGGATTACTTTCGACCACCTGGGGATCTTTAACGTGCGCCGAAATCTCGTATACACACGGGCGTTTTTTGCTTTTCGCCTCGATCAGAAAAGCGGCCGCCGCGGCCGGGATTCGAACCCGCGACCTCGTGCTCAGCAACACAACGCCTTAGCCACTGAGCCACCACGGCGGGTCCCTTTAAATCTACTTACGTGCTTTGAAAGCGAAAACCTGGCATTGAGGTGATGCTACAATACTGCCGTAAGGATCTCATATCACCGGCCCCTCTAAGCCTGTCCCCTAATCTTGAACTATTCCCTGCCGTACCTCGGGCGAAATCATTGCATAAAACCAACATGAGTTTATTCGCTCACTATAGGTACATCTGTTGAATCTCCCGCTGGCTATGCGCCAGTCATGATCACCATCGTGGATTTACCGTGTCATTAAAGGGATGATCCCCGTAACAGGCAGCCATGGCCACGGTCAGCCTTTCGTCGTTCTTCCGCTACATGTTTTGGTGCCGTTAAACCCGGGAGGATGACCGCACGCGACGACGGAGACCACCGACGTCCCTCCGGCTTGAGGTTCCTAGAACCCCGCGATTTTTACTGTTTCCGCTGGTCAGCCCCACCCTCAAGCCGGAGGTCGGCATGGCTGGCCCAGACCGTCCAGTGACAACCGACAGTAAGTGTGGAATGGATAAGCTGCACCGGCAGCAACGCGTCCTTCGCGTCGCTACTCCGAGACTGCTCAAGGCAGCGAATGAGCTTCTGGAAGCCCCCTCTCCATCTTAGCATGATTTTCAAGAGTCCATTGACCTCTTTGCAAGCAAAGATGCCGCACTGTACGAGATCGAAAGGAGAATCGTAGAACTGCTTGAACGTGACAAACTGGACCAGGACTACTTCGACGCGTTGGCGTGCCGAGAAGAGATATGCCGTACCCTCATGTGGCTGCGCGATGCTTTGAAGGTCCCAAGTCGCCAGGCATGACCGTCGCCAACAGAGGCACGTCCGTCTAGCCAAGTTTCTTTCGACATTTGACTACCACCCCCAACGGTGTTCGCACGGCAAGCCGTCGAGGCGACCCCTCTCACGTCCACTTACATGCATCAACATTGCAAGTTGTCCCACCAACGCTGCAGGTTAGCACGGTTAAGAATGCGCCACCTGAACTGCACATGCTGGGGAACCACTTCCAGGCGACGTCCCGTGACCACACGGTCTGCTCCGACATGCAGCTTTTTTCACCTCTGCGAGAGCGGGACAATACGATACAGACCAATACCGTGAGCATTTCGTCTGCTAGCGCCCCAGAAGTGTCCGTCAAGGAACGAGCCATCGTAACAGCCGAATCTTCACTTATTTGAGCGTACGAAGAAATGATAAGCGTGGTGAACATGATAAAGCGCCTGTCGCCGCCAGAGAAGGTTCGGCGACAGCAACCCGAGCAGACTACAGAAAAAGTGAACTCCAGGATGTGAAAGAAAAGATACAGCGTCAGCCGTATGTGTTCGAATACATCTTTGTTGCCGACTTTATGAAAGGGGAATTCTTACCGGACCTTCCTGAAAGCAATCTAGCTCCGTTCGTAGAAGTATTCCGGAAAGGTGAACCTAAACGCGATAATGAGTCCTTCCATGTTCGTGAAGATGGAAACGCGGAACCACCCTTGATGACCCTTTCTCGTCACAGCGAGCAGACACAGATGCCTGGCCTGAAAGCAGCCGAGCCATATTTTGGCTTGATTCCCTTCAAGAAAATGCGCTTGCCAGAATCGGTACCGGCTAAAGCGCAAGCACGAGACAGGCACAAGACCGACGAGAATCCACCGACCGACTCGATGCATGAGACCTGCAGGTGCAATGAACGGTTGAGAATTTCACGGCAGCAGCTTCAGCAAAATACGTACTTTACTGAACGACTAGAGACGTCTCAGCGGGCTTGGAGCCCAGTTTTGTTGTCGGCTGCCGCACCTTGGCGGCGTTTGGCTGTAGTTAAAGCTGCGAGACGGTGGATGCACCGCTGGAGACAAAAAAGGACAGCGTTTGCGGACAGCTTCACCAGGATTGACATTATGGACCGGAAAACAGTCTTAGGATGGTGGATTGGCTTCCGTACAGCGTTTCTACTTATGGCTAGATACGAACATTGTGGGCGCGGGAGTGTGTTGGATCTGCCGATGGGTATGAGCCAGTCATTACCATTGTCATCATGAAAGCATTCCTGTCATTAATGTTATCGTCCCAGCTAAGGGCAGCCATGGCCCAGGTCTGCCTTGGGTCATTCTTCCGCCACAACATCCGTGACTATCCCGGCGGCATCGGCGGATATGTGTATCTATGCGACGTTGAGAGGGACTGTGCGATTAGGGCTCCGCAACGAATGTAAGCACGTATACCACACACGCAAAAAAGTGCTCAGATCCACTTCAGGAAATGCTGTCTCCAACACAGGCCCACACGCAACTGACAATGGTTTCGAATCGTCACGGAACTACAAGTAATGACGCATATAAGACGAATATCCAAATTAATGTTTCTCCAACCACTTCTGAAAGCCCGCGGTTGCTGCGCTGAGCTCCACCTGTACGCGCTTGCCAGAGAGCGCCCGCTTCAGCTGTTGTAACACCACAGAGCCTTGCCTTTTACAATTTTGGTTTTGATTCCGTAGAGTGAGCACCTGCCAGATCTTTGAGAGAGAGAGAGAGAGAGAGAGAGAGAGAATGCTCTTTAATGTGAACTGGTGAGGTCAGCCCTGCTAGGGACAAGGCTTGCTACACCAGATGGGGGGTGACTACGTTGATTAGTGGTGAATATCAGACATCAGGGTTACAGCAGGAAGGAGACAAACATGAAACGTTAAAAAAAGAAAAAAAGGACAAGAAAAACAATAGAATGCTACCAACAGAGTCCGGACATAAAAATACAATTGAAAAGAAAATCGTTAATGGAAACGCTGAAACAAAATGAAAAGTAAAGGACGGTAAAAAATAAGTAACAACACCAACCCAAGAAAAATGAATAGATGAACGCCACAGTGCGAAAGAGTAGATATCGTGACACACTTGCTCTAATCTGTGATCTACAGAGATTTGTACAGTCCAGTCTCTCGTAGGAACTGGAGCAGAACCTTTGTACCTAAGGTACTGTCAGCACCATTGGCCCAGGGCCTAAGAAAATGAAAAAGTTCGAGACTGCCTCCATGACGTACACGTGAGAGGGAGCTCGCTGCAGTTTTTCGCGCAGCAGCGAATCGAGGGCAGACGCACAGCAAGTGATTTACAGTCTCACGCACAGCGCAAGTCCGGCACGGGGGGGGGGGGGGGGGGGGGAATCTTCCCAACCTATCTTAAACTTAAAACTCCGAGTAAACGCCAAATTCAGGCGCAGCCGGTGCAAAACCCCTTCACACCGCTTGTTGAGGCCGCGTGGAAAGCGGAAGTCACAGTGCTGGTCAATAGTGTGTAGTGGTACATACCTGTGGTGAGGGTCCTGCCACTATGACATATTTGTGCAGCCCATATACTTGCGAAGAAAGGGGCGTTGCTGTCCTCTCGGGAGAAAGGAAGATGGGTCGTGTCGCTCATAAAGTTGGCTGCGCTAGCGGCTGCGTCGGATATAATATTGCCTTGTACGTCCGAGTGACCAGGCAGCCACTGAAGAATGATTTCATGACCTTCGCGCACTGCCATTGTGTGAATTTCAACAATTTCACAGACAAGCTGACTGCGGTTGTGAAGCTTTCGGAGGGCTTGTAAGGCGCTGCGCGAGTCGAGGAATATTGCCCGTTGCTGGGCATGATGTCCGCTGATGTAGTGAAGTGCAGCCCTTACAGCTGCCAGTTCGGTAGCAGTCGAGGATGGTTCGTGGCTAAGTTTTCTTTCGATAGTGCACCGGGCTGATGGGATCCACCCACCGATGGAGGATGAGCCCGGGCGAACCGAGCCATCCGCATAAACATGCGTGTAGCCTTTGTAAGTACTCGAGATATACTCGAGTGTGGATGACTTGAGTGCGGCCACAGGCATGGCAGATCTTTGCGATGTCGCTACCGTAACTATACGTACAGGTGCCGTCAGAAGTAATTGGAACACGAGAGCGCTGTGGCCGAACCGCATAGGAGTGCCGTGTAGCGGCACCGGCGGCACGGACCGGCGGTAAACGAAAGGAACAGATGCAATGGAAGGAACAGCGCACATTCTAACAAAGGACGACAGAGTAACACACCACAAGCGCTGTGTTACTCTGTCGTCCTTTGTTAGAATGTGCGATGTTCCTTCCATTGCATCTGAAAACCACCAACTAGCCCAACATGCCAACCTTTTGAAAGGAACAGAACACGCATGCGCGCCTGCCTACGGTGATAGCTCATCTATACTTCTCAACCCACTTCTTTTAACGCGGCTTCGAGCAAACTATTCGCGGTATATTGGGCTCAGCGATGGCGCTGATAGCAGAGGTAGTATCTGGCAGCGTCGCTCACACTCTTCCAGCGCACGCGAGCTGCTGGAGAGGCGTCGCAATCGCACGGATCTGAATTACAATTTTTATTTTCTAATATTTTGAAGTGGGTATGCTATCAGCGCTGTCGCTGAGACCTGTATGCTGCGAATAATTTGCTCGAAGCCGCGTTGAAAGAAGTTGGTTGAGAAGTATAGATGGGCTATCACCGTCGGTAGGCGCGCATGCATGTCCTGCTCTTTTCCGGACTAGGGGATCCTTGCAAAAATAAAGTTTTCTTCTTCTTCTTCTTTTCGTTTACCACCGGTGCAGCTACACGGCGCTCCTTTGCGGTTCGGCCACAGCTCCCGTGCTCCAATTACTTCTGATGGCACCTGTACTTGGCTGTGAAATGCTTCCCACGAATCGTTGCCTTCTTGTTGAACGTGTCGTAGCAGGTTTCGTCGTGAGTAACCCCTCACACGGCGAGTGGATGTGCGCCATTATGCGCTTCAGCGGTGCATTATGGGATACGGTGGTTCGCCTACGCGATATCACTAATGCGACCGGGTCGGGCGCTTTAATACTTTTTGGTGGATTGGATCGGTCAGAGGGTGCCTCAAGTTCTATATCGTAGCATGAGTCAATTTTCAGAGATGTGCTTTGTACAGTGGCCTCAGAATGATTAGAATTTTAACACGAAGTGTTTTATTCCCGAATGCACAAAGATTTCACCGACGTCATATACGTCACGGAAATTACGTCACTACAACGTAGCAAGGGCCCTTGAAAGGGTGCACCCCTGCACACAGGGCCTTCTTGCGGGGAAGTAACCTTTAGTACTAAAGAGTGCGTTATACTTAGGGTTGTTCGTTTTAGGGTTCTACATTTTAACGCGAAACTGCTTTATGCCGCAATACCTCAAGATTTCGCTGACGTCATATCCGTCACGAAAATGACGCCAGTACACCTTTGTCGAAGCGACCCGCCAGCAGGACGTCGCTCGCCAAGCACAACCACAAGACAGCCACCGACCCCCAAATCATGCTCAGCTTAAGATTTTAGAGGCAAAGCATCTCTTGCTCTCGGCCCCGTTGTCCGTCGTCCATCCATCCGCCGGCCCAGGAAGACACCGGCAACACTGCCGCTCCAGGAGCCCTTTAAGGGGAAGCGTGCTCGTCTCGTGCCGGCTCAGGGAGACACCGGCAACACTGTCGCTCCAGCATCTCATGGCTGGGGCTATGTCCCTCCCTTGTTGTGGCGCCATCCCCACCACCACTGCGCATGCTCGGCTCATCTCGGGCCGGCCCAGGAAGACACCGGTAACACTGTCGCTCCAGGAGCCATTAAAGGGTAAGACACCACCGGGCGTTCAGCAAGCCGAGCATGCGCAGTGGGGGTGTGGACGGCGCAACAACGACACGGGAGGGACATAGCCCCGTCGCATCTAATACAATTACA
The DNA here is from genome assembly GCF_048455015.1 of Haemaphysalis longicornis. NCBI lineage: Eukaryota > Metazoa > Arthropoda > Arachnida > Ixodida > Ixodidae > Haemaphysalis > Haemaphysalis longicornis. Next base: position 20,960,424 of record NW_027526225.1, on the reverse strand, counting down.
CCATCTTTCCGTAGGGGAACAGTAGTATGCGAAACAGCCATGGGCTCAACGCAATTTCCCATTTCCTAGTTCCGGTAAGTGAAAAGTGTGGTAGTTACCATGGAAACCAAACTGTAAATATAACGGTAGCTACGCACCTCAACCTAACGGAAACGACGAACTGAAAACTAATGGGCACTTGAATCGACCCCATGGCTGCTTTGCATACTACTCAGGGTTCCCCTACTGGAAGATGGTGTCATTTTTGCTTCACATTTTACTTTCGTGTTTTACCGATTTCTATGGCAGAGAAATTAACCAAGGTTTTTATCAGGAGCTATAGGCCTTGCAGTTTCTGGGGTTTTAATGGGTGTTTTCTATACTTCTCTTTTTATTTTCCAAAGGGCACTTTTCTTTCTTTTCACTATTCTTTTAGAGCGGCATCTTTTCTTGGGGTGTACAACTACTCTCTGTTGAAAGTAGGGTGTAAATGGGGTGATCAGGAACTACAGCTTCCTTGGGTGTAAAAGAAGCACAGAAAAGATAGGTGTTGCCTTTGGCACCCTATTTGCAGTCTGCTTTCGACAGGGAGTGATTGTACACTCCCCGAACACCCCCCCCCCCCCCCCATTCTCCCACAATGCAACCCACTTTGCCTTCAAAAAAAAAAAAAGAGCCTGAGACTTAAGTTTCGAAACTTAATGCAACTACGAAACAATAAAAACAATGTTTTGGAAATAGCATAGCATTATCGTTTCTCTTTGAGCACCGAGGGCCTTGCGCCGAGCACCGAGGGCATCTGCGAGGGCATCTGAGGGCATCGAGAGCATCGAGGGCATCTGAGCACCGAGGGCATCTGCGCCGGTGGCATGCTGCCTGACTCGCAAGCGGAAAAAATAAGGCTTATGATGAGCTCGAGAGCCGAGGCGGATTGGATTTGTCCAGAAGGCTGAGTTCATAACGTAAGCCAGTTCGTTCCAAATGGTAAAAAAAAAATAAATATATAAATCACGCGTCTCCACAAAGTGAATCATGACGAGTGGGCGAAGCACTGGGGATCGTTCTAACCGTAAATCACCCCTGGCATTGCCCACTCGCGCATGTAAATGAGTGACAACGCGTGTGTACAGTATACACAATTTCAATCCAATCCAATCCGATCCAATCAATTTCAATGCAATACAATTCAATGCAATGCTGTGCTCCTCGCGCATGCGCAACACTGTGTACACGGACGCCAAGCCCCAGACAAAGCGAGGTCCTAAGGCGCTTCGCCCCTAATATCACCGTTATTGCAGTGTGTTCAGCACGAGAGGGATAACAGCTAGCGCGCCCAACCTTTTCTCTCATGACAAAGCCCATTGTCCCACGGGGGGAAGGGAAGAGTCTACTTCGCGCGCGTATAACGGTAACGGTGACTTCTCAAGCATCGGACGTCATTAGCCGTAACCACGTGGAGCGATTATTGCGAGCGACGCGATGGGGATTCGCAGTCGCTTGTACCCATCGCTCGACGAGTCTATCACATGACAGCGACGGCGTGAGCGACGGAGAAACGCGATCCCAATATTGCCTCACTGCACCGAATTGGATTATCAAAGTACGCATGCATGCCGGCAAGGTTTTTCAATGTGCATTTATCGCAAAAACGGGAAATAAACGTATTTCAGTAAGCAGCGGGTAGTGCTTCTCCAAGATGCACTATGCCGCCGCTCGCCTGTTGTTCTTTCCGTAAGCCGGAAGTTGCGCCCCTTACGTTTCTCCTATTGGCTAGTGGCTCACTTCCTGGTGACAAGAGATATTTTCCGGCAAGCCAGAAAAGAGCGAAACGATGAGCAAATTTCGTCCGCGGCGAAAAATAGTTCGTCGCTCGTCGGGTCGCTCCCAGTTTCGCTTGCAAAACTTCTCCACGTGGTTAGCGCCATTGAAAATCCTTCCGTGTGATTGGTTGCGTTGTTTGTTACCAGCCAATCACGGGCGGCGATTTTTAATGACGTCGAATTCCCCCGCAGTTCCGAAATCGGTGCGCACACCAGAAAAATAGCCCTTCAGGGCGCCGCGCCGTGTGAGGCCGCCGGATCTTCCATCGTGTGAGTAATAAAGAGCACCGGAAGGAAAAAAGGCGGAAGCCGGGCACATTAATTTTGAGCCCCGGCCAACCATATTAACTCGTTAAACTTTAAACGCGATATTTCTTTCACAGGCTAACTTAATGCCCGGCCCGCGCCTTGTCGTACGAGCGGTCGCAAATGCGCGGGAACACGCGGAGGCCGCTACAAGCCTCGCGTTGTCGGCGGAGGAGTAAGTCATTAGGCGAACGATATTTTAAATGATGAAAAATGAGTCCGGCCGTACACAAGGCGATGTCGGGCCATGTCTAATGAGAGAACGAAGGGTGCGCACTCGCCTCTCATGCATTATGCAGAGCTCTTAAGGAAAATGAACGCCATGAAGGATAGCCTGCCGAGGCGGCGTGCAGGGGGCGCTTGGGCGCACTACAGGTAGCGCCATCTGTCAGCAGCTCGCCGAAGGGTGCGGCGGGTGTCTGAAGCAACACGTACTAGCAGCCAGAAAGCCTCGTAACTCAATTATCGCACAACAATCGCTGTGGTGATTAGAGGGAGCAATTGGAAACGACGTAGGAGCGAAGAGGCTGAGTTAAGTTGTGGTTAGCCTAACCACTAGTGAGAACGAACAAGTTTATAAGGCATTTCGAGGTAATCATACGATACTGTTACCTCGTGGGCGTTCGTGAGACGAACCACTCAGGTTTTTTCCAATTTATCAAAGTGAGGGGGGAGGGCAAGTGACAGCGGCTGCGATTTGAAAAGCGACGCCGCGGAAGTGCGAAATGCAAAGAACACACCAACTAAAGAAATAGCTGAAATACGAAGATTGAATGCGTGTATGGGACGAAAAGACGCAGGAAATGTCAAGGAAAGCAAGACTCACGTCTCAGGAAGTCGACGTATCCTCTTTGCCGGTACGGTCCTGTAAAAAAGGGGCGGAGATGGGGAGAGGGAGAGAAAAAGAAAGGAAAGAAGAATTAGGCGGGCGACAATTGTGGGTTATATAGAAGTCGCTTCCATTAGCGAATCGAATGCACCTAGACGTGAGCCAACCACAACACGCGCGCTTATGGAAAGAGTGTATAAATTCTTGTTCTAGTACTTGCATATTTTATTGGCGTGTTAGACTGACTCGTACCCAACAGCGCTATTTTACTACTGCTACAGTATATTGCTTCTACATTGTACAGTAGTTTAAGTCCATGCCTGCTAACAATTTTTTCTGAATAATATTTTTTTTGCTTTCCCCTTTTTATAGTACACAAGCCTGTTTTTCCAGAGCTAATATTGCATAATGTCTTGTTATAGTGTTTGTATATTCAATTAGCGTGTTAGACTGGCCGTACCTCGACTGCCTAAATATTTTTAGCAATATTTTCGCATTTATTAACAGTAGGTCCCCCCGGCAGTTTTACTTTGGGACCTCCTTCTGTACTAATAACTACGTGCGATGTGTATGTACCGAAAAATGTCTAGCAAAATTCTTGAAATCCTTGAAATCCTTGTAGGTGCTAGTAAGCGGGCCGAAATGCGTTCCTAAATTCGTGGTATTGCAGCGCGGACTCCATTAGCGTGTATTGGGGGCGTCTTCGCCGACGAAGAAGACCGCTTTTAATCTACTTATTTTTTCATAAAGTTGGTCGTTAGTTAAAATGCTTCAACGCATGCACTTATTTTCCGAAATTAGTAGAAAATTCGACACTTCTCACCGAATTAGATTTTTTTTTTCAGTTTGAAATCAAGGGCTGTATTAGACCCGCTCTTACTTTAGATGGCAGAGATGATGGGAGATGTTTTAAGTGCGAATGCACTTTATAAGCGACCCTGAATTCCGGTGACCGCCGTCCGTCCACATAGCAACAGCTGCGGGTGCGCGCGCTCCTCGTCTTCCTTGGCAACAGGGGGAGATGGGCGCGCGCTGCCTGGCCGCTGACATGGCACATACCCACGTGGGGGATTGGCCAGGAATCTCCTCGTCTTCCTTGGCAACGGGGGGAGATGGGCGCGCGCTGCCTGGCCGCTGACATGGCACATACCCACGTGGGGGATTGGCCAGGAATCGGGCGTGAGAAGGGCTAATGCACCCGCTTAAAGGAGTACTGACACGAAATTTCAAAGCTGAGATCCGCTCTAGCAATCAAGTACAACGACAACACAAATAGGTGTCTGTGAATAAATGCATCTTTCTTTCTTTGTAGTTGTGTGTGTGTGTGTGTGATCTCTCTTTCGCGAACATTACCGAACCGCGCAAATTCAACTCCTGCATTCGCACTTTCACATTCTTCCCCTCGGGGAAATGCGGGGAATTTTTTTTTTTGACGTTATATTGAGGCTAGATCGGATATTATTTTGTTATCAACGCACATTACTTGGCTCAGTTGGCGAACAATGCGGCGTTCCCGGATCCCCGTGACCAAATAGCGCGGGCGGAAGCTGTCGGCAAAATTCCGACTGGCGGCCGATTAAAAAAATGTGGTTGATATCTCTTCCATAGGAACCAGTAAAACACGAAAGAGAAATTTGCCTTCACAGGAGCAGCTGAATAATTATTGTGCATCGACACAAACTTGTACATCGCTATTTATATTTCATCAGTACGGCACCGCGAGACGCATCAACGTTAGACACTGGATTACACGCGCCGTAGCATTGCGTAAATCAGACTGAAACCACAGCCCCTTGAAAACCGTGCGAACGAAACGGAACTGGTTGTCAGCGAATCGTTTGGTGAATTCACGGCCCGCTGCAGCGAAAAGAGCATGATTTGCGGGTCGGCAGCTGTCTTGTGGGTGTGCTTGGAGACTGCCGAAGTCCTGCTGGCGGGTCGCTTCGGCAAAGGCGCGGCCACTTCAGTCGTGCTCCGTGGCGTATATGGCAGGCGGTTGAGTCGGTGGAGTTGCGAAGAGCTCAGCTTGTGAAACGCGAGAGACAGGCATTCGCGGCCCGCAACAGTAGCGCCAACTATCGGCGGCGTCACAACGCCCTGCTTCGCTTCGCCTCTCCTAGACGACAGCACCATCTGATAAAGATTCTTATAGGAAAGGGTATAAGGCGCGTTCGTAAATCTAAGCAGAAGTGAGTCATAGTTCAGTCGGCAAAGCGTCTGACACCTCCCGTTGCAGCCAGAGTGATCGTCCATGGGCTCGAAACCTAGCGCCGCCGCGTCAGTGGCAATGTCATTTCCGTGACGGATACGACGTCGTGGGGTCTTGCCGTATTCCGGAATGAAACTCTTTAGTTTTAAAATACGTCTATTGGGCTTTCATATGCTGATATAACAACTTATATTTCCTATAGAGAAATGTTTCCTCAGCAGTGCATGTTTGGGAAATAGTGAAACGAGCCTTAGAGGGGTCCGCTGTAAAGCGTGATTTCTGTTTTTTTTGCGAGTTTGCCTTACGGCATAACAGTTACATGTACAACATCACATTTGTTTCACGCAGAAACGCCAGCAGAGACCGGTACTGAGAGCCCCATATCCACCACTGTAGATCAGGGGGTCTCCCAAGATGGAGCCCTGTGCCCCGGAGGAGTTGCAGGCGAGAGGTTTGAAGGGTAGGGCAGGTCCATAGAAGGTGGCTTGTGTCGGCTTCGGACGCAGGGACCGTACAAAAGGGACATGTGTCCGCAAACGGTGAATGATAGCGGGCAGGCCAAGCGTGGGTCACTGCTGGGGATAAGGCCGCCCTAACTTGAAGCCTCCGCAGCAGGACCTCCTCCCAGCGAGCGAGCCCACTGGGGAGGTCAGTTCCACGCGGTGGGAGTAAAGCACGCGTGGCTCGGCGGAGGTTCTCCTTTTCCATCAGCAGTTCTTCTAGGGTGGACACCGGAAGAAGTGGTAGCGGCCGTGGAAGGTCTATATGGTGACAGGCGCGATCCTCCGCTATGTGGGCACGAAGCATGTCCCGGTGGATCCACAAAACACGCACAGGGCATGGGTATGTGTCCAGGATTGCGTGAATACGTGCCGACATGCTGGTGCTACGCGCAACGCGACGTAGATCACGTATCGCTGTCGTTGAGTCCGTGTAAATTTACAGTTTGACGCCGGTAGTTACTATCGATGCAAGCGCTTGGATACCATCCCGAATAGCAGTAAGTTCTGCCAACAGGCTTGGTGGAGGGCGGAGGGTCTCGTAGGCGCAGCACTGGTTTAAGGTTGGGGGAGAGGGACAAGCCAAGGCTGTGGTTACGAGGCAGTCGTGTGCCCCGGCGTCCACGAAAGCCTGCATGACTCGTGGCCGCGTTGCTGGCGCCCAGTGATGGACATGAAGGAGGGCTGCCTCCAGAGGTTGATGAAGGCCAGAGGTTCGGGTATGTAGCCTTGCCAGAGGCTTGTTGTCCATCACCTGATGGTAGAACCAAGGCGGTCTAGCCGCAGAAAAGGCTGGCATCGTATCAGGAACCTGGCCGATATATGCAGCGAGAGCTGCTGCCTCCGGTAGATATCAACGCTTTAGCAGGCGAGCGGAACGACGCTGATGAATGATTTCATCTAGCGTGTTTAGCTGGGCTTCGGCTTGTAGCGGTGGAATGGGTATTATACGAGAGCCAGTAATGGTGCGCATGGCAGCCCTGTCGATGTCCTCAAGCCGAGCCCAGTCCGCTTGCGTCATGTGCTGGAACTGTGCCTGATACACAAGCCGTGGCTGTAGTACGGAGCGCACTAGGAGATGGGTAATCGTCCAGCAGACCCCGCGAGACTTCTGAGAGATGCAGCGAACGAGGTGGAGCATCTGTCCGGCTTTGTGTAGAGAAGATCGGAGCCACTGAGCTGCTGACCCTGCTGCCGATATTTCTAGTCCTAGGACCCGAAGACGGTCAACAGTGGGTATGTCGTTCCCATTCGGTTGCAGTGAAATGGGAGACACTGCAGGGAGGAGGCGGCCCCAAGCATTGGCCACGGGAAGTAAAGCAGTCTTCTCTTGCGAAATTGAGGCCCGCATACTCGCACCATATCTGGCAGTCTGTTAGTGCTTGTTGGAGGCACTGGGCTTGTCGTGACAGGTGCGGATACACTGACCACACCGTAATGTCATCCGCGTACATGAACATACATACATACATACATACATACATACATACATACATACATACATACATACATACATACATACATACATACATACATACATACATACATACATACATACATACATACATACATACATACATACATACATACATACATACATACATACATACATACATACATACATACATACATACATACATACATACATACATACATACATACATACATACATACATACATACATACATACATACATACATACATACATACATACATACATACATACATACATACATACATACATACATACATACATACATACATACATACATACATACATACATACATACATACATACATACATACATACATACATACATACATACATACATACATACATACATACATACATACATACATACATACATACATACATACATACATACATACATACATACATACATACATACATACATACATACATACATACATACATACATACATACATACATACATACATACATACATACATACATACATACATACATACATACATACATACATACATACATACATACATACATACATACATACATACATACATACATACATACATACATACATACATACATACATACATACATACATACATACATACATACATACATACATACATACATACATACATACATACATACATACATACATACATAGAACTTTATTTCACAATAAATTTCACTGTACATTTCGTGCCCGCAGAAGCGCAAGTCGCTTGTGGGCGGGTCACGGCAGACTCAGGATGCTCGCTCAGGGGTAACAATACAAGAGGCAACTCTTTTGCCAAAGACAAAACAAAAACGAAAACACCATATACACATAACTATAACAACATGCACATTCGCACTCATGAAAGTTCACAAAATCTCCAATTTTTGAAGTTCACACACATGTTGATAAGATTTACAGAATATAAACGAATGAGGCAGCAAAAACTAATTAAACAAATAAAATTACTGCATGGACAGAAGGAGCTGTTCGAAATATATCACACTGCTTCTACCAGCTAACACACCGTCAACGACACTCAATTACTTTACATAATTTAACCAATGTTTAATTTGAGATTTCGCCTTATTAATTGAGCATAGCCTTTCTATATCCTCGGGCAACTGATTGAAATAAAAAGGAACGTAGTATTCTCGGCACCGTTTGCCATAGTTGGTATATATTCTAGGCAATTCGTAACGGTCTGTTTTGCGTAGCACCTTAGGCTTTTTTACTACTTTTTTATATCGAGTACAAAAGAAGTTTCGCAGAAGTACTACTTGATTATACAGATCCACAAAAGAGGAAATATATATTTCGGATTGAAGCAAGGTGCCAAGCTAGGGGCAACAAGACGATGTTGAAAAGAAGCGGGGACAGAACAGACCCTTGTGGTACGCCTCGGACTGGTAGCGTGATTTCTGTAAAGCTGGCTTTCCCACATTTAGAAGTGCAGTGAAGCCTCACGTACGGGAGGCAGGCAAGACACACACACAGCGAACTTGTTCGACTGAGTAGTGGAAGATCATCGGTGGGTGACGCAGATGACTTCCTATCGAAAAATGCCGGGTGTGGAAAAAGGTCCCCATTCCTTCCACCCATGCACGTCTAGTTTCGTTGTTTCTGCCATCTTCTTAAACACAGCCCGTGTTTTCTCTCTGGATGGGGATCAATTGTGCATGAAATGGAGCTTAACGTTTTGATCGGTGTTGCCGAATGACAAATTGGGTAAACATTCAGATTTAAAATAATGTTTAGCTGTCACTGCGAATAAGAGTCGTAAAAGCGCACAAAAAGGTCTCGTCGGAACCTTTCTACGATTTCTTCGAAAGTAGTCGAAACTCGGGTTGAAGAACTTGCTGTTGGAGACTGGCCCGAGTTGGGCTGGCTTGGCTATTTGCTGGGAGTTTAGAGTACATACACCGGGCATCTCACCTGCTCGGTGAATGTGCTCTATTAAGTGCTCAAACAGAGTTCCTCGCACTGTCGTTGGGACTGCCGCTTTCCGTGGACATGCAGCTAAAGGACGTTTCAGGACCATAGGCATGTCCCAAAAGTGCTGTACGGGCTACAAAGCTCTGATAGAGTACCTGCAACACACAGGTCTAGACCAGTAGCTGTGAATAATTCGCCGTTTCTGTGCGTATCAAGCTCTTGAACATCATCGCCATCATCTTCATCACGTCATCAACTGGCGTAGCAAGTTAGGCATTTTAGCCCGGCTAACATCGCCAGACTTCATTAAAGATCGTTCTCTCTCTCTCCCTCAGATATCACGCATTGAAGAACAAGGCAAGGTTCTTATAGAAAATTAAAGTTTATTGGAGCGAATTTGCGCTCTACAATAAACAATAAGAAAACGCCAGCGGCGAAAAGGCAGTCAACAAAGTGACATGAGCAGTCAAGTATCAGCGGATCGAAAGTTACGGCGTTTGATCTCACTTATCTCAGAACACTATTCTTTCTAGAACAACAGAATTAGACCGAAAGCATATTTGATCACTGTAGGTTAGCTGCGGTGAGGTGGCGCCCTTTTTTTACCAAACAAGATTGCAGGCTCGGCATACGACAAAACAAGCTAAGGGGCACTCCGCGCGAATCGCACGATAAGATAACAGGGCGTGGCTACGCGCTGTTAACAAAACAAACAAAAGGAATCCTAGTGCAGTGTTTGTGGCAATAGGGCTTGATTGCTGGCTAGTTGGTTCATGACGTACGAAGGAATAAGTTTGCGCAAAAGAAGGAGACGAAGATAGAGAGGACAAGACGAGCGCTCGTCTTGTCCTCTCGTTTTGTTCTATCTTCGTCTTCTTAACCTTCGTCCTCGCATATTGCGCAAACTTATTCCTTCGTACGTTTGTGGCTATGTTGTCGCTAAGTATATTCGGTTATGTTTGGTTGGCAGCGTTCGATCGGCAGCGATGGGTATTTTATCCTGTTCTGATAGCGGAACAAACGCTCGTTGCCGACTTGAGACTTGTTTGACAAGGATTGCATCTCGTTTAACAGTCGCCTAGATCTTTTTAGTGTCATTGCCAAAGTGGACGACCTGATTGCATTCGGCTCGAAAGGTCAGGGCCAGGTTATAAATGTCACCCGACGAATACTCACCGTGATACTATATTCATCGACCGTCGACAACGTAGAACTATACGTTAGCCGCCGCTACCCTGTCCGATCTTGTCAGTCATTTTACGGAGGACATGTACGCTCTACTAAACCTCATTTTGTTCTCAAACGTTGTGTCCGTCCCAACTTTATTAACCTTTGACCCTATTGCGCGTTCGCATCGAAACTGAACAATGATAAATGAGATATACATTGCGGGTGCTTTTAAAGCGAAGCACTTTATGCTCCGCTGAGAGCGACCGTCCTGTCACCAAAGCGCACAGCAGAAAAGCCAACTTTACACACTGGGTTTCGCCAAAACGCTGTGTCTAAAGGTACGTCGGACGTACCCGCAGCATTTCTTAAAGATACGTCGGACGTACCCGCAAAATTTCTTAAAGATACGTCGGACGTACCCGCAAGATTTCTTAAAGATACGTCGGACGTACCCGCAAGATTTTTTAAAGATACTTCGGACGTATCCGCGAAACTTTGTTAAGTACGTCGGTGTATTCGGTTCCATTCGTCCCAAACATGCAGCATACGTTCAGCGTTTTCTCGCGTCGATGTCGCGTCGACAGAAATGCATGTCTACGCTCGCTAGATATCGGCGTCAACGCAGCGCGAGAGAGCATCGGAAAGCGAGCGGCAGCGTCCGTCTTCGCGTGGTTTGGGGTCGTTCCTTTCAGCAGAAAACAATGAATTTCTTTTTAATTTACGGTAATCGGTTGCCTTGAGACAAATTGCAAGCTATTTCTGTTCGCGAGCGCTCATCCATTTGTGGCTTGTTCGGCTTTCATCGGGGAGATCGGGGATCTGCGATAGCTTTGTGTGAGTTAAATGAGGGAGCTCTGGTTACATCGCATCCAGTATTAGCATAATGTGGCTTTCAGCAAGATCGGTGCGTGACGAGCAAGCGTTATCAACGCCAGAATTCTGGCGCATTCCATTCCATTCGTAGCTCCCGTGGCGTGCGCAGGGTAGACCGGGGATGTGCGATAGCTTTTTTTGACTCAAATAAGGGACCTGTGGTTACATTGCTTGTAGCACTAGCATTATTGTCCTCGGCTTCAAGATCGGTGCGCAAGAAGCAAGCGTTACCACGGCTCAAATCTCTCAAATACGACCAAAAGAAAGCACACACGACACTATTCGTGGGCAGCCTCAGTTGGTACACCGAATTCTTCAAGGCTTTTCGTCTCCTCGCGTAGTCGAGCGGTTGAGAGCCGGCCTTCTGTTTCGAAAGTCTGTGGTTCGAATCGTGGCACAACCTTTTTATTTTTTTTTTGCGGCGATGCTTTGATCAGTTGTTTTTTACAGGGTGCCAGAGTACCTTGCCTTTCAACCAACAAATGACGTTCGACGGTAACCTCAGTATCAAGGCAGCGCTGAAATTTGTTTTGCTTACAATTTGAATTCACGAACGTGCAGTTGGTACGCAACATAAAGGTTAAATCAAGTAGCAAGTGAAGCAGTTGTTCGAGGTGCGTCTTCATTTATCATTCTATCTTATTTTGTTCTGATTTGACCGTGATGGCTCGAGATACATTTCGCGGCATTTCAATATTTGCCCGCCAACATACTCAGCAATAAATAAAGACGCCAAGTGATTTTTTTTTTGCTAAAGCTTAAGTCTTGATAATTGCAGTTCAAGAAGTGACAATAACTGCTCATAAACGACTTCAACAGGATGGCATACGTGTCCAGCAACGCCCGCCGACGCAGCGACTGGCGCGCGACTTCGCCGGCCTCCTGCGGGCCCGCGCGTTGACGCCGAACGACGCCGACGCTCGCGCTACGCGTGATTTCGCGTCCATGTGGTTAGGGCTGAAACATATAAGGGGGGAAAAAGAAAGATACTCGCGTGCACATGATTTTGTTTCCCTCTTGAGAGAACCCGTAGTGGTCCGCATTCGATCTCTGACCTCAGCAAAGGCTCTAACCGCCCCTTCAAATAAGGTCCAACTAGAGAACACGAGAAAAAAAAAAACATTCTGCGTCAGGTTAGGCATCAGATTCTTGGCTTATATACAGCAAACGCGTGACGGTTTTGCCGTCGATGGTTCGAGATAACCACGCTAGTTTCGAGCAACGCCACTTACGAGCCACTCTGGGCCCTGTACGTCCGACGTATCTTTAAGAAATCTTGCGGGTACGTCCGACGTATCTTTAAGAAATTTTGCGGGTACGTCCGACGTATCTTTAAGAAATATTGCGGGTCCGTCCAACGTATCTTTAGACACAGCGTTCACAAAACGGCGGTGATAAGTGAAGGCACGTCAAGCGCCCCAAGAAAAAAGCGCTTCTAATGGTACTTCAAAAGAAATCTCGAATCGAATCTCGAATCAAATCTTAAATCACACCTCGAATGGTCCCTCGAATCGAATAATCAAATCTGTGTTCATCGCATTATGAAGCCGACATCTATTGGATTCCACCATTACGACACGGTCGAAGCAGCTTGGGCTGGGACTTTGACTTTGATTCAGGTTGTCCTGGAAAAAGCTTCGCGTTTTAACCACCCCTCTCTTAAAAAAGAGGCTTTGATTTTTGACCACATACACACAAAAAATAAATACGCATTTTCGATCAGGTAATAGTTTTAGAACGTAAAAAATCTGGGCCCTCCGCTACAATAACGTGATTGAAGAGCGAAGGTCGAGATTTGCAAATAAAATAAATTACAAACGCACGTGTTGAATTGCGATTTCACAATTCTTTATTTAAGGTAATATTTAACATATTTAAGGTAACGTAGCGAACGTCGATTTTACTTTTCATGAATTTGACACGAGGCGCTACCAATTCTACGAAGCTTGCCGTCGTGCCGCTTTTTCCCTCCCAGACACAAAGAAATACTTTCCTGAAAGATTAAATGGAGTTATACGATTGAAACTTGGCTAACATTACACATACGCTGCCGTCCACATGTGCAACAAAATTCACGCATCTCCACGAAGTGAACCATGACGAGTGGGCAACGCACTGGGGATCGTTTTTACCATAAATCACCCGTGACGGTGCCCACTCGCGCATGTAAATGAGTGACAACGCGTGTGTACATTATATACAGTCCCAACCCAACCCAATCCAATCCAATCCAATCCAATCCAATCCAATCCGATCCAAATCCAATCCGATCCAATCCAATCCGATCCGATTTGATCCAATCCAATCGAATCCGATCCGATCCAATCCAATCCAATGTAATCCGATGCTCCTTGCGCATGCGCAACACTGTACACGGATGCCAAGGGACAAGCCACGGACACAGCGAGGTCTTAAGGTGCTTCGCCACTAATAATGGTCGCTACAATTTGCGGGTCACGCATTTATATCTCTTGTCAAGCGAATTATGCGAGGGTGCCACACCTCAAGTATTTGCCAGAAAGTTTTAATCATCTTCACTTCGCTCAGCCCTCGTCCTGGAGTTAGTAACAGCTGATAACGGGAGGCTGATCACCTCCATCACATTGCTGATGGAGGTGAAAACATACCCAGGTTGTACGATAAAAAATAATATCTTAAGAAAATAAGCACTCAAACAGTAACGAGATGGGCATAAGAAGGCACATGAAGAAGGAAGAAAACGCAGCCAAAAAAAAGCGAGGATTAGAGAAAAAGATGAGATTACGCAAATCCGGAACGGGGTGCGGAAGGGTGACAAGAGCGTGGATGCAGTACGTGCGTCGCGCCCGCTCAGCCAGTGAAAAGGAATTTCCCAAACTGACTTATCTAGCCTCGCCAAACGCGCACAAAGCCCGCCACCACTCCTTGCGCCACCCTCTCGCCCTGGCTGCGCGCTGTAATAATTCAATCCCACGCTCCGAGCCGCACGACTCTCCCCTCTTCTTCAGGTGCTTCGCGGCGGTGCTCTTCACGCATGAGGCAAAGCCGACCTCGCAGGCCGCACGTCTCTGTTTTTTTGTTTTTTTCGTCGTCTCCACCATTGCGGGAAGCGAAAGAGCTGAATCTGTGTATCTTTCGCGGCTTTTCCCCACCTTTCTGGCGGAGCCATTTCTCTCCCTTTTTTCTTGTTCCACCTCGCCACCTCCTTTTATTTTTTTTCTCGCTCTCTCTGTCGCTCTACAAGCATGTTACACCCATCCCTCCCCCTTTCTTCCCGCTTTTTTTTTCACTTCGATTTCTTTGTTCACCGTGTTCGCTCCGAGGATTATGCACTGTCCCTTCAGTTGTTTTCGTCCAGGTTCAGTGATTTTGGTTCGCGAGATACTTTTTTTTTGCTTGTTTTGTATCGTTTTAAGTGAGCTCGCCTCGGTTGGCGGACTCCGTTCACAAGGTTGTACTACAAGATGGACTCCATCGGACCCTCCCCGCCGCCTACGTGAGTCCCGGCCGCCGCATTGTGGCGTGGGAAATCGAAAGGAGGGGAGAGGAGGAGTGCGGCGAAGAAGAAGCGCGAGACAAAATGGATTTGAATGCTGGCTGTCACGGGCAAAGAGAATTAACGCGGGGATGGGATGAGGAAGATGCAGGAGGAGTTGAGAGAAGAAAAAAAAGGATGAAGATGGAAGAGGATGGGGGTTAAAAAGGTAATGAGTGAAAAAGAGGGGGGAGATTATGAGCAAAGACAACGTTGCTTCGGAATGGAAAGAAAGTGAAAAAAAAAGGAAAAGAAGGAGCTGAGTGTGCGGACCTCGATTAGGACAGAAGAACTGGTAATAGAGAGAAGCGACATTCTTGGCGAGCGCATTAATATTAAGAGGAGCGGAAGCTAGATACTGAAAAAGAAAAGAATGAGGAAAAAGGTAGCAATAGAAGATTTGATAAGAGGAGGCCTTGAAAAAAAAAAGTAACTCTGAGCCGGCTCAGCCATCGCTCCGATTTAAAGCGTTCAGTGATGAACATAATAATAGGGAGGAGGATTTATCGATTGTTCTTTGTTATGATTCAATCAGGAGCGTACTTCGGATCACACTTGTTTCTTCTCCCGAAAGATATTCTCCTGTACGCGGAACGTGCTATTTGCGAAAGATAGCAGGATCTCGGCAGTTAATCAGTGTCAGTGTGACTGAACATAGCTAATTGGGGCTTGTCGCCGCGAGCCGTGCGGTGCCTCCTTCGCTACAGGGCTTCCAGTATTTCACATTTTAACAGCGCGGTTGTTTAGCAAAGCGTAATTTTTTGTGTCCGCAGTTAAAATTACCAAGAAATTGCCGAGCGCGCGCACGGGGGCACGCGCAGGTGAGCGCGGGCCTCGCGGTTGTTGGTGTTGTAAACTTTATTAGAAAGGAAGGCCAAAAGCCAGGGGGTGTGGGGGGTGGAGGAAGGGAATGGGGAGGGCGGAGCACAGTCCTTATGACGCCGTCCTCAAGGGATCTCTTCGGAAGTAGGGCAAACCACTGCTAAATTGCCCGTACTAGGCCGCTTTTTGTGGCATAAATGATGATTTCGAAGAGTGTGTCGTGTGAGAGGGATGTTGGGTCGATGTAAGTTGAGGTGTCGTGGTGAGGGGAAGTGAATGTACGAAAGCGAGAAAACTTGGGGCAGTTCCAGATGAGGTCCGGGCAGTCAACAAAACTAAAAAAAATGCCTAACGCTCGTGTGTGTGCCTAGCGACGACCGGCCAGCGTCCCCTGCGCACGTTTGTCGGGCCAAGCATGCCCGCTTAGGGAGATCGGCCAAGATTGAAAAAAAAAAAAAAAAACTCCAGCGTTCGCGTAATCGTTGCAACACTTCCTCGGAGTGAAAAACACTCCAGTGTTCGCCGCGATACGGCAGCACTTGCTCGGAACAAGAAAGACACGTCATAGCGTACGTACGCAACTACAAGGTGGTTTCCAAAATCGCTTCAAAAAAAAAAAAGAAAAAAGAAGGAAGCTCACACTTCTGGCAACAATGATGGAGTAAATGTCGTTGCGGCAGCGGAGGGAGAAAATCGGCTGCAATCGCGGACTTGAAACTTTGTGATGGTCGTGAAGGTTGCATGCAGCTTCACTACCTTCGATACTTACACGCTAGTGTGAGTTATGAAATTTTTTTTGTAGCTTCATCCTGCGGTTTGTACTCACATAAAGCTCGCGTTACTCGCATTACTCGCACACAACATACTGAAGTTGACTGGTGATCTGGTACAATAATAGCGTTAGTAAATCCAGTTAGGAACCACCGTAGGAGGCATTTCAAAACAATTAAAAAAAGTGAAGAGCCGTCCTGTCCTTGTGAGGTGCCGAGCTTCTCATTTTATACCCTCGGTCTCCCGTTCGCTCTTTGTGCTACACCTACTGTATGGTGGCTAGAGGGGGGAAGTGTGACGGGCGGCAGTCGGCGGGGCGCACGGGGGAGCGATGAAATTCGGAGCGGAGTTGTAGATGGCGCTACTTGACGCTGGTGTGCCGCCGTCGCGGCTGCTGAAGAGAGCGGCGCAGAGCAGCTAGCACGCGCGTCACGCACACTTTACGTTGAAACGGAGGAGAACGTTTGAGCGATAAAAAGACAGTGGTTGAGGGTCATTTTTTTTTTAATTTGTGCTGAAGTACATGCGAAGCGCGGTGCAAACATCACGAGCTGTTTGCAGTTTAGAGCTGCATAAATACGATTAACTAAACTTATTTTAGTGAGGAGCGAAAAAAAACCTATGCGTGATTCGCTAGCTAGCGAACTGCAAGATAAGCTGTGACAATCTAAAAAAAAAAAAAAGGAGAAAGAGTCTCAATGCGGGCTTGTTGGTGCATTATACCTAAATATCAAAAACAGCGTGCGGTCTCGTCTCGCCTTTCTTTGTCCCGTCGTAGCGCTGTTTTCGATCTTTGTAGAAGAGTGTATACTTTACACCCGGACGCGTAGCCGAATTTTAAGACGCTGGGTGCGTTGGCATTCACGGAAAGACATGATGCTAAGTTAACGCAAGCAAATGGGGGTAGCGAACACGAACGACTCGGAACGCGAATTTTCAACTTAGTCCTTCACCCGTCCGGCGTATGGCCGGTGGCCACACACGTAAAAAATTAAAAACATACGAACAAGAAAAAAACTACGTTGGGGACACACGCAATAAATCGCGGCAACTCTTTGTCGTTCTGTTCGCTTCAGCGTTCGCCATCACGGTATACCTTTAACAGAAGCTTAAGTATTGTAAAAGAATGTGTTCAGGTTAGTGCTTTGGCGAACCTAACATGCAGCAAATATTTTCCAATACAGTTGCTTTTACAGCGCGGAATCACAAGGTCAGAGGATACATATAGCACAGCAATCCACATACGCAAAATGTTCACTGGAGCGCGCATGAGCTTTTTATTTCATAGAACACCTATCATATTTACAGATCAGACAATTGGAGAAGCAGCGGACTCTACTTGACCCTCCTTAACTTTAAATGCTTCTGGCGCTCCCTTTGAAGAGCCTTGTTCTTGTTCTATACCACAATTTTCGCAGTAAGTTCTTTGCGATGAAGCTCGCCCCCTACTTGGCGGACTGTTACACTGCTCAAAAAATGCATAAAGTCGTGCACACTGAATGCGTGAAGTTTCACTGTTGAGAAGAACAACGTAAATGCATCCTCTAACACCATTACAATTGTGGCCAACGCATCGCCAGGGTACAAAAGGCCTCCCCTCTCAAACTGTAGCGTGCACACACTATCCGCAAGGCATTCAGTTGCTGCTCTGATGACTGTCAGGCCAGAAGCACACTACTGGCAAGAAATTTTACCACATAACTTTCTCGTTACATATCCTGCACGTTCGGTTCATCCAGGCAAAAAAACCTAATTCGCACTTTAGACGCCATCAGTGCACGCAACGTTACCTATTACATCGCACATGAATTGCACAATGTCACGCACTGCACACCTCTGGCACAGTGGCACATGAGCTACGCTTCCGAGCGGGGTTTACACAGCGGGGTTTACTACGCGGGCGAGTGGGCGGGCGCGCCGGCGGGCTCGCCGGCGAGCACACCAGCGGTGTTTTAGCGCCCCTAGCGGCGCCGGAAAATTTCATCGCACATCGCGCCTCTCCATAGAGTTACGGCGCGGATACGTCGCCCGTCACACTTCCCCCCTCTAGCCACCATACCTACTGCGTCGTGCAGGCCGGCGGTGTTCACGTGATCGGCGGCTGGCTGTGCACGTGTTCGTCGCGTGGCTTTGAAGCTCTCAGGTTTCAGATGTTCACGTGGTCTTCTCCAGGCGGGGCGATAGGGAGTCGTCTTTCATCTTGAGCGGCACGTGATTGGCTGTGTCGCGTTTTTTTATTTTTGTACTGCTTTTTTTTCCTGCTCTGCGGCTTTCGGATCATCTCCACATCGTTTCTGATTCCACCTTTTTTAGATGCAGAGCATCTGATTCACCCGCCTTGTCCCTCCGGCGTCGTCGTCGTTGTTGTCGTCGGCGTTGTCCACCCCTCTGCCATTCCCCTCGCCGCGCGAGCTGCGCTCTCCGGCGCTCTCCGCCGCTCACCCCCTCTCCTCTCCGATAACGAACCCTCTCTCGCGAGGGGCATTGGATTGGATTTGATTTGATTGGATTGGCTTGGCTTGGCTTGGCTTGGATTCGGTTGGATTGGATTTGGATTGGATTGGATTAAAGTGGATTGTGTTGGATTGTGTTGCGTCATAGCCGCGGCAGACGCGCTGGGGCCGGCGCATGTGCAGTACTCTCTCTTCCGCGGTTTCCTCTCCTTCGGGCGCGCTGCGCATATAACCGGTGTGCCGTTCTCCGGCGAAGCAACATCCACGCTTGGCTCAAACACCTAGAGTCCACGCCGGTTTAAAAGTACGCCAACGTCGTCATCGACTGGGACCGGCTTATGCAGTCCCCTCAACGTTATGCGCGCTATAAAACGCGGTCCCTTCGCCGCTCCGCCTATGCGTCGCATCTACACAGGGGTTTCCGCGATGGGAGGTGGGAGTTTTTTCGCTTTTGTTTGTTACTAGCAGCTGGCTGTTCCCTTTGTTCGAAAGGAAGCTGACGCCTAGCTCGGACTCTTCGCGCTCCGCACAGGATTGGCTTCGCAAGGAGGACTGGGGACTGGTGCTGAACATGGACTGCGCCGGCCCGCTTCTCGATCGTGCCGCCTGCTGCAACCACTCGATGTTCCCTGATGGGGATGTGAAACTGCGTCATGAGACCAGTGCCGCAAGAGACATCTGGTCTCACATCTAACCGCCCCCCGAACCCCAAACTCTCCGCACCGCAGTCGCAAGCACCATTCATTAGGGAAAAGTTATCTCTATTTTTCGGCCTTCATGTGTGGTGTGGTTTGATGGCGTCCGCTTTGGGGCTTAGTGGGTCGCTACCTCTGCTTTCAACAGCCACTGAAGAGTGAAAGATTTATATCATAAATCTGAGAAATAATGAAAGAAAATGAAGTTAATTTGATTTGATGAATTTATTTGATCAATTTATCGAGTAGACGCTGATGTTGAGGGCCTCGCCCCACGGAACGCATCGTTAGTACGGGATTATTTGGCTTCGACGGGCTTTCCTCACTCGGGTGGTCCAGTTATTCTTTAACTTGCACTATAAATGTCCACGCACGTACCACACACGTGCAGAATTTTAGGATCGCTCGTTCATTGCTTGGCTATGTGCACTGAAAGTTTTGGCGCCCTGAAAACCCTATTTCCGTATTTTCTGCCTAAGATACTGCCAGATACAAAATATGAGAGCTGAAATACGCGCGTGCACGGCGCAAATGACCATCAAAAATCGGCTATTTTGAAACCGAAATTAAGAATAGCGCGGTTATTACGGCCAGGCGGAAGTGACGTTACAGACGGCGAGCGAGCGGCTGGAGCAAACCTGCGCGCAACGCGACAGCCCTCGGTAAAGCGCGCTCAGCGGCTCTCGACCGGTTCTCCTGGCTAGCCGGAGGACTAAGCACCCGGCCGGCCGGCACGTCACTTCCGCTTCATGGCTGTTTGCGCGATCCGCCGGCAGGTGCAGCGTCATGTGCGACGGAGCTATTTTAAACGTTTCTATAACTCCTTAACAATGCATTTTGCGGGACTACTAGTCCTGTCCCAGTTGGCTTGCTGGCGCGTACTGCTCTATCAAAATAAATTTGGCCCAGGTAAAATTTGAGTGCAGTGCTGCGACTCGAAGTCAAGTTCCCCCTTGTACAACAGTGGAACGACCAACTATGTATTCCACCCTAGCGTCACTAAATAAAGGCTTTTAGAGTATCGGTACTCTTTTCACTCTTTGTTATGTGCCACCAGGATTTTCATTGGTCGGTCGGCACCACGTGATATGTTTACATATGGGCGCAGCCATTTTGTTTCTGGGGGCCTCTCCTCTCTCTCTCTATCTGTTGCGCGGACGCTAGAGCGGCCGGTAACGCTCTGCCCGTCACAACCGGCGGCGGTTTTGTTAAGAGAGATGGCAACACTGCAAGCCAGAAACAAAATGGCCCCCAGACGCTTCCGGGTGCACGAATTGGCGGTACTCTTACGCGTAGCTTATTTAGTGACGCTATTCCACCCTAATCAACGAGGATAACGAAAGCGCACCAACTCTTTACTCGCTGCTCGGAGACCTGCCACGCAGAGCACACAACAGCGTTTAGCTTCACTTTCAAAAAGCGCGCTCTTTTTCCTGTAGAAAAGTTGTCCTCCTGCTTTTCTTTCCTCCTCTCTTGCCCCTGCTGCTAAGAAGCCCAGTGGATTGTGGGAAAGATAACGAGCACCGTTTTACTGCACGAGTCCGTGTAAGCGCATCTTTTTACGACGCTGTACAGCACGGTGGTCTCGTGTCGCGGTTGCTGGCTGAAAATAACATCACTTTGTTGGACGAAGTAGATTAACGAACCAGCAGACAAAACAAATGAAAAAAGAAACGCGAAGAACTCATCTGGGACAGCAAAATTACAAGCGATGCTGCTCTAAAGATGGGCTAGTGCGGGGACACAGTTGAGTGCTCTGGTCTTTGCTTTTACGGTGTGTGCAGGACAGAGAAATGAAGACGCAGTGGCTCGTTAAACGCAGCTCGGGAGAGCTTAGACAAGGATGTAAAACAAGAGATGCCGCTGCACAGGGATTTTAGACCTGTGGCTTGGTTTTAAACGGCTAAAGTTGGTCGGCTGGCTCATCCATTCTCACAGATTACACAGCCTAATACAAGCATTCAGGACGACGAGCATCCACAGCAGGCGCAACAGTTGAAGAATATAAGTCTTTAATGCAAAATGATTTAGTGGCAAATTCGGCTAAAAATCCGGCGTTGAGACGCGTGTCTAATAACGGAATTGTGCATAATTTACTCCCATTCGTAAAGCCTTAGTTCTAAAACAATTGGCGAACCTGCACTAGTAATGCAAGGCTGGAGAGAGAGAGAGAGAGAGAGAGAGAGAGAGAGAGAGAGAGAGAGAGAGAGAGAGAGAGAGAGAGAGAGAGAGAGAGAGAGAGAGAGAGAGAGAGAGAGAGAGAGAGAGAGATAAACTTTATTTTGGAACCTGTGTCCAAAGGACTGCTCGGGTTCTTAGTTGTGTTACAGGGGCTATAGTCCTGGCTATATTCCCGGCCGTCAATAGTCCTGGCGTGTTTTTAAAGGGTTCACAAGCGTGGTCCAACAGAGCTCTTCAAGCTCCTTAGGGGGTGTGACCCATGCCTCCCACGCTTTGTGGCAGGAATTGGTCGCATGGAAGATCTCAGGGTGCTTTGTTTGGGCATGTTCAGAGGGCGTGTTCCTTGTTGGGGTATTGGCCGCAGTGTGAGCATTTTGGTGTGCCTGGAGGCCCGTCTATGTAGCGTTGTGTGTGTTGCGTTGGTAGCGTGCCGGTTTGTGCTCGTCGAATGAGGACAGCATCAGAGCGGGAGAATTTTCCGGGGTAGGGGAGGGTGGTTCTCTGATCTCTGACGTCCCGTAAGAACTTTCCACGAGTGTGATGCTGGAGAAACAGCAGAGCTGGGGTCGACCTAGCTTCTCCCCACGCCGAGAGCGGATCCCAGGAGAGAGGGAGCAGCCGGACCCTAGAAGTGAAAAGATGTTTTGGGCGGTATTGTAAAGCAAATATCATTAAAGTATGTACAGTGTTTTATTCAGTAGCAATCGTCGCATCCCTTTCGTCGTCGTCTTCTGACGGCAGAGCTGCGTAGGGCGAATCCTCTTGTAGCGCGTCCTCGCCTCGGTTGTCTCCACTTTTAGTCAGCTGGTCCGGTGGCCATCTTCACGTGTGGACTGGCGGTGGTGGTGGTGGCCTTTAAACTGGCGCATACGTGAAGGAATAGCTTGGCAGGTTCGTCGTCATCGTGTTCGGCGCGCCGGGCCCGTAGTACACCGGTCGCTACACGACGATGACGACGACGAAGGCGGGACCTCCTCAAGTGGCGTAAGCCCACGCGCAAGCCTGGACGACGCCGGGTGGTCGCCACAAGGCACGCGGTGACGTGCGCTCGAGGTTGTCTGTCTACGCCGGACAGATCTGTGTCGGCCTAAGCAGCTCTGGTGCTAAAAATGGCCGCGTGTATGGTCGCTTCGCTGCAAATGCCGACGTAACACCCTCGCCTCTTATCCCTCCCACTCCTTGCGTTGTTCCCCTCCTCTCCCGCCTCATACGATGAGAAAATTGGCTTGCTCAATTTGATTCAATTTTCCCGCGTACGCACTGCTAGCGCGCCATCTTTCAGGACCTTTATTTTCATTGTTTCACGAACAGCGCAAACAGCCGCGTTTCTATAGTGTTTACTTTGCCTTGCCTGTCTCGGGCCCCGTCTTTATGCGTCCTTTTTATTTGCTACCACAAAAACTAATCCAAAGTGCATTTCTAATATAATAAAAATGTAGTATAAACCAATTAAATTATTATGTCACATATTCAAGTTTTGCCTCAAAAATTCCTAGTCCTTTTCAACTGTTGACTGGTTGGCTGAATCGACAGACAGACAGACAGACAGACAGACAGACAGACGTTAAGCGGTTAGGTAGCCCGAAGAAGACCATCGTCTTTAAGAACCGTGGCAGGCATGGGCGCCGAACCCAAAAACGCGCGGTTACGGGCAAGTGACTTAACCACTTATAATCAAATGACCACCATGCGGCGCCCCGAGGGAAATCCAGAACAAAGTACACTGCATGGTGGTCAGGTTTTAACAGCGAAGCTGTTTAGCAGTTTGTTGATTCCGGCGTTTCACAAAACTCAGTATAACAATACAAAGAAAAGAAACCACCAGCACCAACAAAACTCGAACCTGCGTCTGGTAGTTTAATGGAGTTGACCTAAAAGACGCCTACGACCATATTTTTTTTAACACAAAAGCGTTTTATTCCCGGGTACCCCAACATCCTAGCGGCATCATATCCGGAACGGAAACGACGTCGCCAGAAAAAGTTCTATTGACAAGGCTGCGCCCGGATTCGAGCCACGAACCCTCTCGCCGCAACGGGAGGTACACAGCGCTATATGCCCACTGCGGTACGCGTTCAAGCGCAAGTAGGCCTACGAACGCGCCTTATATCTTTCCCGTTACTTTCTTCATTCAGATGCCGTCTCGGAGAAGTGAAGCGAAGTAGTTCATCATGACACTAACGAGCGCCGACAGTTGGCGTCTCGATGCCAGCGTCTTCGGGGACACGGGACGCGGGTGAACTGAGGCACAATCCAGCGCCTACTGCTTTCGGTTTCGGTTTCGGTTCTGTTTCGTTCGCACGGTTTTCAAGAGGCTGTGGTTTTAGTCGGATTTACGCAATGTTCCGGCGCGTGCAATCCAGTGTGGAACGCTGATGCGTCTAACGGTGCCATACCGACGTAATATAAATAGCGACGTGAAAGTTCATATGGATGCACAAAAATTAGCAGAGGCTTAGCTGGGCTATGCCAGCATATACGTAGCGTGAGCTAAGGTTCAGCTGGTCATTAGATGCGACGCTGAGAGCATCTCTTGTCGGCGGCCCTGTCCTTCCTGCGCGCGTCCGTTGTCCGCACCGCTGCGCCCTTCCTCCTCTCGCCGTGATAGCGCGCCCTCTCTCCCAACATCTGTGGTGGTGGTGGTGATTTATTAACAAAGGAGGGAAGAGAAAAGGCCTGGGGATATTGTTGAACTCAACGGGGAGTTCACCCTCATACGACCCAGTCCAGGGAAGGGGATTGGGGCTTCAAAGGATAGGAAGAGAGAAGGGGGAAGAGGAGAGCGTTAGGAGAGTGGGAGATAGCCTATATCGCGTTCGTTTAGTCCATGACTCGATGGCTACAAACGCAGTGCTAGTCCTGTTGTAACCAGGAAGTTGACTAGGTGCTGGAAGACCTCCCGTCGGATGGCGTCCGGTCCCGTGGGGAACAGGAAGTCTTCTAGCTTGTGGCTTAGGGCACCGAGTCGCTGGAGTTCGGCCCGGAGTTGTGTCCTTGCGGTGTCGTGCTGCGGGCAAGAGCACAGCAAGTGCTCTAGCGTCTCGGGCTCTGGGCAGTCGGCGCAGGTGGGGGATGCTCGGCGGCCTTGGTGGTGCAAGCGCGCTCCCACGTTGCAGCAATTGAGCCGCAGGCGAAGAAGGAGCGACCGGGCGTCTCTGCTAATGCGTCCGGGCAAGACCCGTGGGGCCTGCCCACTGACTACTCGGGCATCTGGATGCTTGGCCTCCACCACTCGTGCCAGGATAGTCCTTGCAGCGTCAAATGACACCACATCCCGGGAGGCTGGAACCCCTGCCTGGCGAGCAGCACCTTTGGCCAAGGCGTCTGCAACCTCGTTGCCCGTGATGTTCACGTGCGATGGCAGCCAGTGAAGTCGCAGTGGACACCCCTGCGCTTCCACCGCATGAAGCTTGGCCGCCAGCGACCGCTCAACGTAGCCGCTAGAGCTGGCTGGCTGGTCGGCGGCACGCAGACGGAGGAGGGCAGACCGTGAGTCAGTCAGGATGATGGCCCCCCGGGCCTGGGTGCCCTGCTTGAGAAGAAGATCTGCAGCCAAGTCAAGTCCAGCCAGCTCTGCGTGGGTGGATGAGGCAGGGAAGGGCAGGCTGCACACCTGGCTGGTGCCGAGTTCTAGGGCCGTGCAGGCGGCTCCGGCTCTGCCCATCGACTGTTGTACAGATCCATCCGTGTACACTTGCAGATGTCCGGCAGCGTCGCCCTGCAGCAGGGCAGCCACCTCTTGGTGGACAGCCTGGGGTGGAGTCGACCTCTTACTACGGACCCCCGGCAATGTGGTGACAATGCGTAGAGCCTGCCCCGTGCCTGGGGGTGGTGGCTCCAGGCGTGGCCGCTGCGGCAACGCGATGTGGCTCTCGTACGTACTGAGCAGCATGCCCATCCGAGAGTTGGGCCGGCTGCGGTAGCGCTCAAGGAGTGCCACGCCGTCAGGTGTGCCCTGCAGGCGGTGGATGTGGTGGAGACCCACCTGCAGGGCCCGCATCTGGATGGGCCAGAAGCCTGCCTCCGTGTATGTCGCCGCCACCGGAGATGTGCTCGGAAGGCCCAAGCAGAGGCGGATAGCCCGGCGCTGATCCACCTCCAGCTCCTCCCACCGGCGCGGCTTGAGTTGCACTAAAGGCAGAGCATAGAGGACGGCGGACGATGCCATACCGTGGAACACCTTCAGGGCCACGGTGTGTGTGCAGCCCTGTCCATGCGCCAGCATCCTCCGCACGCCCTGGTGGACCCTCGTTGTGCGTTTCCGAAGCGCCTTCACCGCAGGTAGCCAGGACAACTGGCAGTCGACCAGGAGCCCCAGATACTTGGCGCTAGTGCACCACGGAAGAGTCTGACCGTTCAAGGTGAGCGGTGGTGTCGTCTTGCGTGCTCTGTAGCCCCTCGAGTGGAAGATCATGGCCTGCGTTTTCGTCTCGGACAGCTGTAGGCCACGGCTTGTGAGGAAGGCGGCGACTGCCCACAGCACCCCCTGGAGACACGCCTTCACCTTGGAGAGTAGCCTCGTTGGTCCGTGCGCCCAGATGGCGATGTCGTCAGCATAGACTGCCATCCCCACTGGAAATGCAAGCCCAGCTGGGATGCAGTCCGGGAGTGGAGCCAGGACGAGGTTGAAAAGGAATGGGCTGAGCACACTCCCCTGGGGAACCCCCGAGTTGACATCTCTTGGGCTGCTCGTTGCTCGGCCCACCCTGACTCGTAGGGTCCGGTTAGTCAGGAACGCCCTCACGTATCTTCGGAGGTGCCCCGAAACGCCCATGCTGTCCAGGGCGTCCAGGATGGCCGTGTGAGGGACGGAGTCGAAGGCCGACTTCATGTCCAGCAGGAGCAAGAAGGCCACCTCCTTGTCGTGGCGGGCCTGCTCCAGCATAGACACCACATCTCCCAGGGAGTCAGCCGTGCAGCGGTGGCGCCTGAAGCCGCTTTGCTGCTCCTTGAAGACGCCCCGACGATCAGCAATCCACTGGAGGCGGGCCAGGATCGTGTTCTCCATCAGCTTTCCCGCCGCGGACGTCAGGGAGACCGGCCGGTACGATGCAGGCTCGGTGGGCGGCCTACCAACCTTCAGCATCGGCCTGACTAGGGCCACCCGCCAAGTAGGTGGAAGGCTGCCCTCCCTCCACACCTAGTTGAAGAGCTGTAGCAGCGGCTGCAGCTGGGTGATGTCCAGGTTCCGAAGCATTTGGTATGTCACCCCGTCAATACCAGGGGCGCTTCGCCGCTTGGGGCATCGATCCAGGGCGGCCCGCAGCTCCCAGAGTGTGATGTCACCACTGCAAATGGCCACCACTTGCGGGTCCTGGGGAGCCACCGGAAACACGTGCACCTGGACTTCAGCGGCGGGTAGAGCCGGGGTGAACTGGTCGGCTAGCCGCTCTGCCAAGGCCTCCTCAGTGATGCGCAAGGAAATGGCGGTGGCGCGCGCAGTGCGGCGCGCCCTCTCACTCCGCCGGTGGGCCGCGCTGCGCGCCGCACAAGCGCGCTGTGCGCATGTGCAGCGCCCTCTCTCTCCGCGGTCTCCTCTCCTTCGGCCGCGCTGCGCATACAAGCGGAGTGCCGCGCTCCGGCCGGTCTCTCAGTCGACGGTCGTCCGCGCTATGCTTGCTCGCTCTCTCTCTCTCTCTCGCATTACCCGACGATTGATAACGCAATTCGAGTAATTGACCCAACGGAAACGCACAATGGAACCCCCTTCAGTGTCGCATCACACCAGGGTTCCCGCGAGGGGAGGTGGGCGTAATTTTTCTCAGCTTTCCTGTTTGTCTAGGATTAGCTTATCATGCTTACTGCTTCTTCAATGACACACACACGGTATACGCATTATGTGACACATGTGTATTTATCAAGCGGCTCCGGCGCAGCGTCACCAATCGCTTCCAGAGCTAAGCTGGTTCCACAGGCGCATGCTGGTGTGTCTGCGACGCACAAGCCATCGGTTGCACACCCGGCCACCCCTAGCGTGATCATCAAGTGGACCGGGCCGCAACGTGTGGAACGGAGATCGGCGAAGACGCTGGGCGCGTGGGGTGTGTGAGAGACGCCGGGCAGCGAGAAACGTTCTGTGCGCCGTGTGACGTCGCTGCTCCTCGTGCATGCGCAACACGGCTCTCCAGGAGCCACACGAAACTGCTCAACCTGGGCCTGTGTAGCTGACGCTACAATAAATTGTCCTGCGAAGGCACATTTCACTTTCGTGTTTTACCGATTCCCATGAAGGAGGCATCAACCGCATTTCTTGTTATTAGCCGAGAGTCAAACGGCTTCCTCGCGCAGCTGTAACTTCGGGGAAGGGAATCAGGCCACCTGCTCGACACAGAATACATGATAGGGTACACGTTGCACCTGTGGACGCCTAGTTTATGTGTGCGCATTCTCTTCGTTCGTCCTGCTCCTTAGATTTGCTTCTTCTTCGCCGTTCTAGGAACAAAGATGGAGAGCGAGAGCTGCGCGTGATGATACTTGGCCATAACTGTAAGGCTGCAGTTAAGTAGGAAAACTTTGAGTTGGAGGTAGAGATTTTAGTGCTAAGATTTCGCCGCGCTGATTTGAGTGACGGCAATGACTTTGGCATGAGCAGGGCGTGTATGCCTTGGGTGCGTTCCGGAAATGTTCCCACCGGTCTGCGACCAACATGTGTGCGGCGAGACCGCATAGCAATGCAATATCGCATTAAGTTTTATTCAATATTCTGCAAACTTTCAGGGGCCTCCCGTTTTTATCCAAGGCGACTTCCCCCCTGCGGAAATACGTGATTCTGGGCCCTTACTTTGTTGTAATAAAGACATGCAGTGATTAGAACTGATTGATCATTAGATCTGACCTGACGGGGCCGGCAAAGTTGTACGTATTTAAGCCTGCATAACTTTAGCTACGTTTTACAGCGGGAAAACGCGAGACAAATAATTAGTTCCAGGTTTATCGTCGCAAAAAAAAAGCACTGACGATTACTGTACTCCCTAATGCGAAATTTGTGCGCAGCGCGAACTGCAGTCTTCTCGGTCCCAGCTCATATCTGCTGCGTCTCAGGAAGCGATCGCGTGATCAGAGAACGCACGGCGGCGCGCCGCTACTCTGCAGTTATTTCGCAGCCCGTCGCCACCGCCGAGCATGTTGTTGCAAGTCGTGTCTGAACCTGCCGCGCAAATTTCACGTGGTATGGATGAGCCACGAACGGAGGAGAGCGTGTGGCGAATGTGCGAAGGGGAGGGTGTTCCTCAGGGTATGGTCCTCCCCTCACACTTTCGCCATGCTTTTCTCCGGCGTTTTGTTTCTATCTTCGCTCGCTCGGTTACAGCGCCATCGCCGTCGCCGCCGCCAAACCACAATAGCGACCGCCAAAGTGCTGCACACTAGAAATTACCTGTCTTGAGAAGGGGGTGAAGAGGGGGGTGGCGGCGGTGAAATGGAGCTACCCGCTGCGGTGGCTCAGTGGCTAAGGTGTCGCGCTACTGAGCACGAGGTCGCGGGTTCGAATCCCGGGCGCGGCGACCGCTTTTCTGATGGAGGCGAAAAGCAAAAACACCCGTGTATACGAGATTTCGGCGCATGTTAAAGATCCCCAGGTGGTCAAAATTAACCCGGAGCCCTCCACTACGGCGCGGCTCATCACCTGCGTTGCGTGGGCGCGTTAAACCCCACAATCAATCAAATCAATGAAACGGAGCTGAAGGTCGATGAGTCCTTTTGCAAAAAATGAAGGAAGCTCACATTAACGCATAGGACGAAGGCGAAGCTGTACGCAGTCATCACGACCATCACGAAGGAAGTCCACGATAGCATTTCTTCGCTGCCACAAGGACCTGTACTTCATTATTGTTGCTATAAGTGTGAACTTCTTTCATTTTTTTTTTTGGAAATGACAATCATTGGACATCGCCTTGGAGGGGCGGACGCCATGGAGCGTCGTTTTCGTTCCGAGCAAGTGTTGCCACAATTACGGCGAGCACTGGAGTTTTTTTTTTTTTTTTGCCAATCTTGGCCAACTTTTTAAGTCGGCATGCCTGGGTTGACAAACGTGCGCCGGGGATGCTTGGCAATCTGCGTGAGGCACGCACACACCAGCGCTCGGCATTTTATTAGTTTTAACTGCAAAGCGCTTTATGGGCTCGCCTTGTCTCTTAGCTCGCTAACGGTCGATGCGACTGCCGGAATCAGGTGGTGGAGCGACATAATGAGCCCAAGTAGAGCCTTCTGAACTGGGGTCAGGAAGTCACGCTGAGGCTTCGAATACCGCGTGGTTTAAATAGTCATAACCGTTCAAACCCCATGAACTACTGGCGCTTGTCATACATCTATCTCCCCGTTATTTAGCGCAAAGAAAACTGCAGGTACATTTCAGGCAAAATCTGTGTATATAACCTGCAGCAGCCCCTGCGTTCATTTAGTTAGGAACGCTCGTTGGGTTGGTTTTTTAAGCGAAAAAAGCAGCCGCGCAAGAAAGAAATAGCCCGTTCGAAATGCCGCAGAAAGGCTCCGGCCACACAAGAAAAAAAAATGGCGTGTTCGAAATGACGCAAAACAGCTCCAGCATACAAAATTGAAGCCAGCGCAAAAAAAAAAAAAAAACAGAACTCCCGCTGGCACAGTTTCAGGCAGGGTGCGCGCGAGCACTGCGAGGCGGGAAATTTGAAATGCAGCAGTGAGCGGATAACGGCGCTGCATCCCATTATGGCGAATCAACTGCATGCTCTGCACTTCCGACAGCTTTCACATTGAGTGGAACGGCTTTAAGTTTTTTTAACTGCCGGGGCGGCGCGTTTCCAAACGCTTCGCTGCACAGAGCACCCACGTGACATGTGTGATGTCACTGCGCGCGCTGTTCTCTTGAGTGCCTGCAGATACGAGCCCACCATTCGGGCTCTGTGGCCTCGATGTAGAGTACTGGGTAGTGGCGCTGTCGGCGTGGGTTCGAGTCCCAACAGGTTTAGCCTTTAGTTTTTTTATTGCTCAATTTTTTTCCTGAACGTAATTTTTTTCTTTTTTGCGCTAATCTACGCGTTGTTCTTGTTTACAATGGTGATTTGGTATGTTTTAGGTCGCTTTAGGTTTGGGGCGCAGCCAATGACCACGTTGAATTACCGTTCTCTATCGCGCGAACCCACATGTCATGTGGGTGCTCTGTGCAGCGAAAGGTTTGGAAATACGCGGGCCGGCGGTCGCCGCCATCTTGGCCAATCTCCCTAATTGGGTGTGCTTGGTTTGACAGACAGACAGACAGACAGACAGACAGACAGACAGACAGACAGACAGACAGACAGACAGACAGACAGACAGACAGACAGACAGAGAACTTTATTGAGGTCCAGGAAATCCGTGGCAGTTTTAGTGACTGCGTCCTGCAGACGCGGGCCGCGCATGCGCAGGGGGGCGGCGGAAGTCCTCGTTCCTCCGCCCTCTCGCAAGCAATCTGGCTTGACAAACATGCGCTGTGGACACTGGGCGGTCGTCGCGAGGCACGCACACACGTGCGCGCGCTCGGAAATTCTTGGTATTTTTAAACTGCGGACACAAAAAAATTAAGATTTGCTAGACAGATTCGCTGTTAAAATGTGGCCGGAGGAAGAGATTGCTGTTATATTATGCAGTATACATGTAAACAAATGGAAATTGAATAACGGGCTTGCCACTCGCAATGGCCCTGCCACTGGCAACACTCAAAACGTGTGCTATGCTATGCACGTACATTAAACAAGCACAAACGATCTCACCTTTCAGGTATATGGTCGCAGCTGTTGCCCCGGACAACAAAACAATGTATTCTTTTTGACTTCCCGCTTGCGTATACGAGGAATCAGCAGTCGCCGGGCTGACATTTGATTGCATAAAAGTGTATATTATTCCTCGTTGTATTAGCCGTTTCTCTTGTCGCGCGGCGTTACTGCTGTTGTATTCGCCGTTGCGGGGTCGCTGTTGTCTTTGTTTCGGCTCACATTGAAGTTAGCCGCGTCTATGCCTGCGCCTTGCTTGAAAATGACATCGATTCCCGGAGCAGAATACCTGTGCAGAAGGCGCGACACAATTGACGCTATCCGCAGAATAACAGTCTAACAAAGGGTGACCCGCTGATAGACCAACAATCAAAGCTCAGTTCGGGAAACGTGTGATCTGACGTGTTTCGTTTTCTTTATTCGTCACCGACAGGTGCGGAGGCGAGCAGCACCAACAAAGGAACGCGTTCTCCGATTTCTTGGCCTGGGCACAAACCGCGACCTCATCTCGAATGTATGCATCCACTGTTTACCCTGGTATCATTTGTTCGGGTCGCAAGTCACGGACAATAAGCAGAGATGGGGGCGATCGATGTCGGTTCTTTCTTCGACGTCGCTTCGTACTGACACAAACACACAAAAAGTGAGAGAAGGAAAGTCAACGTGGCTAAGAATGAAGGAGGGGGGACACCTTTGCTTTCCGCGCAGTCGAAATGAAGGGATATGCGGGCTATCGGACTCGACCTCTCGAAGTAACAATACGTTTACAGCGAGAAAAACAAATAGCGGATGGAGTGGAACACCCCCGCATTTGCTAAAATATTCGAGGCGTGCCGTAAAACGCGAGCGGAACGCGGTATCGCCGGTGAAAGCGCTGTTTGCCACGCGCAAAGCGCATTAAGAGATGACGACGAAAGACGCTCGGTTGCACAGCTCCCACACAAACACTCTTCGCAATTCCTTACTCGCTGACGCTAAAAGAGGTGAGCGGCCTTTGTCCTAGGTTCGTCGTCGTCGTCATCATCACGAACCCAATCATCATCAGCAGTGAAACCCCACCATCGTACTCGTCGTGGTCGTCATCTTCATGATCATCATCATTGTAATCATTAGCCTCATTATACAAGTATAATCATGGCCACAATCATCAAAAAACGCCATCATCATGGCAGAAGTCGTCATCTTCACAATCACCGTTATTATTAAAATTATCAACATCCCTGTCATAACCATCATAATGACCACAACCATCAGCAGCAGCCAAACCACCATCATCACCGTCGTAGTTGTCATCTTCATAATCATGATCATCATATACGTAAACATGATCGCCATGTTTGTACATGCATCAATGCCATCGTCATGATCATCACCAGCCTTCTATCTGTTACGGGGTTCTCATCCAGTAAGCGCTCCGTTCGATCCCGCATCCCTGTCCGACATGAAGACTGTCACAACGCGCCCGGCACTCGTAAAGAGTGAGATGGCGCTTCTCGTTTTGATGCTTGCAATGATCAGGACGGAGAGCGTGCGTACGCACGAACCGCTTTTTTCGCTTTGAACGAAGCATACATCACAGTTCGTGATGATGAAATTTCGCAAAAGCAGCATAAAACACACGAGCCTGCATTGAAAGAGTGTACGTGTTACTCTGTGGGTGCGTAACGTGGTGTTACGCTTGCGAATACGCGTACAAGATTCAGATTACGGGCACAGATTCCCTGCGCTTCACGCCCAAGGCTCCCGGGCATGACTCGCCGGCTCCTTTTGGCCGACCTTGTTCAGCTCGTACCGAGTCGTGTTTGCGGCGGAATGTTCCGACCAGGAGCGTGGACGTGATCGGCAACTGGTTGTCCACGTGTGCCCGGCGTGGCCTTGAATTTGCGCTCTTCCGTATTCACCTGCGCTTCTCCTCGTGAGGTGCTCCCGTACCTTACCCTGAGCGTTCCCCTTCTATCCCCCTCAAGCCATCCTTCTCCTTCTCTGCTCGCTCTCTTTTCCCAGCTCGGTTTCTGCCGACGTAGTTTCTCCAATTTGACAGACGGCGCTTCACAGGCCAGTGGCTTCGAACAAGTCACAATCCAGCAGCCACCACGACACTCTGAACGTGTGCGGGCAGTGCCATGCAGGCGGGACCAGAGAGGCCATGAAATATTTTCCATTTGGCTTGAACGACCTTCTGAAAAAAGTGTCGTGACACCTCATGCAGGTGTTTTCTTCCCTGCCACCGTTTTGTAGAGCCCCCACACGAATGAATACAAAAATGTCATGGCTTCTACTATTTCTTAAATTGAAAATCCACTGGATATGTCTTCTTTCGCACAAATTTTTGCGCATTTCTGCGACTGCGGTGATCCTGCCGTGAATCCTTACTTCGTTTATCAAAGCAGTCTGACCTTTTCAGTTTTCATTAGAGCTTTTTCTCTCGCTTTCTCTCTCTTGTCATCAGTCAGAAAATGTCGAATTCATTTTACCCGGAACGAATAAGCGCGGTCTAGAACATAGCTTGGACATCTGCTCGTCCCTTTACGGAGACTTGCGTTTTCACTTTCGCACGCAGATTGATTATTGATTTATTGATTCATTCATTCGTTCATTGAAGGGTTTAAACGCACCGACGCGACGCAGGCAATGAGGCGCGCCGTAGTGGAGGGTTCCGGATTAAGTTTGACCACCCGGGAAACCTTTAACGTGCGCCGAAATCTCGTACACACGGGCGTTTTTGCTCTTCGACTCCACCCGCACGCAGATTTGGGCAGCCCATAGCAAGAGAAACTTTCGGCTTTGCAGAAAAGCTGCGATAAAGGAAATACAGCCGCTAATATCGTACGCGCTGCAAATAAATATATAAAGTAAATCGCATGCGCAACAACCACATTGGTGCGTGCCTCGGCCGAGAAGTGAGAAATATGATCGTTCTGGAAGTGCTGGCTTCTCCATAAGCTTCTTTCAACATGCCAGCACCGCTTTTAAACATGAAACATTCCTCGCACTATTGCTACCGGCCCTCCCGTGAACAACGCCGCGTGTCGCGATTTCGTCGCTTCTATCATCGTTCTCTTCCGTCAATAATTATCCGCTGCATCTGTACACACCTGCAGCGGTGGCTGAGTGACTAAGGCGTTGTGCTGCTGAACACGAGGACGCGGGTTCGATTCCCGGCCGCGACGGCCGCTTTTCTGATGGAGGCGAAAAGCAAAAAGACCAGTGTGTACGAGATTTCGGCGCACGTTAAAGATTCCCGGGTGGTCAAAATTAATCCGGAGCACTCCACTACGGCGCGCCTCATCGCCTGCGTTGCGCCGGCCCGTTAAACCGTACAATCAATCAATCAATCAATCAATCAATCAATCAATCAATCAATCAATCAATCAATCAATCAATCAATCAATCAATCAATCAATCAATCAATCAATCAATCTGCATCTGTACAAGGTCAAGATGGAAGTGTGCGACCAACCTGTAAAGGGTACTCCGCCGCAAGAGCACTATTACTGTGGTGAAGCAAACTTTTCTTCCAAGGGTCCCGTGAGGTGGACGCGACCACGCCTTCGCAGAGAGATATAACACAGTAAAAGACGTGCCACAATGCATTGAACCATCAGAGTCTGCGTAATTGGCCCCCTTAAGCTTTGCTTGATGGCGTCGTCACGTGACATTACCACTTCACATCACGTACTCTATTGTCTCTGACAAAAAATAAGCGAATACAGGCTACGCACCAATCATGGCATTTGCAAGAGAAGGCAAACAGCTTTAGCGTGTAGCAGTAAGGGCTCCGTCGCGCAGAAAAGCCGGCGTCTTCAGTGGCGTTGATTGGTTAATTGTAGGAATTAACGCGCCGACGAAACGCAGGCGATGAGGCGCGCCGTAGTGGAAGGCTTCGGATTAAATTTGACCACCCGGCGAATCTTTAACGTGCGCCGAAATCTCGTACACACGGGTGTTTTTGCTTTTCATCTCCATCAGAAAAGCGACCGCCGCGGCCGGGAATCGAACCCGCGACGTCGTGCTTCAGCGGCGTTGACCAGCAGTGGAAAATCCCGTAGCATCAATTCGCGGCGCGCACTGAAAGCTCCGTGATCGTAAGCCACTGCACCAACAGGTGGCGTGCGAGGAGCAGCGGAAAGTTTTCACAGCTCGCGTGATGCCTGACGAAAAATTTACCATCCCTTCCTCAAGAACGTTTAATTGAAGAAACGCGAAAGCTAAAAGGGCGTCCAACTTTCGCTGAAAGCGCGTCCTATCGATCATCCAACCTTCAAGGACGCAAATTGCAAATGAAGAACGAACCCACGCGACCATTTCTCACGCACTAAGTAAACGCATAAACGAACGATCTAAATGCATACCGATAAGTGGTTTATGAAACAAAAAATTATACTTTTATACTACTTCTTCATAATCGATGCGTGTATTGTCTCATATAGGATAGTTCCTTTTTAAACCACGGGCGGAATCATGTCCGATTCAATTTCATCTCCGTTTCGATGTGTTCACTTCAAACGAGCCTTGATCGACTGCTTGCAGACGACCCGGATGTCACGAGTAAGGATAGAACAAGTATAGCAGGACGTCGGCTTCGGCGCCCGTCATTGCCCTGCAACGGTATCTATGTCACGATTGAAACGGACACAAAATGAACGTTATTGAAATGGACAGAATTAAAAATTTCGTTCCACGTTAAACCCCGGCAGCCAACCGAACAGAAGCTGATGAGGATGTTTTCTCGCTCGTGGTGACTGTTTACCGCAATGCGCGCGCAAAAAAAAAAGGGGTCACATGACTGTCACAGATCACGCGGATGGAGAAAGTTACTTCATCGCTGTACCCCTTGTTCCGCGTAGGAGCATCTTTTGCTGGTCGCTCGGACACCCTCCGTTTCGACCTTGTTCGTGTCACTGGGTATTGCGTCGACGAAGCTGTGGTCGCCGAACCACCGTAACATCCCACTCAAGCACCCTTATAAAGTTTAAGTAGACAAATCTAAGAAGTCCCTAGGTGGAGGGAGCTAGGGACTTCTAGGTGTCTAGGGAAAACAGGTCCGATTCGCAGCCGATAAAAGACAAAGAACTTTGAAGTCAGAATTAACCGCTTTCAGTGCAAAAAAAAAAAAAAAGAAGAAACCTTATTTCTGTGCACGCCATACTACACGAGAAACCAAACGACGAACAAAGTGACACAAAATGATAAAATTTGTGGGAGTAAGGGCAGACAGGTGCGTCTTATGAAGAAAACGATTGAAGGGAAGAAGTCAGATTGCGAAGGGGGGGGGGGGGGGGGAAGAGGGGGAAAATGAAGTGATCGAAGTGCTGCGCACACAGTCACGGCGCTTCGCAGACGACGCTATGTACTATGCGTGGGCGCAGATGAGATCCGCGACAGCGGAACCGGAAGGACAAAGTTAACGAAAAACAAAACAAAACAGAAGATCGCAAAAGGGGGCAAGGAAAAGATCGGGCCGATGTCAAGGTGCGCCCCACACGGCGAAAGGAAAAGAGAGGGCAAAAAAATGAATGCCGCCAGATAATGACCCGGCTTCTTTTAGGTAACATTCCCTTTCGTTCCTCTCTTTCTGCAAACGCAATTCCTTTTTGCCCCCCCCCTCCCCCCCCCCTTTTTTTTTCCTTAAGGAGGGCTTCGCCGGAAAGCGCCAGCAATCCGGGAGGCCCTTTCGGGCCGCTTGCCTTCAGAAGCGATGCGCAGAGGCCCGGTCTGATTTGCAAATACGATTCGCTCTGCGAAGAAGCTGCCGAGCTGCCCTTCTGCTACTACGGTCGTGCCCGGAGCGGATTCTGGCGGCCCGTATTAGGGCTCGCTGCCGGCTTCTTTTATTCCCTTTTGCCGCCGTCGGCGCGGCTGTCGACATCGTCGTCGTAGCCGGTGCAAACATTGGATCACTGTGATTACCATCGATTCGGCGGTTTGGTGCCGTCTCTGCGTCGCGTCGCTGGCGCGTAACATGGCGCTACACGCGACTTCGTAGTTAGCCTAACGGGCGCGGCAATTTCTTTTTTCGCACGGAGGCGTTATGATGGGTGGGTTTGTAGGAAAAGCTAACTGCGCGTTTTTAAGGCGAAATCCTTGTAGTATGTGTCGTAGTTCAGACGGCTGTCGACGTTCTTGGGCGGAAACCAGTACTTTTTTTTAGGGCGGCGTCGTGGTGGGTGCGTAGGTATAGAAAACATGCCTTTGGACGTTTCCCTGCCTGGGTAATTGGCTCTGCTAGCTACATTTCGCCCTTATATATATATATATATATATATATATATATATATATATATATATATATATATATATATATATATATATATATATATATATATATATATATATATATATATATATATATATATATAAAGGTCACCAGTCTAAAACGCCAAAGGAGCCATAAAGGAGTGGTTAGGCTTTCTTTTTTACTACGGTTAGTGAAGTTAACATTTTTTAATTTAACCCACACCTTCTTATCGGTTCAAAAGGACGTAGAATGGGGCTAGTTGGTGATGCTTCATATTGAATTGCGTCACGTAAACAAAGACAAATACGACGCTAACAGGACTGAGGCGAGGCGCAAACTGGTGACGGTTTATTAAAAAAATGGAGGCGAAAAGCAAGAACGCCCGTGTGTTCGAGATTTCGGCGCACGTTAAAGATCCCCAGGTGGTCAAAATTAATCCGGAGCCCTCCACTATGGCGCGCCTCATCGCCTGAGTAGCGTCGGCGCGTTAAGCCCCACAATCAATCAATCAATCAATCAATCAATCAATCAATCAATCAATCAATCAATCAATCAATCAATCAATCAATCAATCAATCAATCAATCAATCAATCAATCAATCAATCAATCAATCAATCAATCAATCAATCAATCAATCAATGGTTGTTAAAAAAGACGACAGAAACGGGGGACACCTAAATATACACACAAGAGCGACACTCTGCGCTTGCGCAGCAATAAACCGATAAAACCTAAAAACAAAAACATGAAAGTGTAGAAACAGATCTACATACTCCGATGACAACAGTGCACGAGAACACTGACACAAAAATGTGGGAATGACTGCTTGCAATATGCTATCTTTCTCAACTTGGTGGATCTTTCTGAATGAATTTCTTTCCTTACTAGTAAGCAGGATTCACGTAGTGCCAACGCACCCTTCCGCTTCTGTGATTATGTGATATGCTTGTATGATCTCGCGCGTCATCCTGTCTTCAGCGCGCTTGCCGAAATGTGCGTGTTCTGAAACTGCTGCGTGCACTCGCGTGGTTTGCAAGTTTTGCAATGGAGTCAGATTGCTCGTTGCCTGTGTTTGCTGACCTGCGTATCGCTCTTCTCTGAGGCGTTCGTTGACGTTCTTATCAGATCTCGGACGCATCCTCTCTCTCTCTCTCTCTCTCTCTCTCTCTCTCTCTCTCTCTCTCTCTCTCTCTCTCTCTCTCTCTCTCTCTCTCTCTCTCTCTCTCTCTCTTTATTACATTATTCCCATTCAGGCCTTGTGTGTGTCCTACACTTTTTTGTTTTTCATAACGTTTTACTCTGTCTTTATGATGGGGCCTTAACTGGCCTAGCTCGCCGCACTCCAACGTTTTGTTTCACTCCAACGTTTTGTTTCACATAAATATTATGGTTTGTATATTTTCATATGCCCAAGTATGGCATATGAATCGTATTCGAAATGTATACCCGCGAAGTATACACGCGTTGTAAAAATACCAGGTTTTTTTTCAATTCCAAGTCCTGTGTCTTAAAACAGACTATACAAACTCCGTATTTTATGCTCTTCTTATTTACGATGAAAGTGAGTTTTCAAGCCACCAGACAGAGTGGCGATGCCGTGCTGCTGTGCACTGAGCTGTTTCAACCTGCGGGAGGGTGGAAAATGCCTGCGTCGCTTCCCGCTGCCAGGCGTAACCTATAACCACTTAAAAATCGTAGCTTGTTTAGTAGCTCTAGCGTAACCCATAGCCACTGAATAAGCTACGCTAGCGTAACCGAGCCTGACCCTAACGCACCGGCGCGCTGTCTCTAAATCTTCGAAAGGTAAACACAGCTATCATGCATTGCCAAGCGGCGCCCGGAGCGATTCCGCCCATCAATGTCAGCCGCAACAGGGCGCATAGAGCTGGCCACCCTGGCGTCAGGCATCAAAATGGCTACCGCCGTGCGTCAGTGTCGTTACTCTTAAGCGCAGACTATTTAGTGGTTTTACGATAGACCATGCGAACAAAGAGCGCGTCTTTCCCGCCACGGACGCCGAGTAGTTGGCACGGTTCGAGCGACAGCGGGCGCTTGTCCGCTAAAGACAGCGTCGCCGGAGGGGCGATTCGGCTGTGCTACAACGTGAAGCAGCAAAAGCCAAGCGTCATCGAAGAGAAGAAAATCCGCAGCTTCGTCAGGCAGCAGTCAAGGCTCAAGAACAGCGAAGGAAACCTAATATTGCGATTAAAGTTAAGAAAGCTTAAGCAAACACTGGCAAAAAAACTGCTCCGCACTTCCGATAGCTTGCATGTTGAGTGGTACTGCATCAATTGTTTGTCCATCTCGCTAACGTAAACAAAAAATGGGCCCATCTCCCCGCGAGGGGGACTCGAGTAAATGCGTCGCATAGGGGGTGGGTGTATTGCGTTAACGTTTAGTGTTTGGGTTTTGGTGCTATCACGTGTACACCACGCAGCTATCACGCCGCTAGCACGCCGCTGAGTCGCCAACGCACGCCGCTGACGACGTAGTTTGAATGAGTCAAGGATATAAGGCGCGTTCGTAGCCTTTGATTCTGTGTCGGTTTTGTGGCACAGTGGGAAGAGCACCATGTACCTCGCGTTCCGCCCACAGGTAGTGAATGCGTTTTATCAGCAGCTTCTTGACGTAGTTTGAATGAGTCAAGGATATACGGCGCATTCGTAGCCTTTCATTCTGTGTCGGTTTTGTGGCGCAGTGGGTAGAGCACCATGTACCTTGCGTTCCGCAAGCAGGGTCGTGGGATCAAAACCAGGCGCCGGTAACTGTTATTTCTTTTCATAGTGTAGGGGGAGGCTGGCTGCTGCGGACGCCGACGCACGGGTGACATCGTGAGTTATGCAAATGCTCTGCATTTAGAAAATTAACAGTGGCTTAACTCGGCTATGCCAGGATATAATAGCGTGAGGTAAGGTTCAGGTGGGTATTCTTAGCTTTCCTGGTTGTCTAGGATTAGATCGTTATCATGCTTACTGCTGCTAAAACGATTTCTAATCCAATCCAATCCAGTCCAGTCCAACCCAGTCCAGTCCAGTCCAGTGCAGTCGCGGCGGCGGGGGCTCCGGCGCGCCAGCTGTGCGCCGTGAGACGTCACTGCTCCTCGCGCACGCGCAGCACAGCTCTCCAGGAGCCACGCGAAACTGCTCAACCTCGGCCAGTGTAGCTCACGCTAAAAAAGCTCCCTGCATAGAGCGTTTAAGAAATACTGGTAAGAAGACAAAGATAAACAAGGCAGATGCAGGCACAAAGCCAACTCAGTTCTCTCTCTGTTTGTTACTTGTTTGTACCCTTATTTTCGTGTTTTTTTTTTACCGGCGTCTATTTAACGTTCGCGAAGTTACAACTCGGCCCGGCTAAGATCGGTATTGCAAATATTTCTTGTCAGAGCTCTTTTTGCAGCAAAGCTAAGAGGTAAGAACATCTTTTAGGGGCGAAGCCCCTTAGGGGCTGGGGCTGTCAGCGTCTCCACTCATAGTCGTTTCATGTGGTCACGGTACTAAAACACTGGGACACTCGTTTTCCAACGCTTCGCGCTAGAACGTAACGCGTACTAAAAGAACACATCGGGACACTAGTTTTCCACGCCTCGCACTGGAACGCTCTATGCTCCAAAGACACCACAGTTTTACAGCAAAGCTGTATACCAACGGCTTCATCTCCGTGGGTAAAAACGCCAAGGCGGGCGCCAAGAATACATTTATACACTGCATGCTTCGCCCCTCCCCAGGTTTCACGTTAGTGGGGATGGCCCGTTTTTTTTTCTTTTTAAAACCTGCAGTTCAGGTCTCCCGTATACGTAATTAACGGCGGTGGAAGACATGGACCGTTTTCGGCTCGAATAAAGTATCTTCCAACTTCGATGAGCTTCTGGCATCGACGACGTCAACTTTCCTATAAGCTTGCTGTAAAGGTAAACGAAACGACGGCCTGGCATTCGTGCTAGCATTCATGATTTGCAAGGAGGCATGCCCTATTGCTACTTCCTCTTCAAAAGGTTTTGCAAGTTTTTACAAAAGTTTTTGGGATACTCCACCAATTTTACGAGATGTTTGTCTGAAACAGATTTGAGCTTTGACTTTTAGCCTGAGCATTCACGTTGCAGTTGGGCACGTGACACTGCGAGGGAAAGAGGGAGGGAGGAGGTAATGTTGAGGGGAAGGGGAGGAGAAGGAGAGAGGCAGGGGACAGACGCGGTTAGGGGAGGAGGGGAACTGCATGTCGTAAAAAACGTTTGCACATCAAGCATTCCAATTTGGCCAGCAATCTCTTACAACTTTTAAACAGATAGTTATATAGAAAGATTCCATCTATTTTCGTCAAAATCAGCGCGTTATTTTCAATAAATCAACGCGAATTCGCTGCAAGGACAATGGAATACGCTGACTTTTTTTTTCCCACTAACTTT
Source organism: Haemaphysalis longicornis (assembly GCF_048455015.1). Taxonomy (NCBI): domain Eukaryota; kingdom Metazoa; phylum Arthropoda; class Arachnida; order Ixodida; family Ixodidae; genus Haemaphysalis; species Haemaphysalis longicornis. Next base: position 20,918,516 of record NW_027526225.1, on the reverse strand, counting down.
AACGTGGGCACAGTATCTCCAGTATCGCTGTCCTGATATTCGGCTGAAGCACCCCTATTGGGTCGCGAGAATTGCGGCTACGCTCGTTAACACTGTTCGAGCGGCTGATACGATATTGCCCCTCTCTGCTGGCCGCAATGAGGAAATTCTGCCCTTCACACTTTTCTGCGGGTTCAGGAATCAATGTTGTCTTCATCCGCGTTCTTCCCATTCGTATATCTGCTTTCTCTTCTCTCCGCCTTATATGTCATCCTTGGTCGCGCAAACACCGAATCACACTGATTGCCATCGACCTGGCGCTGCCCGCACCACCCGAGGCCTGAGGCCCCGATTCTGAGGCCTCTTTCCCCATCACTCTTTTTGGGAATGGCTGCACACAAGCCGGGTTTCTTCGTTTTAAAGATGATAGTCTTTCTTACGCTACTTAAACCCAGAAATTTTGGTCTGTCTGTCTTTCTGTCTGTCTGTCTGTCTGTCTGTCTGTCTGTCTGTCTGTCTGTCTGTCTGTCTGTCTGTCTGTCTGTCTGTCTGTCTGTCTGTCTGTCTGTCTGTCTGTCTGTCTGTCTGTCTGTCTGTCTGTCTGTCTGTCTGTCTGTCTGTCTGTCTGTCTGTCTGTCTGTCTGTCTGTCTGTCTGTCTGTCTGTCTGTCTGTCTGTCTGTCTGTCTGTCTGTCTGTCTGTCTGTCTGTCTGTCTGTCTGTCTGTCTGTCTGTCTGTCTGTCTGTCTGTCTGTCTGTCTGTCTGTCTGTCTGTCTGTCTGTCTGTCTGTCTGTCTGTCTGTCTGTCTGTCTGTCTGTCTGTCTGTCTGTCTGTCTGTCTGTCTGTCTGTCTGTCTGTCTGTCTGTCTGTCTGTCTGTCTGTCTGTCTGTCTGTCTGTCTGTCTGTCTGTCTGTCTGTCTGTCTGTCTGTCTGTCTGTCTGTCTGTCTGTCTGTCTGTCTGTCTGTCTGTCTGTCTGTCTGTGACTCGATTCAGCCACCCCGGCAAAGTGTTATATACTCAGCCACCCCGGCAATAGTCTTATATACTCACAGCCAAATCTAAACGTCTAAGTCCGGTTTATATGTTCATACTTGTCAACATTGTTGAACAAGAATAAGTAATTACGCGAATATAACGCAGAAAATTAATACACACGGTATATTTAGTGTTCGTTTCTAAACAAATTCATAGGCGTTTGATTTGTGCGAAAAGAAATACTACATCCACTGCAGAAAAAAATTAACGCTGTCGCCTGCTGTCGCCTGCTGTCGCCCGCACCACAATAGCTTTTGGCGGCATTTTAAGACATCAAGCGGCAACAGTTACGAAAGGGTTCCACTAGATAGGTTCCACGTTCTGCTTGGAACGCACGTGGACTAGGGCAACGCGGTTCTATGAACGCTGAAGTAGGGCGCCTCGAATTACGTGCGTCTCCGCCATACGGCAGCCCTGGCATCGAGGCACCCGGCCTGGAGCAGTGGAATGCGGTAAATTTAAACTGACTTGAGCAAACCTTTAGCGTGTTCACCTTGAGAGGAGCGCGAAGCAAGAGGAACAGCATAAGAGGTGAGCGGGAAAGCGACGGTAGGTACTTACTTGGCAAATGTCGACAAAGACTATCGTATTTTGTCCAAATTTGCAACGAAAGGAGCAGATACGCGGCCACTTTTTTTATTGTAGGGTGAGAACGGTAAAATCGTTTTACATGCGGAGCACTTTAAGAGGCCCGGCTGGTCGTCGTTGCTCCTCCGGGGTCACGGTTATCTAGCCACCACAGTGACGCTGGGTCACGAACACAAACAGAGGCTGGCAAGATCACCGCTTCCCCTGGTCGGAATCGAACCTTAGTCCCTCGCGTTACGTAGCCGATGTCTGTCCCCTTGCGCAGCACAGGCACACGATACTCAGAAGAGTTGAAGCTTGAGCCGGTTCGTGCATAACTTTGAAAGTAGGGGGCAGCACAATGAACGAGACGAAGCGGAGACGAGACAAACAGAACCGCTTACTAACAACCGAATGATTTATAGCATCGGGGCGCCAGTTTCATAGTTTCATACGTGCTGTTGGACCACCAAAAACAACAAGGAAGAAAGAAGGAGGGGTAGGGGAGAACGGACAAAGGAAGGCAGCACCAAATTGACACCTGTCTCCTGTCCCCATTGCTGTGCGTTTTTTAGGAATAAACTTGGTGCTGACAATGGTAGGCTGCCAATCATTATCTGAGAATACCTGCCGCATGCACTCCACCCCATTCACATCCTTTTAATTATCTCTGCCTCATGGTTGGGATCCGGAGTCACACCTTGGCCTAAGTAGATGTATTCGCTCACCAGTTCCACCACCTCGCCACCTATCTCAAACCTCTGTGCTCTCCCAAGGCTATTGAGCATTGCTTTAGTTTTCTGCGTATTATTTTCCAGGCTCACGATTCTACTCTGCTCGTCCAGTGCGGTAAGCAGGCTTTGCAATTCGTCCCCCGAGTTACTTAGCAAGGCAACGTCATCAGCAAATCTGAGGTTACTGAGGTATTCTCTATTAACCCTCACTCCCACCTGTTCCCAATCCAACGTTCTGAATACTTCTTGTAAGCATGCTGTGAATAACATAGGAGAGATTGTGTCTCCTTGTCTGACGCCCTTCCTTATAGGCATTTTACTGCTCTCCTTATGGAGGACTATGGTATCTGTGGACCCATTGTAGATATCCACGTATTCTTACATAATGCTCGTCCAGACCCTGATTCCGCAATGCCTGCATGACTGCTGAGGTTTCGACCATGTCAAATGCTTTGAACTATGATACCCTCTTTAGTAGACAAACTTTAGTAGAGGATATCATAGTAGAGGATGAACTATGATATCCTCTACTAAAGTTTGTTCTCTGATATCAAGGAAGCACATATTTACTCCCTTAACGTCACTCTTACCAATCTTCTCTCCATGACCCGCTGTGCAGATATAAGTTTGCTTTCAAGTTGTTTAGTAAGGCGTCAAGTTTCCGATGTAACCGGATTAAAGAGGCACTAGCTCTTGTGTGGGGAAAATTTCCTGTCCTCGCCTATATATCCGCGCACGTAATGTGGAAACCGAGGCATGCACAACCCCGTTGTAAAAAAAGGTACATCTTCTCTATCGCGGAAGAATAACACGTTGAAAAAGGATTGCACAAGTGTTTACGCGAGCCCGAAATTTAAGAGAAAGATACCATTACTTTATTTTTAAAGTAAAATAAACGAAGTGAAGCAGAGTAAAAGTAAAATAAACCTTTGAGTAAAAGAAACATTTACTTTACTTCTTTCTTCATGAAGAAAGGAGGTAAAATAGGGTCCCGGTAAACACGGTACGAACGGTAAGGACGAAGCAGACGGAGTGCTAACACTCTCTATTGTCCCAAGCTCTGGGACTTATAAGCTCGTTTGCGCATGCGCGTATGTTCGCGTTCGGCGTATACACCAAATCGTCATTATAACGAAATAGCTCATTGAAATCCTTCCGTTACTGGAAGTTTTTCACGTTCGCTGTTTTGCATGAAGAACAAATCATTCCTGATTTCAACTAACTACCGCTTATAACGAAGTCCGCCTCCTCTCCGGAGTACTTCGTTATGGTTTCTTGTAGATATTTCCAGCTTTTTTTCCGTCCTACCAGCGCCCACTTTATCATTGGGCCCTGACAGAGCCGATTTAACTGCCGCAGTCGACAGGAATACCTAACTGCGCCTGCACAGCGCAGTCCAGGAGATGACGAGATGTTATCAGCGTTTAAAGAATGAAGAGTTCTCGGGTGCGTTCAAGTGTAATGACGTTAGCGTACGGAGTACAAAGCAGACACGCAGGACGCATCGCGCGCGAATGTCGCAAGCCAAGCCGATAAGCGGGGCGTCCATTTGTCAGCCCGCATGCATGGTTCACTCGTCGAGTCGTCAAACTGTTTTTGTTTTATTTTTATTCGCTGCCTGCAGCCAGACAAAATGCTCTGTAGAGCCAGGTCGGGCGAAAATTTCATTAGCCAGCTGCGCAAACATCCCTTTCAAGTCAAACAATGGCGGGAGCACATCTTGCGTTCAAACCGTTCGTCGTGCATGTTCGCGTTGAAGTAAATGTAACGCGCTACAATGACAGTGTACGTTAGGCCTTTCAAAATAGATGTATAACTCTTAAGAAATTAAAAAAGAAATATTCGGGAGAAAGAACAAATTGGAAAGAACGTTGATTGTAGAAGTCCGTAATATAGAAGCAAGGACGCCGTTTTTAAAGGGGGTGTATGGGCATCTCATTTCGCCTATAATGACGTAGATTATTAATGCAAACATTAAAATTGTAACCACGTGGCCGACGGCTGGCTTATTAACTTAGCGGGAGTAGGGAAGACACAATAACAACTAATATTTCTTCATTAAGTTCCTGGCGGCACTTGCCGCTTAAAGGATGGCGAGGGAGATTTGAAAAGGATTAAAAGAATAAGAGAGACGACGGGTCGTGATCTGGCTGTTGTACTCAAATTTTGGCGATATCCCCCACATGTTTATGACTATCGCATCGGCAGATGAGGTGGATAGTTATGATAGGCAAAAACTGCGGTTGATTTCTCTGTAAAACGCGAGAGTGAAATGTGCAGCGAAATCTGCAGCTGAGCATGATTTGCGGGTCGGCGGCTGTCTTGTGGTTGTGCTTGGCGAGCGACCTCCTGCTGGCGGTTCGCTTCGGCAAAGGTGTACTGGCGTCATTTCGGTGACGGATATGACGTCAGTGAAATCTTGGGGTATCGCGGCATGAAACACTTTCGTGTTAAAATATAAAACCCGAAAACGACAACCATAAGTATGACGTACTCTTTAGTACTAAAGGTTGATTCCCCGCAAGAGGACCCTGTGTGCAGGGGTGCACCCTTTACAGGCCGCTTGCTTCGTTGTACTGGCGTAACGTCCGTGACGGGCATGACGTCAGGGAAATCTTCGTGTATCCGGATTAAAACACTTTCATGTTAAAAAGATCTGCGACGAAGAGTTTATTTACAATAACTGTGGAGTAATCCGCCTCTTTCACAACCCCACTGCGCATGCGCAATCCCCTAGCGGCCAAGTCCCTAAGCAGTCCAGTAGGGGCAGCAGACGACATTCCCCACAGCTCCCGCACAAGCAGGAAGGGGTCGTGGTTGTATTTACATCGTTCGATTTTTTGTGTGTGCTCGTTGTGCGCGGAACAATGCCCACAACTTGTGCTGCGTTCCGCTGTAACTCGGAGTGCCGAAAAGGGAGCGGTGTCGGCTTCTATCGCTTCCCGTCGGCCGCACGCGATCGGCTACGGCGGTTTGCGTCGCTCGCGTCGGCTCGGGTGATGGGAACTATAGGCTTAGCATCCTGGCGGATATTTGATGGCTGCTATCTGTGCAACTGCGAATGACAATCCGCAACACAACTTTTCACTACACTATCATCCCCTTTCTCTCATGTGGAACTCTATTAAGTTATAACTGCCGTTTGAGGATCGGTGACCAAGACATCTGCGTAGCCTGTTTCGATGCTTCCGCGCAGGTATCGCCATCTCTCGACCGCTCGGCGCACCGCGCGCCGCGGCGACCGGTCAGCGTAGGCGGCTTGCATCGCGGCAGATATATCTGATCGCCGCTTTTAAAATAAGCACTGACAACAATCCCTAGCACAATTTTTCACCACACTAACACCTACTTTCTCGCATGTGGAACTTTTTAGCGATCAGATTGATTCAGAAGAGCAGCGACAAGCGCGGTTGCTACCGTGGTCCGCGTCGGTTCGAGCCGCTGAGTGTGCCGAGCTGGCAGGCGCGGCCGGCGTGTGCGCGGGCTGTTTCCGAGGGCAGAAAACGCTTCACGATTGCTTGCTTTATCCATTTCTTGCGAACAAACGCGCAGAATCTACAAATTCAGCTCAGCGATCATCGTAGTTGACCATGGAGCAAAAACAGTGGGCGGAGCGACGCCGACGACGCATCTCATGCGCGCATCGGGCCGTCTCAAATTCACGCGTACGACTAGTCGTGGCGACAGTCGTAACGATCAGTCGCATGCGAATCGCGTGTACCAATCGTACATGTGTCCAGCGCTTAAAGGCATTTTGCGAACTGCCGGCCTTTGTTGAGCTGGCGATCGCACTTCATGCCAGACGACTCTGCTGCTCGGACGGCACACGGATCTGTCCGAGATTTCTCTGCCAGCCCTCATTCAGTGATAAGAAGCCGCCTGGTATTATGTGATGACCAGGGGCTGTCATCTTAAGGCGTTATAACACCAATACAGAAGAAAAACTTCGGCTGCTCCTCGCCGTAATGTGGGATTGCCGTGCATACAACAAGAACGCAGCCGGAGGAAACGCCGGCAAACCCTACGGCTTCAACTTCCGCTAGGCACGCTAGGTGGCAGCACACCGCAATGAAAGAGGCGGATTTCACCCGTTCACGTTGGCCTGCGAAGCTGAAAATGAGTTTCTGTGTGTGGAGTTGACAAAATGTCTTTGCTCCTTTTTGTCGGTTTTTCTTCGGTCGTGAGATGCAGGAAGGGATGGAAGTGAGAACGAAAGTAAGGAAGGTAAATATCACATACATACATACACACACACATACACACACATACATACATACATACATACATACATACATACATACATACATACATACATACATACATACATACATACATACATACATACATACATACATACATACATACATACATACATACATACATACAAAGGAATGAGCAGACGCGTTGATTGATTGGTTGTAGGGTTTAACGCGCCGACGCAACGAAGGCGATGAGGTGCGCCGTAATGGAGGGCTCCGGATTATTTTTGACCACCTGGGGATCTTTAACGTGCGCCGAAATCTCGTACACACGGGCGTTCTTGCTTTTCGCCTCCATCAGAAAAGCGGCCGCCGCGGCCAGGAATCGAACCCGCGTACTCGTGCTCAGCCGCACAATGCCTTAGCCGCTGAGCCACCGTGGCGGGTGAGCAGACGAGTTCACGAATTATCAAACGAAGCAAAAATAAATCTAGACGACCTAATGGGGGACACCACAAGAAAGCACCACAAAAACAATCCCCGCTCGGTTCCGTAATTCACCTGCGAGCTTTCCTCGCGGTATATAAAAGTGCGAGGGTTTCTCTATCTCCGGCGCTTCAATCATTTTATGCGTCATTTCTCTACGTGCAACGACCGAAACCACCAGTGCTCTCCCCATTAAGCACGTGTACACATTAAAAACAGAAATATCTCCGCTTAGCAACTCTCTTGCCTCTGTCTCTTCAGACTCAAACACACGCAGACACGAAAAGCCGCGAGAACAGCCCCCCAAAGTGAAACGCCCCCAGACTGGCGAGCGCGTAATCGATGGGACTGTGTTTCGCAGATAGTCACTCATGCCCGCTTCGAGGGAAGCATTAAGTCAATGGGAAGCCGTAAAAGTGGGGGGCCGTGGTTGAAAGAAAATCAGCGCATCAGGGGCCGTAGCAGCAACGCGTGCGCCGGCAGTCTAATTGTCCTAATAAATGGGCCGGCAAAGAGCTCCCATGTGCGGTTAATTCCACCGACAAGAACTGAAATGAAAAAAAAAAAAAAAATCAAATACAAGAATGCTAACTCGTCGCCAGTGGTGGTGGCCGCCAGATAGACCGCACTTTCTGGTCCGTTTGAGAGAGAGAGGAAAGCTATGCATGGAGTGAGGAGATGGATGCGGCTCAACGTAAAGCAAGACCCGGGGAAAAGATAATAAAACGCAGGGCCTTCCGGCCTCACCTTGTTAACGCAGCGGGGTCCGCGCGGATGGCGCTTTCAGCTCAAATCGTCCACGACAGACGAACGTGACGTCCATGCGTTACTACTCGGGGAGTGGGAGTCTGGCTTGTTCCGTAGTTCTGAGAGCTCCGGAGAGTCCACTGCCGTACGCAACGGATCCCTTTGTGGCACGCGAAGCGCGTTTTCTTTGAGTAAACCGCCTTTTTTTTTGGAATAAAGCATATTCTATTGGATGAAACTACGACAAAATCGAAAGGAAACGTAGATGTGCCTCTGGTCTTTTGAAAAGATGCGGACCTTGCTTAGGTGGCCTGAAGTGGACCGCGTCGTATAGTAGTCTTCCAGGAAAATAATTTTCCCCGAAATGACCCGAATTAAGAGCTCTGTGCGTGGGGCAGACGTGGTAAGTGCGTGGACCTCACCAGCCACCGTTTGCCCCTCTTCTTTATCGTTTCCCACATAAAGCGTTTGCCATCTCTTGTCCGAGTTCATTCATTCATTCATTCATTCATTCATTCATTCATTCATTCATTCATTCATTCATTCATTCATTGTATTCTATTCTACCGGTGTTCGGCAGACCGCTACTCTCTTGCAAATACGTTACGGATTGTCCCTCAGAAAACAGCTGGAGAGATGATGATGATGACGACGATTATGATGATGATGATAGTCAATCAATCAATCAATCAATTTATTTTCAGTGCCCAGGAACGACGGTGATGTCTTAGTGCTGGTACACTAACAAACATAAAAACAAATTGACATGATATACATACAACACGTATCACTAAAAGTACGCTACACTAATAGAAGCACAAAGAGCGGTAGTAACAATGATATTACACTCTATGGACGGAAGAGTTAGCCACAAATAATGTACTAGTTAAGTGAGCATACAGCCAATTAGAAATTAGAAGATAGTGAGGTAAGGATAAAAGCTATACAAACTAGAAGTTGAATAAAATGCAGTAACGAGCAAACAAAGGAAGGTGGCATAGCAAGATTATGTGAACGGAGTAAGACATATCCTGTTAGCTACAAAGAGCAATACTCAGCGCTGCACGAAACTGGGCCAGGGAGCCATTAAAAACATCCAATTTGTCCCCAAGAAAGTTGTACATGCTTTACAGTCGGTGGATAGGCGAGTGACGACTACTAGTTGCACCAGTATGGAATGGATAGCGCGATCGCGTGCACTTCTGGCGAGCTCGGAGCATAAACTGGGACAGAAGTTCTGGGCAGGAAATGACTCCGAAAAAGAAGATCAGCCCGATCACGCCTAGAGCTCAAGAGAATAAGCTTAGGTAGCTGATGTTGACTAGAGGACGAAACAGAACTGCGTCCTAGCCGGTGTTTATATATTGACAAGAATTTTTTCTGCACTCGTTTTAGATGCTGGTGGTTGGACTGGCAGGTTCCATTCTAAACGACAGAATATTCTAATTGGGGGAGGCAAACTGATGAGTAGAGCTTTAAAAAAGGAACAGGAGAAGTGAAATCTCTTGTAAACCTGCACACCGCACCCAGAGAGCGCAGGGCCCACCCGACCATCTGTCGTATATGGGGAGTGAAACTGAGGGAACTGTCGAACAGCACTCCAAGGTCTCTAACCTCGGAAACTTTTGACAGACGAGAGTTATTAAGCGTGTAAGAGAATTGGAAGGGGTGTGTTTTCCGGCTGTAGGTGATAACTATGGTTTTATTTGAGTTAAGAATTAATCCCTGCTCAGCACACCAGCGCGCGTAAGATGAGATGTCAAGTTGAAGGGTGAGGCAGTCCTCTGGGCAATTAATTATTTTGTAAACCTTTATATCGTCAGCATACAAAAGAAAAAACGAGCTTTTAATAGAGGTAGATACGTCGTTAATGAAAAGAGAGAACAAAAGAGGGCCCAAAACGGACCTCTGAGGTACGCCGCTGGTAGGAATGTAGTCGACAGATCTTTGGCCATTTACACTGACATAACAGCGTCTGTTAAGAAGATAGCTACCTAGTAAGGCAACTAGCGGAGCACTGACACCACAGAGCAACAGTTTTTTGAGCAACAGTGGATGAGTAACAAGATCAAAAGCCTTACTTAGATCACAGTATATAGACTGCGTCAATTTGGCCTCGGTCTGTGACTGCTTTGGATGCATGCGTCATAAAGCAGGTAAGGTTAGTTGTCGTTGACCACCCAGTTATAAAGCCATGCTGATCGGGTAACAACGCATTACTACTACTACTACTACTACTACTACTACTACTACTACTACTACTACTACTACTACTACTACTACCACCACTACTACTACTACTACTACTACTACTACTACTACTACTACTACTAATAATAATAATAATAATAATAATAATAATAAAAAAAGACGAGGATGTGGAGGCAGGAGGAGAAGAACGTATATTTCTTAATTTGATTCGTCATCATCTGGCTGAAAAATATCACCCAGACTGCAAACTGTTTAGGAGAGAAAGAGTGACGGGAAAAGTATCCGCTATTATAGACGACGCTCCCCCCCCTCACCCCCCCAATAAGACCCTACCGTAATAAAAACCAACAGAAATGCATTTCATATCGTCCACTGGGTTACCATGGACTCCTCTTATTGATTTTTTAAAATTATCATTTTGAATTTTTCGTAACTGCTCCAGAGCAACCGCGAAATGTATTTTGTTTATAAAATTTTTATTCCTGGAGCTGAATTCGGACTGCTTAGGAACAGCACAAAACTGTTCTGGGGAGGCCCAAGAAGACCAACAGTTTTATTCGATGGACTACTCGAAGGTCAAAAATTCAAAAATTATTGGGCTTAACGCACCGAAGCTGCCACCCGGGCTATGAGGCGCACTGTAGTCGAGGGGGCTCCGGATTAATTTCGGCCACAGGGTGATCTTTTAACTCGCGTCGAAACCTCGACACGCGGCCCTTTCCGCTTCTAGCCCTCATAAGAAAAGAAGCGACTCGTGGTTGCGCCGAGTGAATATCTGCTCTGCAATACGATGTATCGATTTGGCGAATATGTTATTTATGGCTCATACCAATTGCCAAAACACAAAATAAAAGCCCAGGTCGGAGAGCCACCCGTTCATATGCATTACATTGAGCGAAAGTGCGCGGAATAAACGATTCCTTGGAACAACCGCACAAACTCGTTAATAAACCAAACCCCCGCGGTAGACCTGCCTAAGCAGACATGGGTTTATTTCCTTTAGTTAGCACAGGTACAAAGAGCCGTCAGGAGATATCGATGGGGAGCCGCATGATGACGCATTGGCTAGAAAGATGGGCCCCCGGAATCATTAGTTCTCGCAGCCATTCCCTCCCGTCACGAAGTGGGTATAGCGCAGTGATGATCGGTTGTTGAAATGGTATCCCTAGGTTTGGGTTAGCGCATTTGCGAATGCCCGCAAGAGGACAAAAATGGATTGGGGAAACTTAGCAGCATTTTTGAACTGCAGGACGTTGACATGCCATTGGAAGCTGGCGTGAGGCGGAGTTTTCTTGCTCGCCCCCACCACCACCACCATCATAGCCATCACCACCATCATCACCACCACCACCATCATCATCATCAACGTCATCATCATCATCAATTTGGAATGTGGAATGGGTTACCGCGTGAGGTTGTATAAATTATGTCGCCGGTTTTGCTGAAAAAGTCAATGAACTCTAATTGCGCAGCAGTACATAAATATGCACCATGTCTATTTTGTGTTTATTTTTGTGTCTGCAATGTATGTTGGCTTTATGCTAGTTGTGTATAAACTCTGCATTGGGTGTTTTTTTTTTTTTTGCTTTTTTGCGTTCAGTTGCTCATCAGTGTTTTATGTATATGCTCTGATGATCTTTGTACGCTAATCTTGTGTTTTCTTTTATGCCTACCCCGGCATGGGCCGGACCAAGGCTTACAGTATCAATAAATAAATACAATATTCATCATCATCATGCAAGGAGCTGGCGTGAGGTGGAGTTTTCTTGCTCCACCACCACCACGGCCACCATCATAGCTATCATCATGATCATGAATGAATAAATGAATGCCTTTATTTCTCGTAAAATTAACAAAACCAGTGGCACAGACGATTTGAGAAAAAGTTGCTCGCAGGCAACTTGACCAGGCATCATCATCATTATCAGCCTACATGCAGGAAGCTGGCGTGAAGAGGAATTTTCTTGCTCCACCACCACCGCCACCGCAACCAGCACAACCATCACCATCATCATCATCATCCTAGTCAGGTACACTGCAGGACAAAGGCCTCTCCCACTGATTTCGAACCGCTCCTGTCCTGCGCTGCGCGAGTCCACAGTTTGCCTCCGAATCTCTCTATTTCATCCCTCCATCGGGTTAATGGCCTCCTCCTTCCTTAGCCCCATCTCTTGGTATACACTCTGTTACCCTAATGGTATCCAACGTAACATCAATCCTTTATTGATGGTCCCAGCCTTACACAAAACATCCTTACGTGCTGTGAATGCGAAAGCGTAAGTGCGTGGTGGTACCTATCGGAGACTCATTGACTGCTACGTAGTGTTTGTGCCTCTTCCCTTTCCTTGTTGACGTGTAGCCTTAATGGTCCGAACCGCAGCAAGGCGTCGTTGCACGTGAAAAATAAAATTTTAGGCGTTCCACTTTGTGAAGGAGGGACACCAGCAGAGCTGTGTAACTACACAGCGAAGTCTTCTGAGAGAAACAACTAAATTAACTACCTGCTATTTCGCGATAAGTAGGCCCCACCGCCTTCTGTCGCACCCCGTAGGCCGGGGTTGGATTCCTGCCTAGACCGACACGCACCAAATTTTTACACTGAAGCCGTTTATAGGTAGGGTTTCGTGCATTTTCATTCTGTTTGCAAAAACTCATTTCCCAACCTCGATGCAAAATCGTTTGATTTTATTTAGCAGCTCATAGGTCTCAACCGTTGGATATGCCTTTCGAGTATACCACTTATCAAAAGTCATTATTTTAAGTATAAATGAATTTTCAGGAAGTTATTAAAGGGTTCTCAAAGGTTTCCTGCTGTACGACCCGTGTCGGCCGTGTCAACGGTTAGTCACTCCGCCCTCTCTTTGTCGGCTTTCTAGGCGCCTGCGCGTCTACTTTCCTCCGGCTCCGCTGGGTGGCGGTCTCGCCGTCAAGAGAAATTTCCGTTCTTCATTTTCGATTTCCCTCCTCTTTGGTGGTCGAAATGGAAAGCCCGCATATAGTCCGGACTCCAGCTTCTTTGGTCATCCAGCATCACAGTGCGGAATGGTCCATTATTTTTTTTTTAAATTCCACTAATGTACTTTGTTTGCAGAAACATTTCGAAGTTTGACGTTAAACAAAGCTTTTTTGACGTGTTTGTACTCTGGGCCCCATTGGCCTTATATGGTACTACCCGCTGCCACGTTCGACAAAGGCGCCGGATTTTGTAGCGTGAGCTACACTGGCCGAGGTTGAGCAGTTTCGCGTGGCTCCTGGAGAGCCGTTCTGCGCATGCGCGAGGAGCAGTGACGTGTCACGGCGCACAGCTGGCGCGCGCCGGAACCGCCACCGCCGTGATTGGATTGCATTGGATAGGATTGTATTGGATTGGAATAAATTGGATTGGATTAGACATCGTTTTAGCAGCAGTAAGCATGATAAGCAGCTAATCCTAGACAACCAGGAAATCTAAGAATAACCAGCTGAACCTTAGCTCGCGCTACGTATATCCTGGCATAGCCGAGCTAAGCCACTGCTAATTTTTTTTCGATTCATGAAGCGTATAGTCCTTTTACATTAAAAAGGGGGCAGTTTTAGGCAGCGTAAACGTCTCATTGTGACATTCTGCACGCCAGATTTGCGCTTAACTCAACGCAACAGTTTTCGTACACAAAATATTGTGTTTTTCCCGTTATGGGTTGATAAGGGTTCACATAACTCCAGATATGTCTGTTTTCGTCTTTGAGGAATATTTATGAAGTGTGGAACGTTCGGCTTTCTCTTGCGGCAGTTCGCTTGTCCAATCTTTGCTGCATTATATTGACTTCGTAACGAGAGGGAATGAATTCGAGTACTAATTATTCAAAAAGGCCTATTCTTCTAACCATATACGTCATTATGTGGGGCCCCATCGATTTATTCTTACCTTTTTTTTTTATTCGCTATTCTGGCGTAGTCGTGGTAGTAAACCCACGCGTATGTAGGTCAGACCCACGTTGTGCGGCTTTCTTTAAACGAGTTTCTGCAATATTAAACAGTGAGCTGGGGGAAATTTATAATACGCATCAACTACAATCTAGAGCTAATTCTCGGCCATGTGGGCTGAGTTTGAAGCGCTGCAAGAAGGCTTTAGGATTTATTTAAACAGAACGTGCCTACCACAGGGTACGCGGGTGTTCTGGATTTTTGCTCTCGTTAAAAAGCATGACATATATTACTGAGTAATCATAAAAAAATTAAAATGGGGCCGTTCAAAAAAAATCGTTATAGCAGCGCACTTTGTTGCAGCTGATGGCGGCCAGGACAGCCGTTGTTCCAGGCAGAAAGCTTTAAGACAAGCACTGTCACAGAAATACTGGTGCCGCCTGATTAATTATACGTGAGAGGAATTTACAGGGTTAGAAAATGGCTCGGTGCACGTCGCTTATCGAGCGACGATTGGTTGAAAATGTGCAGCTCAGAATGAACCTCACTCGTAGTTTTGTATAAGTTGCTTGAGCCCTAGGATCGACCACCAGAGCAACACTCCTTATGAAGAGAAAGCACAACCTTGTTTAATTTGAAAGAACTTGCCTCCGGTAACCCAGTCAGCTCCATCCCATGGACACGCAGCTAAAGGACGTTTTAGGACCGTGGGCTTGTCCCAAACATGCTTTACGGGCTACCAAAGCTCTCATAGAGTACCTGCAACACACAGGTCTAGACCACTCGCTGTGAATAACTCGCCGTATCTGTACGCATCAACTTCTTGAACATCATCGCCACCATTTTCATCACGTCATCAACTGGCGTAGCAAGTTAGGCATTTTAACCCAGCTTACATCGCCAGACTTCATTTAAAGATCGCTCTCTCTCTGTCTCTCTGTCCCATCCACGAAATACGTTTGTGAACAACGACAACGACAAGCAACGCTAGAAATAGCGCAAAACGTTCAAATTTCGCGCTGCTATGACGTTAGCATAGTCAGGAGTGACGTAATACGGGCATGCATTAAAACATGGTTATCAGAGTGTTAACTTAACGTTAGCATGCAAGTGATACGATCAACGGAAACTAGAGGCCCCATTATAATCGCCAAGTCGTGCTGCATGGCCGCGACTTAGCTCGGCGGTCCCCAATCGCACAAACAAGATTATGCGACGCCACCGAGAAATGACCCGAAAGTGGCTGGGGTGCCGCCACTGGGTCACATGTTGTCTTAAATATCTCTATTTTTGTTTGCGATAAAATTGGCGCAAGAATGCGAATCAGCATTTTTTAATGAAACAAACTTGTTTCGTCTTATTGGCCCCTTTATGAGGGTTAAACGAGGCGGTCTCCACCCATTCCTGAATGGTTCAGCGGTAAAGCGCAACCCTGGCACAATATCCTCACTTAGGAAATTGCTGCGGCCAAGTGTAGACATTGATTAATTGATTGATTAATAAAGTATTAGTTCATTAGTTGATTACCTGATGTGTGATTTATTTGGTTATTTAATTACCGATTAGTTCTATAGTTTATTAATTGATCGAATAAATATTCAATTGATCGATTAAGTTATATATCGATTGATTATTTATTTGATTATTTGGTTGACTATTTGGTTGATTAATTGATTGACTATTTGGTTGATCCATTGATTGATTGGTTGATTAATAGACTGAATGATTATTTAATTTAAAAAGATTGATTGATTGATTGATTGATTGATTGATTGATTGATTGATTGATTGATTGATTGATTGATTGTGAGGTTTATCGCACCGACGCTACACAGTAGGCGCGCCGTAGTGGAGGGCTCCGGATTATTTTGACCACCTGGGGATCTTTACCATGCGCCGAAATCTGGAACACACGAACGTTTTCGCATCAGAAAAGCGCCCGCCGCGGCCGAGAACCGAACCGGCGTCCTTGGGCTCAGCAGCACAACGCCTTAGCCACTGAGTCATCGCGGCGGGTGTGTAGCCGTCGAATATCTTAGCTTTGCCATAAACGACAAGGCATGTAATTAGCTGGTGAAAGGCCGAGAGGTAAACGAAGAATTTTCCTCAAGGTGATCGCTTTATGAAGTAAGAAATGCTTAGAGATACGATACGGCGCGACCTTCATTTTACACGAGGCAGAAGTTTAAAGGAACCATGAAGACGAAACATAGGTTTGTGTTATTCTAAAGATTTCGTGTTTTATAGTGCCCCCAGCACTTGTCCGAATGCAAACGATGCTCTATTCAATGACAAATTATTTTAGTTTAAATTTTGATTTCCACGCTAAATCGTGCATTTTCGTGGTCTGCAATGACATCACAGGGTCTTGTTTACTGTTAGTGAACTTGGATGGCGCCACCACACCACGGCAAGCCGTTTTCTGCCTTTGGTTTGTTTGTGAACGTATTTGTGCCTGGCTTCTTTTGCTCATGGAGACAATCGTTTCATGAAACATAGGGCTCGCTCGACAAATACGGTCACGTAAGACATCGTCGTGTGCGTCCATCGGCCAGTGTTGTCTGAAACAAACCCAAAGCCCCGCAGCCCTGTGCAGGTAAACCAAGCATATTGCGCGTAGTACCAACAGCAGTATACGCCTCGAGCTTCGCGATCGCTGCGCCGCCTGCCGCCGCTTCTCCGCGGCGTTTACGGGATTTGCGCTGCGTGTCTGATCGGGGCTCCTGCAGTGTTTCGGTTCTGTTTCGCTTCTTTTCGCATTTCCGCACCCAATAAAACTTGTTATGGTGATGTCTATAAGCAAAGGGTACGTTTAGATCACATAAAAAGTCTTCGTGGAGTACTAGAACGCCAACAAGAGCTGCCAAGGGACGCGGTTCTGTGCGCTTCGTCGCCGCTTTTCTGGGCGTCGGCGACGACAATTCATATCACCACTGTCACCTCCGATTACGTCAGGCGGAAGCGAATTCTACTGTCGCCTCATTTAGGCCTGATACTTGCACAGTGAGAGGTTGGTTTCGTTTTGCTGCGCGGACAACGAATGCGGCTTCGTTTCGGATATATACATCGCAGAAAAATATGTTTCGGGAATGTGATTACCCAATCCCGGACAATAACTTATGCCTTTCATGAGAATATAAGCCACCGGAAAATGTTATGTATATTCCAATGCTGTGGTTCAATAAATATGTGCCTATCACGCCTTATAGCTAGGACTAAGGGAAGTTAATGAAACCACGGAAAAATAAATGCTATGCAAGTTATGCAAGTCCGGAAGAAACAGAATAGCTCTAACGGGAATGAAAAAACCCAGTGCAGCTTCTGATATGCTAAAGACGTTCGTCGAAACTTAAGCCATGTAGGAATCGCCACACCAGCTAGACGCAAAATGCACTGCTATTTCGCAAGACATTGGGGGGGGGGGGGGGGGGAGGGAGGGCATGCTATACGTGTACAAATGCGGAGCGACATCAAGCAGTGAACGTTTAGTAATCACACACACAAATCTCGCGTTCACTTTCCTCTTCCTTTTCGACTTCAACGAACAGCTGATCGTTCGGCGGACGCATTTCTGGAAGTATAGAGGGTAGGCAGTTCGCAAGCGATGGAAGGTGTCATTGGAAGAGTGGTATCTGATAAGGCCCTCTGATTTCAGTTTGTGTTTTATTCTGCAGGCTCCCTGTGCCATATGACGATCTTTCGAAGAAGCGTTTTGTCGCGGACGCGGATAGCTATTCTAAGCCTGCCTCCGCGCTGCTCGCAGAGCACATACGTATACAGATGAATGTTTTCGGGCGCTCACCTCACGACAAGACGACTCTTTGTCGTGCGCTGATTCCCGAGTATAATTCTGCATTATATACCGTACTTTCGTTGAATGTTCGCGAAATTAAGACACACTGGCTTGTAAACGGTGGTGATCAATATATGAGGTATGATATTGGCAAACGTAACTGGCGTGCCTTCAGGAATGAGTGCTATGCTAGATTATGTTAGCGCACAAAACTGATTTACATCGTAGTGTATAGCAGCAGCGTGAACATCTCAGGAAACGCTGGTTACGGAGACACTGCTAGTAAATTTTAGGGCAGTGTAACGACAATCAGCTTTATGCATACGCCGGTTCCGCGACCCTGGCCTGTGAAACACACTTGGCACTCATGCAGGCCGAATGCACCACACTAATATGGCGTCAGAAACATTTACACTCTCGTAAACACACCCAGTTTGCGAACAGAGTGACTGCTCCACATAATCGCCCTTTTAATGCATCCATACTGTGTTCCTCATCCCGCCCCACCAGAAATGCCCTACCCGGTAATTACAACCTACCCCCGACCAATAACGTGTATGGAGAACGACGATTACAGTTCATCGGAGCCAAAATATGGAATTTTTTGCCCCAGGAAATAAAATCGGCTTTCAATTTCCCCATCAAATAAAAAAAAAACATTTTCTATCTCTTCTTAACGAACCTTCGTAACCGGTAAAAGCTCTAGAATATAGGATCTGCACTTGGTAATCCTTTATATCGTGGTTAGGAGGTCTTGGGAAATACTATTTACCAGTTGTTATTCTTCTGTACATTTCAAACTGCTTGTATTATCAAAGTTGTAGATTCACTGTTGTATTATTACATGTGTATATGTATGCAAGTGTATTAGTCCGAGATCACACGTGATCGTACATATCAATAAATATATGCGTATACTATAATGTGCAAACCAAATATGCAAGTGTAATGCCCTAATTTTGTTTGTACACATTGTTCTTTACCACATTTATTTTGTGCTTAGATTTTGTTTGAATGCCCTGTACTCCTGGTTTACAACTTTTATCTTGTGCTTTTATTATGTGTTAGTGTCTTCTACTCCCAGATTGGACCCTATACTAGCCTCAGGCTACGGGT
The DNA here is from genome assembly GCF_048455015.1 of Haemaphysalis longicornis. NCBI lineage: Eukaryota > Metazoa > Arthropoda > Arachnida > Ixodida > Ixodidae > Haemaphysalis > Haemaphysalis longicornis. Next base: position 20,899,746 of record NW_027526225.1, on the reverse strand, counting down.
CCAAGCAGTTTTTTGGCTTTCATGTATGATATTGCCGCGAACCATACATTGGGTTTGTTTATTTGTGTTTTGCTTTTACCGCCCGGCTGCGCCGGTCTGCGTTATCTCTGCGCCAAGGGAAGCGCGTGTTCCATTCTTTCTTTCTGTGCCGCATGTGTTATCTGTTGTGATAGGGAGAGCATTCCGATCTAACGTGAACAGCCCAGAATAATCTTCTTGGATCTACTATGTTCTCGATGCGAATCGACGTTTCGAGAACCACGCGCGCCGAAAGATAAAAAGCCTGCAGTGCGGACGCCGGGGCATTCGATTCGACGACACTCGCCTGTGCAAGTCACTTTGTTGACCGCTGCTTCGCCGCCTCTGTATTCTTTTGAGTTGTTAGGGGAGCACAAGTTCGCTCCAATAAACGTGTTTCTCATTCAAGACAACTGCATCGTCCTTGTCTTCGTGACATCTGGTGGAGGTGCTGGGTACGCACCCTTCATGCCCACTACAACCTCGAAAAGCCGCCAAGCCAGTCCAACAAGAGCCAGCCCCCGCCTGCAAGATTTACCGCCCGAGTTCGGTTTGATGCCAGAAGGGCCCAAGAAAAGGAACGCTGCAACCAACACCATGGTGCAAGAAACAACGTCGCCAATCGTCCTGCAGCAGCCCCGGGAACCGCCATCGTTCCGGGGAGCCCCCGCTGAAGACCCCGAAGAATGGTTGGAGAAGCTGGAGCGCGTCCGCATCTTCAACAGGTGGGACGACGAAGAAACTTTCCGGCATGTCTTCTTTTACTTAGAAGATGCTGCTCGAACTTGGTTCGAGAACCATGAGAGTTCTTTGACCGACTGGACTCACTTCAAAAGGGAGTTCCTTAAGACATTCACTACCGTTGTGAGAAAAGAGCGAGCTGCACTTATGCTTGAAACTCGGACACAACACCCCAACGAAGGGGTCGTGATCTTCGTTGAGAAGATGAAGCAACTATTTCGCCGCGCGGACCCCGAAATGACGGAAGAAAAGAAGTTACGCTTCTTGTGCGTGGTGTGAAGCAGGAGCTGTTTGCTGGACTTGTCCGCAACCCGCCCAAAACCATCGCTGAATTCGTGACCGAAGCCAGCACGATTGAGAAGGCTCTCGAAATGCGTGCTAAGCAGTATGACCGGAACTTTCTTGGCGCGGCCAGTGCGAACTACGTCGACAACATGCGGATTCCGGCTGATAGCCTACGCGAGACCATCCGCGCAGTAGTGAGAGAGGAGCTGCGGAAACTTTTCCCGACGACGCCGCAACCCCAAGTCCCTTGCCTAACTGACGTGATCCGGGAAGAAGTTCAAAACGCTTTGGGAACTTCTGTGGCATCCGAAGTACACTGCGAGCCCCAAGCTATGACGTACTCCGCGGCTGTTCACCGACCCCGCCCTGCTCCAACACGTCGTCAAGAGGCACGTCGTCAAGAGGCCCCGCCCTACCGCCGCCCACTGTCGCCCGCCCGACCCCCGGTAGCACAAACCCAGACGCCGAGGAAGACTGACGTATGGCGAACACCGGATAATCGTCCTCTGTGCTACCACTGCGGAGAGGCCGACCACATCTACCGTCGCTGCCCATACAAGAGACTCGGACTACGTGGTTTCTCCGTCGACGCACCACGCCCCCGACCCGGCCAGCACCCATCTGAGATTGAAGAATACCTGTCGAACACCAGCCGTGGACCAGCCCGTTTCAACCGTTCGCCGTCGCCCTACCCGTACCAGTCGCCGGCCCGCCGTAGCAGTGCTGACTTCGCACGTGGAAGGTCTCCCAGCCCACGTGGGGGAAACTAAAGGCGGCAACTTCTGGAGGTGAAGTTGCTCTACGGCGAAAAACTGGAAACCCTCCAACGACGGAAGGACGCGCTGAAGACAGTGATTCACGACATGCCCTCATCCCGACGACCCGACCCAGCCCTGACGAGACTCCTGAACACGACGACAGCTACACGGCGCGACGCGTACCCGACCTGACCGAGACGTCCGTTGAGAAGATGACGACAACGACGATGCACAGTGCCCGACCGTCAACACGTACAAGCAGAGATACGACTCCCCGACGAACCCGGAACTCGAGGAAGACTGCATCTGACGTCAAGGTGTCCATCGACGGCTTTGACGTAGTCGCCCTCGTAGACACGGGAGCTGACTATTCGGTAATGAGCGGACCATTTGCGTCTAAACTGAAGAAAGTTATGACCAGATGGGACGGTCCGCATATACGCACAGCAGGAGGCCACCTCGTGACGCCAAGTGGAACGTGCACATCGCGCGTCACCATAGACGGCACGACGTACCCTGCCGCGTTCGTCATCTTGCCTAACTGCTCCCGCGACGTAATTCTCGGAATGGACTTTTTGACGGACAACGGCGCAATAATTGATCTGCAGACCAAGTCGATAACTTTTTCCTCCGATCACTCCGTGACGCCGGAACCGAACCCCGAACACCGTGCAGCTGTAAGGATAGCCGATGATCATGTCACCCTGCCACCCCGCGCAAGTTTGATGATCACCGTCTACTGTGAAGGTGCTGCTCCTGACGTTGACGCTATCGTGGAGAGTGACCAAAGGTTGCTTCTCGACCGCGGTGTGTCTGTCGCAAGAGGCATTGCGCGCTTCAAGGAACACCAATCCCACATTTTGGTTACTAATTTCACCGAGGAGTACCAGCATTTAAACAAGGGCGCGGCAATTGCATTCCTCGAAGAAACGCAAGAAGCAAGTGACGTGATCGCGGTCGCCGACTTTGAACGCACCCCCGTAGAAACCTTCAAGCTCCCGCAGCCCTTCGACGTGAATCCGGCGTTACCGCAAGAACAACGGAACAAATTATTGGCCTTGCTGCGTCGCTATAGCGAATGTTTTTCGTCGAGCGCAAAACTACGTCAGACCCCTCTAGCGAAGCACCGAATAATAACCGAAGATGGAGCCCGACCTACCCGACAGTCACCGTACCGCGTCTCTTCACACGAACGGGAAGCCATCCGGACTCAAGTCGACGACATGCTCAGCGACGACATTATACAGCCATCGAAAAGCCCCTGGGCTGCGCCCGTCGTACTCGTAAAGAAAAAAGACGGCACATTAAGGTTTTGTGTTGACTACCGACGACTGAACAAAATCACGAAAAAGGACGTGTACCCCCTCCCCCGAATCGACGACGCCCTCGACCACCTCTGCCACGCCAAGTACTTCTCATCGATGGACCTGAAGACCGGCTACTGGCAAATTGAAGTGGACGAGAGAGACCGAGAGAAGACTGCATTTATAACCCCAGACGGCCTATACGAGTTCAAGGTGATGCCGTTTGGGCTGTGCACAGCACCAGCGACGTTTCAAAGAGTCATGGACACTGTGCTAGCTGGCCTTAAGTGGCACACCTGCCTCGTATACCTCGACGACGTAGTGGTATTCGCTCGGACTTTCGACGAACACCTTGCAAGGTTGGAGTCTGTACTCGAGGCCATTCGTACGTCGGGGTTGACGCTGAAGCCTGAAAAGTGCCGTTTCGCATACGAGGAACTCAAGTTCTTGGGCCACGTCGTCAACGCCGCGGGAGTCCTACCTGACCCGGCAAAAACTTCAGCTATCGCGAACTTCCCTAGGCCGAAAGACAAGAAGGGCGTGCGAAGATTTCTCGGGCTGTGCGCATACTACCGGCGCTTCGTCGCAAACTTCGCACGAATTGCAGAGCCACTCACGCGCTTGACGAAAGACAGCACCCCTTTCAGCTGGGAAAACGACCAAGAAAAAGCATTCTGCGAGCTGCAAAAACGCCTGCAAAGCCCGCCCGTGCTCGCTCATTTCGACGAAAACGCCGAAACGGAAATGCACACGGACGCCAGTGATATAGGCTTGGGTGCCGTCCTTGTCCAAAAGCAAAGCGGCTGCGAAAGGGTAATCGCCTATGCCAGCCGTGGTCTGTCGAAGGAGGAGAAAAACTATTCTGCCTCTGAGAAAGAGTGCCTGGCTATTATATGGGCGATTTCAAAATTTCGCCCATACGTGTATGGAAGGCCATTCAAGGTTGTAACAGACCACCATGCGCTGTGTTGGCTCGCCAATTTGAAGGACCCCTCTGGCCGTCTTGGGCGGTGGAGCTTGCGCCTGCAGGAGTTCGACGTTACAGTCGTTTATAAATCCGGCAGGAAACACTCCGACGCCGACTGCCTGTCCCGCGCCCCCGTCGACCCACCACCACAAGACTCTGATGAAGACAGCGCGTTCTTCGGGATCGTGACGGAGAGCGACCTAGCCGCCCAGCAGCGTGCCGACCCCGACTTACGCGTCATAATCGAGTACCTCGAGGGATGCAACGTTGCCGTTCCTAGGACCTTCAAACGCAGCTTACCAGCATTCAGCCTGAGAAACTCCGTCCTCGTGAAGAAGAATTTCAGCCCCGGAACAAGAGCGAATTACCTTCTCGTCATCCCCGCGGATCTTCGTGACGAAATTTTGGAAGCGTGCCACGACGACCCGTCTTCCGGACATCTCGGCACAGCCCGCACTATTGGAAAAATCAAGGCGAGGTACTACTGGCCCGGCCTTACCTCTGACGTCACCCACTACGTCCGGAGCTGCCGTGACTGCCAGCGACGAAAAACGCCGCCGACAAGACCCGCCGGACTTCTACAACCGATCGCCGTCCCATCGAGACCATTTCAACAGATTGGAATGGACCTTTTAGGCCCGTTCCCTACGTCACGATCACAGAACAAGTGGATTGTCGTAGCGACAGACTACATGACGCGCTACGCAGAGACCGCCGCTCTTCCGAGGGGGACTGCAAAAGAAGTGGCGAAGTTCTTTATAAGCCAAGTTGTGCTGCGACATGGAGCCCCGGAAGTCCTAATCACAGACCGCGGAACGGCATTTACTGCGGAGCTGATGCAAGGAGTATTACGCTACAGCAACACGGATCACCGAAGAACGACGGCGTACCACCCCCAAACGAACGGACTAACAGAACGTCTGAACAAGACAATCGCAGATATGCTGTCAATGTACGTTGACGTTGAACATAAGACTTGGGACGAAGTGCTCCCGTATGTCACGTTTGCGTACAACACGGCTATACAGGAGACGACGCAGCTGACGCCGTTCGAGCTTGTCTACGGTAGAAGGCCGACTACGATGCTCGACGCCATGCTTCCGCACGTAGAAGACGACGACCTCAACGCCGACGTCCACGGATATCTTCAACGTGCGGAGGAGGCCCGCCAGCTCGCTCGAGTTCGTATAACGGACCAGCAGCTGGTGGATGCGGGCCGCTACAACCTCCGACGCCGAGACGCCGAGTACCAACCAGGGGATCGTGTGTGGGTTTGGACTCCCATCCGACGACGCGGACTCAGTGAGAAGCTCCTGCGACGCTATTTCGGACCCTACCAGATTCTACGACGTGTTGGCGAACTTACCTACGAAGTGATCCCTGATGGTGACTCCGGCACATCACGACAACGCAGGCGGCCTGATGTCGTCCACGTGGTTCGCCTAAAACCTTTCTACGGACGATGACGAACTTTTATTTTCATTTGTTCGGACTGTCGCTTATGTTAGCATCGGGTCGATGCACTCTTAGAGGGGGGGCAATGCCGCGAACCATACATTGGGTTTGTTTATTTGTGTTTTGCTTTTACCGCCCGGCTGCGCCGGTCTGCGTTATCTCTGCGCCAAGGGAAGCGCGTGTTCCATTCTTTCTTTCTGTGCCGCATGTGTTATCTGTTGTGATAGGGAGAGCATTCCGATCTAACGTGAACAGCCCAGAATAATCTTCTTGGATCTACTATGTTCTCGATGCGAATCGACGTTTCGAGAACCACGCGCGCCGAAAGATAAAAAGCCTGCAGTGCGGACGCCGGGGCATTCGATTCGACGACACTCGCCTGTGCAAGTCACTTTGTTGACCGCTGCTTCGCCGCCTCTGTATTCTTTTGAGTTGTTAGGGGAGCACAAGTTCGCTCCAATAAACGTGTTTCTCATTCAAGACAACTGCATCGTCCTTGTCTTCGTGACAATATCTAAATAAAGTGAAAAATGCATGAAATGAAACATGAATTTCCAACGCCCACAAACGATAACTCTCAGTCGTGAACATGCCGCAAAATCAGCGGTGACAGTGCGGAGCAGGACGGATATTCCCGCGGCTGCTTTCGAAACGGGCCGCTAGGGGGATTTCAGTGGCGTCCCTACAGGCAGCACTCCAGGCGTATACGCTTCGGTACTTCTATGTTTACGTGTGCTTTCGTAGCTTCCACTGTTTGTACCACCATTCTTAGGGCTTTAAAAAGAATGTCCCCTAAATTTAAGTGCTAATAGCTCGTTCGGCAAGCTTATAAGCTCTGCCTAATTTGCGTTTGCTTTTGCCGGCCTCCGCCAATTGCAGAGCTGTCTGGTATGACATCACAGGTTCTGTTGCGGGAAATCGGCTAGTGGATCGCATGGCCATTCCCTTTTTACCTAATTACGTAGCTTATTTGTGCAACGTTTACGTCAAAAGTGGTGTAAGTATGATTCTAACGAGGCAATCTTTTGAATGAACCAAACTTGTGTTTTCTCTTCATGGCTCCTTTAAAACAAGACATGACGGCACCCATATCACAGCGGTGAAAAATCCCGCTCAACGGCAACGATACGCTGCGACTCATTTGCCACAGCCACCTCAAAGCCGCGATGCATCAGCGCCTTTCCTTCGGGAAGGGAAGAAATTAGCAGTGGCTTAGCTCGGCTATGCCAGGATATACGTAGCGTTCAGCTGGTTATTCTTAGGTTTCCTGGTTGTCTCATTATAATGCTTAATGCTGCTAAAACGATTTCCAATCCAATCAAATTTAATCCAATTCAATCGGATTCAATCCAATCCAATCTAATCCAATCAAATCCACTCACGGCGGCAGTGGCTTCGGCGTGCCAGCTAGCTGTGCGCCGTGAGACGTCCCTGCTCCTCGCGCATGCGCAGCACGGCTCTCCTGGAGCCACGCGAAACTGCTCAACTTCGGCCAGTGTAGCGCACGCTACAAAAGGGGCACCGTCGAAACGAGCGCACGCGGAACTCAGGGCGGCGTCGTGTTCACCAAGTGCTGGGATCCAGACGTGAGCAGATCGCAGACAGAAACGGTCGCGCTACATGTCCATCCATTAGCTTCGTATTACCGATTGCTACGGTGGACTGACAAGCAGGACTTAATGGAGGCGATAATGGATAAGAGGAGACTAGATGATAGTAAACATTTCCCATAATAGGACCAGGAGGGCAAAAGAAAGAACATACTCGGGAATAACAAGCCGCGGAAAGAAAACAAGGTACAAGACAGAGTGAGCGAAGGCACCTTCCAGTCAGGATTACGGCTATGGGTGAGCGAACGAGGGATCGTCCTAACGACGAACCTACGCACGCAGAACAAAGCGAACAACCGCCAAAAACAAATTGGGGAAGCTTGCCGAAGAAGCGCACGTGCGCAGTTGAAGACCGCTTGAAGCGAATACAGCGTGAGAAGGGCTGTTTGTGCGAGTTCCAGATAAAGAGGGAGCTCCGAGCGAACGACTGGGCGGAACAAGAAACACAAAGAGGCGAGCTCCGGGGCTGTTAGCGAATCACGGCCGCATGGCCGCCGGCCGGTCGGACGAACGGTTCCTTTGGCCGCTAGATCCTCTGGGGCCCCCACTTGCGCGATGAAGGGAGTGGGTGGGAGCAGCGGAAATGCACTGAAGGGGTTGTGATTGAGGGAGAAGAGGAGGAGGAGAGGAAGCGTAGAAGTGCGTGTGAGGGGAGAGGGGGGGGGGGGTAAGTAACAGCCGCGGGAGTTGAGGCTCCGAACTGGCCGATCGGAAAGAGCCGACCACGCCCTGGGCTGTTGCCCCGAGCACGCCCGGGGTCGCACACGCTTCGTAGGGGAAAGAAAAGCAGAGGGGCCAAGGCGCTCCCTTGGGTACCCCCCGCTCCGTGCTCCGCCTGGGAGCTAACTTTTTTGTTGCTTCACCCTTCCTACGTGGTGCCCGACATTTGTTTAGTTTTTGTCGTTAATTTTATTTCCCTAATTTTCCACCTCTCTGTCTCTCTCTCTTCCTCGTCTCACTTTCCCACTCGGTTGTCATGTCGTTGTAGACGTCGCTCGCGAGGAGCGGTGGTGTTGTGGTTTTTAGGAGAGGTCTTATTTTCTGCAGGACCAGGTAAGTTTTCGCGCCGTTGCCTATCGCGCGGCGAAGCCGTCTGGTCGGTGTGGTCTCGGTGAAGTTTGAAATCACCTTGCGATACAATCACCTAGACGCTTTACACATAAGAAAATTGTTCGGATAAGAAGTAACTTTACGAGTGATGGGTTATGTCGGGTTCTGTTAGTGTGAGTGAATTTTTGTAAGCGTGCAGAAAGATCTAGCCTCCTGTGCGAGAGTGCCCGCAATTGTGCCGCCCGAGCACCACAAAACCATCCGCGTCCCGTCACCACAAGGTCATTGGATTACGCCAGGGAACAGTCTAAAGTAGACCGTATGCTTCCAAACAACAGAAAAGTAAAACAGACATCAGATGGATTTTATCCTGTTTCTTAAAGGGAGACTGAAACTCTGCAAGCTCGGCGTGTACGGTGAAATTCGCAAAGGAAATCGTGGCTCACGCGTAATGTCTGAAATTATTCCAGGCGTCAACATGCTCCGAAGGTGGACCGGATGCTATTCTGCTATTAAAAGATAAACACTTTTTTTTCCCACGCCTCGAAGACATATGGCCCCAACGATGCACTTCCAAGAAAAACCCAAGGAATCAAGGTTGTCTCGTAGTCAGCAGCAAACCTGGAATTGAAATGAACATTCATAAAACCAGGAGAGCGTAAAAAATAAAGAGAATGTTTAAAAGTAATGAGATGACGATGTTGAAAAAAAAAGAGAATAATAAGATTATACCCCGAAGCAAGCCGCCACAAAACTACATGGACGAGAGATGCAGACATCCTTTGTTGCATGGGCTGAAAGAGACCCTGCAACACTTCTCGAACTTTTTTTAAAAATCTTAAATGCTTGCAGAACGTAGAGAGAGAGAGAGAGAGAGAGAGAGAGAGAGAGAGAGAGAGAGAGAGAGAGAGAGAGAGAGAGAGAGAGAGAGAGAGAGAGAGAGAGAGAGAGAGAGAGAGAGAGAGAGAGAGAGACTCTTTATAACAGAGAAAGCAGAGAGGTTTGCCAGGATGAATTCGCCGACATGCTACTCTGCCGGGAAGGGGGAGAAGGAAACAAAGGAAACAAAGGAAGTACATGGAAGAAGAAGAGTAGGAGGCAAGAAGAAAAGAATAAAAATTAAAAAGAAAAGAATAAAATTTAAAAATGAATAGAGTCCTGTTTAAGGGCGCTGAGTAAAAACTTGACTGTACACGCTAGGGAGATGGCTACAGTGTTGTAGCGACGCTAGTGTCCCCGAGGTACTCAAATAATGTCACCCAACACACCTAGTACTTAGATTAAGGGGCTCGTAAAGTACCTCAGCCAAAAATTACTGCTAAAAACGCCCGTATGTACGAGATTTCGGCGCACGTTAAAAATCCCCAGGTGATCAAAATTAATCCGGAGCCCTCCACTACGGCGCGCCTCATCGCATGCGTTGCGTCGGCGCGTTAAACCCTACAATAAATCAATCAAAAATATTGCTCTAGGCTCATCAGATAACTTGTAAACTCGCTCACAAGATTTTTCTCTCTTTCCCGGTCTTGCCGTTCTTCGGCGGCCCAAAGTACGTAACTGAAGCCTTGTAGCGCCTGTTGGCCGGTTTTCCTTCAGTTGTAGCAATGACCGCTTTCGCTAGCAACTTTAAAAATAAAGCCACAAAAACAAAGCAGAAACGGAAGGCGTATTTGGTGCGACGAGCAAATCACGCAGTGCCGCTCCGTGCTGGAGATAACTGTAGCTTTCGCAGTGCTTCCAGACGCGAAGAAAAGAGTGAAAGCGTTTACCGAAAGTGTTGCAGGGTCCCCTGAAGTTCGAAATACGACCCGCATAAACAGCTTATCATAAGCAGTTCAACATAAACAACATAAACTGCATAAACAGTTCAACAAAATATACCATTGTCGGAGTAGGTGTTGCGCAATGTTTGGAAAAAAAAAAACATTGCTTGGACCAGCAACCCGCGTTGCTGCATACGCGCTAGCTACGCAATCCTAGAAACTTCATCATGGTTGGGCAACACTATTTTACCGTCCGCAATGGCTCTCTTTAGTTTGTCGCTCTTTCGCCCGAAATTTCCTCTTGCGCCAGGCTTGGTTATGCCTCTGTTACTGCGGTTTGGCGAAGCATCAAGCGATCCCAATTTCGGGCCGGATGTGAAGGCGGAGTTTTTGTTGTTTTGTTTGAGAGGATAAGGCGGCCTAATAGTGCCCATCGTTCACAGGCGTTTACACGCTTCTGTGCATAACGCGTGTCCCCGTCTATGGAAGAGAACAAACGGGAGGATGGTAAGATCCTCCTTTCCCGTCCCCGCGGGAACTGCGGACGAGCTTCTCGGTTTTGCGACTATACGATAAAGACGCATTTTACGAGCAATAATTTCCGATAGACACGAGCCATGGAGGCAAGAAAACTGCGAATAGCCCAACATTTTGAGCGACAAACGTTTATACAGACTTCATTAGGCTTTAATCGTTGAATAACGCCTCAGCATGTTCTGGTTCGGCCTGCGCATGCGCTGTTGGATTATCCTATCGTCTGCACCTAACAACTTGGGGAAATCACGGTCCAACCATAAAATGGCTGTGCTCTGTACAAAAAAGTTGGGAAGGTTCATAGCTGATGGATGCGAAAAGCGAAAACGCCCGTGTGTTCGAGGTTTCTTTCGGCGCACGTTAAAAATCACCCGGTGGTCAAAATTAATCCGGAGCCTTCAACTAGGCACGCCTGATCACATGTGTCGCGTAGGCGCGTTTCACGTCATAATCAATAAATCACAAGTTTATAGAGCTTTATATCGTATCGGTTGTCTTTTTAAATAACAATAATTAGTCCTGGTCAATATACAATGGAGTCACGTTAAATGTTACGTGAGAAGGACATTGAGCACCATACGTCGTTTATTTGGAGTTGCGCCTACAAAGTGCTGTTGATGTTGAGGGGTTCAGTTCTAAAAATCTAAATAACACCCACGTTGATGATCTATTTACGCGGCTGTTGCATTTAAATTACTCTTAGTGCGCTGGAAAGGCTTACACAACGTTACAAGAATTAATTTCGGGTAGTTTTAGCGAAGTGGGATTTCTTGTGGGGGTGTGACGCTACACATGTGATGAGGCGCGCCGTAGTGGAGCACTCCGGATTAATTTTGACCACCCGGGGATCTTTAACGTGCGTCGAAATCTCGTACATACGGACGTCTTAGCATTTTGCCTCCACCAGAAGCCAGGAATCAAACCCGCGTCCTTGGGGTCAGCATTACCGAAGAGCGAATTACAGAGCGAAATTACGGATGAATTTGGAAGTATTAACTGTGCACGGGTTTGTTCGGCCCCTAAAAAGTCGTTTACTTTCAACAGAGGAAGGATGCGGCTTGCATAAACACTGGATACTTTCCCATCACGTAAGTGCACGTCGTTGTGGCTCAAACGCGTTCATTGAGCTTCAAAACTAAACCCGTTGCTATGAGCTAGCTAGAATTCCTATGACCAACAATGTATATTTCTTTTCGAGGTGTCGCTGTTGTAGGGTTAGGTCAGTAATAGGCGCAAAACAAGAAATACAAGAGCAGTTGCATAAATTGTTTAAATCTCGTCTTTAATTGGTTATCGGAAGTCAAGCGGTGGCTACCGTTAAATTTGAAACTCTAGCGCAGTCAAATAAAAGCGAACACGCCACATATACGCATAATGCGCATTCATATGAAACCAGTTGGTGTACATTTCTTGAGCTCACGAAAAAAGTATATTAGCAGACGTGGTAGAACTATGTGACTAATAAAAGGAAGCAAGATATACCAGGTGTTACCAGAAGAATCTGGCAAAACGGTGGTTGCTCTATAAACAATTTCCCCGTCCACGACATCGGCATCAGAGTGTGGGCATTGTCCATTTAGAGATTTCATTGAGGATCTAAACAAGCGGACGTTACGTGCCAACGTACCGCACTGTAAGCTGGAAGTGCCGACTTTGCCAAGCTTTGTGCCCTAACGCATCCTGTACGCATCTCGCCAACGCACCTTGTGCATCCTGCTCGAGATGCGGTCGAATCATGCGACCGTATTTCGTGCAGGATGCACAAGATCGCTCATACACAAGTTCGCACATTCTTAGTGGCGCTTTGCCGTCTGCTCGACGTGTCCTTGTAGCGGTTTGCATTGACGTTCACGTTAGGCTCTTTAAAGCCCGCCAGCAAAAACCATCCACGGTTTAAAAAATTGCGCCCACCTCCCCGCGAGGGGAACCCTGTGTAGATGCGACGCATCGTGGGGTTCACTTGGTGTTTCCGTTGGATTGATTCCGAAATTGCGTGAAACGTGTCGGGAACGCGTATGATTATTATGTTTTATGATTATTATTATGTTTTATTGGCCAATCTTGGTCAATCTCTCTAAGTGGTATGCTTGGGGCTTCGCTGTCGCAACGACCTTTACTCCATCATTGTTGCTGTAAGTGGGAGCTTCTTTTCTTTTATTGCAAGTGATAATCATTGCCCCATCATGCGTTGTAGCAGTAGCATCTTGACGTAGTTTGAATGAGTCAAGGATATAAGGCGCGTTCGTAGCATTTGATTCTGTCTTGGTTTTGTAGCGCAGTGGGAAGAGCACCATGCACCTTCCGTTCCACCCACAGGGTCGTGGGATCGAAACCGGGCGCCGCTAACTATTGTTTTTTTTTATAGTGTAGGGGGAAGGGTGTGGACGGACAACGCCGTATGGAGGGACAAGGCGAGTGCATGAGATGCAGTGGCATCTAAAAATGGGACAGAATCTTTTTAGCGGCCAAAGCATCTGAACTGATTTTTCTAATGTTTGGGGATCCGGAATGCTTCCGTCACACGCTTGCTGTTCTTTTCATTGAGTTCCATGTGATGATAACAGGGGCGGTATTCTCGTGTTTGACTGCTTTGAAAACGTCCGTTTTGCGCCCGTTTTGTTGTGGCGTACTTCCAGTTGTAGGCGGGCTTCGGGTTGACTTTTGCGCAAATGTTCTTGTAAACACATTTTAAACGACTAAACCTATTTTAAACTATCTTTTATGTGTTGATTTTCCCGCCAGCGAACCAACAACAACGCGACGAAAAATCGTCTGCTCTCGATCGTCTGCTCCGAGAAGCCGCGTCTCATAGCTTTGCCGTGCTTGCAAGGCGGGTGTTCGCTTTTAGCCAATCAGGGCTTGCTCAAAACGGACACTTTTGAAAAACACACAAAACGGACAAAACACGAGAATACCGCCCCAGGTCCCGTCCCACGCCACAATACGAGGCAGAACTGCATCACGACAGCAAACGCGGCAAAACTTCTGCCGGTGGGTTTTTCTTTGTCGTGGTCCGTCGACCCGGTGTCCATTCCAAACGCACACCTGATAATTTGAAAGGGGCCATTATCGACAAAATACAACTTTTTCAATTTGTAAGAAGTAGCCTGCGGAACTCGCCTAGCTTTTTTTCCAGCCCCGAAAGACGTTTTGTTAAAAAAAAAAAAAACGCATTGAAAAAACTTCAAACCTCGCGCTACAGTAACGTGATGTTGGCAGGGTTGACGTATTATGGGTCAGCACTTAAGACAAGGTTATCAGCAGTGGGTAAATTACGTTCGCGTTAAAGTAATACAAGTAATACGACCAAAGGGAAATAGACGCCCCGCTGCAATCCCCGTGTCATGTTTTTTTTTGTTTTTTTTTTTGTCGAGGCCTAGGTCAGATGCCGCCAATCGCACAAATAGGATTCTGTGACCTCATGGAGACGTGGCAGTAAAGTGTGTAGGGAGCCACCGACCCTCAATGTTTTCTTAAAGGGGTCATGCAGGCAAACCGGAAGTTTGATTGATTCTAGGGTTTAACGCGCCAACGCAACGCAGGTGATGAGGCGCGCCGTAGTGCAGGGCTCCAGATTAATTTTTACCACCTGGGGATCTTTAACGTGTACCAAAATCTCGTTCACGCTGCGAGTTTGCTTTTCGCCTCCATCAGAAAAGCGGCCGCCACGGCCGGGAATCGAACCCGCGACCTCGTGCTCAGCAGCACAACGCCTTAGTCACAGAGCCACCGCGGCGGGTCAAACCGGAAGTTTACTTCATTCTAAAGATTGCCTCGTTAGAATCATACTAGCACCACTGTTAACGTAAACTTTCCTTAAAAAAATGCGCTATATATTTAGGGAAAAGAGAATGGTCATGCGACCCACCTGCTCGTTTCGCCCAACAGAACCTATGATGTCATATGTGGCAGCTCTGCGATTGGCTGAGGCCGGCAAAAGCAGACGCAAATTATGCAGGGCTTATAAGCTTGCCGAACGATCTATTTGCGCTTAAATGTAATGCATATTCATTTTACAGCAGTAAGAATGGTGGGGAAGTTGGAAGTGGAAGTTGCATAAATGCACGTAAACCGAAGTACCGATGCGTACTGCTGTTGGTACTGGGCGCACTATGCTTATTTTAGCTCCACAGCACTGCGGCGCCTTGGGGTTGTCTCAGACGACACTGACCGATTGACGTAAGCGACGGCGTCTTACGTGACCATATTTGTCGAGCGAAAACCATGTTTCACGAAACGATTATTTTCTACCTCAACAAAAGCCAAGCACAAATAGTGCCAAAAAACAAAGCAAAGGCAGAAAACAGCCTTTCGCGGTATGGTGGCGCCATCTAGGTTGACTAGCGGTATACGAGTCTCTACAATCGGCTGCTGAGCTGTTCCTATGACTCATTTCTGACGTCATGAAAACACAAAATTTGGCCTGAGAATGAAAATTTTAACCTAAATTGATTAATTTCCCATTGAATAAAGCATCGTTTGCTGCCGGACAAGTGCTGGGGGCACTATAAAACACGGCATCTTTCGAATATTTACCAAAGCTGTATTTTGTCTGCATGGCCCTTTTAAATGTCTCGATTATTTGTTCGCAGTTCGCGATAAAATGGCTATCATTGTTATCGGGACAAGGGAAGCTTTTTAATGAACCAAACTTCTATTTTGCCTTCACGGCCCATTCAATCTGGTTTTGAACAATGGTTTGAGCAGTTCCAAACTACAACGCCGACTACTGGAGCTAGCGACCGCTAGATCCGACGACGGTCTTCGTGTATTGCTCCATCAATCTTAACGGCGACTTTGTGTGCCGCAGCCAATATGCGCTTGGCCCGGCCGCGGAAGGCATTAATGCGAGAACATTAAATGACCACTGGGTGCCGGCGCTGAAGCAGCAAAACGGCTCACAAAAATCCCCTTGGCAGCGACGTGCACCACATACACGCAGAGACGCATGAGCCAACACGTTCCCCGGATTTTTCTATTAGGCCTAACGTTAAGCTTTGAGGTCTAACGTCAAAAACAAGTATCCATAGCTTGACGTGTAATGAGTTTGACTTTGCCTGACAGTCGCTGGGCTCAAAGTTAGAGTAATCTAACGTTAAGACAAACAATGCCGGCAGCCCTTATATAACCGCGGAGTTGTATTGGACATTACCTCACCGTGATTTTTCTTCTCAGGGCTGTTAAAGATGCGGTAGTATTCCGTTCCGACAAAGGTAGAATCCCGCCACATCGGTGCAGTGCAGAACGTTCATCAAACGCGTCGATATGCCGCTGCCTGTCCCTAAGTCGACTTAAAAGATGCCAAAACACCCCTGCTTACGAAAAGGATGCATAGAAGTGAGGAAAGAGGCTACCTTAGGGTTAAAAACTTTTGGGTCCTGGGGAAGAATTCCAATTTCTGGAGCTCGAACCCCTGCCGTTCGCTCTAAAACCCGCGATTCTTCTCCTATAGGTTGCAGAAGCCGAAAGAGAAGTTAGTTTAGCAGTTGCTCAAAGCAATAAAATGAGTGTTCCAAGCCAACCGGTAGATGGCATGGATAGCACTGAGTGCGAACAGCAAGCCTCGAGTACGTACAGGTGCCGTCCGAAGTAATTGGAGCACGGGAGCTGTGGCCGAACCGCATAGGAGCGCCGTGTAGCTACACCGGTGGTAAGCGAAAGGATCAGAACACGCATGCGCGCCTGCCGACGGTGATAGCCCACCTATAATTCTCAACCCACTTATTTTAACGCGGCTTCGAGCGAATTATTCGCAGCATATTGGTCTCAGCGATGGCGCTGATAGCAGAGGCGGTATCTGGAAGCGTCGCTCACACACTTTTAACGCACGCGAGCTGTGGAGAAGCATCGCAATCGCAGGGATCTGAAGTAACAAATTTTCTTCTTATATTTTGAGGTGGGGATGCTATCAGCGCCGTCGCTGAGACCAGCATGTTGCGAATAATTTGCTTCAAGCCACGTTAAAAGAAGTGGGTTGAGAAGTATAGACGGGCTTTCACCATCGGCACGCGCATGCGTGTTCTGCTCCTCCCGTGGTCCAATTACTTCTGACCGCACTTGTACCTACCCGTCGTGGTGGCTCAGTGGCTAAGGCGTTGTGCTGCTACGCACGATGTCACGTGTTCAATTCCCGGCAGCGGTGGCCGCTTTTCTGATGGAGGCAAAAAGCAAAAACGCCCGTGTGTGCGAGATTTCGGCGCACGTTAAAGATTCACAGGTGGTCAAAATTAATCCGGAGCCCTCCACTACGGCACGCCTCATCGCCCACGTTGCGTCGGCGCGTTAAACCATACAACCAATCAATCAATCGAGCATGTACCTGTCAGGGAACGAAATGTCGCGTCCGGTACTGGATAACCGCTAGCTGGTCCACGTTGGATGAGCTTCTAATCACTCCATCCGAGTTGTCAACGGTGTCCAACGCAGTACACGCGAGGGCAGTAAAGTCTTGTTCGCTTTTACAACGGTGCGCACTTATCAAAAAAGTGCAGCGTCATCGAGCTCTTCGTGCGCCTGTTTACGCGACGCTGCAAAAACAGGATTCGTTTGATAGCGTTAGTTTGACAGGATTCTCGTAAGACGAAGTTGCCAGGCGGCAGCGGCAGTTTTTTTTCGTGCAAAGTTTTACACGCTGAAAAATCTAAGTAATTTATGTACGTTAGACGACATTCATGTCATATATCCCGTGTTTCGCACCATTCCGACATGCACACGTGCGATGGGTGGTTACTGTGGACGAGAGAAAGAGTCTCTTCACAACAATTCTCTCTCCCCCATTTTGGTTATGCCGCAACACGCACCAAGACGGGCCGTCGCTATTAGACCATTGTACTATCGTCCCTGGAAACTTGGCTAATCTGCCGTCCGGGCCAGTTTTGTATTACATCGGTGTGTCGCCGCAGAGATGAAATCCCGCGAAAAACAGCATGTAGGCTCCCTAGGCACTGGTCGACCGTTCAGCCCTCTCAGTGAACCTTGCAGCGCACTCACCGTGTTTGTCATTGAGGTATTTTTAAGAATCAAATTTGTGTTATAATAAATTTTTAATGAAAAATTATTTGCTTGCTTACTTTTCTGGTCTGGATTATTTTTTCTAGCAATTAAAAGTGAGAAATTGTTGTGGTCCGCTTGCATGCCTCTTTTAGGTGTCGTCGTCTGCACGCTGCGGTGAGCAGATAATCAGAGGCACCAATGGTACTGTTCACAGTTTAAAAATTCCTGAATAAGTTTATTCAGACGCCAAAAAGGATGTAAAGAAATAATATTGCCAGGAGAAGGTATCAAAACAGCCATTTAGTACTTGTAAAAATGTCTCAGTAGCAAAACAGGCCAGTTTACTGAGATGGCGCTGCGGTCGACCGGTGTGTTGTCTGCACGAGGCTTTCGTCACCAAAAGGATGTTGATGACGGCCTCGGACGCCGGACTAGACACATTTCCAGGGACTAAAATGCTAAGCCAATGTTTCATTCAGAAAACTCAAACTGATGAAAGCGAGCTTTACAGTTATTCAAACTTAATACCGTCGCCAGTCGGGCGAGTTGACAGGTCGTGGTAAGGGTTCACAGTGCCAGACACACGACATTGTTTGTCTGCGTCGCCTGTACAGGTCTCGTGTCCCTGTTCGGGCTGCAGGCACATGACCAATTCAAAACGCCACACCGCCACTCCGCAACAACGCTCACATTCAGCGAGACACAGTTTTTCTCTCCCTTTCCTCGTTCCGAGGGCTGCGCCGCGGTATTCCCTGTCCGCAAGGGTCGACCCAATTTGGGAACGAGAGTACAGAAGAGTGAGAGACGGGAAAAACAAAAGGGGGACAAAACGACGCCATTCTCTCGTCGGGTTCTCCTCCCCAAGGCTATGGGGAGCCCACGTGGTTCGTTATGATGAGTCGTCCGCGAGATTGGGTAATGGCCGGGCACCGCCTCGACGAGCGTGGTCTGAGTCGATGGGGGACGATGAGTGGGGAGAGGGAAAGAGAGGGTAAAGAGAAATAGAGAGATGGGAGAGGGGAAACGGAACAAGGTAAGAGTGCTGAATAGAGCACCGGATGTGTGTTTAGTACTGGAACCACGCGTCAGGCACATGATTTTCCAGTTGCGTTTGCAGTTGTAAGGTTGACGCGTGGGGGAATTTTGCGGGAAATCGGTGCGCGGGGAGTTTTAACGGGGAGAACGAATGTAAAACGTGTGGCAGAAAACGAAGTGAAAAGTTAAAGGGGGTCGTGCAGTTTGGGGAGCAACAATATAAAAATCGTAGCAGGGGGACACAGAAGGAGAAACGGGGTCGTTTCCAAATCGGCACGCTAGATTTATTTAGCCAGTTCTTTCTGTGTACGCCTGTTGTTACTTTCATTTTCTTTTATTCCTCTCAAATAATAATTACAAAATAGCTGGTTTCAAATGTAGGCCGCCGTATTTTAAATATGTTCCCAATCCGCGTATCTTTTGCCAAGAAATAGAAAGAAAGAATTAAAAAAGAAAACTGCATAAAGTTCAATAAAGTTTAAAGAAACAAATAAAAAAAGCATTTGCCGAAGGTGGCTTTACCGCAAGCGCACTATAACTGTAAATAAGCCGAACGTAAGTGCGATTCTCAACTCTGCATCGGGGGAGAAATGTATCTAGACGACGACAAATTTCTCCAAGACATGGGGTTGCACCAGTGGGAGTTAGTGAACGAAAATAGAGATAGACAAAGTAAGTTGGCTCAGACGAAGGCTCAAAACGTTGACGAGACACATTAGAGGCGACAGTTGGCAGGACTATCCATGAGTAAAGGAGAGTGAAGTTCTGATGCAAAAGGAATGGAAATATAATTAGAACTGCTTCATTGCCCTATTTTGTTTTACACATTGACTATTTCTAACGTCGTAGACAATCCCCGGTGGATCCTTGCCTCTTTTTCTGCGCGTTTCTCTAATACAGGTCATAACTTTAAGGGGTAGAAAAGTAAAAGGTATGAGCCAACTTTATCTTTTAAACCTTTATCGGCGGTGAAAGTAGAATGCAAACAGATATAGCGACCTAGTGGCGATTGTACTGAGCAATAATTTTACAAGCACGAAGAAGATGGGCGTTGATTGCGCTGAAGCAAAGCCTGGGCTTTGACGCGCCCCGCAGCGAAAAGTTCGCATGCCAGCTCCTTTGTAGGTTGGAGATAAACTCTAACAAATCATTTTCTCTCTCTCTCTCTCCGCGCTGTTATTGAGGCCAGCAGATACGTTTTAGGTGCGGCAACGATTGTGCACAAGGCCATTTTTTTTTTAAATCCTTTGGTGTCCTCAAAAGGGGTATGAAGACAAAATACGTCTGTTTTGTTCGAAAAATTTGTGAGTTTATAGTGCTTCCAGCACTTGTCCGGGAGCAAACGATGCTTTATTCACTGCGAATTAAATCACTTTAAGCCAAAATTTCAATTCACCCTCTAAATCGTGTGTTTCGTGACGTCAACGATGACGTATTCTGGGAAGGTGCTTAAAACAGACGCTAGTATGTTGACTAAGGCTGCTGCGAACAGCAAAACGTCTTTTTTGTTGTTGCCTTGTTTACCCTCTGCCTTCAAGATGGCGCGACGATACCGGTAAAGGATCGCTGTCTCGCTCTGTTTCAGACCACACTTGTAACTGACTTACTTTTGCTACGGTTGTGAGTAACCATTCGTGGGAAATTGGGTACGCTCGACAACAGGGTCACGTAAGTGGCCATGTCGCTTATACCAGTTGGTCAGAGCCGTGTCAGAAAAGCACGACACGCGCGACGGCTGTGTAGCTTCGGGCGGCAGAGTGCGCACCGTACGCACTGGTGCTTCTGTGTTTGCGTGTTCGTTCGTAACTTCTTTGTTTCTCCACCATCCTTACAGCTATACAGGGTGTTGCGACGATAACTGGAACACTTTAAAAATTTTTCCTGAGCGATCCGCCGCTGTGTTCGCGCTCAAACTTCACACAAAGGTCGCATTTTGTGGTCTATTTTGTTTGACACCGGGAACAACAACGGTACCTACCTGTTTATTCTGAAAATAAATAAAAACGATTTTCGCCTATGGGAAAATGGCCGCTGATTTGGACGTGCGAGCCAGCGCAAGTTGATGTTAGAATGACGGAACCACCTGCAGAGTGAAACGCATGTTTGGGATTCACGTACGGAGCCAAATGGTGCAGCATACGATCAGAAAATGCACCTAGAAATGAGCTAACAGACGATCAGAAAACCCGGTTTTCGGGCTCGTACGTCCAAATCGCCGCCATTTTCCTATAGGCGAAAATCGTTTTTATTTATTTTCAGAATAAACAGGTAAGTACCGTTGTTGTTCCCGGTGTCAAACAAAATAGACCACAAAATGCGACCTTTGTGTGAAGTTTGAGCACGAACACAGCGGCGGATCGCTCAGGAAAATTTTTTAAAGTGTTCCAGTTATCGTCGCAACACACTGTATAACGAATTTTCACAAATTTCAAGGGCAAATAGCTTGTTCTTCAAGCTTATAATCACTGTTTAATATGAGTTTTTGCCGGCCTCTACCAATCGCAACGGGCTGCCCATAATACGTCATGAGTTCAGTGCGAAAAATAGGCAGGGTGTCGCGTGCCTATTCTGTTTTTCTCATTATTCAGCTTATTCTAGTCAATTTTGCGTTAAGAGTTGTGTCGGTGTTATTATAACGAGGCAATCTCTCGAACGAAGCAAGCTTGCATTCGTCTTCGAGGTCTCTTCGAGATGTACGGCGTAGCAGTATCTATAGTACAAAAAAAAACAAACAAATTGGACAGAGTAGTATTTTTTTTAAAAATAAAGTCAGTGGGGGTAGTTTTCGGGCCAACTGCCGTTCTTTCTTGATCGTCACGTGAAATATTCTCTCACAGCTACTAGCGAAGGAGATATGTCTCTCCTTGCGCAATGCGGAGGTGAGTAGAAAACTTTACCACTTTAGGGAAGCATGCAAGCCCACCTGCATGACTTTGTGGACAATAACTTTCGACGACGAATCACGCACAAGTTCTTGAGTATCCTGCAAAGTTTTGTCGCAGCGTTTCTGTTCCAAATGAGCCCTTATCTGTATGCGACATATGGGGTTTCTGTTCTACTATTCTACTATGTTCCTGAATGGTCGAACTTTTCAGCATAATAAGGGGGGGCACAGGAAGAACGAAATGCACTGTCAAACACCAAGATAGACAATTTAAACAGAAACGCGACGCGATTTTAAAGTATAAGGAGAAATATCAAGATCACAAATAGCATAAAAACTGACCAACAGCACGTTACTAAAACAAAATTAAAATTGACAGTTGGGCTAGTTGGTTTTGATTCATCGTAAGTAGCGCTAGATACGGGACACAGAAGAGAAGACACACACGATGGCGCTAACTCGCAACTGACTTTATTAGGCGCAAACACAAATATATACTCAGAAAGAAATAACACGTGCCCAGGTCAACCCCGAAAATGCAGTCTGATAAACACAAAGGTCACAGGATTACGATTCGAAAAAACACACAAGATTACACTGCACATAGTCAACAACCAACCAGCAAAACATCTAAGTTAATGCATTTGACAAGAACAGAAATTCCTTTTCATGAAGTGCCACCGACGCGTGGCTGATACACTTATCATCGTGCTTTCTTATATAAAAAGCTTCGATTACCTCGCGTGTCAATTGGTGCTTGTGTCGCCACAACACGCTGGTGTTTTCAAAAAGTGGACAGCATTGCAACTGGGTCTTATCTTTGTGGGTCGCCGGAGTTCGCTCAAAAACAACCCTCATGCACATATCACTCGACATTTACGCCTAATAAAGTCAGTTGCGAGTTAGCGCCGTCGTGTGTGTCTTCTCTTCTGTGTCCCGTATCTAGCGCTACCTACGATGAATAAAAACAAAATTAAACCAGAAAGTAAAAATAAAGCGACATAAGAACGAAATATATTAAAACCATTGACGACGTCCAGAAAAGCGGAAGTTGTCGGGAGAGCGTAGACAACCAACGTTGCCGCCAAGGCCAGTAGCCCATGCCAGCTACTCATTAGTTAATGCCAAGACAATATGTACTGCATCCCCCCCCCCTCTCTCTCTCCAGTTTATTCGCTAAGCAGCCCTTATAGTGTGGTATGTGAAACGCCAGCTTCTTCCGACGTCTTAACGCATTGCTGCACCTCGAAAGATAACCAAAGCAACGTAATACTCTCCAGCTCAGACGAAAAAGAGGTCTTAAATCGCGTTTAAAGTTAAGCGCGCGTAAAACCGCCTCTTTCATCCCTTATGAAAGAGAAGACGAGAACACAAACGTTCAAGGGGGCGAAAAAAAAAAGAATTTAGAGAGATAAGGCGGGTGGCCCTCAAGTGTTGGTCTCTCCCCCGGAGTTTTCGCAGGGCATTACGACGGGTGTGTGTGCGTGTGTGTGTATGGAAAGTTTCCATTAGCGCTCGTTTTCCATTACAAAAATGGCCCCGGCGTTTTGCCACCTAGCCACGCTCGTTTCTTGAAACACACTCTCCTCCTTTCCCTCCACACGCCTGTGGTGTGGCGGAAGTTTAAAAAAGAACGCGAGCTACACGGCCCGGAGATCAATCAAGTGGATTAACAACGTCCAAAAGTGCCTCGGCTCTCCCAACTGCCCGACATCACTCTTGAAAACCAGCACGCGAAAACGACACGCACATAAAGGCGGGGTGGGGGGGGGTTGAGTTGAAGGGGGGGGGGGGTTAGTTCCTGTTTTTATTTCCTAACTACGTAGACGGGGAGAAGAAGGAACCTGCAGGGGAAAAGGGTTGCAGCATGTGCTGGGAGTAAAAATAAAAGCTTGGGGCATTTTATTGTTGTCCCGAACGGTGTCGCGAAGGGTGTTGGGGGTGATATGAGCGTGACACTCCTGCGATGAACGTTGGAACCGCGGATGCGTTTGCGAAAGTGCCGGCTGGCACGCTGTAGCCGCAAATGGAACTGCGTGTCTGGCGGTGAAGGGAGTGTTGCAGCAACCGTCGATGGGCGGAGTGGCTCTGGTCAAGTGCGCCCTGAAAAGTCCGGGAACACTCTGATAGCATCGCGAGAAGTGAAGGCCATTCTGGGAGAAAGGGGTTACTGTTAGTAGTGCGTCGGGAACAGTTCTTTTTTTGTTTTTGTTTTATAGTGGTAACAGCGGTGAGTTGGCCGAAGCGTTTAGGATGGAACCGCGGGAGCTCCGACGTAATACCGTGTCTCACGGGACCGCCTACGAGGCGAGATGAACAACGCAGGGTGTTAAAGGGACCCTGGAACACTCTCGATTGGCGCATTCACTCTTTCCTTCCCACCTGGAAGCACTCCGAAAGCTACAGTTATTGCTAGCACGGAGCGGCACTACGTGATGTACTCCTCGCACCAGATACGACTTCCATTTCTGCTTTGTTTTGGTGGTTTCTTTTTTTTTTTTTTCAATTGGCTATCGAAATGCGTTCATTGCTGCAACTGAAGGAAAACCGGCCAACAGCCCCTACATGGCCTCAGTGACGTAATTCGGGCCGTCGAAGAACGTCAAGACCGGGAAAGAGGGAAAATTTTTTTGAGCGAGCTTACAAGTCATCTGATGGGCATAGAGCAGTAGTTTTGGGCTGAGGTACTTTTCGACCCCTCAATCTAAGTACTGGGTGTGTTGGCTGGCTACGTTCTGCAAGGATTTAAGATTTCAATAAAAGCTGAAAAAAGTGTTGCACAGTCCCTTTAACGCGGATATTGCCGTTACTGCTTAGGCTACTGTGCGCAAGCATTGGTGCTTATAGAAATGACGGCGTAAATGAGCGAAACCAGTTACCACGACGGAGCTTCGTTGAAGCGCGTGTTACACCTAATACCAGGGTTAATGTGGCGTAGCCGTAACACCAAGAAATATGACCTGCCAAGTAACGTCAAACTAATGCGTAATCAAGCAGCGGGTGCTGGCTAAGAACGTTACAGCTCGAAGCCTAAATTTAGGCCTAATGTCAGTTGAGCACATACCCGCGTTCGCGCTGCTCGTGAGCCATTGGATGAGGCAACGCTCTACGATAGACTTCTGGGTGATGCTACATGACCACGCTACTCACGTCAAGCCGGTACATACCCGCGTGCATATCGTTAAGCAAAAAAAGACATAACGGGAATATACATCGCTACTCGCACAATTTCTACGTATGAATTTGGAATGCTCGAATTGCTTGTGCAGAGCTAACTATGCGTCTCTAACACGCGTTTCTAAGTCCAACTTCGTAGCGTATTCACTGGGTACACCTTTATTCAGCTTGGATTTACCGAGTTCTGGTGGCCTTGGGGAAGTCTGGCAGTCTCGCTTCCTGAGGCCAGGGTTCAATTCCCACGAAGACACAAATTTACCGAACTTTTTTAACACGAAAGCGTTTTATGCCGGGACACACCAAGATTTCACTGACGTTATATCCGTGACGGAAATGACGCCAGGACAACCAACACAGGTGAAACGCCAGAAAAAGTTTCAGTGACACGGATGGTGCTGCCGTCTAGGAGAGGTGAGGCGAAGTAATGCATCATGACGCTAACGAGCGCCGACAGTTGGCGTAAGCTGCGTCCTAGCGACGCAGACGGGCGAATGGCGCAAACGTGACTGATTTGGTGCGAAGAGAAACAAAGGTTCGCGGTTCAAGATACGAACTCTACCTTTCGCGTTCCACAAGCTGAGCTCGTCGCAACTCAATCGTCTGCCGTACACGCCACGGAGCAGGACCGAAGTGGTAGCACCTTTGCAGAAGCAACCCGCTAGCTCGCTCGCCAAGCACACCCACAAGACAACCACCGACCCGCAAATCATGATCTTTTCGCTGCGGATTTTGCTGCACAATTCACTTTCGTGTTTTACCGATTCCTATTACAGAGGAATCAACCAGATTTTTTTTCTTCAACTGAATGACCTTACTGTCATTCACTTTGTGGCGCCAGCTATTTTGTGAGCCATTGCTGGCTTACGACGACGCGAAATTTTTGACCAAGTGGGTCAACTAACGTTTTAAGAACGGAGACAACAACAACATCTACATTTTGGTAACAGCTGATGTATCTTGTTCGCACGTACACTCATAAACCTACCACACGTACTCGCTGTGAGTGGAGAATGATATAATTGCGTTTCTCACGAGGAGAGTGGTCATTTATAATACCGCCCCTCTCGAAGAACACTTACGTGTAACTCGATACCACTGTATACTCGCGTTCCAGTCTCGAAGCGTGGAATTCTCCCAAGAGGACCTACCACTGTTTCTTATTAAGAGGGGGGGCGGAGGGGGGGGGGGGGGGGGGGGGGCTAGTGTCACTCAATACAAGCTTTTAGACTCTTTCAGCAAAGGATTTCAGCACTCTTTTCTCTCATTGTAATGTGCCGCCAGAATTTTCATTGGTCGATCGGCACCACGTGATATTTGTTTACATATCGGCGCAGCCATTTTGTTTCTTGGCGCCTCTCCTCTCTCTGCTGTGCGGACGCTATAGCGGCCAATCACACTCTGCCCGTCACAACCGGCGGCGGTTTGGTTGGGAGAGATGGCAACACTGCAAGCCAGAAACAAAATGGCCCCCAGACGCTTCCGGGTGCACGAAGTGGCGGTACTCTTAAGCGTAGCTTATTCAGTGACGTTAGGAGGGGCATCGCTGTGAACATTCGCTCGCGATAATAACAAGAAATTGACGTACGCACGGACGAACATTTACTCGGAATAGGGCGAAAAAGTCTATTTCACGACCGAAGCCAACGCTGCGCCCGTCTTGGCTTGGATTCAGCCAAACAGTGCCAAGCAAGCCGAGCGTTTTCTTCTTTCGTTCGGATGTTGCGAAAACGGCAGGGCTGTTCTTCCGAAACAGTCTCGGAGATAGCTTGCAACCACCCCGCCCTCGGAGTCGCTTACCGCAATACGCAGATAACCGCAGAGCGCGTCGGCTACTTCGTATTTATTAACGCGGCCGCCGTTACACAAGTCTATTATCACGCCGAGTTCCCTTTAGCAAAAAAATAATAAAAAAAGTGAATAAAAGGGTGCGCACTTTTGAAACGCTTTTTCGCCCTCCCGCAAATGAAACGGGGCATTTCTTCAGGCGTAAGCTACAAAGGAACTCTTCGCGGCCGGTTTAAAAAGGCAACTTTACTCCCCGCCGACTTCTATCTCGCGTTTCGGAGAAACATGCGTGCGGAAAATGAATACCGCCGTAAAAAAATAATGAACTATAACAATGCGTGCATTAACGCGCCTTTCCGTTTTCTCTTCGTTTCTTTCCGGCTCGCGGAACACCATTTGGTCACGTGTTTATTTTTGTTTAGC
Organism: Haemaphysalis longicornis; assembly: GCF_048455015.1. Taxonomy (NCBI): domain Eukaryota; kingdom Metazoa; phylum Arthropoda; class Arachnida; order Ixodida; family Ixodidae; genus Haemaphysalis; species Haemaphysalis longicornis. The sequence goes on along the minus strand of NW_027526225.1, from coordinate 20,872,964 downwards.
CATCTTTCCACGCTTGCTTGAGGGGAAAAAATTGCGAAACACCGGTTGATGGTTTAAACAGGAGGGGCGTGCGTTAAAAGGTTCGTTACATTAAGCCACTTGGCTGTGCAGGCGAGCCAGCATGGCAACTGGTGCGCGGAGAAAAATGGACGCAATGGCCGCGCCGAGCGCAACGAGCAAAGCGGGAACAAAGGTTTTGCAAAACTTCCCGCCTGGGTTAAGAGATAATAGCTGGGAAAAAGACTTTTTCGGAGTTTTCATTTATTTGCAGTGCAGCTGTGGATGGCGTAAATGGGATCGTTACGCGAACTGTCATCGTCACTTTCGAGGGCAATGTTTTCGTTTCTCTTATGCTAAGGAGCTGTTAAACCCATTACGAAATTTGTCTTGCTGATTAGACTCCGCGTTGCTAGGGAAGGTATTAAAGCTAAAAAGCGGCAATGAATCATCGGTGCCTTGATCGTAATCACTGTTCCCAACTATTAGGTAAACGCGCACAGTTCATTACTTAACAGAAAACTGTTCCTCCACTCTGTGAAAGCAATGGGGTTGGAAAATGTCTTGGGAGCGTCAGTCTTCTTACGAGCTTCGAAGACAAAATCTTGTACTATTGTGACGGGTACCTTTTGTGCACACGTCGCCACGTCGACACAGCAGTCACGCTATCCACCTTACTCCAGCCTCAATCACCGTAACACATCTCAATCTACCTTAATCCCACCTTATAATTATTACTAACAATCACCAATAAATCATCCAAAAGCTTCACCATCCCGTCCCAAAGGCAGTTAAGAATTTCCCGCATAAAAACTCTATCAAAAGTGCGCGAAAACCTCCGCTAAAATTGGGTCGAACTTTCGCAGAAAGGTCGTCTAATCGAGTTTCAAACATTCGAAGATCCAAAACGCAAACGAACAACGAACCCATGCGACGATTTTTCGGGCACTAAGTAAATGCATCTACGAAGGATCTAAACGCATACCGATGCGTGGTTTATTAGATAGAGATAAAGATAAATATATTAGATAAAGGTATACTATTGTACTCCTTCGTGATCGTTGCGTGTATTATGGTCTTGTCTAAATTACGGTTCCTTTTTCGCGATGTTCAAGGTTCCGTTCTGACACAATGTAAGTTCGGTTTCACGCATGCGCTGAGTGGCCAGAGATTTTGTCAAAGTTTTCGGTCGACCAACCTGTCTACGGAGAAATGCATTAGTTTTATGTCAGGACGCCATCGGTCCCACTAAAAAGCTTCCACTTTAAGAGACGACAGCCACAGAAAGAGTTAACAGACACGTAGTTCTCGTACCTGGTACGCCTGTCGGTGGTTGTTTCCTCTTCTCGCGCTAAGCGAAGCTGTGGATCCCTTACAGTGAGACATACAAGACTTTCTCCCTAATAATGGATGTCCAGTCGGCTGTGCAGGAAGAATTCCCAGAATACTCGTCGGAAGTGGGACGAGTACGAAAATACGAATTTTAGGCGTACATCCCAGTCTACGCGTTGCGGCTACTTACAAGATCAGTGGAGGGTTAAGAGACCCCCCTCTCGAAGTAACGAGGAATGGTTTGTTGTTAATGCGGCGGCATTAAGTTGTGCGTTGAACAAACCAAGCCGCCGGCAAAGAAACAACGCACATAAATTTCCGGGGGCGGTGATGCGTTTTAAAGTGCATGCCTCAGAAATAAAACACTTTTTGTTTCTCTTCTCTCATCTAGCGTAGCAAGCCAGCCCGACGGCTCGGCTAACATCGCTGGTTTTCATTAGTTGTTCTCTCTCTCTCTCACTATCCCAAGGCGAATCCGCTGTTAGACAGCGCCTGGGAATACGCAGAGCCGCGTGAGAAAGTGAGGGGGGTTACGCCACCATGGCCGCCCCTCATCCCCTCGCCCAGCGACCCAACTGTCACGGGTGACCTTAGGCTGGGGGTAAAGAAGGTCAGTTTTAAAAAGAATTTAGGTGGATTGGAGTGATTAAAACGAATCAGTGACGGTAAAATATGCGTGGCTGCTGTGTCAACGGGAGTACTTGTATATATAGGTATTCGACCCATTAGTACACCAGCCTTTAGTCTTAAAAGCTCGTAAGCAGGCTTGAGTGCCCCGAGAAATTTACCACTCAGCGGCGTTCAGTGGGGTAATAATATCTTAGCGTTAACATCTCGTCAAAGGTGTGAGACGTCCTCGAATATTTTTTTTGCTAAATTGTCTACTGATGGGCAACAACTATCTGGTAGAGAGCAACATTTCGACTTCCCTCACCAACTCACTCATTTACTTGCAAACACACGGACAGACAGACGGACGGACAGAGACACAAGGACTTATCGATCGATCGATCGATCAATCAATCAATCAATCAATCAATCAATCAATCAATCAATCAATCAATCAATCAATCAATCAATCAATCAATCAATCAATCAGCATCGCAAACCCTATCCCCCCGTATCCCAAAGGCCGACCAAGAGTGCCCGGTCACGTCTGCGCCGGCGGCGACACAACCGTTCACGCAATATTGTCCCCCTGCCCCCCTTACAAAGTCCGTTCTTTTCCGGATCCAGTGTGCAGCACGCCACACGAGGGCTCACTTCCACTGAGCCGTCGGCTTCATTTACGAGCCATTTTAGGCGACCGGAGAAAAGGGAGAAAGCGCTTTTACTTACTCCCACCAGCGCGCAGCAGTACCGGCCTATTTCTCCTCCCGGGGTCTTATAACCTCCGCCGCCTCAAGGCCGATATTAACGCCGCTGTATCGAGTGCTCACGTCTCGACGGAGAACAAAAAAGCAGCAACGACAAAATCGACAACGCGCGAAACGGCGCCGGAAAGAGATTCAGGCGCGCCCATCTACACGCGAGCCTACCGCTGTAGCGGGGATCGAGACCGAGGGGAACGGAGGGACGAAACGGTGTAAGAGAGATTTCCGCTCGCAATATCTTTCTCCGCCGCGGCGTCGTCAGCGGCGGCGCTTTCAAAGCCGGCCGCAACGGCGGGGCTTCCTCACACACTCTCAATCGACGTTTTGTGCCACGTCACAAATGGAAGTACCAACGCTCAGGTCGCGGCGGCGGTGGGAGATGACAAAATAGGAAAGTCCCTTTTCTTATTTAGGCTCAGAAGGGCACAGCGGAAACAGCGGGGTTTCTTTCTAAAGGGAAATAAGGTGGTAAAAGGCGGGTAAGATGAACTACGCAGGGATGATCGCGGAATAATTCGGCAAACCTGCCTATTTCCTTGGCCTCCGGCCGTGAACTGAAGCTATATTCTTTAGGAAACGTCGTACAAAATTGTTCCCGACTAACCCGGCCATTGGCTTACACGCACTTTTTTGGAGTGGGATCATACTCCCAAAGAGCCGGAATCCTCGAATTATTAGCTGTGGATAGTAAGCGGGCAGCCCGAGTGCGGCATTCGAAATGAAGGTTTCATAGATATCCACTGGAAGTTGAGCTTTGGACAGTGTTCCGGGCAGCCCGCGGATGGTACGGGACTAATAATTGAGAATGCCTAATGACACTCAACGTGTTTTATGGAAGTGTCTAAATATTACTTCGCTCCCCTCGCCCCTCTCTCCACCGCGACGGTGTGAAAAAGCTCTTGCTGTTCTTGGTTTTGGAAGATCGGGACAAAGAAGACCATAACAGAGGAGGGTGCAGCGGAGCCCGGTAAACCGTCTTCTTCTCTCCTGAAGCTGTTTCATTTTTCGGCGTCCTTGTATCGCAGACATCTATACAATTTTTTGCATGTCGATGGTGAGACATTTTTTTTTAATACGAATTGTGATTCGCACTGGTCTCGAAAACTAAAAAAACAACATCAGTGCACGCGTGCATCAAAAATTGATTTCAGATAACCTCAATCACGATTCGAGGTATACGGAACGATAGTGTCGGTAATATCCTTCGAAAAGGAGGACAATCCCGGCTTTTACAAGACGTACAAATGCAGATTCTAGTTTAAGGACCGAAACGAGCCGAAAGAGTTGACTTCGCAAGCAAGCAGAAACAAACCTTAGTCTCACGACCGGTGTGGAAAGAGGACGTATACAACTGAACGCTCCAAATCTCAGTGGTAGAAGTGAGCGGCAAAGAGGAGGTGATGGGAAAAACCGCAGTAGGCTTGCACAGTGTGCCTGCCCTCATGCCAAAACACCAAAATGATGTCGAGATTTCGAAGTGAAAGCCTTTGAAAGCCTTTATGTTTCAAAAACGCACCTTGTGAGGTACACAAAACCGTGAGGTACGAAAAATATGAACACGAGCCGAAAAAGAGAGAAAAAAACCTGGGGTTGATTTCTCTGTCATAGGAATCCGCAAAACACGCAAGTGAAATGTGCAGCGAAATCTGCAGCTGAGAATGATTTGAGGGTCAGCGGCTGTCTTGTGGGTGTGCTTGGCGAGCGACGTCCTACCGGCGGGCCGCTTCGGCAAAGGTGTACTTGCGTCATTTCCGTGACGAATATGACGTCAGCGAAATCTTGGGGTATTGCGGCATAAACCGCTTATTAAAGTGTAAAACCTGAAAAGAACAACCCTAAGTATGACGTACTCTTTAGTATTAAAGGTAGCTTCCCCGCAAGAAGACCTTGTGTGCATGTGTGCACCCTTTACAGGCCGCTTGCTTCGTTGTACTGGCGTCACTTCCGTGATGGATATGACGTCAGTAAAATCTTTGTTTATCCGGGAATAAAACACTTTCGTGTAAAAATTCACGGAAGCTTGCACTCACGTGCAAGACTTGAATGGCGAAGCTGTTGTAGGTGATCAGTGACAGACCCAAAGCTCAGATTTAATATCGCCTTGGTGTCGTGGTTGATGTCGGCGGCATGGCATATCAACGACCTTGGTTGAGCAAGGCCAGAGTGAGCTCGTCGTTTAGGTCGACATTTTCGTACGCCGCCCTGCAAGCGCGCCTTATCGTCTCTAGTGCATGCTTTGCACGCCGAGCTTCTCAACGCACAGCGGCCTCTTCCTCGGCAGTGCGAACTATCCGCTACCGGGCCATGTGGAATCAATCATCACCTACAGCAGCTTCGACATTCAAGTCTAGTCTCTTTTACGGTACAGAGCACATACGTACGAGGACGAACGAACGAGGGGCGTACGTATGACGCGTCTTTCTCGTTCCGAGCAAGTGTTGCCACGATACGGCGGATACTGGAGTTTTCTGTTGGGCCAATGTTGGTCAATCTCCACAGGTGGGCATGCTTGGCTTGACGAGCGTGCGCTCGAGGCACGCGTGCACGAGCGCACGACATTTTTATGGTATTTTAACTGCGAACAGCATACAAAAACGATTTTCTCAACAGCTCCGCGGTTAAAAAACAGCGCCAAACGAGAGTATAGGCCGCTGAAGCCCATGCAATCCGCCTTGAGATGTGATTGTACCTACGAGTTGATGAGGAGGCTCCTGGCGATGGCGAACGAGCGGATCGAGCGTCGGGAGAGGTGGGGGCGGGCGCGACAGCAAAGTTTAACAGAAAGTTAGGCAGAAAATCAACAGAAGGCCAAACTAGGCTTTCCGCTTTCAGAAAGTTCAAAGCATCACCGTAATTTTTTTAGCGTTCACGCCTGTCGCCCCGAGCGAATTCGTGACCTGCAGCGTTCTCCTAATGTGCCTGTAAAGCGTACTCTGCCTTCAGTCGAGCATATTTGCAAAAAAGCCCACTTTTAGGTCGGAGGGGACACCTTACGTGAAATGCTTAAATACGGAGTGGCGAAGAGACACCGGAAAGCTACAATGAAATACACGAAGAACCGCGCAAGAGCATATAGCAAAGATAAGCAAAAAGAAGCAAATCTAGCGCAAACTGATAGTTGGAAGGTGAAAATTGAGAAATTTTCAGCGAAGACATTTGATATCTGCATGAAGAGAGAGAGAGAGAGAGAGAGAGAGAGAGAGAGAGAGAGAGAGAGAGAAAACTTCACTATCTAAACAGCCCTAGTTCGGATTGTCATGCCACAGTCTCTTCATTAGGATACGGCCAGTCCGTGTAATTCCCAGAGAGGTCATCCCTAACAGGAAGGCAGTGGGCCGCCAGGAGTTCTTGCCTCGACTTCACGTCCACGACAGGATCCGGTTCAGCCACACCTCCCAGGAAGCGATGGGGGAACGCAGGTGTGGTGGTAGGTCCGGTGATTGGCACTGCCAGTAAAGGTGTCGTACTGATGGGGAGGAAGGGCAGTTGGGTGTAGGGCATGTAGGGTGCGAGAGGATACCATGTATGTGCGCGAATACGGGGTGAGTAAGGAGAAAGGAGATTTTTGCTTTCCGGTCAACAGATACCCCTTCACGGGAGAGGGTGGGGTGAGGGACTGGGAAACACTGCCTACTTGGCACCTAGCGCGCAGAGAGGTTGTCGGCGTGCCTGATGTTCTGAAATCTTTTGAGCGCCAGGGTGGTACGCATTTGGCCACAACATGGCCGGACGCGGAAAGAGTTTTTGGGAAAGTGCGTGTGCTCGAGCATTGCCGTCCAAGTTGGCATGGCCGGGGAGCGATACCAGAGTTATCTTGTGGGTAGGACGGGCGCGAAGGAAGCCGTTTAGGGTGTCAGAAGTATAAGGGTGTGTAGCATGTCGAGAAATATTTTGTAGCACCTCCTGTGTGTCACTAAACACGAAAATTGGGGTGGCAGGGGTTCGACTTTGACAGCGCTTTCTATGGAGAATTCTTTGGAGAATTCTTTGGCTATGGAGAATTCTTTGAGGGTTGTACAAGTTGGGGCATTTTTGAAGGGAACGATGATGTCTACGGACCGGATAGGGCTATGGTGGGTGATAGCGCCATCTCTAGTAGTGGAGTCAAAACTGGCGTCCGTGAAGTAGATTGCCGCTCCATTCTGTTTATGCCAATTCCAGTTCGGTTGTTCAATGCTTTTTTGCGTTGCCGTCTGCGGACCAAGTTGTGAGCACGGTGCATGTGGTGAGGAATACGTTCGATTACTAGGTTTAGGGAGAAGGACCAGGGAGGAGGTTCGGGAGGGATGGGGGAACGTTGTCTGTTGGGTAAACTAGTTTAAGAAAGTGAGAAGCGTCCGACCTGGAGCAGAGCGCTGTAAGCGTTCGAGCTGGGCCTGCAGGTGAGGTGCGATCCGTTTCTCGAGGGTATTGTGGATTCCCAGGGCTAAGACGCCTTGTGTGGCGGCATAATGAGGCACCCCGGGTGCCCAACGATACAGGGCACGGATTTGTCTGGGCGGAGGCGGAGAGGCGGAGGTAGCATATAGTGCGCAGTAGGATATAGTGCACAGGACAACTGAGAGGTGGAGGTAGGATGTAGTGCACAGGACGCGAGGTGTCGCGAAAGAGTCCACAATGCGGAGATGGTGAGGCTCTTTGAGGTCTTTTTAGCGGTTAGAAACGCGCTTGAGGATGCGGGACACCTGAGGGACCTGGGAGTGGAGGATTTGCAGTTGAGGAGCAGCAGATTCATTGTGTGTGAGGATGAGGCCCAAAAATGTTAGTGAACTCACTTGTGGTATGTGGGCCGCGCCAATCGATAGCTCTATTAAAAGCCATCCGGGTCAGGGCCTCGTCGGTTAGACACAACTAAAAGGCCACATTTATATGCAGATATGTTAAGCCAAATAGAAGATGCATGGTGGAGATTGGGGCCGCAGGACAATTCTAACGTTTCCTCGATATGTCCCGGACTATCGGAGCTCACCCAAATGGTAATGTCATCCACGTAGATGGAGGGCTTGAGGCCGGGGATCGTGGCTAGTCGCGTGGGCAGTGATGACAGCACAAGGTTAAATAGAGTGGGAGAGAGTATAGAGCCCTGAGGGGACCCTGATTTAAGATAGAAAGAGGCTGCCTGTAAACTGGGATTCGAATAAGCGGCACTGCTGTTCGAGAGGAAATCGCGGATGTAATTGTGCATGCAGCGGCCGCACCCCGTTAATTCCAGTGTGTCGAGGATGGGGGCATGAGCAACCCGATTGAAGGCTCTTACTAAGTTTAAGGTAGAATATCGCGCAGTAGGGCTGAGCTGTACGTTTTGTACACATCCTCTTTGATGCGGGGGAGGCTGTCCTGGGTAGACAGGTGGGCTCAGAAGCCAGTCTGGGTGGCAGGCAAAGGAGCGTGATGTGCGAGATGCCACTCAAGACGAGTGAGAGCCATACGCTGGAGTATCTTCCCGACCCACGAGGTTAGAGAAATGGGCGGTTGGTTGGTTAGCGTTGGTTGGTTGGTTCTCTTCTTGGAGTTGGTGCCGCCAAAAATACGATCGGAAACTTCTCCACCATATAAATACCTTAACCCAGGAGGCCCAAGCGCATGCTTATTAACTTGTTTGCTCCAACTGGTGGAATATATGTGATGAACTCAGCCCACGGATGCACCTTAAACGTGCTTGGCGCCTCATCATTGTCCTCATTGCCCTCTTTAACCCCCCCTGCCCTTCTCAACCCATTTCTAGTATCCTGCTTAACACCGGGGTTTCTCCTACAGAACTCGCAGATGATCAGCGGTTCCCCCACTGCCCTGCCAGTTGAGATAACCCACCACTCGCCCTTCCAATTCACGCATTTTCACTATTTCCTGTGGATACCCCCGTTACGATTGATTGATTGACTGACTGATTGATTGATTGATTGTGGTGTTTAACGCGCCGACGCAACGCAGGCGATGAGGCACACCGTAGTGGAGGGCTCCGGATTAATTTTGAACACCTGGGGATTTTTAGCGTGCGCCGAAATCTCGCACACACGGGCGTTTTTGCTTTTCGCCTCCATCAGAAAAGCGGCAGTCGCGGCTGGGAATCGAGCCCGCGTCCTCGTGCTCAGTAGCCCAACGCCTTAGCCCCTGAGCCACCGCGGCGGCTGGGTACCTCCGTTACGTTGACCAAGCTATACTCAATGCTCTGGATCGCCTACGCCGAGATACTGCACCGGGTAAGGATGGTATGCAATACAAGCTCCTCCGAAACGTCCCAGATGAGGATATTCAAGATCTGCTCTGCCTTTTCAATAGCATATGAGAAACCGGCACAATTCCAGCAGCTTGCAAACATTCAAAAACTGTTTTTCTTCCTAAACCAGAAAATATCTATAGCTGTTCTTTTTGCTTTTTGAAGTCAGAATATTGCTCGAGCACAAGAAGCTTAGTGGGGAAGTACACCGATAATGATGGGCATGTGGGGTCTGCGGGATGGAAGCAAGAGACACGCTGCGCAAATTTACTCCATTTTCTTTTCAAATCAATTACTTCGGTTATCTCTACGCCGGCAGCCGTATTGTCTGCCGCCTCTCGATTGGGTGACAGCGACGACAATGGGGGATTTATGATATACCGAAAGAGAAAGAGAGGGGGAGAAAGAGAGAGGTTGACAGAAAGACAGAGAGAGAGAGACAGAGAGAGAGAGAGAAAGAGAGAGAGAGAGAGAATATAGGGAAGAGAAATAAACATGGGAGAGATATAGAGGAAGAGCAAACTATAGAGGAAGAGGAAGAGATGGATGGGGGAGAGAGGGGAGGAAGAGGGATAGAAGGAAGAAGGAGGAGGGAGAGAGAGTTTCTTCATTTCCATTTGTCCACAGGCTTAGGTGTTTAACGAGTCCCCCAACTTAACGAATACGTAGCTAAATAACTGTTCGAAAGCTTCGGAATACAATAACTCACAGCGCTTTCAAAACTACAACCCCATAAGCAGGTTAGAAGAAAAAAAAAACCGCGAAATAGCCAGCTTTGAGCACCGGCGCGAGCAAAGCGGTTAGGCAGCGAGAAAGATAAATATTGTGTCGAGACAAGATCTGACGAAAAAAAAAAAAAAAAAAAACCCGGCTGCAGCCACGCGCTCTTTTGCCTTTCACAACAGTGCCCCGTGTTTTCCCAAGTTTACCTATCCGTGTACGTAACCGAAGAAGAAAGACACACGCACTCGAAAAAGAAGAGCTGCCGGAGAGAGAGAGACAGAGAGAGTAATTAACATAGCGCGGTGGGTCTAAAGCCCCGTCAAACACCCCGGTTTAATTTTCTCCCCTTAATCATTTCGCGCATTAAAATCGCTTTTATTATATTCTCCCACAACATCGGCCCTCCGCCCGCGCGTATCTAGCCGGTTCCGCCTTTTGTCCGAGCAGCTTTCCACTTCCCCGGCTTCCTTTTTTGTTATCTTGCCTCGCGAGCGGAACACCCGGTAGCCTCGTCTCTGCCTTCCCTTTCACAAGCTCTTTTCTTGCTCCCCTTTTGAACGGCGGCGGAAGCAGCAAGAAAAAGTCCGATATCCCGTTATCTCTTATTCATAGCGCATACTTCATGTTCCCGGCTTGGCCGTGTTTTTCCCCTGCCGCTTTCTTTGTTCTCTACCTGTTTAACTCGGAGCTTAATGCAGAGACGTGGGAGCTGGGGACAAGGACTCGCCGAAAATGAGATGTAAACGAGCTTCGCGCATTGATTTTGCCGCGCCGCTCTTCTTTTTGCCTGCTTCGGAGACGACGACAGTGCCGCGGATTTGATGCGGAGATCGGATATACCCAGCGCCCTCTCTCTCGCGCGCGCGCGTTGTAAGTTTAATAGAATGGCCGGGCCTCGGCGCACTCACTTCACCATCCTTTTGGACTTGAACTTTGTGTTAGCTCGCTTTGTTTGTGTTGTTTTTCTTTCCTTCTTTTGGTGAGCTTCCGTTATTTGATTTGGACGGAGAAGCAAGCCGGTCGCGGGAATGCAAGTTCGCCCGAGCAGCGAAACCTGGGTTGGTTGGACTAGTTGGAAGGCACGTGTACACGCGGAGTATACACCGAGGATCCGATGTAGTATTGCAGAGGGTGGAAGATAAAAGAAGACTAGTTATTTCGTCAGCCTCCCCGCGCTCGCATCAGATCGGAAGAAAGCTTCGAGCTTGTTTTGGTGCGGGCGGAATGCGAGGAGAGAAAAGTAGCAATGACAAGACGAACAGCCAGGAAAAGTGGTATCCCCTTTCGTAGTTGAATAAGCGCCTGCTGAATGTGAGGCTCTCTATTGAAGCGCATATTTTTAACGCAATATAGGGTTCGCTGTTCTAGTTTCCTTTCTTGAGCGAGCCAGCGCTGGTCCGGACGGCCCACCCCGCACTCTTTACAAGCCGGTGCAGCCATCCGTCCTATCATCAAAAAAAAAAAAGAAAGAAAAGAAAGAAATTAGCACTGACATAGCACGGCTATGCCAGGATATACGTAGCGTGAGCCAAGGTTCAGCTGGTTATTCTTAGGTTTCCTGGTTGTCTAAAATTAGCTGATTATCATGCTTACTGCTGCTAAACGATTTCCAATCCAATCCAATTCAACCCAACCCAATCCAATCCGATCTAATCCAATCCAATCCAGTCCAGTAAAGACCAGTCGTGGCGGCAGCGGCTTCGGCGCGCCAGCTGTGCGCCGTGAAACGTCACTGCTCCTCGCGCATGCGCAGCACGGCTGTTCAGGAGCCACGCGAAACTGCTCAACCTCGGCCAGTGTAGCTTACGCTACAAAAGCTTGCCAGCTTGCTTTCTTTCTTTAATGATAGAGGGACTCGTGACCAATGCATCCGCCAATTGGTATGCCAGCACGAAAACACCGCCTTCGAGAAGGTTTCGACAAGGTTTCAACAAAGTTTCTCCCATGTCTGACGAGGCACTGTGATTACTAGAAAAGCAATACAGTGTACGTTTAAAAAAACGCCTACTTGCGATGATTTGCAGCGCAGCTCTTTAACGAAGGTTGTCAGGCCTTCGAATTGTTTGGGGTGTGCACAACAGCATTTTCATTACCACCATCCTCCCTGTAGACTACGGATTTGGATAGAAGGTACGCGTCACTTAGGTATGGGTTGGCAGCAAATGGTAAAGGCGGCCCGAAGACAGCAAATAAGATCTATACACATAGCCTATTTATCAAATCACGTCGAACGTTGATGCCGCTGTCAGGACGAGGAAATTCTGCGGCGACACTAACCTGTAGCGTGACGGGGGAACGTAACGGTACGTGAGTAGAACATACCTCCTGGTATGTTCTACTCCTACCACATCAATTCTACCACATTCAGAGCAACCTTCCTCCTGGAAGGTTGCTCTGAATGTGGGGGAAGCTGTGGCGTGAACTGCGGCTGCAGTCTGCCTGTACCCGCAATTAATGTCAAAGGACGAACAAACGGAAGCAAAGAAAGAGACACAGACACGATGTAGCAGTAACGGGGCCTTTGATTATCGTTAGGCCTTCGCCTTCAAAACACGTACGCAGACTTAAGTTCCCAAAGAATGTCTTGTTTATAATCGACTTAATTATCGCTTAGTTGCCATTAAGAATGATGAGTCGAGAATTAAATGGCGACGTTGAGGTGAATGCGGTGAACAATTGCCCCGTCGCGCTTTCCCAGGCCCTGCGGCATTCGGAAAGTGCAGGCGGAATCAATTCTGTGCAATGGCTGAATACTTTTTTTGTCTGTCCGTCCATGCTGAGAGATCTAACTGCAGCGCCACAGAGTACGCAAGCGTTACGGCGTCACGTCGAGTGAAAGTAATCTGGAGGATGACGCTAGATTGGTTGTGGGCCGTGCAAGCTGTTTCGTCGGCCACCACATTCTCAATCACCCCACAATGTCCAGATAGCCACTGTAGCACTGCTTCGTGAAGCAAGCTGGCAGCGTGTGTATGCAGAGTGTGTATTTCGTGGGCCAGTTTTTCCCGCGTAAATGAGGCTAGTTGTTGAAGTGCCGCCCCTAAATCCGTGTAAATCACACACACAGAAGCTTCTTGTCAAAGAATTTAGTTGAAACCAGCGTGCGAAGCAGCAGGTTCTGAGGCTGTTTTTTGTTTCGTGGCTTAACCTGTCCGCAGTTGTGGTCCGCGTCGATGGGACACAGATTCCCACCGTAGCCGTCACCGATGCATCAGTGTAAATATGTTTGTGGTTAGCGTAGGGTTTCCAAATGTGCTCTTGAGTGAAGTCATTTTGGGCTGGAATCGGCAACCTGTATTTACTGCTGATGCCCGGTACTCTGGGGACAGTTCGCCAGGGGCAGTACATCAAGGGGAATAGATGAAGCGGCGCAGTGTACTTCTGTCACAAGGGTGGTAGAGCACTTTGTACTTCCGAGGCGGAGCTAGAGCTCAATGGGTGTCCAGGAGCCCTAGTCACCAGCCGCAGAGTTGTGACAAGCTGCTCCTCTTTGATCAGTACGCTGGGTGACAAGCGCCTAGACTTTCTGAGCGTAGCCAGCGTGGAAGTTGTCTTCGGAAGTCCAAGACAAAGCCGCAGGGCTCGGGCCTTCATACTTCCTAGCAGCTTTGTGTTGGTCTTGGAAAGGGGCCCGAGTGCAGGGAGGCTGTATCGGAGGCGTCCTTCGCAGAGTGCTGTGTAGAGACGTAGAAGGGGTCCAACTGCCTGCGGAGCCGCTGGTCAGCATGCGGAACACCTGAGAAGCCCAGCTTCTCCAGTATACGAACGTGTGGAGACCACGTCATCGACCTGTCAAGTGTTACGCCCAGGAATCGCTGCGAGTCCACAAAGGGTATGGAGACTCCTGCCGCTGAAAGACTACAGCGGGAGACATCAAGCTTGGTGAAGGCTATTGCTGCATATTTCCTAGATGAAATTTCCAGGCCGCGCGTCTTGACAAAAAAATTAGAGCCGTTCCACTCAATGTGAAAACTGTCGGAAGTGCAGAGCAGTAATTCGCCATAATGGGCTGTAGCGCCGTTATCGGCTCACTGCTACCACCCATAACGCCCTTCGCCGCCCTGTAGCACTCCTCTCTTGAAGAATGGAACGGAGGTTTGTCCAATGCCATTCAAATTTCCCGCCTTCCCAGCGCTCGCGTGCTCCCTGCCTGAAACTGCACTGCTTTTCACACGTGGAAATCAGTGCTGAAACTGAAACTGCTCGATTTTCCTTTCACACGTGCCCACGCCCCCGGTGACTTCCTGCGAAGTTTGGAACGCGCCATTTTTTTCTTGTAATGGCACTTTTTTTTTATCTTACTATCGTAAAAACCAACCCAACGAACATTCCTAACTAAATGAGTGCAGGCTCTGCCGGTTAAAACGTATATCTTGCCTCAAATTTACCTGCAGCTTTCTTTGCGCTAAACAATGGAGAGATGTACGACAAGCGCCAGTGGTTCACGACTTTCGAACGGTTACGACTATATAAACCGCCTGGTTTTCGAAGCCGCTGTGGAAGGCCGCTACGATGGTACGCCGTGGGGCTCTACTTGAGTCCAGCGACCGAGCTACGACGGCAAAGCGAGCCCCCAATGTGCTCTGCACTTAAAAGTCCGCTTTTGAATTGATGCTTTTTCAAAACGAGCTCGTAAAACACGCCTATGCGGCCAGAGCTCCAGATGCAGATATTGGCATGGAGCGGTATTTTAGCAGTGTGTGGCACGCAATTCCAATGAGACTGAAATTAAATAGGATCAGGCTTAAAATACCACCCTGTGGCATACCTCGCGCCAGTTTGTGAGAGGCTGTTTCGTCGTCCTTTGTGAACATAGAGATATCTCTCGGAGAGGTAACCGGATTTACATGTATACATGCGACCTACGATGCCTGCTGATTCAATTGCAGATCTTATCGCCTCATGTGCCACACTGTCAAAGGCTACTGTAATGAACACTGCTAGAGTAATGCGACGCCGGGCTTTTGTGCTTTTCATGTCGTTGACAAGGGCAAGCACGTTGTCGATGCTGCTGTGAAACTGTCTGAATCCAGTCATCGGTGGGGCATACATGTTCCGGTTTGTCAAGTCCCAGCCTAGGCGACCAAGGACCATCTTCTCCATCAGCTTCCCCACGCAGCCCAGGAGTGCAATAGGCCGGTAGGACTCAATTTCTGTAGGGAGTTTGCCGGTTTGAGTGCAGAAACAAGGCGACCGGGCTACCACTCCGGTTCGAGGCGGCCCGTTTCCAAACTGTGGTTGCATGTGTCGAGAAGGAAGAGCTTAGCTCTGTCTCCAAGGTGTGACAGAGATGCATAGCTGATGCAGTCTGAACCAGGTGCAGAAACCTTGTTTACGGAAGACAAGGCAGATAGTAGTTCTTCCATTGTGAATGGCTAAGCAGGTAAGTTAACCAGGTGCAGAACGCGGTCTGCCGCTTACACTGAGAGCGGAGTTGACGGTGTCGATGACAGGGGCGGAAAAATGAAAGGGAAATGAGGGTTGATTCCACAAGCACTCCCAAATAATGGCAACTAAGCTACCACCATCACTCAAAAGAGGGATATACAGCCAATGCATTATGCCGGTGATGACGTATGGAGCGGAAACATGGCGCCTTACTAAACTGGAAAGCAAACTTAGATAGGCTCAATGGGCCGGGGTACGAATTATGTTAGGAGTAACACTAAGGGACAGGAAACGAGCTTCCCGGATCAGGCAACAAACTCGAGTTTAGGGAGTCATAGTTCAAGTAAAGAAAAAGAAATGAACTTGGGCTGGCCAGTGGACCACTAAGGTAACAGAGTGGATACCAAGAGAGGGGTCTGCAAGAAGGGGAAGGCCAATAACTCGATGGAGAGACGAGATAAGGAAAGTGAGGGAGGAGAGAATAGACTCCAGCAGAACAGGACCGGAGTGGTTTGAGGTCGTTAGGAGAGGCATTTGTCCTGCAGGCTGTTGTAGTTGTTCTAGTAGTAGTTGTTGTTGTTGTTGATGATGATGATTAAATCGGTCTGTCAGTCCTTCTGGGAGGCCCTATAAATGATAACGTAGGCTGGTTTTCCCCAGTACTCAAAGTAGAGAATTCGTAGCCATACACGATTAGGGTCTAATAGAAGCAATTGTCCTAAGATTGATTGCACTGTGAAGGATGGTCATATGAGTGACCGAGCTCGGTCGTAAACTCGCGCCTCCAAAATGAAAATTAAGGACAATGACACAATATGTGTTCAGTGATGTCCTCGAATCTGTTGATGTGCGCCGCACGCCAAAAATTACGCACGTCGGCGTTTTCGTGTTTCCCTGATTCTCGTTCGTGATTTGCTTCCCGCGTTAATTATGAGTTCGCTTAGAAAAATAATCGACTGATCTTTGACGAGGCCGAATAATCATGAAACGCAAGCCGCCTGACTAACTTTGCCTCTGGTAAACCTTGAAGCTGTACACGACGCGGTTAAGGAAGAAAAAAGAAAACATAAGTCGACGCACGCAACTTTGCCGCCGTGGCTTCGTGCCACAAACAGGTGCTTCTCCTTCATTTTCTTCCAGGTAGAAAAAAATACAAGGCATAACCGTCGAACAGCGCTTCTCTTGTCGTCAGCCCGCTATTTCTGGCCCGTGGGAGGGACTTCAGCGCTGTCGAAGGTGCTCAGAGGCTGTCAGCCACCTCAGCTCATCTTCTTTGAAAGCTGATTTCATTTTTTTTATTTCACTTCCTGGCCGGCCATCAGCGGCAGGTACAGTTAAGCGATGAGCGAGCTCATAAACAACAAGTAATTAGCGGCGAAGTCTCGACATGTTAGTACACATGTTTCCCTGTCGTCGACTACACGTCGCCTGCGCGATACTGTTCTGTTTAGATTATGTGGTTACATAAGATGCGTGTGCAATCAAGCCGGCCGGTGACAGGATGTAGCGTAGCGTCTTGCCTTCTCTCTCCCGAAGTTTCGCAAGGCTTTCTCAATATCCAGCCGTCTTGTTTCTTCTTCTTCGCTCTTGGGCACGCCGGACCGGTGTTGTGGCCGTGTGGGTTGTGGGCGGGGACAACCCGTGCGTGATACGTTATATCGGGATATTAGGGGCCGATGACGGCACAACAAGGGCGACAATCACCGAAACAGAAGAAGAAGAAAAAGAAGAAGAAAAAGAAGAAGAAGAAGAAGGAGGAGGAGGAGGAGGAGGAGGCGAAGAAGAAGAAGAAGAAGAAGAAGAAGAAGAAGAAGAAGAAGAAGAAGAAGAAGAAGAAGAAGAAGAAGAAGACATGAACAAGAAAATTTGCGACAAAAACAAAAGAAATATAACGAGAAACGGCAATTTGACCATAAAATAAACGAG
This sequence comes from Haemaphysalis longicornis, assembly GCF_048455015.1. Lineage (NCBI taxonomy): Eukaryota > Metazoa > Arthropoda > Arachnida > Ixodida > Ixodidae > Haemaphysalis > Haemaphysalis longicornis. Next base: position 20,856,008 of record NW_027526225.1, on the reverse strand, counting down.
AAAAGAAAGCAGCACAAGTTTAAGAAGATCCAGAAGAATACTCGCAAGTACAAGAAGAAGACGGAAAGAAAAGGAGGGAAGGAAAGGAGGGAGAGAAAGAAGGTAAGAAGGAAGGAGGGAGAGATGGAGAGAGGTAAGGAAGGAAAGAAGTAGAAGGAGGAAAACAAAGCGGAGATGAAAAAGGTGAAGTGAAGATTTTAATACAAAGCGTCATTCGTCGACTCATTCCACCGCTAAAGTACCCAATGTTTTCAAACTGGCCGTTTTTTTCTCGCTCCCTTAATCTGCTTCGCACGTGCGTGCTGCAGTCCCTTCGAACACAGAATCACCAACCAGATCAGCAACGTCATCCTGTCAGAGCTTCGAGTGACAGCGTCGAAAGATTCCTGGCGCATGGCTCTGAGGCCAAAAAGTAAACGAACTTCCCCCGTTCTTCAAGCTAAGCCTTCGTGAGGTATTCATCCGTCGTATGGCATATACGGTGCCGCATTAGGAAGCGGCTGTGATATGCGTTCCGCACGTTTTGATTTCCCGCGTCCAAAAATGTCGAGGCAGTTCGCGAGTGATTGGCTGTCACACGGGCACCCACCTTGTTTTGCTTTCTTACTCGCGCAACCAGCGGCTTCCAGTGGCTTCCAGCCGCTTCCAGCGGCTTCCAGCGGCTTCCAGCGGCTTCTTTTCGTTCCCTTCATGAGGCAAGATTATGAGCCTACAATGACATAGAAAGGTTCTCCCTTCTATCAAGACATAAGCGGCTAAACTAATATTTAATTGAATTGTAAATAAAAGCTTTTAATGAAACGTCACACTTATTCTCGTTAAATCTGCATTGAAACACTGCAGATTGTGATGATGTACAACCACGAAATTCATTCGAAGCAGTACATGATTAGCATTCTCTCTCCTTGTTGCCATTTCTTTCGGATTTTTGGTCTACGGGTGACGTGTATTATTAATTACTCTATGTTGGGGCGTTCGAAAAGGTTCTTTTCTGAGTTTTCTTCCCACATTTATTATTAGCCGAACGTATGAAAGGACACTTTCATACATCAACGAAAGCTGACTCACCGGGGGTGGGTTATTGTTTAAAGGGAACCCGCAACATTTTGGTAAACGCTGTCACTCTTTCTTTCGCGTCTGGAAACACTGCGAAAGCTACAGTTATCGCCAGCACGGAGTGGCGCCACGTGATTTGCCCGTCGCACCAGATACGGCTTCCGTTCCTGCTTTGTTTTTGTGGCTTTATTTTTAAAGTTGCTATCGAAAAGCGTTCATTGCTGCAACTGAAGGAAAACCGGACAACAATGACCTTAATGACGTAATTCGAGCCGACGAAGAACGTCAAGACCATGAAAGAGAGTAAAAATCTTTTGAGCGAGTTTACAAATTATCTGATGGGCATGGAGCAGTAATGTTTGGATGAGGTACTTGGGACCCCCTAATCTAAGCACTGGGTGTGTTGGGTGACTACGTTCTGCAAGCATTTAGGATTTTAAAAATACTTGAAAACAGTGTTGCAGGGTCTCTTTAACCCGTTCTGCTACTAAGCACAAGGTTCGGGGTTCGATTGCTGTGTTTAGGCAAGTATTTCTGATGAAGGGAAAAATAGGCGGTCATGCGGGAAATATATCTCCTCGCACATGTAAGGCGAACGCGGATACTTGAATGTCGTGCAACGACGATGTCATACTGGCTCACATCTTTATTCGATTACGTCTCCTCCCTCTTCAACATAGTGGCGTTCGGCAATTTTTCGCCTAATGTTGAGCTTCGTTTAACCACTTGCAGAATACACAGATGAAATATTCCCGCCATTCGTGAAATTCGCGCTTTCAAACTGTAAAGTGTGAACTCGGAGCTGCGACGTCTCAGCCGACGCCCACGAATTCGGCAGACGTTGTATAAGGGAAGTGGTAGTTCACAGAAAACTTTTTCTCGAGTAAACAAAAACAAAGAAAAACGCGTTTAAATTAGCTAAGCAAGTGTTGAACTTAAACTAGCTGTTCAAATGAGCAACGTTCGTAACTCACCTTTACCGCCATTCGAAACGTTTAAATAAATAATTGGGTAAGGCGAAATTTTATATAGCACGAAATACATCTTGAAAAGTCTTCATAAAAAATGTGGACGCAAAGGCGTGTCTAAGGGGTTAGTCGTTGAGCAGAAAATGCTACGAAAAATCCCGGGACATCTCTACTAACGTGAAACCTGGGGAGGAGCGAAGCATGCAGTGTATCAGTGTATTCGTTGGGCCTTGGCGTTTTTGTCAACGGAGATGAAACCGTTTGGGGGGTAGAGGTATACAGCTTTCCTGCAAAAGTCTGTTCATTTTGAAGCACGAAGCTCCCTAGCGCGAGGCGTAAACGAGGGTTCCAGTATTTTGTAGCGTAAGCAACACTGGCCGAGGTTAAGCAGTTCCGCGTGGACCTTGAAGAGCCGTGATACGCAAGCGCGAGGAGCATTGAATTGGATTGGATTAGATAACGGGTGTGCAGAGAATTGGGTCTGCACATTCGCCGGTCTGCGCATTCCAGATGAGTGACATCATTGCCGCTGCAGACGCACTGGCGCTGGCGCGTGTCGAGCTGTGCGCCTCCGTTGCGCAGTAGCCAAGTCTGACGGTGCGCCGGAGCCGCTTGATAGCCGTTTCGCGTGGCTCCTGGAGAGCCGTGCTGCGCATGCGCGAGGAGCAGTGACTGGACTGCACTGCACTGGACTGGACTGGATTGGATTGCATTGGAAATCGTTTAGCTGCAGTAACCATGATAATCAGCTAATCCTAGACAAGCAGGAAACCTAAGAATAACCAGCTGAACTTTAGCTCACGCTACGTATATCCTGGCATAGCCGAGCTAAGCCACTGCTAATTTTTTAGTACGCGTTACGTTCTAGCGCGGGGCGTAGATGAGTTTACCGGTGTTTTAGTATCGTGACTACATGAGACGACGCTTACGAGGACGACATGAGACGCCGACAGCCCCAGCCCCTAAGAGGCATCGCCCCTTAAAAAAGTAGGTGGGACGGGGGCGAATAAAGAAAGAAACAGAAAGAGAAGTTTAGCAGTGCGATAAAGAAGGCACGGTGTGTCCTCGTGCGAAAACTACAAGGACTGTAGCCAGGGAATGAGAAGAAGTGGGAAAAGGGGTCGACGGTGAATTAGTAACGAGCCTTCGGGCAAGAACAAGGCGCGAAAGGCGCCGTTGCCGCAGAATAAACAACGGCGCGGTGCCAGGGTTCATCCCGCAGGGGGAACGGTCGGAACAAGGGGGGATGGCTGCTGGGAGCGAGCGAAGGAGAGAGTGGAGATAGAGAGAGAGAGAGAGAGAGAGAGAGAGAGAGAGAGAGAGAGAGAGAGAGAGAGAGAGAGAGAGAGAGAGAGAGAGAGAGAGAGAGAGAGAGAGAAAAAAGGAGAAAGCAAGTGGAAATTAGAATACGCAAGGAAGATGCATGATTCTGCGGGTTTAAAACCTGAAAACAGGGATAATGGATACAACAGAAACCTGGCCGGGAAGAGTCAAGAAACATTTTGTAAGAAATGGGGGAACAAAAATGACGACGGCGTTAGATATCAACGGGACGAAATGAAGAAAGAGGCCAATAAAGAAATAAAAACCAATAATGGTGAAAGGGAAGGGACAATTGCAGGCAGAAAGTTTTGTTTACTGGAACTCAAAGAAAGGTCACTATTGCAAATACAAGAGTGTGATGGAAATGAGAACGCAGTTATATTAATACAGCCACAGACGAAAAGGCAAAAAAAAAAAAATAAGATGATGCAGAAGATGTTACAAAAAACATATGTATATCGGAGCTTGAACAAAGACAACAAAGCGAAAGAAATGCGTAGAAAGTCATAAAAGGCTGTCGAAGAAAGTACAAACAATAGTAAACATACAAAAAACAAAAACAGCCTCGCGTAGAGATGCTCGCGACACCACCGCCAGCGGGAACACGACGACCGTGTTTGCTTATAGTTCAGCAGCGAGCCAAAGCAAAGCAACAACAACCGCTCCCCCCGCACCCGAGCCCAAACAGCGTCTCTTCTTTCTCTTTCACTCTCCCTCCCCCTCCTCTCCCCCTCTTTCTCTCTCATTCGTACGTGCACAGATGCGCGCGGGCGCTTTAAATATGGAAGTTGGACGGTCCGCAGCCCCGGGTTCATAAATCTTGAGCAAGCGCCCGCGCGCAGTCAGCGACGCCACTGGCTTCGTCGTTTGTCGCTAGCGACACCTAATAGAGGACCCGAATGCCTCAGTGTCGCTTTTAAAAGTCACCGGATCGCTTCAGTGCGCAAGGAATCTTAAGAAGTACACCAGCGCAAAGCATTTCTTAGGTTTTCCCACAGGAAACATCTCGGAGGAGGTAGTTAAGGTGAAGGAACCAAGTTAAAAGGCCATCTCATCTAGATGGCGTTTTCGCCAGCATCGGTTCGCGACGAAGCAAGGAGGCCCCGCGAACAAAACGCGGCGCCGGCCGATGATGTGTCGCCAAGAGACGAACTACGGGCGCGATTGCCTCTAGGCGCGCAGGGCAGGCGGTTGGTTGGTTGGTTGATGCTGGCGTCTGCATACGCGGGCGTTCTTCCGACGCCCATGGGACGCTGCGCATGGACATTCCGAAGTCGCGCAAATGAATATTGAAGTTGAGAACGGCAGATGGCGGTAGTCCGGCCGCCTCTCATTCGTCTTCATGCACGCGGACTTCACAGATGAAGCGTTGGGAGCTCGAGCGTGCTCTGTGACGTCTGCGTTAAAGTTCTCTTCGAGAACGAACAAAAAAAAAAAAGAGTTTTTTTGTATTTCTGTTTTTTTTTGTTGCGCGCGGTAGAATTTTTTGATGGAAGCTTTGTAGCTTGGTCCCGCATCTTGAGATTGCGCTGGCCCGGATGAATGAGTAGTGAGGCCTGTGCTCCTTGTTCCTCTTGTTTTGTTTTCTCAAGGAGTCCGTACGCATAGCAACACGACTCCCCCCCCACCCCCCTTGCAAACGTAGTAATGGTGATAATGCTGCTGCGACAGATCAGACGTTAGGTGAGGTTTGCCGCTGTTTTGCTATCTTTGTTTCCCTTTTTAACACGAAAGTGTTTTACTCCTGAAAACCCGAAGATTTCCCTAATGTCATATCTGGCACGGAAGTGCCGCCAGTACAACGAAGCAAGCGGCCTGTAAAGGCTGCACCCCTGCATCACTCAGGGCTTCTTGCGGGAAAGCAACCTTTAGCACTAAAGAGTACGTTCTACTTAACGTTGTTCGCTTTCGAGAAAGTGTTTTATGCCGCGATATACCAAAATTCCACTGAAGTCATATCCGTCACGGAAAAGACGCCAGTACACCTTTGCCGAAGCGACCCGTCAGCAGGACGTCGCTCGCCAAGCACACCCACAAGACAGCCGCCGACCCGCAAATAATACTTATCTGCAGATTTAGTGGCACATTTCACTTTCTTGTTTTACCGATTCCTATGACAGAGGAATAAACCACAGTTTTTTATATACTTTCTTTTACAGGGGTATAGGTTCACATTTGGGCGTTATTGTTTCGTTGCTAAATTTTATTGGGCTGTCTTTTGGTCTTTTGGAATATATTGAAGCTCTAGCTCGTGCTTGGCGTTAAGACACTCAGCTGGCCATCCCCCCCCCCCCCCCCCCCCCCCCCCGCTCGTCATAATATTGCTTCTTGAGAACTTGCTAACCGTCACCCTCACGTATAAACGCCAACAGCTGGAGGGAATACTTCTTAGGTAGTCATTGCCATTTTTTTTGTTTTTCTCTTCTGGGTTTGACGTTGATTGTCGTTTCCTTGCATAATAGTCTACGTGATCACTGGGGACAGATCCGCTTACTCATGGCAAAAGCGAAAAAATATGCATGCAAACGGATAAGAATATCGGCTATTTTATGGATTGGTTGCCTTACGTACTATGTGCTACAGGCACGCGACCAGCGAGAATACGCACGTGCCGACACTTTGAGTGAGTATTTCGTAACGTGCGCCGGTCATACTACAAAAGCGGTGATAAATAAAGGAATTACTCAGACAACTCACACTTCCACTTCATTGACGTACGCATTAATGTAAGCTTAAACACAAACATTTATGAAGCGTCTCTTTCACTACGTTTGAAGGTAAACGTTGTATGTGGGATTTTTTAGTCATAAAATGCCAGGAGATCCTGGCCCCTACACTAAAAACAAGTGTATGATAGTATGCACGTTCACTCTTCGCATCATCGCCATCGTGATCATCACAGTGACCCGTTCCTCCTCAACACCAAAAGGGTAATTATCAGCGAGATCCCAGAAGTGATTGAGAGTCTGTGTTTCGCGTTACTGTCAACTCACGTGTCACTGTATCTGCCAAGAGGAGGCGAAGAACGGAACGAGCGGCCACTGTACCTCATGAGGGACCACTGAATTCCGTGGGCCGCCACTGTATCCTGTGAGCCACGGCTGTACCTTATGAGCCGCCACTATATACCCAAGGGCTCCCACTCCAACTTTGAACCACCACTGTCTTTCCTGAGCCTCCCCTCTAGCTTTTGAGCAGTGACTGTAGCTCCCGAGCCACCATTGTATCTCAAAGCCACCACTGTAGCTAATCAGACGCCATTGTAGAGCCTGAGATACAACTGTGTCTCACGGGGATCGGGACATCGTTTATCCCTCACGCTAGTGAATAAATTGATCCTCTAGTTTGTGAAAATAGGTTATGATAATGATGATTGCTACGAACGAACAAATTGGTCTTTCAGCCCAAGTGGTACGTCGGGCCGAGGCAAGAACGCGCGCAAGTAAAAGTTAAAAAGAAAAAAAAAAAGCCTGCTGAAAGGTCTTCTGGGAGTGACGGGCAAAATGTGGTTCAAGATGTAAGGGTGGCAAAATCGTTTTGCAACCGACTGAGACTGAGAACAAATGTGCTGCCAGATTGAGAGAGAGAGATAGAGTTTTGCCTAAAATAACCGATGCTCGAGAACTTGTGATTAAGACCTTCGTTTACAAGACTTATCAGGAGTTGCCGAGGCTGGAAGGTCTCGTACATGAGTGATAGCAGCGGGAAAAAAATATTCGGTGATAACATAGATATGCCACCCCGACGGACGCCAACACTTGAAAATGCCGTCCTAAATATCATGCATTCGACCTTTCTGGTAGAATATTCGCGATTGAAGTGCGGTCGCGTTGTATTGAGACGATGGTGATACCCGCTCAGATTACGAGGTACAGTCCTTGCCAAAAGTCAAAGTTTTTGGTAACGAATAATTTCACATACAGGATTACGCTCGAGTGAAGCTACCTTTTGCCAGTGAAAGTACTCGCTTTCTTCCTGCGATAAACTTATTCGGTCGCCCTTGGCTTTTGCCTTGAATTGTGTGCGGCCCAAAAACTTTTGGCCTGGCGTAGAAACACTTCACAAAGACTGTATATATACACACATAACTGACGCATACACATTACTTTTCGTCAGTAGCGGATTCTTTTTCATGACGCATCGTGGTTATGTTAGTATTCATGGAATAATAAAGATAAGCATTATAAAAAGAGTTGGTAATACTCTCGAATCTAGTGTGGACGCACAGTGCAAAGGCGGCTATTTTTCTCGAATTGCTCCCCAGCATTATAATACCATTGCGAGCGTAATACGGTGGCGGTGGTGCTAGGAGCAACCAAATCAAACTAAAACTACCACAAAAGGTGTTTATCAGCAGCAGTTTCAAAAAGATAAAGCCACGAGAGACAGCACAATGGGAACCGCCGTTGTTTTTCCTCCGAGAAAACACTGAAAAGAAAGTGGCTTCTTGCAGTTATACGTCGTCCGGAACCACGGAGAATGGCTTTCATAACGTGCCAAACACACGCCGCTCCCCAACAATGCCCCGCCATGTTTTCCCAATACCTTCATCTTTCTTTACTTTTCTTTCGATAACACCGCAGCAGCACCTTCGCCCCACAAACAGTCCTGCCTTCTCTTCCTTAACCCGCGATCTCCCCTCAGAGTTCAGTAACAACGCTCTTTGTTATGAAAGCGCAGTGATAAAACATCGCACTAATGAACTTCTTGCTTGAGGAGAATTAAGATCGCGAAGAAAGCTCACTCCTTTTCTTGTTACTCCCTCGGTCACTTCCAACTTCTTTTCTCCCCTACTCTAGCGACCGCAGCGCCGCTTTCATCCCCTGGCGGCCGCCGCGAGAAGCTTCCACTGCCGCCATCCCAACGAGTCCTTTGTGAGGCGACATTGTGTTGCGACGCCTGCCGGGCTTCTCGCTGGAAGAAAGGACCCCGCTAAGGCCGATGGGAAGGGCGGGCTCTTTAATTATGCTTCTATCGCGCCCGCGCGCGTGCGTAAGGGTTAACTTAACCGCTCCGCTTGCGACCTAACTGGCTCCACGCACGAGCCGTTCTCCATTACAACAGCCTCGTTTCCTCCGTATTGGTCGTCCGAGAGACGCGACACGGCGGCGAGCTAACTAAACGGCGACGTCCTTTTAGCGTAATGCCAGGGAGCGACTACTATCTTGAGGCGTGCGCGGAGGAGGCTTTGGAAAATTCGCCTGCTCTTCGGGAGAAAATATGCATCGCTTGGGTGGAGCGCAGCGCGAGCGAGCGTGTTGCGTGTCATGCTCGGGACAAAAGAGGGTTAATATGCGCTGGGCGGAACTGCGCCGTGTTCGCCTCGATGTATATTAGCCCTGTGAGAGGATGCGCGTTAAAGATGCCGTTGCATCGTGAGTTGGCGCCTGTGTTCGGGGGTGGCATAATTGCGCGCGAACTCGCACACTATGTCGCATGTATGTAAGCCCCCTGTTCGTATACGCATTTAAAAACTCGCTAACGTCGAGACCTATCGTTGTTTCGTTTACTTCTCTAATTAGTTACGAAAATGGAATCATTCTTTGAGGCACGTTTTTATGTTACGACTTATAATTGATAACTTCTAACCATGCTACGCTTTTCGCGTGTTCGTATGTGTATGCGTGTGTTCATGCCTAGTGTGTATGTATGTATGTATGTATGTATGTATGTATGTATGTATGTATGTATGTATGTATGTATGTATGTATGTATGTATGTATGTATGTATGTAACACAGAAATAAGAGTTGGCAGTCAAGAAAACCTCGGAAAGCAAAGGGGAGGATGTGGTAGGTCATTGAAACAGATAAGGAATTTGGAAAGAAAGAAAGAAAGTGAAGAAAAAATGCCCGCCAGGTGGGATCCGAACCCACGACCTCCGGAATACCGGTCTGGTGCGATAACCACTACGCTACCGGCGGGGCTGCTTTAGCCTCCACTTTCTGGGGTATTTATGTTCAGGTGTTTTTGTTTCTTGTGCTTGGGGGGGGGGGGGGGGGTAGCCAGCGCCACTCGGACTACTCGGGGTGAAGGGGGCCTTTTTTTTAACCCCCGGGCCGTGACTCCAGTGTCTACGACATGTCGAGAGTGGTCGACCAGCGTTGAACCCTCTTAAGCTTCCTATGGCACCACGACTGCCAGAACAGAGGCCCTCGCTATACATGTAGCGAATGAGAATAGGAAATGAGGGGCTCGTTGAAAATAACACAGAATTAAGAGTTGGCAGTCAAGAAAACCTCGGAAAGCAAAGGGGAGGATGTAGTAGGTCATTCAAACAGATAAAGAATTTGGAAAGAAAGAAAGAAAGTGAAGAAAAAATGCCCTCCAGGTGGGATGTATGTATGTATGTATGTATGTATGTATGTATGTATGTATGTATGTATGTATGTATGTATGTATGTATGTATGTATGTATGTATGTATGTATGTATGTATGTATGTATGTATGTATGTATGTATGTATGTATGTATGTATGTCACAACGTGTGTGTGTTTGCGCGCGCGCAATGTGCTTAAGCTGCAAAACACATTTGCGCTCGACGCGCGAAGCCACTAACCTGACTTATACAGGAAGCTGTCACTGCGAATGGCCAATCCCCTTGACGGGCTATCCACGGATTAACTCAGCTCCCCTTTATTGCTTTGGAGTCATCACGGAGCCGTTTTTGCCTGAGAAACCGAGGTATAAGTAAAATCACGGCATTAACTTTTGTTGGACAGCTAGAGCATACGCTATACGCGAATAAATTGACGGCGAGCGCCGAAAATATTTAATGACGCAGATGAGTTCCCACACCAACGAAGAAGCCCACTTAAGCCTAACGAAGATCCTTTCGGTCACTCGGCGATCCTTTCGCGCAAGCCCGATGAGCTCGAACGCTGCCCATTCTCGACATTACACCCGACGTATAGGCCAACCTAGGAGCCCACACGTTGGGTCCACTTACTCTCGTCACCGGAGGTCAACTAACGTAGCCGTGAAAGAGGGACCTGAGAAGTTCAGGGAAGGAGTAGGTAAAGGGTTAGGCCTAAGGGGCGCCTAATCTACTCCTCCGGCACGTCTCCTCCAGTTTACTCCCGGGAAGCCTTTCGACCAAGGAAGAGATTTCCCGCTGAAGCGACGAACCTCTTCTAACACCGCGTGTCTCGTCTTAAAGAACGTCCACCTCTCCTTAATCGCGTGCGGCGAGCTTCTGGCTGGCGAGCCGAGAGCTCCCGTGTCAACTAGCCTTAATCCCGGAGCAAGACGCACCGAATCCCCCGCGTCTAATCCCCAGACTGAGCCCATTCGGATTACCCGGGCACAAGTGAGACGCATCCTCGCCAAGCTCGGTGGGCTTTCAACTTGTTGGAGGTGAAAATCAGCGCTGAAAAGAATATCCGGCTTCTTGAAGTCAGCTCGAAATCGAGTTTGATGCACGAAAAAAAATATTGGAGCGTCACAGAAAGGCCCCGCACGGTTTAGGTAGCGTATATCCGACAAGCGTTACATCCAGCACTCATGCGCATAGCATTGTTGTGCGAGCAGTATTGTGCTAACATTGTGCTGCTGAGTCCAAGGACGCGGGTTCGATTCCCGGCCGCGGCGGCCGCTGTTCTGGTGGAAGCTAAAAAAAAAAAAAAAACGCCCGTGTGTTCGAGATTTTGTCGCACGTTAAAGATACCCAGGTGGCCCAAATTAATCCGGAGCCTTCCACTACAGCGCGCCTCATCGCCTGTGTATCGTGGGCACGTTAAACCTCATATTCAATCAGTATTGTGCTAACAGGCACTGTAATTGTGGACGCCCCGGCAATGTTCCAGAAATCAAGGGAGTTATTTTTAATATCTCCGTGAACTCGGAATTATGCAAGAAGTTGTTAATGCGAAACTACTACGCGCCCCTTTACGCGAGAAACCCGCGTTGTGGTGGTCGTTGTGCGGTACGAGTAATGGCCACCGCTACAAAAATGTAAATGAAAAAAACTTTCCCATCTCTTCCTAAAGAAAATTTAGAGGAGCGCCAAAGCTAAAAGTGTGCCCAACCTTCGCTGAAAGTGCGTGCAATCGATCGTCAAACCTTCAAAAACACAAATCACGAATGAAGAACGATTGCTGCGATGTTTAGCACACTAAGCAAACGCATCTACGAACGATATAAGCGTATACCGATGCGTTGTGAAAAAGTATAGCGAGACAGAGGTATACTATTGCCCTTCCTCTTCATGATCGACGCGCGTTTTTTCTTTTTAGAACCCTTCCTTTTTTGCGATTTTCAAGTAACCGTTTCGACACAATGGAAGCCCGGTTTCCCGCAAGCACGATGTGTCCAGAGAACTTCTCAGAACTTTTTGGTCGACCAACTGGTCTATGGGGAAATGCATTACTTTTTTGACAGGGAGCCATCGCTCCTAGTTAGAACGATTCCTCGAAAGCCTAGTCTGCGTGGCGTTGGTGCAGAGTAGTGGTCAAGTTACCTTCCTGTCACCGCAGGTCATTGGATTCGATTCCTTAGCGTATCTTTTCCCCTGACGGTCCGGGGAGTTTTGTCAAGAAAGTGTTTTATTCCCGGATACACGAAGATTTCGCCGACATCATATCCGTCATAGAGGTGACACCAGTACAACTATTCAAGCGGCCTGTAAAGCGTGCTCCCCTGCGTACAGGTTCTTCTTGCGGGGAAGCAACCTTTAGCACTAAGGAGTACGTTATACTTAGGGTTGTTCTTTTTCGGGTTTTATATTTTAACACGAAAGTGTTTTATGCCGTGATACACCAAGATTTCACTGACGTCATATCCGTCACGGGAATGACGCCAGCACACCTTTGCCGAAGCGACCCGCCAGCAGGACGTCGCTCGCCAAGCACACCCACAAGACAGCCGCCGTCCCGCACATCATGCTCAGCTGAAGATTTCGCTGCACATTTCACTTTCGTGTCTTTTACCGATTCCTATGACACAGTAATCAACCACAGTTTTTTTTGTACCATCCGCTGCTCGGAACGCCAGGTTTTTTCGCCTGATGTACACAGCATCTTTCGCTTTAATACTTCTGGCCACAATTCCGAAAGCGGAATCCTACGTTATATAAATAACAACCCTCCCCACATCTCCCCCTCATTAGAGTGATCCGTCCGTTCACCCTAAATGTGCTTAGGAACAGTACTGTTGTCAGACTATGCCTTAAACAAACCGGATAACATATAGCGGTTATTTCGGGAATCTCTCCAACACAAAAGTTGGGAAACTGAAGCAATATCAGGTTAATTTCTCTCTGTCAGTGCAGCCATTTCGCTGCCAATCTTCATCACATCGAAAGCCCGCTTTTTTTCCCCTTGCACTCGCAGGCAACTAAGCCACGCGATGCTTATCTGTGTTGTTTCTCGCTGCTTCCTTTTCCCCCTGTTTCTTCCCCATTTTGCGACGGCATACGGCGAGATAATCCGATTACGGGGAATCCTTTCCCACGTGTTTTTTGTTCTCTTTGACCGGGGATTTTACCGCGCTCCAGAAGGGACAAAGAGCAGACATTCGCCGTAGAGAGCGGAGACAATAGGAACGCCTGCCGCCCGCCAGCCCGACAGGACGAGCGAAGTAATCCACCACCTGTGGCGCCCGGAGCGCACCGCGAGGATTACGCAACACGCCTCGCGCGGATGCGATGCGGTAAGGGAAAAATACGCTGTCTTTCTGTCGGTTTCTGTCCTTTGTTTATGTTGTTCTCGGGCGTCTCCGGGCGGGCGTGTAGGCGCAGAGCAGCAAGGATGTGACGTGCGGCTTTTAAAGAGTTACTCGAACGCAGTTGCATAACGCGTGGTCGAACCCAGTCGCACGGCTCCGGTCGAAAAGTGACATTTTGGGTGAACGCGCGTCTTTGAAAGCCTGGTTCTAGGAAATACCGCAAATGCATTGGACTTTGAAATATTCGAGTTGAGACTTCAGGCCACAAAGATGCGTGCCCGGACTCTCTTGCACGCGTTGGTGTGAGCTAAGGGATTGTTGGGATCTTCCAACAGTTGTCTCTCCTAAGGCGATTTTTATTACCATGTGGTTTCTTAAGTGCGCCACTGTACCTTTTCATTAGTTCGAATTTTGGAGTAACTAGCTCCCATTTCGGTTAGAGCTAACATCTTCAATAAATCAACATCTCTCTCTCTCTCTTTCTCCTTTCCCTGCCCCTCCCTCCCTCCCTCCCTCCCTCCCTCCCTCTCTCTCTCTCTCTCTCTCTCTCTCTCTCTCTCTCTCTCTCTCTCTCTCTCTCTCTCTCTCTCTCTCTCTCTCTCTCTCTCTCTCTCTCTCTCCCTGTATTACCCACCTGGGATGATCTTCTGCGTGCGAACACTAACGCCAACGGTAGTTTTGCTTTCCGATTTTACCAGGAAAATAGCTCCCGCTCACTACTATCTTACCCCGACTTCGAGCTCAACCGCACAGAGCCCCCAAGCCAGCGCAGCGGGTACTTTCACGGATGTGGAAACGTCCTCAGAACACCTTCCCGATGCTGTCACACGGCTAAGGCGAGCCCAGGGCTTTCTTCTATTCCTATATTATCACATTTGGCGGAACCGGCGTTTCAGGACGGCCGTATTACTTAGCCGTTCAGGATTGGCTTAAGTGATGGTTGTAAGTAGACGCAGCATTGTTAGCAAAAAAACAAAGAAATTCGTCGCCCCTTTTTTAGGTGGTTTAAACAGTACACACCCGGACAACTACGCCCATCCCAACCTTAAAGTGGCCATGAGGACAGAATACAAGTTTGTGTTATTCGAAATATTTGGTGTGTACATAGCCCTAGCGCTTGTCCGGCAGCAAACAATGTTTTAATCACTGAGAAATTACCCAATTTAAGCCGAAATAATTATACCGCAAAATCTTGTGTTTCGTGACGTCAGCGATGACGTGTCTAGGGTAGGTTCTTGATATTATTGTTAGTACGGTGACTATGGTTGCAGCGAACGGCCAAACGTGTTTTGTTGCCTCATTTACGATACGTCCTTACAGATGGCGCCACAATACTGTTCAAGACCGCTGTCCGCGCTCGCTTTGTTTGCGGCTGGATCTTTATCTGGCTAAGATTTGCTACCGTTAATAGCAATCGTTTCGTGAAGCAACGGGTATGCTCGACAGAGTCATAGAAGGCAATGTCGCTTTTGCCAATTGGCCAGTGTAAGCACAAGACGCCAACCGGCTGCCTTGCTATAACCTGTATAGTGTGCCTAACACGCACTGGTGCTTGTAAAATTACGTGCGCGTTCATAACGTCCATTGTTTACCACACAAATCTTACTGCTATAAAAAGAGCATGCGTTAAATTTAAGCGCAAATAGCTCGTTTTACAGATTCTCACCCCTGCCTAACTTGCGCTTGCTTTTGACGGCCTCAGCCGATCGCACAGCTGCCAATAATACGTCATATGCGGGAAATCAGCTAGTAAGTCGCGCGGTCATTCTCTTTTTTCCTAATCATAGGAATTATTTTAGTGAAGCTTGCGGTAAAAAGTGGTGTCAGTGTTAATCTAACGAGGAAATATTTCCAATGAACCAAACTTGCATTTTGTCTGCAAGGCACCTTTATCCTCTGAGCAGTGGCAGGGCATGCTGACCAGCTCATATCCCCTACACCAGTTCTAGCTCGTGAAGATGGCTCGACTGGTGCTCATTAACTTCTGGACTGAGATGACCTCTAACAGTGATGGACACACTCAACCGAAAGCCTTGTTTACTCAGTTTGTTCCTCCTCCTCAAGTTTTGTGTTATTTTTAAGATGGCCTAGGCAACTGATCGGTGTCAACCGTACAAGTCCGCCATCTTGGGTCTCCGATTTCGTGTGTCGCGAACTTATCCGGCAGGTGCTTTCACAACACAGGTGAACTCCACGAACAATGCTTTTGTAGCTGCGTCTGACCGTACTAAAACAAGGCATCTCGTCCGCACCATCGGCCTTGAAAGGCGACTAGCAATACAGTATGCAGTTGGCACTGGCCGCAACAATAGAGCCAAGGCCTAGAACGACACGGCATACTCGAATCGAACTCAAACAAATCTTCTAGTCAGACAGTAGGAACTTATTAATTTGAACGAGGCCTTTGTGTCGAAGCGCACTTGCATCTCTCACGTGCATCTGCATGTCCTCAGTTGACGGCCCTTTGTTCCAAAACGCAATTACCCGCTGATTGTAGAAGCCGAAGGGACGGCTTGCGAACGGACGTCCTCGAAAGGCGGCTCGAACGATTTATCACTTTGGAGAGGGAAGAAACGTTGTAATGTCTTCGAGGGTGTAACCTGCTGTGTTCGCTCTCAAGCCAGTTCTTAAGATCGACGTTTCGCTTATAGGTAACAAATGACCCGCTTTTCGACAGAGTACATCGTTGCTCCATTGTCTGTACGATCCTTCTGGTCTGAGGTGTGCGCTTTCTGGAACACAATCACGTTAGGTAAGTTTTGTTGCATTTGAAATTTTTTATCCCCTCAAGATGGCATCCATTAATTAGGGCACGAAGGCACGCAACCCAGCTATTCCCTGCCTATAATACCTAGCCACCCTTGTGCTACGAGCCTCCTCGTTAATAGAGAAAAACGATCAATCAACAGTTGTTCGAGCACTTTATTTCAGTGAAGAAGAAAATTTGAGCTCATGAATAGTGTGAAAAACAGGCGTATTTCGAGCAAAAAGCGAGTTCCCATAGAAAGCTCAGCTAAAATTGAACGTTATATTTTATAGTAAGCCCGAATATAAATCCATACCTATCGAAGAAGAGAGACCAACCGACCCACCTACCGACGACAGACAGAGTTGACTGGACCGACTGACCTAGTGTTTGGGGATATCACTTAGTGTCTACAAACAAATTTCGTGGTTTCTACCTAATCCGGAGAATCAAGATTTGGGGCAAATCATGCTATTTATGGTTTTTTTGTTATACCTTAAACGCGGGGATCAGCGGGTACTACAACTTTTTAAGACTACTAATAGCATGATGCCGTTTTATAATTGCCACTTGAGGATCAGATTGTTGAGAATCACACTCTTATGCAAACCAAAAACCCGCGTCAAGAACTATCACTTTAATGTGGAAGTTAATATCGGGATTTGTCGCAAACTCGTAAAGCGAAGATTATGTGCCTCGCTGATTGCGGCCGTCCCGTCACAAAAACGCACTGCAGGAAAGCCAACTTTACACAATGGTCTTAACAAAACGATGATGATGATAACCGATGGCACATCAAGCGACTCAAGAAAAATAACTGTGGTTGATTCCTCTGTCATAGGAATCGGTAAAACACGAAAGTGCTGTCGGGTCGCTTCGGCAAAGGTGTAGTACTGGCGTCATTTCCGTGACCGATATGACGTCAGTGAAACCTCGGTGTATTTCGGCATAAAACACTTTCCTGTTAAAATATAAAACCCCAAAACGAACAACGCAAAGTATAACGTATTATTTAGTGCTAAAGGTTGCTTCCTCGCAAGAAGACCCTGTGTGCAGGGGTGCACCCTTGGCAGGCCGCTTGCTTCGTTGTACTGGCGTCACTTCCGTGACGGAGATGACGTCAATGAAATCTTCGTGTATCCCGGAATAAAACCCTTTCGTGTTAAAATTCACGGAAGCTTGCACGGAAGGGTTAAGGCTTGGCCGAGTTGGTGCATGATTTACAAAAGGGGAACTTTACACAAGAAGAAGGATGTGACAAACACGACCGCTGACTTATAACTGACTTTTATTCCTTAGGCTTTTCACATACATATATGCCAATAGTCAAGAAACACAAGAAAAGCAGAAACTTTCACGATAGCGGGAGATACCAAACCAAACCGCAATGCAGTCTTGCTCCGTAACGCACGAAAACCGGTTTGGTGAATGTCTTAAAGGCGTCGTCTATTCTGTTCCGCTGTCTTGTGGAAAAACATACGTCGGCCAAACTGGATGATGCCTCAATGAAAGATTGAAAGAACATAACTATAACGTACATACGGCGATTAGTGGCCCCTTAGGTGTCCACTGTCGGGATTGCCGCGGCTGCGCCCCAATCTTTCAAAAAACGCAGGTCATTTAAGACACAAAATAAAATAACAAGAGGAATAATTGAAGCCGCAGAAATATTGCGCAGAAAAGACAAATGTGTAAGCGTTCCCTCCTTGTCCCTCTCGCAGAAAGAGATTAGTTATCTGTCCCTCAATAGTACAGCAAGTGTTGGTGGCACATGCCGTCGGCGAAACGTGACGAGCGGTTTGGTACCTCCCGCTATCGTGAAATTTTCTGCTGTTCTTGTGTTTCTTGACTATTGACATATATATATATATATATATATATATATATATATATATATATATAATAGCGGGAAACAATTTCTTGGACACCGGTAAGTATAATGAAGAAATGAAACATGTCGAAAGAGGATAGGTTTTAACGTTTCGACCGGGGACCGGCCTTCGTCAGGAACCTGACGAAGGCCGGTCCCCGGTCGAAACGTTAAAACCTATCCTCTTTCGACGTGTTTCATTTTCTTCATTATATATATATATATATATATATATATATATATATATATATATATATATATATATATATATATATATATACATATAGTAAGGAAATGAGGGGCTCGTTGAGGAAATACAGAAAGATAGGTCAGCAGTCTACAACGCCAAAGGAGGCATAGGGGTGTGGTTAGGCTCTTTTCTTTATCACTACGGTTAATTAAGTAAACATTTTTTTAATTAAACAGAAGAAAGAAAAACACGCGCCCAGAGTGGGGACCGAACCCACGCCTTTCGATTACATGTCGAATGCCTTACCAATTCGGCTATCTGGGCGAATGTGTTCTCCTTCACTTTCTCGGCCGAGTTCCGAGAAAGTGAAGGAGAACACAGTCTCCCAGATAGCCGAATTGGTAAGGCATTCGACATGTAATCGAAAGGCGTGGGTTCGGTCCCCACTCTGGGCGCGTGTTTTTCTTTCTTTCTTTCTTTCTTCTGTTAAAAAAAATGTTTACTTAATTAACCGTAGTGATAAAGAAAAGAGCCTAACCACACCCCTATGCCTCCTTTGGCGTTGTAGACTGGACTGCTGACCTATCTTACTGTATATATACATACATACATATATATATATATATATATATATATATATATATATATATATATGTTTGTGTGTGAAAAGCCAAGGAATAAACGTCAGTTGTAAGTCAGCCCTCGTGTTTGTCACATCCTTCTTCTTGTGTTTTGTCTGCGCTGTTCCCCTTTTGTAAACCGCTTGCTTCGTTGTACTGGCGTCACTTTCGTGACGGATATGACGTGTGTGAAATCTCTGTGTATCCCGGAATAAAACGCTTTCGTGTTAAAAACATTTCCCGTCGTCGGAATCGAACCTGTGCCCCTGGCGTTATGGGGCCGACGTCCCTCCAATTGCGCCACTCCAGCACGCCCGAAGCAGTTTGGATTTTAAGCGAAGCTTTCTCGGTCTCACTAATGGCGACCGTTACGTCACGAAAACTCTGTGAGCCCCTACAACCCGGACGACAGCGAACGAATCTTTTACGAGAGAGCACAGTGTTCCAACAAAAGTTGTCGTTAGACTGAGGGGCGTTAGTTTTTTCTGCTTCTGCATGTGCGTTTACGTATTGGTCTCTAGATCGAACACAGAATACCATAGTCAATATCCAGCTCTCCTCTGCACTGCTCCGCGGGTAGCAGGGAAAGCTATTGGGTTTCTTGTGAAAGTACAAATAATTTTGTCTCTTATGAACAGCCGTTAAATGCTCCCACCAAAGCGCTGCCATACTGTAGAAATCGTCGCACATGGTTTCATTTCTTTTCGACCCTAATACGTTGTTTTTTATTGCATAAAGCAATAGTAATCTCATACATCCGCGCCCTGTCGTGGGTGGGGAAATAAATTTATTTTCAGCCCCATTACACTCTTATTACATCGTACAGGGAAATTCTCGCCCGATATCGCCGCGAAAGAAGACAGTTCCCGCCTCCACACCCCAGTCCGTGCACATCCGAGTCGACCGCCTTGCACCGGCTTCACACGAGGTCCTATCCACACGGCACTCTCGTCCACGCCGTGTGCCCACCCTCTACTACGCCACCTGCACTGCATGTCCCCAACGTGGCCCCCTGTACCATACGTTATGGGAGTGTCAGCAAACCCCATCTCTTACCCAGTCCTCACCCAACGTATACGAGTAGTAGGGGACCACCTGGCCAGCACCGGTTTCATTCCAGCGTAGCCTGGTGGAAAGGGCCTGGGCAGTTAGCGCGGACTAGGGCTTCCCTGGCTTTAGGAGGCCCCCCACCGCGCGAGCACCCAATAATCAGCGTCTGAAGCTCAGTGGAATAAAGTGTACTCACACCCGCTGCGGTGGCTCAGTGGCTAAGGCGTTGCGCTGCTGAGCACGAGGTCGCGGGTTCGATTCCCGGCCGCGGCGGCCACTTTTCTGATGGAGGCGAAAAGCAAAAACGCCCTGTGTACGAGATTTCGGCGGACGTTAAAGATCCCCAGGTGGTCAAAATTAATCCGGAGCCCTCCACCACGGCGCGCCTCATCGCCTGCGTTGCGTCGGCGCGTTAAACCCTACAATCAAATAAAGTCTACTCACTCACTCACTCACTCACCGCCTTTATTGTCAGTGAGTAGAATAAAGGGGCCGAATAGCCGGCTAACCCAAAGTTCGAGTCTCGATACTTTTTTCATATACTGTAAAGAGTACTTCACTGCATCAAAACTCCAGCTAAGGGAAAGCCCATTTTAGGAAAGCACTGCCACTCCACAGCTGTTCCTAGTTTGGGTCAAAGGTAACACCATAAACAAATAGGATTTCACGCATGAGCCATTATGACTGGGGTTAAGTTGTGTCTCATCACCATCGTCAAACTCATCCCCATCGTCATCATCATCATCATTGTAATCGTCATCCTATTCCAGAGAAGTTTTTTCGCCTCTCCAGTGGCCTCCACAGGAGCTGTTGCCAGCTGCTGTTCCCTTGGCAGCATGCGCCGCTTACTCCAGACGGCTCCTCCTCGCCCGCGGCTCCGGTGGCGAGAACGAGCATCCCGGTTTCTCGTAAAACCACCAGATGACGCGCTGGTCTTTGCGAATGCAGCTCGTAAACATGAGACAGACAAATTGCTCAAAAAATGAACGAAGCTCACACACAAACAGGTAAGACTTGAAGGTAGCCAAGCTCTATAGGCAACCTTTACGACCATCAAATCGATTTAAGGTCACAATTGCAGCCTATTTGCTTCTTCGCTGCGGCAACGGCCTTTACTCCGTCACTGTTGCATAACAGCGAAGAAGAAGCAAATCGAAGAAGCAGGATGAACAGAGTGCGCACACTTAAACTAGGTACTGGCAGGTGAAGCGTGTACCCCATCACGTGTCCTGTGTCCAGCAGGTGGCATGATTCCTCTCCCCACAGTCACAGCCGAGTGAGTAAGCCTTTTGACCCTCGGGTACTAACTCGCATCCATAGCCGAGTGGGCAAGACGACCCACTCTAACTCCGTTGATCTACCAGGCACACGTTCGAATTTTGCCGTGCCGGGGATTTCTTTTCTTTATAATGTTATACTGAGTTTTTTAAAGGTATGAATCAACAAATTACTAAACAGCTTCGCTGTTAAAACGTTCCCCCACCGTCCACATCATCCAAGTCCAAAAGAAGTGTCACGCAGAACAGGAATATCTCTACTAACAACGAAGCGTGGTGCGAAAGTATGCTGAGCGTGCTGGCTACAATATGCTGGGTATGCTAAATAGAACATGCTGGGTATGCTGACCACAATATGCTGGGTATGCTGGCTCTAATATGCTGGGTATGCTGGCTCTAATATACTGGCTATGCTGGCTCGGATATGCTGGGTATGCTGGCTCGAATACATCAGTCGAGGCAACATAGCGTGGCGGGAATAAACAACGACGAGCGTTGTGAGAAGTACACGCACAATTGACGAGACAACAAAAGATCTCCTACACACTGTTGTTGCAACCCAGCTTTGCCACGACTCCCGGGAAATAATTTCAAACGGCGCTACTTTTACTTACACCACTAACATTAATGACGATGTCACAATTGCGAAAAGCTTCTCTTTTACGTCGACCCCCACATTAGTGGCGGGGGATCCACCAAACCTTCATGTCCACTGAGGGGCGAAGGACTTACAGCTGTTCGTATTCTGCGTTGTCCAAATCCATTTGTTGCTGCAGAATTTTCTTATCTCGCTTTTTTATCGAGTTTTTGTTCTCTTCCCACTCCTAGTACCACCTCTCGGTAGCGATTGCGTTATCCTGGTGGTCCACCTACTGCCAGCTGTCCGAAAAATATAATCATCCTTATATCCCTTCTTTGTCCTAACTTGGGCTAGGATGTCTTTAATTGAGACGTTCCTTCGAAGACGTTGGTTTCACCAAAGTATTTATGAGAGGCGCTTTGTAAGTCTCCAAATTTTTGTCCTTAAGTGACCACATTTTGCCAGTATTGGTAGCAATACTCGTTTCCCGGTAACAGGGATACCGCACTGTTCATTATTTGTAGCTCAGTAATTTGTTCATTATATACCAGTAACTTCATGATTAGGTGCCGTTCAAATACTCAAAACTAGTACGAGTAGCCACATAACTTATTCGATAACCCGACCAGAATAATGACGTGGCAGTGAGCGTCCCCAGATGAATGACAGTCGCGAGGGATTGAAACTCGTTCTCATCGCGTTCAGCGCACACATGCGTCTCACTAACACGTTTTTCGCCACGGCAGCAGACGGGAAAGCAACAAACTGTTCAGTGGCGCGCCCGCGCAACATTGGTCCACACACCTGCACTACATTCGTCGCTCCCTTCCCTTGTTCGTAAGTCGCTATCGGGAGCCGAATTCCCCATAATCCTCCCTACCCACCTCGCGTCCACACACCGCCTTGATAAGAATGCCTTCTCAGTTTCTTGGCGCGCCAGTTCCTGGACGACAAACATCACTCGAGCTTCCGGTCACACAGGAAGTTACGTTGTGGCACCATATTTCTCAACTACTTGCATTAAGAGTGTTTCTGAGAGTGGTGACGCCATAACCGGGCTTTCATTTCATCTAGGAGGTGTGCGTGCAGCATCCAAGTGAGCGTGGCGGCGGCAAAGCCAGGGAGGCGAGCGGGGTTCCCTCGGGGAACGGATCAGCGGCGTTCGTTCTTTGCGAAGGTGGAAGGCGACGCTGCGTTGCAACACACGTGGCAGACACGGACCGAGACCGGCTGAAACCCGACGGAGGGAAGAGTGTAGGGGAAGGGAGCGAGGCGGGGAGAAGGGCGCGAAATCGGATTGGGACACGGCCTTGCGCTTATCGGATCGCATCGACGCAGATGCTGCCGGATTTGGTTTCGTACTGTGCTCCCGTTTTGTTGTTTTTTGTACTTTTGTTGCGTTGTGTTCTTTCGCTGTAGCGGGCAACGCGCTCCGGTACCAACAGAGCTTGTGGAGGGGGGAAGAATAGCCTTTTCGGAGCGTGCGCGCAGGTCGAGAATGTTGGAATGCGAAACTGCACAATGCGGGTGGCGTCAGTTGCCGGACCACACTGCGGCAGTTAGGTGCCGAGGAGCGACTGCTTTTCACCGATGCACCTGAGCTTTGGGAACTGAGGTGCTTCCGTTGAAGGGAATTGTTTCCTCTATGCACCCGCCGCGGTGGTTCACTGGCTAAGGCGTTGCGCTGCTGAGCACGAGGACGCGGGTCCGATTCCCGGTCGCGGTGGCCGCTTTTCTAATGGAGGCCAAAAGCAAAAACGCCCGTGTGTATGAGAATTTAGCACACGTCAAAGATTCCCAGGTGGTCAAAATTAATCCGGAGCCCTCCACGGCGCGCCTCATCGTCTGCGTTACGGCCTCGCGTTAAACCCTACAATCAATCAATCAATCAATCAATCAATCAATCAATCAATCAATCAATCAATCAATCAATCAATCAATCAATAAATCAATCAATCAATCAATCAATCAATCAATCAATCAATCAATCAATCAATCAATCAATCAATCAATCAATCAACCGTTTCCTCTATGCGGTGGTATGCGTGCATTATGCACAAAAATATTATGTCACCCGGGTCATGCGCTTGCACATGCGACCGCAGCAGCCGTAATGAATGTCACGACCTCGCTGTGGTCTCGAAATTTCTTAGTAACAACACATCTGTTCGCAGCAATTCTACAAGGGGAAGGTGATGTTACTTGAGTGAGCATCTTTGGTGTTCCGCGAGCTTTCGTGAAAAAGCATACCTGGTTGCACCAATGGTCACCTCTAGATTAAGGATAAACATGAACGTGTTGTTGGACGCGAAGGAACCAGCTATATATTTTTACAGGATCTGTTCCTTACTTTGCGTACCTTCAGCAGTCTTTTATGTAGCGGACTTTCAGAGCTCTCCACGAGGCCCCTGTTCGCCATGAGCACCCGACTCCGTAAGATACCCCCAAATTACTTCTTCCCAGACAGAAGGATTTGACGGTGTCGTGCGACACGTAGTGTGCCCCTCCCCATTAAAGGGACTCTGGAACACTTCTGATAAACGTTTCTTATTTTTTTTTCCTTCTCGTCTGGAAGCACTGCGAAAGCTACAGGTACCGCAAGCAGGGAACGGCACTGGGTGATTTGCTCGTCGTAGCAGATACGCCTTGCGTTTCTGCTTTGCCTTTGGGGCATTTTTTTTTCTTAAAGGGGCTATCGAATGCGTTTATTGCTGCAACTGAAGGAAAGCTAGCCAATATCCGCTACATCGATGCAATGACGTAATTCTAGCGCTCGAAAAGAACCGAGACAGGGAAAAAGAAAAAGCTTTCTTGAGCAGGTTTCCAAGTTACCTGATGGGAATATAGCAGTAATCTTGGGCCGCGCCCATTCCATATGTGGGCACGTTGGTTCAACAAACATGCCCACATGTATGCTGAGGAAATGGCATACCTGGAGCTAATATTTGGCGCACATAAATCAGCGGTCACCATCTTTAACGATGAAGCTAACACCACGCCAGTAGCGATTCAACATGGAGTAATACCGGTAGTAAAGTGTATGAATACTTGGTGATCAAGTCAAACGAAAGAAAGTGCTTCCTGAAGTCCTGTGGAAAATACTTTGAGAATAAATGGAGGTGAAAAGGGGCGATAATAAAACGTGGAACTCTTTAGGCCTAAAAAAGTTTAAGTCAGTACGAGAGATCTGAAAATAAAGTTAAATGTTCACATTTTCGAATGTTGAACAAGTTGTGCTAGGCCTGAAGTCAGATATCCTGGCGTAGCTTGAAGTGTCGCAGAAGGCAGTCGGCCGATTTGCACTAGAAGTCTATGGTCAGATGATGAATGAGGCATTGAGAGCAATATAGGGTTGCAGTCTTTTGAAGCCAGAGAAGTGCAAAGTAAAATATGGCTTGAGGAAAGGCTCGGCAACTTGGCCGATAAGAAATTGGCAAATATGGTACGCAGGTAGCTGTATCCTAAAAGGAGGGACCCTCAACGGAGGAAGCGGAGGAAAATGTGGGAAGATAGTATTGTTACTGGAGGAAGACGAAGCGAGCAGTTGTACGTGACCCTGTGGTTCCAGATCTGACGACGAAGAAGCTGTGTTTGGGTTTCGCCTGCGCCAGTTCTCCCACGGCCGCTGTGTAAACAGGCCGTGTCTAGATTGCCGTCCGACGTTATTATAAGCAGTCCACCACATTGACGTCCACCGGCGTTTTGTAACAAAATTACCGCGTGTGGCAGTGCCTCGCTGTAGATAAGGTAAAGCTAGGCAGCCTGACCTAAACATAACATAATGTGACCGAACGCACACAAAGAAATCATTTAAAACACCAAACCTTACATGAGCCATAAAAATTATAGTCTAATTACAAGATAAAAACAAACCGATGTAATGACGTAATTGGAGCGATCGAACAACGCGAAGACCGGCACAGATGAACAATCTTTTGAGCAAGTTTCTAACTTATCTGGTGGGCATATAGCAGTAATGTTTTAGTGGAGTACTTTGTGGCACCTTATTATAAGTACTGAGTGTGTTTGTTGACTACGTACTGAAAGCATTGGATATAAAAAGTCGAAAAAGTGTAATTGATAGGTCTCGAACCACTGTCCTTGTGATCAAGAAGCTAGGACAGTTCCTCTACACTACAACGGCAGACGCTTCGGCCGGTGCTAGCTTAATCTGAACTATTCGAATGTCGTCGGGCGATGCTCTAGCCATTCCTGCAGCGATCAGCTAGAGTGCCGTCAGCACTCTAGACTCTAGACAATGTAAATAGATCGCTCATCAACTTCAAGCATGGTTCGCGTCACTCGTCCTGCCGCCACGTAACGGTATATTGAAGTGGCAAACAAACTATCAGGACCGTCAAAGAGAAGGTGAACGAAACCAAGACTTTTATGCGGGCGCAAAGGATGGGAGGGCACTGAGGATGGAAGTCAATAGGGTCTGTTAAGTAGGTAAACGAGGGGCCAAGAGGGAACATTTTCAGCGTAATATAAAGGGAGCACGCGTTGTTATTTAAAGCTGGAGCTGGCTTTTTGAAGACGAGAAACTACTAGAGTAAATATGTTTCATTCGAAAAGGCGTTTGAGAGCCGCGGAAAAGATACGGAAACATCCGAGAACATAGTAAAGTATCCATCCAGCCCGAAATAGAAGGAAAGTGAACCTTCCTGAAGCCCTCGGTTTTACAGCCGAGGAAAGAATTAACTGGTCCGTAGTGGCGATAAGCAAGAGGCTATTATAGTATAAATGAAAGAAAAAAAAAACGAAGCGAATGGCCTGATTGAAGGCATAATGCATAGTTAGTTTCACGGCATAATCTAAAATAAAGTATGGGTAGAAGTTAAAAACTATAAGCGGCAGTGGTTGCTCTGCTTACGCAGGCGAGATTAACAATTGCCTTTTCCCGTATTCCGAGGAAAATCCTTTAGCCATAATTCTCACCATCAGCTTCAACCCTGCAACCCACGACCTGACTTGCGTATGCTGGCACAGAACGTACTAGTCGTACCGATCAATACCTGGAATGCATCGATAGGTTCAATGGGTTCGATCAGTTAGCTATGTAGACATCACCGTACACAAATAATCCAGACTGGACCTACATTTCTTCGGCTCGAATGTATTTTCACAGCAGATGGTTCGTAGCCTAGACTGCATCCGTCAGGGGTGCTAATGAAAAGGTGCTGGCAACGCTTAGGCCGGTGGGCCTACCATCGCGGATCTCGCAAAACGTCGAGTTTAACACGCAAGTGTTTTATTCCCGGATACACAAAGATTTGACTGACGTCATATCCGTCACGTAAGTGACGCCGGTACAACGAAGCAAGCGGCCTGTAAAGGGTGCACCTCTGCACACAGGGTCTTCTTGCGGGGAAGCAACATTTAGTACTAAAGAGTACGTTTTACTTAGGGTTGTTTGTTTTCGGGTTTTATATATTAGCACAAAAGTGTTTTGTGCCGGGATACACCAAGATTTCACCGACATCATATCCGTCATGGAAATAACGCCAGTATGCCTTTGCCGAAGGAACCCGGCAGCAGGACGTCGCTCGCCAAGCACACCTACGAGAGAGCCGCCGACCCGCAAATCATGATCAGCTGCAGATTGCGCTGCACGTTTAAATTTCGTGTTTTAGCGATTCCTATGACAGAAATCAACCACATTTTTTCCTGTAGTTATTGTTCTGCGGGTCTGTGTACAGACTGAGTGTGCTCAGAATTTCCATAACACAATCGTAACAAATGTTGTAATTGCGATGTTTCAGATAGTAGGCTTAAAGGGGCCCTGAAAGGCGTTTTGAGCACACTAAATTGACTAGTCCAATCGTTAGATTGGGTCGTCAACATCACGTGTGCCAAGTATTACTCTTTTACGCGCAGCGGAAAGCTCACACTTTTGTTGCAAAGTTTGTCGCTTTTTTCTCACCCTTCCCTTCGTGTTTTTGGACGCCGCCATCTTCACATGTCTACATCATCGATTCCCAGATGTTCGTCATGAGCTAGACATCCTGCTATTGGGCGGCGTTTTCACGCACTTCCGGCAAAGAGATGAGTCGTCTGCTCAGCGTCGGCTCGCCGGCTGATCTGCCAGCGGAGTGCTTGGATATTTTACGACAAACGAAACAAGTGTAAACAAACGCTTAACCGTTTGTATTGAATGTCACAGAGCGATAACACGACATGGATATTGTCTTACTTGAGTACGTTCTATAAAGAAAGCGTTGAAGCCCCGTTCCACTTCTTTCTTGCAATCGCAGAGAACGCCCTGAGCCGAATGCCCGGGTTTGACGCTTACATTTTATTCAACTTCCCAACAATCCAGAGATGCGTTTCGAACAAACACAACGTCACAACATGCGTTGCAAGTCCGAATCGCGATTGGCAGACGATGGGTTGCCTCCTCCTGCCCCTCGTAAATTCGGCACTCACCTCGCGCGCGGTTTGCGGGGACGAACAGCAAGTCACTTAACTCTGGCGCACAAGCCGAGATGGCTTTTAGCCACGCCCACTGCACATACCCCATGCGAGGTTGAGTCGTACGCCGCTTGAGAAAGATAATCCAGACCATGGGAAGCACTATCCACCCGCAGAAGCACAACGTCGCATTGCATCGCGATACAAAGGCGTCCACAACACACACACCATCGCCTCCTGTAATGCCAAACGCATCTCGCACTTCCAAATGGGAGGGAGTAGTATGCCTGCAGTGCCCGTATGCCGCGAGGTGGGGCCCCCAGCTGGACCGGGATCACGCAACCGTAACTGACTTCTAGAGCGGTTTGTGCCTTGTTGCCAGGGCAACCGATGTTTGATATTGTCAAAGAAATGGTGCTCGCTCCAGCGCTAGAAAGCTCAGAGCCGCGGCGGAACATGTTTTGCCAACGTTGCCGCTCTCCACCACGCGTCGCCCCAAGCTGAACTGGACTTTTGTGCACGGGTTCTGTATCGGTGTAAAATGTGTTTTTCACATGCCGCCGGCAGGAATTACCACCGCCACAAAATAAGACCCGGCACCAGCGGGGCCACATCTGATACGGCGCTTTTTGGATAAACAGTGCGCGGTGCATGAAAGGGACCGAGCGCACGATCCACCCCGAGCGGCTGCGAGTTCGCCGCCGATTAAAAGTCACGTGCTGCACTGCAGCAACGCACACCGCGAAAGGGCGAGGCCAGGCCACCGCACACATGCGGCCAGATTTTTCGTTCGCTTTTCCAGCCTTGATCGGAGTGCGGAATTCATGGTGTCAACAAAACTTGCCCGTAGCAGACGGTAGTGTGAGCAGCGCAATAGCGGAAGTACGTCACCGCCGAGGAGCGCAGCATCATTGGAGGGAAGGCTAGCTCGCCGTCAACAGCGGAGAGTAAGCTGAAAGGAGGAGAAAACGCGGCGCGACGATAATGCGCGGTTTTTGATTTACGATTTCTCAGCTAATACTCATCGCTTTAACAAAATTCTTGCGGGAGGAGATTGCTAATACATTGCTTTATTTGGTTACATGTACATCCACGCATCGGCGGAAGGTATTCCAGGACCCCTTTAAATAAATAAACTTAACGATGTCCAGCTTTCGTAATCGTCGCGCTTCGCCCAAAAATGAAACTCCGCGTTAACCAAATCTCGTGAACAATCTTCCTACATTTGAAATTCATTGACATTGGCACATTATGCGCATGTTTCAAAGTCGGCACTACGGCCGACTCTCAAGTTCCTTTATCTCTAGTTCCGTTTCAAGTATTTATTCTGATAGCGGCCGACAAGCACGGAGAAGACGAAGAAGAAGGGTCCAGGGGAGAGAAAGCCTTCCTGGACTCCCCGCGGGCGCCTTCCCATACGCTATCATCTGCCTTCGGTGGCCCAATAAAACAGCTCATTTATAATTCCATTTCCGCGCCGTGTTCTTTCTCGTATTGATTTCCGGCTCGCTCGGCGATTCAATACGTTTGCCGCCTCAAAAAGCCCTCACCGGCGGGTCTTAATGGCTTCGGCAACAGCGAGGCGGCCGGTAGGGTCAGCGGCGCATGTTCCAAAGCCGGCCGCTTTTACCCGGCGTTATTTGCGCATTCTTGTCCCTTCTTTATTCTCATTCCCCTCCGCTTCCGGGCCGCTTTTACTCAGCGTTAGTTGCGCATTCTTGTCGCTTTTTTTTTTCTTTTTCACCTTCCGGCACCGTAGATGTCCGGTTGCCAATATCGCCGCTTGGAAGCGCTCTGCTAGGCCTTCGCAACGGGGGTTCGCAATGCTACTTTGAAGCGGAGGACGAAAGTTACTGGTTAGCTTTGGTTTGTGAGTGGTTGGTTACTTTGCCCAGTGATACGTTGGTTATTGTGCTCGCAAGGAGAAGAATGGGAAGTGATGTACCGGACAAAGGAACGGTACTCACGAACGTCGTTACGCGCGGTTTTCGGGTGTTCAGTTCAGGAATGTATTGAACCGGCTTGCCCAACTTCCAACTTTAGTTTACATTTTGAGAATCGTTATTTTACCTACAAAAAGTTTTCTTATTTTTTAAGGACACCAAAGTCAATCTTTTTTTGAGGTCCTGTTCTGTTAAACCCAACCGACATGTTATTGCCCTAGTCGGCGCGATTGGGAAACCTTAATTTATTTATAATACTCGGATGAAGCCGAGACTATAGCCACTTCAATAACCCTGACGGTGACGTCAGCGTGGTTCGCAACTCCGTTTGATGATAACAGAGTCTTTCAAATACTGAAGGACTCTGGTGATACCATGACCTTTACTTTTTGAGTTATTTTTCAGACGGTGTATGATTACTACCGCTTCGAGTTTTTGAGGAGTGCAGCTCATATTTGATACACCTGCCTGGAACCTGCGATATGCCACCTTGAGCAATGCCAGGAGTGCCACCGCGGCTGATTCAAAGAAATCGCGCAAGGAAAGGACGAACGTAAAGTCGTCCACAGGCTCAGCTAGAACAACGCTTTAACCACTTATTGTCTTTTCCTGCTTCGGTGTGAGGTAATTCAGTTACAACTGCTGCATTTATTTCAAGTTTAAGGGGGCCCTCAAGTCCTCCACCTTCGTTTGCGCAGTTTTTTGTGGGAACTTTTAAGACATTCGGCGCTAAAGTCAAGTGATGTTTCAGCTAAGCTTGTGGAAGAATGTACACCTTTCGCCATAGAATGGGCGAATAAATTGTGAGAAATCGGCTCGTGTAATGAATCAGATTTCTCTTAACTTTAATGTAATTAAGGGTCGCAAAAAGGTGCCGCTGCGATCAAGGTATCGTGGCTCTGCACCCTTTTTCGGGAATTCGTATACCATGCGCTGTGAGGCAGCATTTTAGATGGAGGCGCGTTCTTTCTCTCTCTCTCTCTCTACACTTCTTCGGGTATGTGCCCATGTCGGCGAGCTTCACTCGAATTGCGGACGCCATCAAAGCTTGTGCGGTTTAAGATGGGCACCTGAAAGCGTCATAATAACACACTTGTTTGTATGTATTTTCCTCCTTGGACAATTGCCACCGTCAGGACTATGTTAAGGTTCAATGTTTGGCAGCCCTAACGCTAAGCCTAACGACCTGTAAAACAAAACTCACTGTGCGTCAAGCTGTGTGCACCGGTTGATGACGTTGGAGCTCGAATCGTAACGTTCATCCCCTGTCTCCACGCCGACAGCAGTTATACTGCATCATTAGTAGTGTGACGCCATTTTTAAGACTTCAACCTACACCTGCGAAATTAAAAAAGTAGGCTAGAAGTTCTCTCACACACACACAAAAAAAATATTCCCGCTAGTTGGACGTTTCTCTTCACAGTAGGACAATTGAGGGGGTCGGGCTTATTCTCCATGTCCCCCCACTACAGCAATATGCACAGCCCAGGAGTATCACAACTAGAATGTGAGAAAGGCATCAAAACCCGCCGCTGTGGCTCAGTGGCTAAGCAGATGCCCGGCTCAGGGCAAGGTCACGGATTCGATTCCAGGTTGCAGCGGTTCTCTTTTTTGATGGAGCCGGGTAAAGTCTCCGCGTGTCGAGATTTCAATGTCTCAGTTTGCGTAGCGCTAACGTTACGGCTAAGCTCGTACCTCATGTGCAGCTTCGACCCGTTAAAGTTGGATTTCATAAAGGGACTATCTAGGGAGTTGTCTCGTCGCGTACGGTAATTTAACGCCCAACATCTTGACGGCACCTTAAGTGCTACGCTTGCCCGGTGAATCGCTTAATGCGATTACAGCAAGTAAGTCACATGTCAAGTCGTTTTATGATCGCTGACAAGCATTGTTTTCACGATAAAACTGCCAGCACGTTATGTTACTTCCAATAGATGATGTAACGTCGTAAAACCACAGGGAAAATGGCAGCATCTCCACTCTGTGGATGATGGCGAGTGTGCGGAGTACAGGAACTCGAAATGACATCCAAGTTGCGCTCCGAGTGACATCCGATTTCGCTCCGACTCATTCGATTTGAGCCATGAGTTGCACCTTAATTATTCCCGAAATGAAACTAGAACTCACGGCTCAAATCGAATATCGCTTGGTTTTCGCTTGATGGTGGGGTGCGTACGGATGGACAACGACGGACATTGGGAGGTCCTAAGGTACTCCTCACCGTTACATGCGAGGGAGTAAGCCGTTTGACTGTCGGCTACTAACTCACGGTCATGGCCCAATTGGTAAGGCGACTGATACTAACTCTGTCTGGTCTACCAGACAAAGGCTCGAGTCCTACCGGTGTGTGTGTGTGATTTCTTTGTGATTGTAAATGCTATGCGCACGGACGCGGACGGACATTGTGTGGTCCTAAGGTACTCCGCCCCTATTAAATTATGCGGGTCCGATAGGCGTGCTTTTGATAATAAGACGCTTTGCTCTTATGTCCACCGCTTTTTCACTCACTCACTCACTCACTCACTCACTCACTCACTCACTCACTCACTCACTCACTCACTCACTCACTCACTCACTCACTCACTCACTCACTCACCCCCCGCGTGTGATCATTTTTTACTTCCTCGTTTCTTCCTGCTGCATATTTTAGCTGATTCGGAAATAATGGTCCTGGCACAAAACCTGCTCGTCGCATTTGCATGTGAAAGCCCGCCACCGGCGCACCGATTCGAAAGCCAGAAAGAAAGCCAGACTTCGGGGGCGCGCGAGAACATGCTTTTAACGGCTTAAAATAAGGTGCACGGCCTACACAAACAAAACAATTCCGGAACCCGGTCTCACCAAACGTAAAGAGAAACCGATATGGATCTCCAAAAAGAAAGGCTGGTGTGGAGGCTACATAGGCAATGAAAATGAAATCCAGGATAATAACAATAAGTCGCTTTGAAAGGAAGGTGCGAAGCTTCGTATATTACTCTACCATGGTAGACTACGACGCAAGACGGAAACTCCAGAAAAACTAAAAAAAAAAAAAAAAAAAATTCACGGATGTCCACGAAATGAATCATGACGAGTGGGCGAAGCACTGGGGATCGTACAGTAAATCATCCGCGAGAGTGCTTACGGCTGCCAAAACGATTTCCAATTAGATCCAATCCAGTACAATTCAATTTAATACAATCCAATCCAATTCATTTCAATCGAATCCAGTCCAATCCAAATACAATTCAATTCAATCCAATCCGATCCAATGCTCCTCGCGCATGCGCACACGGCTCTCAAGGAGCACTCCCTCTCTCTCTCTCTAACCTTTTGGGAACCTTTATTTTGTTCTTGTTCACCTTTTCTGAATCTTTTGTTCACAGATGGTTCGATTTGCACGGTGCTGTGCGTCTCTCTCTCTCTCTCTCTCTTGCTTGCACTTGTGGAATACCTTAAACCTGGACATTAAATCTCATTCTGTCACACCCTTAAAAAAAAAACTGAAACTCTACCTATTGTCTTCATTACAGTGATGTGACGTGTCTTATTGTAGTTTTCTTCCCATTGTCACAGCTGATTTTTTGAATATTTGTTCAGTACTCTTTTCTATTATGTTTACCAGTGTTGTCATTGTAATTTTATAGTCATTTTGTTAATTTGTATAGGAGGTCCCGCTTGCGGTTTTCATAACCATGGGACCTCCTCCTGTATATAATGTGTACCCATATCATGTTGGTTTAATAAAACTTTTTTTCAATTCAATTCAATTCAACCTTTTGTGAACTTTTTATTTTGTCCTTGTTAACCTTTTGTGAACCTTTCTTCCACAGATGTTTCGATTTACACGGTGCCGTGCCGTGAGCAGGGACGCCGGAGAAGCCTCGGCCTTAAGGTGCTTCGCCCCTAAAAGGAACATAACACGGCGGCTGGGTACAGCCGAAGGGTTTCAGTGCTCCTTCAGGAAGTCACCGGGAGAGAAGGGGCTTACCGGTCGAGAAGGCGGAGCAAGAGGGCAACACAAAGGTGAGTCGGCGTGGGGTCACAGCCGAGATCGATAATCGATCTGGTGAGATTCAATTTGGTCCGGCGCCGACTGAGCAAGTGGAGGCGCCGAGAGACGATTAGAAGATGTTGTTCAAATACCCAGAAACGAGTCGTCCGCTGAGAGACCGGGAATCGCAATAAGGTAGAAGGGGAAAAAAAGGAGGACGACGGAACAGGTATTATCGTGATAGCCCGTGCTGCGGTGATCGGAACCCGTATAAGCTTGTTTCTGCTCTGAGTGCTTTGCCCGGACTGCGATTACATATTCCGGAAACGATTGCGGTAACGGTTCGAGTCGTTTAATACAGCGTCGCAAGGAAGAGTTCGTGAGAAAGATAGAGAAACATAGAGCTGAGGAGAAAGAGAGAGAGCGGGAGAGCCCGTACTTATTACAGCGGCCAAGGGTTGAAACAAAAAGCTGGGTTGCATATTGTAACTGAATTGCTCGGTTTTTGTTTACTGTTGGGAAGATAACGGAGGTGTATAGAAGGAGATGAACAGAGCCTCCATGAAGGTAGAAAGAGATGAGAAAAGAAACTCATGGGGACTGATGGTGATGATGATGGTGGTGGGGATGACGATGATGATGATGAGGAGGACGAGGAGGAGGGGGAGGAGGGAGGGAGGGGGGGAGGAGGAGGGCTATGTGGTAGAGGGTATACTAGGATGGGCAGTGTTTGCGGTAGTGTTTGCGACTTCCATGGGTAAATGTATTGGTTGTGAAAAGACCTTTAATCTGTAGAGTCTTCAGTAAGTCGGTCGTCGGGTGGCAGGAGGATATACGGCGGGAGAGGTGATAGGGTGCGAGGATGCCGGGGCAAATGCGGTAGAAGAGCATTTACCGTTACACGAAAGTCGGAAGGAGCGGGAGCAACACGAGAATGTGAAGGGCAGGAAGGGCCATACCGGCAGCACCGTAATGACCACACGCCTCTTCAAAGTCGGCCACTATTTTTTTCTCCCACCGCTTGCCCTCCCAGCGTTTCTCTTGCATTTGGATTTTTAAACATGTTGTGAACACTGCACTTAAACGTTGAATTCTTATGCGGCATCGTGTCCTTACAGTACCAAATTTGCATACCCCGTCTCGAAAGGTGGGCGTTGAGGTTCTACCCATGTAAGAAAAACAAAAATCAAACTACTACAACCATTACTACTACTACAACAGACCAAAGTCGTTGGAAGGGTTGCCAAACCGAGCCTATGAGACAAAGCAATGTGGGAGATACATTTCGACTCGCGAATAACACGCGGGAAAACTATCCTTGGACGACAATAAAGACTTCCGCGGCAGTTCACCAGCTCAACCGGCATCGTGGTCAACAAAGGGTCGCTTCGCCAACACGTAATGCACTCTGTTGGAGGTAAACAAATACGTACAGTTCTGGAAGAGCGGAAGCTTCGGGAGCGCATACGAAATATACCGTTTGGCTCCGCCGCGCGAACGACTATAAAAACAACATCAACGGTCAAAGAGCAACGCCTTGCGGCACTCCAGGGTCACTGTTTTCTTTGAGGGGTAAGATGGCATTGTCCGTCACGACGTGCCGCCCGACAAAGGGGCAGTAACAGAACACAAACCCAGCACAACCGGGTTTCGGGAAAGAGAAAAAATAAAAACGTTGTACAATGGCAGACGACAACGTGACGGAGCAAAACAGGCATAAGAAATAGAGAGTGCGACAATGAAGCGGGAAAAAAGGAAAAACATCATAGAGGGGGAAAACTTTGAGCTTCAGAGCACGTCACGCCCTCTGGCGACATTTCCACGGCGACAAGGATAGCGCCCACCGAAGGAAAAACATCGTCAACTCGACCGGGGAGCCTGGTCTGTTAAGAAAGTGGATGGGCAGGCCATAACGAGTTAGAAAAGTTGAAAACCACCCTGCATTGAAAGGTTGAGAGGTAATAGGTGCGGCGTCACACTCTTAGGCGATGCCTCTCTTGTTTTTGCCTCGCTAAAGCCCGCAACAACCAATAACTACCGTAAACACCGCTCTATAGTATTAGGTCAGCGTAGAGGTGGCTCGCGCGATTGGTATGTGCACACTGTTGTTGGCGTGGGGACCCTGTAGTTCGTCACGTAGCCGCGGTTCCAATGAAGCTGCGGTACCGACGACGAGGCAGAAAATATAACAGCCGACTGTGACAGCAAGGCGGATGAGAAAAAGAGGAAAAGTCACCGTCGTGACAAATGACGTTCTCGTCGGCCGCGAGGCAGTGAACGTGACGGGCAACACCGATAAAAACTAGCGCGCCGTATTGAGGGTTTCGGCCTAAAGAGGAGAATGGAGGGAGGCATTGACGCGGACTCATCGATTAAACGTATTTCTCGACCGGCCGAGAAAGGGTGGAAGGTCAACATCGAAGCGTGCAGGTGACATTTTCACAAAAAAAAAAAAAAGATGTGTGATTACAACGCATATAGAAAAGTTCGGCCTGCTTCTTCTTAGTGCTCATGTTAATGCTTTTTTAACTCGAAAGTCTTAGCTACAAAACGGCTCCAAACATGAATGATACGAATATGTACACCGCACTAAATAGAAATAAATAAATAAAAGCATTGGCGAAGCTTGCAGTAGTGTAGCAAGGCTGGGAAAACCGCGGATCTTGGGGTCCACCTAGCTTCTTCCGGTTTGGCTAAGTTTTGCTAGGTTTTGTTAGGCTTTGGTAAAACTTGCTAGGTTTTGTGATATTCTTACTAGGATGAGATAAGTATTGAGCGGTGAGGCCAAATTTAGCCGGATTTCGCAAGGCCGTTCCGGTCGATCCCCCACCCTGACAGCGGATCCCAAAGGGGTGGATGCCAGGTCGGCCCCCCAGCTCCACTATTTCTTCAGCCTTACACCACTAGCGCAAGCTGCGCCATTGTTTTGCGTTTTAGTCGCCCAAGAAAGCATATCACCTTTAAAATGCTACAGTAACGAGGGTGCATACGCATATGCCCGTTGTGCTCACACTCGAAGAGGCGCGAAAGCTGGCTTCACTGCTAGAATACCCTACCGGCTGTGGTGCACCCTTTACAGGCGGCGCATTTTTTTTTTCTTGCTATTTTTTTGCTAGCGCCATTGGACCAAGCTCAAGCTTAAACGGCTTCACTGTCAAAACGCGTTTGTGTTCGTGTGGTATCTGATCCCGGGTCAATAGAGCATGAGGCAAGCACACTGCTACTGCGCCCACCCCGCAAGCTGCCAGAGGGGGAAAGAGAAGAAGCACGATGCATTCCGCGTGACAGATGAACGGGACGGCACGTGAGTAGAACAGCCGCACGCGGAGGAGGGCTCTGACAACGCGGAAGCTGCCGTGTTAACTGCGGTTTACTCTGCCTGTCAGAGTAATTCTCGCCGAAAGACGCGGAAATGAAAGCGATAGAAGAGACGCAAGCGCGGTGTAGCAGTAAAGACGTCTGTAATAATCGCTAGACTTTCGCATTCGAAGCACTTAAGTAGACTTAGGTTTCGCATGAGAAAAAGACGGGGCATTTCGGGAAACTTTTAGCGTCACTACGCAGAGCCACGTCGATCTGTCGTAGAAGAGACCAGCACGACAGAGTGGAGAAGGCACGTGGAGAGAGCTGCCTTCCCAACGGTGCTGCCCGCCTGTTCGCCGCCTCGACGGGTCTCGCGGCTCCCGCCAACACCAGAAAGCGTTGTTGAACGGAGTCTGTGCAGGACGACAAAAGAGGAAGTCCTTGAAAGGCATTTTCATCTTGTAAAGCCCCAATTTGGCGAGGAAGCGCGATCCGATGCTCACGCATTCTTAAAACTCCACCAACGAATATAAAAGAATCTTTGTAATTATATTTTGCTTGCCTAGTTATGTCCCATGAAGAATGTAACAAGCAAGCAACAACGATTTGAGAAATACAGGAGCGGAAGTCCTTGGGTAGTAGTACAACTTTTATTGAAACCGGAGACCACTGGTCTAGACAGGGGAGGGAATGGGGAGAGGGTAGCAAAAACACTGGCACAGTAACCGCATTTCACTGCGTAACTTCTTGTTCACGCTTATGAGGGTTCAGTTCTTTTCAGGTTCACGCTTGAAATGACTCCATCCCAACTGGTGGGCCAGACAAAATAGTCCATCGTAGGTAGGACCGGTGAGGTCTCCGCTCAGACAACTCGCGCCAGACCGCTCTTGGGAGAATAAAGTGCTATTTGGTGGATTAATTCTGGGTCAAGTTGTTGGGGAACAGGGCGCAGTTGTGGTGCCGTGAATGTTCGGTGTTTGCCAAAAGTAGGATATGACCACACGAGATGAGCGAGGCTTGCTGAGGTGCTTGTGTGACAGTATGGGCATCTTGGAGGCAAATGGGGAGGGTACCATGTATGGTGAATTTCGGGTGTGTAGGCTGCGTCGGTGAGAAGGTTGTTCACAAAGATTTCACTGGGGCGCGGCAGCGGTGGTAAAGCGCTCAAATATCCTGCTGGAGTTCTGTTTTTCAGCAGGTCTATTCGGTCCTTCTTATACCAGTGGAGTCGCAAGGACGCTGCAGAGCTGTATAACTGAACATTTTCCTTCTGAAGCAGCATCTAAAGGGACACTTGCAAAACTTTCGACCAAAAGTGGTTTCCGAATGTCAACCTTGCGTTTCGTTTTACATTTCCTCCAAGTTTTCCGTGAAGTCACACCAGTACCGCGAGGTTATATTAACAGTTCCTGGATTATTCCCAGTTTGTGGGGCAGCTATTTACTAAAGAAGAAACCAAAGATAAATAACGAAGGAAACTGAAGATGGCCGAATATCCTCCTGCCTCGGTGCAAATGAATTCAAAATGCGACAGCATTTGAGCCGCCACTGCTACGGAACTCCTCTCCGTCTTCCCTCTTCTTTCACCCTTTTCAATGCGTTTTCTTCTCTCTCTCCCTTACCATCTGCCCCTCTTCCGTTTTCTCCTTCATTCACCCTCTTCAATGCGTTTTCTTCTCTCTCTCCCTTACCATCTGCCCCTCTTCCGTTTTCTCCTTCACTTCCTTTTCCCCAAAACAGTGCAACAGTGCTTAAAAACGAAAACAGTAAAAGAAGACACAGACACGAGCGCTGAGCAATCTTTATTGCGTTCGGAAAGGGTCAGTCGATGCTCAGCGCTTCTGTCTGTGTCTTCGTTTAGTCTTCGTTTAAGCGCTGTTTCACTGTTTAACGATGAACCAACGAGTCCAAACCCAAACGTTAATTCCTTCTCCTCCTTCCACTACGTTCGTCTTTTCACCCCCATCTCTCTCCCACTCCCCTCTGTCTATCCTAATCTCCCTTCTTCTTCCTTCTCACCACACTCTCTTCCGTCCCCCTCTTTTTCCTCCCTTTCCTCTATTCTATTCTCCATCTTCGCATTTCCCATCGCCTCCTCTCTCCCTCTCTCTCTATCCAGCTCCCTCACCTTTCTTCGGGTCCCGTGTTCCACCCGTGCTGTCATGTAACCTGCCGGTGACAGACAGACAGACAGACAGATGGATGGATGGACGGGCAGACAGACAGACAGACAGACAGACAGACAGACAGACAGACAGACAGACAGACAGACAGACAGACAGACAGACAGACAGATAGACAGACAGACAGACAGACAGACAGACAAGTTTTCGTGTTTATCCAACCCAAGAAACACAGTTGCCTTTAAAATACCAAGAAACTACTGAGCGAAAGCAACTGCAATCAAGCCTTGAGATTAAGAAACAAGCACTCGAGATCCGGGAAACCTAGAGAGGGAACCTCATTAAAAGTGGTTTTAATGGAGTTTCTGCAACAAACGACAAGGTTACACGAAACAGCGAATAGCCTGCTATGCCGTCATAAGACGATGTACCATGGAAGGCTTTCCTTGGAAGGCTTACCATGGAAGGAAGACGATGTACCATGGAAGGCTTTCAGGCACACCTCTAAGATGGCCGCCCGCAAAGATAAAAAAATGCAACGGAAAAGGCGGCACGAATAATTAATTCAAGCGGCGGGCTATTTAAATTTAAACGGAGCACACCAGCCAAACCGCGCCATGCAGTATCTATGGCACGAGCTTCCGCCCGGAGCTGGGATGAGAAATTAAGAACAACGAGGTTTCTCTCGGTCGCGACACACCGCACGAATACCCGGACGAAGGCGGAGGATGACTGGAAGAGGCTGGGGGGCAGAGAGGGGGGAGGGAGGGAGATGGAGGGGTTGAATATTTTATTTTCGATGAGCAGGAAAGGCGGCTATGAATAAGCAATTATAACTCGCGGAAGCCTAAAAGAAGGCCCGTTGCAACGCGACCAGGAACGGAATTAATGAAATCCGGAGAGCCGGTGGGTTGCAGTTGGCCACACGGAGGAGTTTTAGAATTAGAGGGACGTTACAGAAGAACGGGCTTGTTTGTTGCTTGTCCGTGACGTGCACAATGAGGGCGGTTGACGAGGACATTACGGCTTCACGTGCCTGTGCCGTTGTAAACTCGGCTAGTGGCTCGGCTGGTGTAATGTGCGGCGCAGCGAACGAGTTTAGTTCCACTCGTATTGAGAACGAAGCGCCTTTTGCAAGCCGCTGCCAGTCCTGAGGGCCATAAAGGTGGAACAAAAAACAGGATAAATTGGAGGCCAGCGGCGCTGCTGTAAAGCTGTGATGAAGTACACGTAAGGCCTAACTGCTTCGCTGGCGGAATTGCTCGTGCGAGGGGACTGGTTAGACGGTCATGTAGCTGCGCAGGCGCTGTTGTTGCTCAGCCAGCAGCTATGTTGGAGCGCAGCGCGAAGCGGTCGGGTGCTGCCACAGAGTTTCATACTTCTGCAGTGGGCGTAGATAGGCTGGTGATGATGTTAATGATGATGATGACGACGACGACGACGATGATGATGATGATATACTAGAGTGGCTTCTTTTTTTGTCTCGAGGCCAAAATCAACAAAAAAGGGTAACATTTTTTTCTTGTTCATTGTGCATGAAGCTTTACATATTCACTGACAAATATTTTTGGAGGTGCAATTTTATAATAACAGAACAAATTTAATGAAGATTGTACTGTAATATTGTTGCTTTTCTGTAGCCAGAGCCAACTTTTCAGCCTGTTCATGAGCCATGCCAAGGACAAGTGGAACGTGCCCGCCCGGTACATGACGGAGCGCTCGCCAAAGCACGCCTCCCCTAGACAGTGGCGCCAGATTTCTCTCTAGTATAATTTATTATGAAACTCTATGGGAGCTCCGTTCGTTGGACAACGAAATAAAGTTTCTTACAATATACACTAGAGAGGAATCTGGCGCTAGCGTCTATGCGGCTCACATCAAGGCCATCTGTGTAGTCATAGACCGCCGTTACATCATGCACTTGCCTTAGTTTCATCATTCGCTTGGACTGAAATGCTTTAGTGGCCGTATATTTCAACACAGTGCCACAAAAATGCAAAGAATACTATGGTATTATATAAGTGGAAAATAAAACAGGCTGTTGTAAAGCTAAGTAAAAAGGAAGTAAAGTGTTTTTGCAGGAACGCTTGTGCCTACTGCTTGTGCCTACTGCAGGCCAAGGTGCAGTAGTTAACAACAATGTCAATATTTTTTTTTGGGGGGGGGGACTTATTAAAGACTATTATTTCACTAATTTTACCATTATTTCAGATAATTGTTTGAAGAGTTTGGGAAGCCTTTTTAATGTGTCTATGAAAACGTTGTCTTCGTAGTGAACCGGTGCACCGAACGTCAACTATTGTTTAACAAAACTTGTTGCTGAGAGAGTTGGTTCATTCTTGAAAAAAAAAAAGAAAACGTGGCGTTAAACAATCGCGTACGAAAGAAGATAGGACCGATACAGGCGCCCGTATCTGTCGTATCGTGCCTTCGTCTAAGTACGTTTTGATTCTTTTTTTCCGTCAGCTACAACTTTCGCGGCGTCATATCACCCGCTCAATCATACGTGCTTGGACTGCGGCATGAGCAATGTCAGCTGCAATCACGCACTGCCTGCTGTTTCACGGAACACGAATACCACAGAACAGGGAGGATTTCGGCTTTCTCGTAGCTCGCAGACGTGTTAATGCACAGTGAAGAAAGCAAATCACCAAAACCACTTAAGAATCCAATTGTCATGCCAAGCCCAAGCCAAAAGCGAGCGTATTCCTATAAACCCCCACGACGACATGGAGTATAATTACTAAGAAACTCTATGGACGACGACACTATTCTTGATGAAAACTCATCCTTTGGAAGGCGCCATTTTTGGCTAAGAAGTCTTCTATTTCATTGGCTGGTGCCCTGACCGCTAACGTATCAACCAAAGTGGCGAAAATGCTGTACATTAGGCGGCATCAGGAAACCCAGAAAAGTTTTACTAGACTTAAAATAGAAATCAGTTTGTTCTATTCTGGCTCATACTTTATGCTCGGCGGAGGAGAGACGTGTGACTCTCTTTGCATTTTAAATGGTCGTATGGGTCATCAGAAACGATAAAATGTTTTCTTGAATTGCATACCTTGACTTAACGGAGGAAAACATAGGCGAAAGAAAGGAATTTTCTTGGTACTCTGCAGAGGATACTAGCCATACGCCACGCAAGAAGCGCGATGGTATGAATCGTCACTTTATTTATTGCGGGAAATCGTTTGTTTGTTCGAGGTGGAGGTAGGAGCAGGGAGAGATGTGCCGGGGCCCACACTGAAATCAAAGGGACCTTGCAACACTTTCGAAGGCGCTTTCACCCTTTCCTTCGCGTCTCGAACCACTGCGAAATATATATATTTGCTCGTCGCACCAGATACGCCTTCCGTTGCTGCTTTGTTTCTGTGGCTTTATTTTTAAAGTTGCTATCGAAAAGCGTTCATTGCTGCAACTGAAGGAAAACCGGTCAACAGCAAGTACATGGCCTCAGTGACGTAATTCGGGTCGTCGAAGAACGTCAAGACCGGGAAAGAGAGAAAAGTCTTTTGAGCGAGTTTCCAAGTTATCTGATGTTCATAGAGCAGTGATTTTTGCCTGAGGTACTTTGCGACCCCCTAATCTAAGTAGAGGGTCAGTAGGGTGACTATACGTTCTGCAAGCATTCCAGATTTCAAAAAAAAGTTGAAAAAAGTGTTGCCGGGTCCCTTTAAGTTTTTCTCTTGTTTCTGCTAGAATTGGATTACTGATCGTAGCAAATTACAGAAATGTTCCATATACCCTCTTCTTTCTGGTTGGCAAGCAAAGCGCTTGGACAGCCA
This sequence comes from Haemaphysalis longicornis, assembly GCF_048455015.1. Lineage (NCBI taxonomy): Eukaryota > Metazoa > Arthropoda > Arachnida > Ixodida > Ixodidae > Haemaphysalis > Haemaphysalis longicornis. The sequence goes on along the minus strand of NW_027526225.1, from coordinate 20,813,127 downwards.
AAATTACGGGCAGTAAACCCTAATAAAACAAGGTCTTCGAGACAACAAAAAGACTCCGTTATAAGCGCTACTTTGTTAAGAGCAGGAATTGCTTACTATCCATGCCATGAAACCCTCCGAATGAATGAATGAATGAATGAATGAATGAATGAATGAATGAATTCAGAAGGGAGAGGTCGAACGCCTCGTGCGGGGGAAGGGGAGGAAGAAGAGGGGAAATAAACCAGCGGGCCGATGGGGTTCAATCACAACCGAAGTGACGCAGATGCCATGCTATGGACCGTCTCGTTCCCTGCTAAAGCGAACTTTTGTTATCACGAGGCTTTGGTGTACCTTTGTGATGAGCCAGCGCCCTGAACGAAAAGGGAGCGCCAACTGCTTTTGTATACCGCTGTACTTTTGTAATCGACTTTTGTATACCGCTGTAACACCCCCCCACCCCCCTCCCCTCTTCCTTTCGTCATTTGCGTAGCAGAGTGCATTTGCGCATTTGCGTTGCAGAGTGTTGCCACGGAGACTTGAGTGAGTGCATTATTGATATAGAAAGTGGAAAAGAAGTGGGCTATGGATATTTTGAACTCATTTGGGAGTTCATCAGCATACACCGTAGTCCGGGGGAAGAGGAGAAGGGGAATGAAAGGGGATAGGTGTAAACAATTGGAGACAGAGAAAGAGGGAGGGAAAGAAAGAGATAAGGAGTGCGTAAGGCTGGCCGGCAGGCATTAATAGGCTGCAGCAGTTGGATGAGGTTGGTCTCCTCGAGGAAGGCCAGGACAAGTCGGAATGCTTCCCGCCGGATAGAGTTGGGGCCCGTCGGGAAAATTAGGTCCATCAGGGTGTCCCTAGGCAGCCCGAGACGCTGGACTGCGGCCCGAAGCTCAAGATCTGCTCGCGGGGCATCGTGCTGGCGGCAGGAGCAGAGAAGGTGCTCCAGGGTCTCGGGCTTTGGGCAGTCAGCACATGTGGGCGACGACCGGCGGCCTTGTCGGGGCAAGCAGGCTGCCACGTTGCAGCAATGGAGCCGCGTGCAGAGGAGTATGGAGCGGGCTTCCCTGCAGATGCGGCCAGGCAGGACCTGTGGAGCTCGGCCGCTGATGACGCTAAGGTCCGGGTGCATCGTCTCCAACTCCGGCGCCAGGATGGGTTGTGCGGCGTCGTAGGGCCTCAGGTCGCGGGAGGCAAGGAACCCTCCTGGCGAGCAGCAACTCTGGCTAGGGCGTCAGCCACCTATTGCCGGTGATACCGACATGAGATGGCAACCAGTGGAGCCGCAGGTCACAACCACGGGACTTCCAACTAAGGAACGCTTCCAGATAAGACAATACACGCATCGACCACGAATAATGAGAACAATAATGTGCCTTTAACTCATGAACCACGTATATTTAGACCGTTAGGAGATGCGTTCACTTTGTGCGTGAAAAATGGTCGCATGGGTTTGTTCTTCATTCGCGATGTGGGTCTTCGAAGGTTTGAATATATCGATTAGATGCACTTTCAGTTTTCGTGCTTATCTCAACTTTCTTTAGGAAGGGATGTTAATTTTTTGTATGAGTTTTAAGCAATTATGAAAACAGGATAAATAATTGATTGATTGATTGATTGATTGCGGGATTGGGTTGGTATCGTGATTGATTGATTGATTGATTGATTGATTGATTGATTGATTGATTGATTGATTGATTGATTGATTGATTGATTGATTGATTGATTGATTGATTGATTGATTTTGGTGCTTAACGCGCCAACGCCGCACCAGCGGGCGCGCCGCAGTGGAGGGCTCCGGATTAATTTTAACCACCTGGGGATCTTTAACGTGCGGCGAGATCGTGAACACACGGGCATTTTCACTTTTCGCGCCTCCATCAAAAAAGCGGTCACTGCGACCGGAAATCGAACCCGCGACCTTCGGCTCAGCTACACAAAGCCTTACTGAGCCACCGCGGCGGGTAAACACGATGCATCGTTTGCCTACAGCTGCTTGTGGCAGGCTAATGTGAGATTGCTCATAATTGCCAGAACCCGGGGGGAAAATCAGGTGTCACTTCCTTACGCACGGGCCTTGTAGTAAGTTGTTCACAACTCCGTTTAATTTAGAACTGAGACTGCGATGCTGGTTCTGGCTTCCAATTCGTTCGTTGGTGTTACTGCATTTGACATTTATCTCTGACCTGTTGCTTGTTTACATTGTTGAGGACTTTCCGATATGTAACACCCCTCCCGCCAAATATAAATAAAGGGAAGGCGTCACAGAAAATTATGCTGTCGGGCAAGTTGATACGTAGCTACAAAACAAATAACACTGCGATAGCTAGCCGAATACTGGGAAGACAAACGGAGCAGGACGAGCGCTTACTGTCGAGATAACCTTCTGCAGCTTATTTCTTTTACAGTGAACCCGTCTATTGGTAGTCCGTCGTTTCTTTCCACGGTAAATATTCTTGTCAGTAAGCGCTTATCCTGCCCAGTTTGTCTTAAAGTCTTCGTCGCCATCCTTTCGCACTGTTATGTGCTCCGTAGATGGAATCATGTTCAAGTGACAATTTTCACTGTGGAACCAGTGCAACCTGGGGTCGATACGTACACTGAGGGGCCACAAAGACAAAATACAAGTTGGTTTTGTTCGAAAGATTTCGTGTTCTGTAGTGCCCCCAGCGCTTGTCCGGAAGCAAACGATGCTTTATTCAATCCGAAATTAATCAGTTTAAGCTAAAATTGTGATTCTCGCGCCAAGACTTGTGTTTGAATGACGTCTGCAATGACATCATAGGAACAGGTCTTTCAGCTGAACTTTGTGTGGAGCGGAGACCTGTTTACTGTTAGTCAACCTAGATGGCGCCACCACACCGCGGCAAGCCGTTTTCTGGCTTTGGTTTGTTTGTGACCGTATTTAAATCTGGCTTGTTTTTGTTGATGAAGAAAATAATCGTTTTGTGAAAAATGGTGCTCGCTCAACAAACGTCGTCACGTAAGACACCGTGGCTTGCGTCAATCGGCCAGTGTCGTCTGAGACAACCCCAACCCCATGCAGTGCTGTGCAGCTGAACCAAGCATAGGGCGCGCAGTACCAACAGCCACACGCACCGGTACTTCTATGTTTACGTGTGCTTTCATAACTTCAAGTTTGTCCCACCATTCTTACTGATATAAAAAGAATAAAAAGAATGTGCCCTAAATTCAAGCGCAAATAGCTCGTTCGGCAAGCTTATAACCTCTGCCTGTTTTGCGTTTGCTTTTTCCGGCCTCCGCCAATCGCAGAGCTGGCTGGTATGACATAATAGGTTCTGTTGCGGGAAATGAGCTAATGGGTGGTATGGCCATTCCATTTTTCTATTTTTCCTATTATCTATTATAAAAGTGGTGTCAACATGATTCTAACGAGGCAATCTTTCGAGTGAACCAAACCATACATTTTGTCTTCATGGCCCCTTTAAAGTCGACAATAAAAACAGTTAAAGATAGATTGTGTATCGGTAAAAGCATCTCATGGCTATAAATATTTGTTACCCTTAAGTCTAGTCGTCTACCAAAAAATGGCCAGCTGTAAAACCGCCCATGCTGTCGTTGGGAGCCTCCAATAACAGGATGCCGAGCATAAAAAGGAGGTAAAATATTGCTGAATAAATGCCCGAATCAAAGGCACAAAACACTAGACAGTAACCGTTCAAACGAAGGAATGAGCGTGCAAAACACATAAGATAATGTTTTACGAAGGTGAGAAAAAAGGCAGCAAAGAGGACAAAACAAAATCATAAACCAAACTGCCAAGGAGCCGTCCACGTTAAAAAAAAATCCTGGTCTTTATTTTTTGCTCTGCCACGACTTCAAAACCCTTTTCTTGAATTCCATGAGGGTGAGAGAAGATACCAATTTTGGGGAAGTATACAGAAAAGTAACAAAAAGGGACACTGCAAAGAAAAAAATGCACAAAACGGTGCGGAATTTTGTACCGGAACCGATGTATCGGTCCGTGGGGTGAAAAAATCGACAAGACGGACCCAGCAACACAGCGATATACACCAGAAAGAAAGACACGGAAATTGGTTGAATAAAAATAAACGCGCGAAGAATGGTCTAACCTCGGTAAAATAAGGAACAGCGTAGAAGAGAAACCTAAGGTAGACCCGATGGTCGCCTCCGTTTGAAGATGCTCTAGAAATGGTCAGATCTTATCGCGCGCCCTCTCCAAGACGGCATTTAAATCGCTAGTGGAGAGCGAAAAAGAAAGATACGAAGGCGCTCAAAAGATGAAGAAAAGCAGAACTTCCTCTCGTGTAAAAGTGTGAAAACAGCGGAGAGCCAATAAAAAAGAACCGTTCTGAAATAGACGAAGAAAACTTATAGGTTCATGGCAGAACCAACCTTCGTCGTTTCATTCGTGTCCATTCTGTTCAGCTCGCAATCTTTATCTTCATCTCGCGCCAGGAGAACACCTTTCCGTGCCGCTTTATATGCCTTCTTTTTACGTAGTACAAGCTTGCGTCTCGTCGTTTCTCGCTCGTATTTTTTTCTTCCTGTCTCCTGGCGATACGGCGCTCTTCACGCCTACATCCACACCGGAAGAAGACATTCTTGTCCCTTTCGGCGCGTCCTCCAATCTCTTTTCATCTCCGTGCGTCGTCCCGTTACCCGTACTCTCCACGCATACGGCGGTTCCCTCCCCCTTTCCCCGGCATGTCGGCGTTCACAAAAGGGGCCCCTTTTGTCGCCAGCAGACGACAGTGCTCGCGTATCGTCTGCTCGCATCCTTTCGTGGCAGACGACGTCTGTCTGTATCCGCGCGCCCATGCGATCTCAATTTCCGACGATGGAGGGCACCACCTTGCACCTCATTTTCGTCGGCTCTCCCGTTACGCTTTGGTACGAGTCCGTTATACAGCTTCCGGTCGCGGCCCCTCTCCATTTCTCGCGATTGTGTGTACGGGCGTTGCCGCGTGTTTATTTGCCCGTTCCACGCTGGGACGGACCCATTGTTGTCTACGGTCGCTGTATCTGTGCCTCCGCTGTCGGAGAGAATCGTTGCCGCCTTGTTCTGGCCGAATCTATCCCGTCGTAACGCGTTCGCCCGTCCTCTGCGAGGTACGAGCGAATGAGGTCATCGCAGGGGTCCGACGCTGTATAGGAGAATCGGCTCGTGGATGGCGTCCATTTCCGCGAACGTCGTCGGCGTTGGACGGGATGTTTTTCGTAACAGTGGAGAGAACAAGGCGCCTACACAATCGAGAAAAACCTCACGGCTATTTGGTTCCGTTGCAAAATATAAGGGACTGTGCTTAACTTTTTTTTGAAGAAAACTTGATCGTTAAGGATTGTTCTGCCTCAGGGTGCGAAGTTTATGGGAGGGTAACCATGTTTGATGGGATATGCAGCGCAATCAAAGTCCGCAATACGTTTTCCATGCAGGCTGTTGTACTTTGTATGCGACGTTGTATGTTGGGGCAATGATACCGCCGTGTTTGTATTATAAAAGGCATTATAATGACGCGCTCTCGTGCTCTTTCATGGCACTGCATGGTGCTGACGTCACTTGCTGCAGCGCACCGTGTCCTGTGCGGAACATCCAATAGGAGTTGCTTACAACGGCCTTCTCTCTTCGTACCTCAAATAAAACGAAACAAATCCGTGCTGCGCCAAGAGTTGGTAGCGTGCTACATTTGGAATGAGAGCGCGCGGATCAATACCTGAAAACGGATAGGTCTTTTTTAGAACGCCTCATGTTACTTTAAACTGCGAGCACAGGTTTAATGTTTTGATGAATATGGTGATTTCGGTCATGGTTTTCTCTCTCTCTCACACACACACAAAACAAAACAAAACAAAAAGAAAAAGAGCAGATGATGAATATTCAGCGCCAAAGCATTGCTGTCTCATCGTTTCTTTTTTTGATCCGAGCTACACGCTATCTTCTGTCATTTTTGGCGCCTTGTTTGAAAAAAAAATAAAAGAAAAGAACAGCGTAAAAGGATGCCGCTTTCTTTGGAAACTAAAATGACTGTTATCTTTGGTCCTTAAGCTTCGGAATCGACCTGCGAATAACCAAGGAGTTTTGGTGTGGAAGCCCGCGGGGCACAATTGACTGCGTCTACAGCGTAGCTGTACGTACCGCTTGCAACAGCAGTGAGAGGGGAAAAACGGGGTGGGCATGCGACATTTAAGAATTCGTTAAACTCAATAGCGGTATTAAAAAGCGAACGTTTGTTTTTAATGAGAAAAGATGTACTTGTCACCCAGCAGCAATTCCCGTCATCTAAGTATTTATATTCTGCGTATTTCATGACGTGTTAAAATTGCTGAGCGCACTTTTGAATGCCAGTGGTAGTCAAAACGGTCATTTCAGTAAAATGGGGACAACGCCCCTGCACTTGCATCTGTTCTGTCTTCTTATTAAACAATCTTGTGAGCTTTACACTCTTATCGCCATGAGTACACTTTTATCAACTATTTATCATCTCACCGCGCAATTCCGCGCAAACGTTGAATCCTGCGAAGTTCTCCTAATGTACCCCGTTTCCTTACACAAAAAGCGAGACTAAAATTTAGAATGAAGATTGCGCATACGCCGTCTGGTCACACATAAAGATGAACCTGCTAATGTGCAGTTGAACCTCGGTCTTATGAAAACTCGGTTTTACGAATAACCTGAATAAACTAACAAGTTCGGATTCCACCCGCAGTCGCCTCTAAGCCTGATAATTACTTTACGAAGCTACGAATTTAACGAAATATTTTGCGAGTTAGAGCGACTTGGCTAAGAATCGACGTTTCACTGTATAACTAAACCAGGCTAGCACCCTTCAAGCTGCAGTCCAGCTTTGCTTAAAAGAAGTAGTATCGGGGCAGTAAATGGGTTCGTTATATCCGATATTCATTGTAACCGTAGAGGTACAAGTGGGCTCTAATTAATCGGCAATCTGGTTCGCGCAAAAATACTAGTTAAAAAACGCATTGTTCTAGGCTTCGAACCCACTATAAATCCTCCTCTGCCTCCTTGCGGCATTTCAAACTAAACAGGCAGGAACGTGAGATCGTTAAATTACAACAGAACAAAGTTCGTTCGGCGAAACAGGCCTGCGTCGTTATTTACTTGAAGGAGTATGTGGCCTTCGCCTGGTGGCTTTTCACTCTCTGAGTGGAATGAAGTTTTTCGCAGTGTCCACGCAATAAAGGGCGTTTTCTATTTGTGTAGATTTTCAAGCTACTAAAAAATGCTTGTTTTGTCTCACTTTTTTTAAACTTTGCTTTCATTATGCTAGCTGTCGAGGTTTGAGCCTCGCTGAAACCAAATACTTTTTCGCTATAGCCAACATCGCGAGGCTCTTGAGGTTTCGGTTTCGTTATAAAAAGAATAGGTGTGGTTGAAATAAAGCGTGACCGAACAAACTTCGCATCTAGTTCGCTATATCCGAAAATTCGCTATGTCAGTGCTCGCTATTACGATTAGACTGTACTTATAAAACAAATTGTCAAACCCGATTTACAACGCATCATCTGTCTTGCTTTCCAATAAAACTTATGTTGCACCTACAAAGCAAAAAAACTGTGGTTCATTTCTCTGTCATAGGAATCGGTAAAACACGAAAGGGAAATGTGGAGCGAAATCTGCAGCTGAGCATGATTTGCGGGTCGCGGCTGTTTTGTGGGTGTGCTTGGCGAGCGACGTCCTGCTGGCGGGTCGCTTCGGCAAAGGTGTACGGCGTCGTTTACTTGACGGATATGACGTCAGTGAAATCTTGGTGTATCCCGCCATGAAACACTTTCTTGTTAAAATACAGTACCCAAAAAATGAAAAACCCGAAGTATAGCACTCTTTAGTACTAAAGGTTGCTTCCCCGCAAGAAGGCCCTGTCTGCAGGGGTGCACCCTTTACAGGCCGCTTGCATCTTTGTACTGGCGTCACTTCCGTGACGGATATGACGTCAGCGAAATCGGTGTATCCCGGAATAAAACACTTTCGTGTTAAAACTTGCACAACCGCCCTGATAAGCATTCAAGTGCCGCTCCCAGATTTACCTCACGCGTCGTAAGGAGACGCTGGCCGTCAACTGTACACGTCATGACTCGGGAGCAAGTGCAGCACGCATCACTGACCCACGTTTCTCGAGCACTTCGATCTCTGATTCCTGCGCCGGTCGACCGAAACCTCTGGTGCTCCACGGGGCAATAAAACCTCCGACAGCAAACATAGAGCGGGAAATGAAGACGAAACTAAACGAACCAACAACAGCGGGGATAGAACCGAATGCCTCAACGTCCTGCCCTTTTTTGCTCGCAAACAACGTTTCCCCCCTCTTCGGGGTGCCTTCGCCAAACAATCATCCGTGGCGGCCGGCGGGACAAAGAATGCGCCCCCAAAAATACAATGTGGCACGAAGCACTTTTATACTACGGGGCACGTCAAATCAGAGGTCCAGCTCGGTGTTCCCACATCGGGAAGAGGAGGGGCGACGCGCACAACCATTTGTCCCGCGTGCCGGGGAGGCCGGAGCAATCGACAACTCTCTCTCGCTCTCACTCGCCGAAGAATTCCGCGCTGTCATTCCCGTTCTCCTCTTTCACTCAATTTTGCCGGCCCCCTTTTCGCGACCACTTAGTCTTCCGGAGAGGCCAACCAAAAACGACATGCACGCAACGACAAAGAAGGGTATTGATGAGAGGAAAAAAAAGTAAAAGGCGCTCCTCGTGGCTTCGTGCGAGGATGGTGCATGGTGTACGTGCTCGAAAACCATCTATGGGTGTCACTGGCCTCCCCTCTCATTGTCCCACGAACGTGACAGCCACCAGATGGCCAATAGTTGTAGGAGGAGGAGGGTATATGCGGGGTTCCGTACTAAATAGCTCCTACGTGGTGCGTCATTTGGAATCCAGGTCATGCTGTACACTTTTACAGCAGAGCTGTCTGTGGCTAGGATCCAGAAAATCGTCTCCGGTAACAGAGCGATGTAGACAAGAATCGCACGCGAGCGTAGCGCCACCTTGCGGCGCCCACTGAAATGAACGGGATCGTAAAACTGCGCCGCATCTTGTGCGTATAACTTGTAAAAAATACAATTAGTTCAATGGCCTTCATATTTTAGTATAAGACGGCTTATTTTTGCATAAAAAATGTCTTTCCAGCAACACTTTGTGCTAAGGCGTGAAGCCGACTTCAAAAGAATTGTAATCTTGTTTTTTATAAGATTTGCCACATTAAGGGTTGCAGAGTGAAGCACGTCCACCTTCGTAGGGAGTGTAATTAGAGAAAGTGGCTGTACCTATTGTTTCATTGAAACTATCCCGAAAATATTTCTATTTACTTTTCGAAATTACATAGTTCACGATGGAATTATAAATATTGTGGAATTTTCGTCTGCTCTCAATACACGACCTTCTACGGGAGGGAAACGGACATCCCCATGTTTGACCTCTGGAATAAAACTCCAGTTCGTCAGAGTTTTATTCAAAGCTTTAACCAGGGAGTATGCTAAAACGAAAATTATAAACAAACGTGTTTTGCTTCATGCGCTACTTGGGCTGCGACTCGGTCAACGCATTGTCGCTTACGTTAAGGCTCGACACCACATCTTGTCGAGACCACAGCTCGACACCAAAGCCTTGTCGGCTATGACCCAGATGCGTGATTCAGATTTTTGTTATGTATCTTTTGGAATAAAGCATATTCTTCTTCTTCTTCTTTGCTGGCCATGCTTCTTCACAGAGTGGAAGGGTACTGTATTTTAAATGCAGAACATTTCAGTAACTCACGATGTCACCCGCGTTGACGTCCGTAGTCGTAGTCCGTACCCCTCCCCCTACACTATATAAAAAAAATACTATCCGGCGCCTGGTTTCGATCCCTCGACCCTGCGGGCGGAACGCAATGTACATGGTGCTCTACCCACTGCGCCACAAAGCCAACACGAAATGGGAGGCTACGAACGCGCCTTATATCCTTGACTCATTCAAACTACGTCAAGAAACTGCTGATACAACGCATTCACTACCACCAACTCCCCAAACACTAAACGTTAACGCAATACACCCACCCCCTACGCGACGCATTTACTCGATTCCCCCTCGCGGGGAGATGGGCCCAATTTTTTTAGATGCGACGCATCTCTTTAACTCGCCTGGTCCTTCCGGCGTATTCCGTCGTCTGTAGTCCGCATCCCTCCCCCATTCTCCTCGCCGCGCCAGCTGCGCGCTAACGCCGCTCTCACCGCAGCGCCATCTGCGTGTTAGCGCTCGCTCCCGTCGCCGTGCCAGCTGTGCGTCAGCGCGCGTTAACGCTCAGTTAAACATCTAGCACATGCGCATGCGCTGCCCTCCCTCATTCCCCTCACCGTTAACGCGCGGTACATATACACACGGTAACTGCGCCGCTCCGCTCAGTCGTTCCGCCGCTCCGCTCAGTCGTTCCGCCGCTCCGATGACATCCGATGACCACCGATGATTTGAATGGAGACCAACAGGCCTGCTATCGCGTTGGTCGGCGCAACCGTACGTAATATAATGGAAACAACAACAAATGACACGTTAAATGGAAATAACATAACGGAAACGCAACGGAAACCCCATGATGCGTCGCATCTTCCCATGGTTCCCCTCGCGGGAAGATGGTGTAAATTTTTTCCCCTCAGTTATTACATTCTTTGTAATCCTTCGTACGCATTCAAAGCGCATGATAAGGGTGGAAAAAAGGCATCTAGAAAGTCTCCTTGTGGGCAATTTCTAGTTTCAGAAGTGGTTGCTGGGTGAGAGAAAATGCAAAGATAAGTGAAACTAAAATGGGATAGATATGTGAATACAGCACAGGAAATGAAAAACAACAACAGCTATGTGGATGAATATAAATATACCTTGGTCAAGTTCTGGGTGCCGATTGGAATACCAAGACAAAACTCAGGCGTGCAATTTCAATGAGTCGCAGAGCATTTGGGAACATTGTGAAGTAATAAACTGCAGGCTGTCTAAAGGGAAAGGTATCGAGTAATGCGTACTCACGTAGATGACTGATGGAACAGGAATTTGCGGTCTGGTTACACTCGTAGAAAAAGGACAAAGGTTGACCCAACGAGTCATTGAAAGAAGAATTATGGGAGTAACGTCTAAAGATAGGAAACGAGCGTGTTAAATTAGGGAGAAAACTTGGATAGAAGACATTCTAGCTCAAACAAAGAGAAAGAAATAAAGTTAGGATGAGCATGTAATCCATACAAGTAAACAGCGATGGGCTACGGGGGTAGTAAGTGGATACAGAGAGATGATAGAAGTAAGAGGCTAGTAGCAATATGGAGAGATGAGATAAAGAACCTGGCTCCAAAAACAAAGATACGGATTGCGCAGGGTAGGGAAGTTGAAAGTCTACTGGGGATGCCTTTCTTCTGCAGTAAATGATGATAATAATAATGATGATGATGATGACGACGATGATGATGATGTGTGATGGTAATGATGACGATGATGACGACGATGATGACGATGATGATGACGACGACGACGGTGACGACAGAGGCGGCGACGACGACGATGTATACCAGCTGAAATGTGGCGGTCTCGGTTGATACATAATATCGTATTCATTTATTTATTTATTTATTTACTTTTCCCTTTGCCTAACCGTCGGTACAATCGTGCTCCGTTGTCATGTTTTTTTTAAAGTGGGCTTTTTTGCAATTACTGTTCTAGTGCAGTGAAGTACCCTTTACAGTAGTTGGTGAGGCTTAGTTACGAGACGGGAACTTTGAGTAGGCCAATTATTCACCTAAAACCTCCACCTCATTTGGGTACGTACAAACAAACAAACAAACAAACAAACAAACAAACAAACAAACAAACAAACAAACAAACAAACAAACAAACAAACAAACAAACAAACAAACAAACAAACAAACAAACAAACAAACAAACAACCAACCAAACAAACAAACAAACAAACAAACAAACAAACAAACAAACAAACAAAAAAACCTTTTCCTGAGTAGAAGAAAAATTCACCCGCATTTCCCCGAAGGGGAGCATGGGGAAGTGCGAATGCACGGGTGATGCGAAGGAACTCTTCTTGGCCAATCGCCCTAAGTGGGTATGTGGTGGGGTCGCTTTCGCACTTAAAAACTCTTCTTGGCCAATCGCCCTAAGTGGGTATGGGGTGCGGACGGACGGACGGCGGTGGACGCGTGATTCAGGGTCGCTTAAGAAGTGCATTCGCACTTAAAATGCAATTGCGCGGGAAGCAATGCGGCTGGCCTTATGAAAGCACAAAGTTGATGTGAGAAATTGGTTTATATAGCCATAAGCGTTCTTATGAAAGCGGCTTATATAGTCATAAGCGTTCGAAACTCGTGAACCTCTGGCGCTTGTCCGACATCTCCTCGTTGTTTAGCGCAACGAAAACTATATGTACATTTGAGGCAAAATGTACGTAATTAACCGGCAGCGCCCGCGTTCTTTAGTTAGGAATGCTCGTTGGGTTGGTTTTTGTGATATAGTAAGCAAAAAAAGCGGCCGCACAAGAAAAAAAAATGGCGCGTTCGGAACAACGCAAAACAGGTCCAGCATACGAAATTAAAGCAAGCACATAGATAACAGAACTCCCGCTGGCGCAGTTTCAGGCAGGGGTCGCGCGAGCACTGCGAAGGCAGGAAATATGAATTGCATTGAGTGGTAGCAGTGAGCGGATAACGGCGGCACAGCCCATTATGGCGAATCACTGCTCTGGACTTCCGACAGCTTTCACACTGAGTGGAAGGACTTTAACTTTTTGCTTTTCGCACCCCTTCATCTAATGACGACGATGGTTGAATGCTAGGGAAAGCCATGGAATGCTGCTATCAGTAAAGACTGGATAGCCTGCAATCGAAGTGCAGCAAAGCGTCCGGATAAAAAGCAGGTGCTCGCTTCTAGTTAATTTGTTTCATGTTGGTCTTAATTTTGATAAGCTTCGCGTTTACCCGTTGTTGTCGTTCCCAAAGATGGGTAGTTTTGTAGCGTAAGCTACACTGGCCGAGGTTGAGCAGTTTCGCGTGGACTCTGAAGGGCCGGCGCAAGCGCGAGGAGCATTGGTTTGGATTGGAGTGGATTGGATTGACTTTGGATTGGATTGAATTAAATTGGATTCCAATCCAATTCAATTGGAGTACGGTTGTGTAGAGAATTCGGTCTGCACATTCGCCGGTCTGCGCATTCCAGAGAAGTGACGTCATAGCCGCGGCAGATGCACTGGCGCCGGCGTGTGCCCAGCTGTGCGCCTTCGTCACGCACTAGCCAAGTCTGACGCTGCGCCGGAGCCGCTTGATAGCCGTTTCACGTGGCTCCTGGAGAGCCGTGCTCCGCATGCGCGAGGAGCAGTGACTGGACTGGACTGGACTAGATTAGATTGCTGAACCTTAGCTCACGCTGCGTATATCCTGGAATAGCAGCGCTAAGCCAAAGTTATTTTTTTAAAGCTGTTGTTAGAAAACGTCTTTCATGGATAGAATGGAGGTGAGCGAGTTACAAAAGGCAAACTCTTTCAAACTGAAGGAACTTGTATTTTGTCTTCATGGCCCCTCTAACACGAATCATTCTTTCTGCCCGAGTCCGCTGTTGTCAACAATAAAACACCGAAGCTGAGATCATAAAACAGCATCACACTCCCAACGGTTAAAAGATGGACAGAAAAAAACGAGTTTTATACTAACATAATAGGCTAGGAGATGTCCTACATCAGCACTTATAAAGAAAAGATTGAGAAAGAAGCGCAGTTCTCCAAAGGGTGCTTTTCGAAACGCTGAACAATGCGCCATAAATGTTACTATCGCAATTGTAGCACTCCCAAGGGTGGTAGTTTCAAGTGCTTGCTGTTATGTTGGCAACCCTTTGTTTTTTTATAGCAAAAGCCATGCTTAGGATTGAAACGTCGCTCTCGAGGCTTTTATTGCAAAAGGGGGGGTCGGCACACCATCGGAAAAGCGGAGAAGCAAAAAAGCACTAAGCATGCTTCGTTTCCGTTCAACGAATGATTCGCCACCGCAAGATCCTCCACCAGCTATTAAATAGCTGCCATGGAACGTTAGATTTCGGAAGAGGTCATATATTGGCACAAAAGAAGCGAAATGGTCGGCTGCGGCTACGGTACCTTCTAATTGCGTTAGCAGGGTGATTTGGGCTAGTTGGTGCATACTAACGAATTCAAAACAGCGCTGAAGGACGGGGCAAAAAACAGCAACACACGGCGCCGCTGACCATCATCTGGTGGTTTTATTCCATGCCTCATGCGTCAAAGGCCGCAGAAAACCAGACGTAGAATGTAGGAGCTGTGTCGTGTATTAAATTTCGCTGTCGCGTGGAAATACCGTTATTGGTCAGAACGAGCGCTCTTTGAACGATCGACTTCCCCCATCCCCAACCCCTCACGCGAGCAGTGGGAGAGTACGTTGGCCGGTTCCTGTCCTGAAACGCAGCTTTTGCTTGCCGAAAGGGCGAAGACAGCGGGCGGTACCAACGTAGTCTTGGACTGAAGACCCCGACCACACACACATATACTCACTTCAACCGTGATTAAAGTCTCAAATCTCTCTCTCTCTCTCTCTCTCTCTCTCTCTCTCTCTCTCTCTCTCTCTCTCTCTCTCTCTCTCTCTCTCTCTCTCTCTCTCTCTCTGTGTGTGTGTGTGTGTCACCCAACGAAACGTTAAACCATTGCCCGACTTAATTCTGTTTATTCGGAGTATACAGAAAACACACGGTTCAGTATTTCGCGCTTTAATTTAGAGAGTAAGACGGAAACACTGCCAAACATTTCTATTCAGACAAATAATTTGCATATATTGTTTTTGGAAAGATTACCTGCATTAGTTACGCCTCGGTGCCGAATACTGTGTATAAAATCCGCATCCCCGAAATTCCGTACATGCAGAACGTGTAACTAGGGACGTGGCGATCCGTTGCCCTCCCCTGCCGTAGGTATCTTACTGTCTCTGTGACGCAGCAGCACAGACCCAAACCACTCGATTACGGAGGACATCTGACGGGGCGCATTGACCCATGAGACCTACACGTTTAAATCTCCCACCAGAATAACGGACATGTCATTGGTAGCTGCATGAAACCCAGCTGTGCGTGCACGACCCCTCCTTCCAGACCTATTCCGTGCACGCATAAACCCTGAACTGGTGATGGGCCCATACTTATACGTGAAGTGCACAGGGGAAAATGTTGCTCGGAAAGCCTTTCAAAATGAAGAATTATGGGCTCACTCCGGCGTTTCAACCGGCCCAGTCGCTCCTCAACTGGGAGGGTTTCGCAGCTACTCGGCGAGGTGTAATTTGAGATGGCAGCGGTGCCGGTTACATATTCCGCGGGGGCGGCTTTTGGCCGTTTTTGCGCCTATTCGCACTTGTATTGATTATCCGCAATCATCTGATAACGGTACCACCGTCGTTGTCAGCCGATTTCCCACCTTGTGAAAGAGTGGTGGGTGGTGGCGAGGAGGAGTTTACAAGCGGCGCCGAGTAAGGCGGCTTCACCGGAATGAAAACATATACTTCTTCGTAGTAAAACATAGCTGCACTGTCCATGATTGCCTTGCCTTCCCCCGCCTCTTGCCACGCATTTGTTTGTTACGCTGTAACTGCAGTGCTCACGGAGGGGCCATTTAACTTATATAGTTCCGGTTTTTTGTTTTGTTTATTGTATTTACTGTTCCTATCCTGATTCCTTCTCGACTTCCTTCTTCTCCGTCAGTATATTTCGCAGGCCGAGGAATAAAAACAACATTTGATAGTCAGCGCCGTGAGTTTTCCTCCCTCGCCCCTTCTTTATCGCTGTTCTGAATTCGTTACTTTCGTACTCGAGGGCAGCAGAGTCCCGCGGATTGCCTCATGAGGAAGGATAGACGAATTTATGTAAATCGAAGATAATGAATCAAAAGAGGATCTACCCCATGACTAAACTGTGGCAGAAAAAGAAAGCGTGTTGCTACTGTACCAAGAAAAAAGGTGAAGAGAAGAGAGAGATAAAAAGCAGAATGGGGTGAATTTGGTAAGCTCTGTTCATCGGGGGTCTTGCGGTCTTAACTGGCTGCACACAGCAAACCGATTATGTAAGTATGCTGACTGGAAAAGAGAAAAAATCAGAGAACCCTGTCATTTTAAAGTATTTAAAAAGTCTATAAGAACGTTTCTGTACGTCTTGCTTCTTGGGGACTGGGTCCGGGTGTGGCGACAAACCTTCGGTTACATATCTGTCGCCCTCCCTTTACTGTCATTTGAGGCACACAATGAGATCGATATTTAAAAAAAAGACTTGTGGAGGAAAGGGGCCGTTGCAGCCATAAGAACGATGTTGGCGCCCTTTCAACCGTCTCCGATGACTACCTGCCATCCAAATGACGGCAAAGCCCACGCCTCCGACAAAGGGCCCCCATAACTGACCTCCTGCCCTTACACCTTCTCGCCGACTCAGTTCGCAATGACGCCGGCAGGCAAAAAAAGTCTTTCAAGTCCACTGCCGCCTTTCTTCATCCTTGAATGGCCGCTGATCGCCCCCCCCCCCCCCCTTTCTCTCTCTTATTAAGTACGAGAATGACCCAGCCTCCTTCTCACTTCAGCCCAAGCCCACAAAAAAACTCTTCGCAACAAACTCAACCAAGGACACCCGTCGTAGGCATCCCTATATCGATTCTACTTGCTATTCACACCGAGAAAAAAATAAACCTTCGGCCTTGTCCTCCAGCCGTCACAGGAACCGGAAGTGGGGAAGTGGGCTGAAGAAAAAGGAGTAACCACATTTCTCTTCTCCGTGGAGCGTTATATCCCTCTCTACGTCTACTTCCTGCGTGACACTCCAAGCTGCTATTTGTCCTTCCGCATCGCTTCCTCGCTTCATTCATGACTGGTAGGCGAATACGCTCCGGCGCTCATTTATCGAGCTCCCCGGCGCTAGCGGCGCTCCATGTCAGCCATCTCTCTCGCTTCGTCCTCATCTCCATCAAACGATCTTTTTCTCCCAGCCCATTCTCTTATATCACCCGCAGCAGGAGCGACACTGTCTAACACGAGGGCGTACGGTCTGTTTCCACTTCCGGTATACCCGCGACGCGTCGAACAGATCCATCGCGTCGGCTAACAATGAAAACCTCTCACGCATTCGATCGGCGAGCAGGGTTTTCGGATTCACGGTTTAGTTCGCAGTTCTCGGGGTGCGCGCAGTGTTTGCAGGTAATGCCGAGTTTCGCACGAAGAGAAAAAAACGCTTAAAAAGCGAAACACATCAGCGGAAAAAGACGCGTCTGCGCACGCGTCTCCCGCTCCGAAAACCGGTTTGGCAGCCCGAAGATGGCCGGATCGGTCTCTCCCGCGGGCGTCCAACTTGCTAGATACGTTGCAGAGCGCCGCGCCGGAAACCGTATTGCTCGGACGCACGTGTCTACCGCTTCAGGGGCGGCGACCGGTACGCACTCAGCGGCGAAATGCCTCCGCCTAGCTGGTTTCCGACTTCTGCCGACTCTTATTCCATCTCCATATGGCATAAAATGCCTATAACAAAAAGGTATCCGGGAAGTCTTCCCATGGTAGAATTAAGCCTCTGTTCTGCACAACGAGTTTTAACACGAAAGTGCTTTATTCCCGGATACACCAAGATTCCCCTGACGTCATATCCGCCACGGAAATGACGCCGGTACAACGTAGCACGCGGCCTGTAAAGGGTCCACCCCTGCACACAGGGACTTCTTGCGAGGAAGCAACCTTTAGTACTAAAGAGTACGTTATGTTTAGGGTTAATCGTATTCGGGTTTTATATTTAGCAAGAAAGTGTCTTATGTCGGGATACGCCAAGATTTCACTGGCGTCATATCCGTCACGGAAATGGTGCCAGTACACCTTTGCCGAAGCGACCCGCCAGCAGGGCATCGCTCGCCAAGCACACCCACAAAGCAGCCGCCGACCCACAAATCATGATCAGCTTCAGATTTCTCTGCACATTTCACTTTCGTGTTCTACCGATTCCTGTGATAGAGGAATCAACCACAGTTTTTTATTTCTTTTCTGTGTGGCATAAAATGGCCATAACGGAAAGGTATCCGCAAGAAGTCGCCCCTTGGCAGAATTGATCCGCTATTCTGCACAACCCGTTTTTGGAAAGACGGGGCGTCGGGGTTCGTTTTCGTACTCAGAGAAAACAGAAAGAAATGTGAACGAACGCCTGCAGACAACCGTCTACGGTACTACGGTACGGTACTGGTACTGGTACGGTACCGGTTTGACTGGTTATGCAACCAGTGAACGCACGTCGACAGGCTCCACGTGTGCGTGACTGTCAATGTAATCTCGTTCGTACCGCCGTCTGGCTCAGTATTTCTGTCTCGACGACAGCTGAATGGTTTTTTCTCTCTCGAAGGAATTGGTAGGATAGAGGGATGTAATAATGGCAGTGACGAGCGCCTTCACGTGGGCGCACACGCACGCGCGCGCGTGTGTGTGTTTGTTGCATATGTCATCAGTGGACGATGTTGTGTTCCCTATTGTGACGCCTACCTCTCTTAGCAATCCAATTTCCTGGTTTGACTAGTCGCTCGTAACAAATTACGTTTTTGCTCAAGATGGGGAGGCGCTCTACGCCTAGTTCGCGCCGATCATGCGCAGAACCCGTGCGGCTTCCAACGACAAAAAGAGGAGAGAGTTGGATTATTTCCGAAACATCTCATTCATATTTAAAGCATCCCGCCACATCCATGATTAAGACAAAACGATCTTCCGTGGTTACCCGAATAAGCGTCCCCCGTGCGCCACCTGCGGCAAAATTTCGACGCTAACTCGGCTCCTCGACTCCACACACATCCCACTTCCCTCCCCTCTCTCCTTTTAAACAAATGAAGAACCAGAGGAAGAGAAATGGAAGATCAAGTCGGAGACGTCGGTGAAGTAGTCATTTAGAGTAACGACGCGTCGCTGACGTCTTAGCCGGACTCCTGAACAGCGACCCACAGGGGACGCTAGCGTCGCTTTATTTGTTCTAAAATGCGGCGCGCTCTACGCTCCCGTAGAGCGATAAATTAAGCTGCAAGCGCGTCGTGTCTTCTTTAGAGACGGAAGAACTATAAGAAGGGAGAGTTATCGCGCTCTCTTTGATAGGGTAAACTCTTTGGCGGGACCCTCAATCTACAACACGTGGCCCTCGAACAAAGAAACGCGGCGACACAAAAATTAAATACGAAATTGAAGAGTTTCGGCGGAGGAAGCAGCTTACGGTATCGTTTATGCGTCTTCCGTTCGCGCTTACATTTAAGCTTATTTCGGTCAAGGAGAGAATGAGAGAGGAATTATTTGCCGGTACCCGGAAAAGACAAGCTCTGCCAAAAGAAGCGAAGAATATTCTTCGGTGCATTTTTTTTTCATTCTCCTTCACGCTGGAATGTATAAAAAGCAAATTTCTTAAAGGTGCAGAAACACGACTCGAGAAGAACAATGATTGAGGAGGATAGGGAAATAAAAACACGTGGTAAGAAAATACCGCCAGAAGCATAAAAAAAAGAGAAGTCTCAAAAAGAAGTGATGCGAAGAAACCCCGGTGAAAGAAAAATAACAGAAAGACGGAGCGCGAAGGGAGAAAGAAGGAGCGAGTGGCATGCGAAGGAAGGCATCGGGCGGAAGGGGCTCATTCGGATTCCGCGCCATTTTTCTTCATTCCGTGTCGCGAAGGTGTCGGCGGCGGCTCCACTAAAGCTCCCGGCGGAAGGAGACCCCGGGAGTCCGATAATTTATATAAGAAACATTCGCGACAGGATACGTCCGGCGACATATATTTGTACGTCCAGCGCGGGAGTGCCGGAAAAGGAGGATATCCAGGCCCGTAGCCCGTACGAGGGAAGAGGGTGAGGAATAACAAAGGTTGCCTAGGGAAAGGGAAGAGCGATGCGGGGTTAGGTGGGGGACGTAGTTTAGGGAAAAGGGGCGTGCAGTAGGGCTGCTGGTGCGCTAGTGCCGACAAGGCGAGCTAAGCTCGCGCCTTTAGAGAGCGTCTTCGGCGAATTTTGGGGACATGTAGAGACTCCGGAAGCCGCTAAGAACCACTTATTTCCTGAGTGGCTCAGTGTCTACGGAAAATGACGCCGCGGTGACTATAACTGCCGCATGACTGATGTACCCAAACATTGGTAAGCAAGACATTCCTTGGCCGTTGAACTATCGGTGACCTCTCGGTATACGTTTGGCTTAAAAATTAGCAGTGGCTTAGCTCGGGTATGCCAGGATATACGTAGCGTGAGGCTATCCTTAGGTTTCCTGGTTGTGTATGATTAGCTAAATATGCTTACTGCTGCTAAAAAGATTTCCAATCCAATACAATCCAATACAGTCCAGTCCAGTCCAGTCCAGTCCAGTCCAGTCCAGTACAGTACAGTACAGTACATCCCAGTCCAGTAGGGGTGGTGGGGGCTTCGGCGCGCCAGCTGTGCGCCGTGAGACGTCACCGCTCCTCGCGCATGCGCAGCACGGCTCTCCAGGAGCCACGCGAAACTACTCAACCTGGACAGTGTAGCTCACGCTACGAAAGCCAACCCGGAGAACGTTTCGATGCTCTAAATCATGCCCAGAGAAAATTATGCATCGAACCTTCCAAAGAAACTTCTCTAGGCCACTTCGATGAAACAGATTCCAATCAAGCACATATTTCGGCGAAACGAGGGGTTCCGCTGTGAATAGCGCCACCCCTTAACAACATTTGAGCTGCTCTGCGAAAACGTGACGCACAAACTCCTGCACCCGACACAAAGCGTACGTCTGGCGAAGAATTTCTCCCACTTATTTCCTACCGCCTTTAGACCTCCGTCATTGTGCGATCTGCCTTTGATGGATATTGAGCGCGCTCTTAACTCGTCGTGGGAAATTTCGTCCGACACCAAAATATTGTGGTGGTGGAAGAAGGATGTGTCATCAATCAGAAAGCGCCACCCGTAGTTTCTAAAGCATCCCAGTTGCGTGCGGGCGAAGCCTCGGGGGCGAATTCCAACCGCCGCACGGTGATCATTTCGGCGATATAGCAAAAAACTCGCTTGTATACCGAGTATTCTTCCGCGGAACTCGTCGCTAGGCGGTTTAAATAACCTGTAGGAGTCCACAAAGACGCGTTTTGAATATTAGGTGTAGTTTCGAAATATGAAACGTCAAACCCTGTTCGAATCAATCACATGAAAGTGTATAACAGGTCTTCGACGGCCTTACGAAGCGAAGGTTGATACCGAACTCTAAATGTAATAAGATGCGCTCATGGAATAAAAACGGAGGCGAGGCGGCGCCTTTGTAAAAGCCAATGTCAAACTACATTGAGTGCACGGGGCCCCAGAGAACGAATATTTTAAAGGGACCCTGCAGCACTTTTTTTCAAATTTTCTTGAAATCTTAAATGCTTGCAGAACGTAGTCACCCAATACACCTAGTATTTATATTAGGGGGTCGCAAAGTACCTCAGCCAACAATTACTGCTCTATGCCCATCAGATAACGTGTAAACTCGCACAAAATATTCTTCCCTCTTTCCCGGTCTTGAAGTTCTTCGACGGCTTGAATTACGTCACCAAGGCCATGTAGCGGCTGTTGGTCCGTTTATCTTCAGTTGCAGCAATGAACGCTTTTCGATAGCAACTTTAAAAAGAAAGCCGCTAAAACAAAGCAGAAATGGAAGGCGTATCTGGTGCGACAAGCAAATCCCGCAGTGCGGCTCCGTGCTGACGATGACTATAGCTTTCGCAGTGGTTCGAAACGCGAAGGAAAGAGTGAAAGCGCTCATCGAAAGTGTTGCAGGGTCCCTTTAAAATAGGCCATGAAGACAAAACTCAACATTGCTTCTTTTGGAAGGACCAGCTTTACGTTACTCGCTCAGCTCCATTCAAGCAACGAAAGAGAAAAACTTTCAAGTTTCGCGCTACAGATCATCAACAGTGACGCAATATTAATGGCGCACTTCATACATAGTTATCAGCGTGTTATCTAAACGTTAGAACCAAACGGAAATAGAGGCACCGCTGTATTCGCAGTCATGGTTCTTGGCCGTGGCGTCAGTCAGCGTCTGCCAGTTGTACAAAGAATATTCTGTGATGCCATGACTCATGAGAAACCAGAAAAAAAGTGGCTACTAAGTTGCAACTGCTTTATCTGTTTTCCTTAATGCCTGCATTATTTGATTGAAGTTTGCTATAAAATTGTCAGCTCCGTTATGGGAACAAGCAAATAAGCAATTTTAATGAACGAAATTTGCATTTCCTCCTTGTGACACCTTTAAGGCATTAAGCAATGCTATTCCGTGAGTAAATTGTCGAGCACGTGCAACGCGAAAATGAACTGTTCGACTGATTGAGCCAGAGAGTAAGGAGGGATCGGAAAAAGGGACCGCATTCCTAGCAAATGCCGCGCAGTTCAAATAATTCTCGGCTACCTTCTCGCGTGGGTGTACAACATGTATGGGGACAGTATGTAGCCTTCAAGCCTCGACACCACGTGGGCTACTACTGGCTATACATATACACAACTGGCTATATAAACTCCCGGGCTACTACTGGCTATACAAAGAAACATCCCAGGCTACTGCCTGCACCCAGGCTACACAAACAATCGACTGGCACTGCCAGGGATTGAACCCGGGCCCGAGAAACGGAGCGAGAGCCCGTCGTCTTGCCGACTAAGGTACGCCCACACATGGAGACGGGGAGACAGACGCTGGTTTGAATTCAGCGTCTGGGGAGGGGGAAGGAGATTTTTGGGAACGGCACAAGAAACAAGAGTGAGGGGGATGCAGTGAGAGAGATGACAGCATAGCCGCGCCTGCCGCCCTCCTCCTTAGCCTTCGAAAGACCCTCCTCTCCGCTTTGTTTGCGTTTGCGCTAGGGATGCCGACCCCGTGAATCCCATGTAACGGCTGGCAGAGTCTCTGGTTTCACTTTTTGTAGAGCCACGTGTATGAATTCAAGTGATGCCGCATGGGTAATCACTGTGGGTGTCATTTGCAGCTTCGCAGTCCAACCACCTTCACAGCCTGGTTTAGAGCCAATTTTTTTTCTCTCTCAGAGCCTAAAATGCCATCGCGCCATAATTTTGAACTAAATATATTCCTTCATTCATTCATTCATGCGTTAGTTTTGTGACAAAACAGAAGCCCAAAAACCCTTCTAGAAAGTGATTGCGTTACTTATGCGTTGTTATTCACTTGTTGCAAGATCTGCAGACGAGTTTGAAACCTTTTTTTTGTCTCGCACTCGCAGACACATCCGATATAATAAGTGTGTCGTTTGTGCCGTCACAGCAGCAAGAGACGTATAGGCGAGGGTTAACTATTACAGTAAATGCTTCTTACAAAGAAATTATCGAGGCCGAAAACTGGATTCGTTAAAAGCGGATACGTTTTGCTATGAGTGCACTGTCCAGGGGGTCATCATTAAAAGATTAAAATAGAACGAGATTTTGAATTCGGCAATTTTGTTATAACTAGTGTATCAGGTATTGTCGCTCGAGATGCACGCGACCCCCCACCAGTGCTAACAGATGCATTTTAGATGCGACTGCATCTCATTCACTCGCCTTGTCCCTCAATACGGCGTTGTTGTCCGTCCACACCCCTCCCCCTACACTATAAAAAAAATAGTTAGCGGCGCCAGTTTTCGATCCCACGACCCTGTGCGTGGAACGCGAGGTACATGGTGCTCTTCCCACTGCGCCACAAAACCGAGACAGAATCAAATGCTACGAACGCGCCTTATATCCTTGACTCATTCAAACTACGTCAAGATGCTACTGATACAACGCATTATGGGGCAATGATTAACACTTGCAATAAAAGAAAAAAAAAGCTCCCACTTACAGCAACAATGATGGAGTAAAGGTCATTGCGACAGCGAAGCCCCAAGCATACCACTTAGAGAGATTGACCGAGATTGGCCAATAAAACATAATAATAATCATAAAACATAATAATCATACGCGTTGCCGACACATTTCACGCGATTTCAGAATCAATCCAACGGAAACACCAAGTGAACCCCACGATGGGTCGCATCTTCACAGGGTTCCCCTCGCGGGGAGGTTGGCGCAATTTTTGTTATATTTTGGAACCTGAGCTAAATGTGTCCTCAAGACTACACATAAAGCGGTAAGGACGGGCTTGGTTCTTGTAAACACAGTTCATGCCTAAAATAAAACTAGGACAAGTAGGCCATGAACTGGCGGCTTTATGGTTAGTGAATAAATGGATAAAATCTTTAATGAGCACGACAGTGGCTGCTGCTAGGTCACCCGCCCGGTGGAGGGGATCCTCAGTCAGGGATCCTTTGGACGTTGCTGGCTGCGTGCGCCCTGTTCACCAGGTTAAGCTAGATCGCAGGGTCCTCGCTGGCCAAGTTCAATCTAACTTTGTTACTCAGAACTGAAAAACAACACAAACAACTACATACACTATTTTTCACAGCTTCTGTTCTCCCAAAATGGTTGTTCTCGAGAATGAACACGCACCCCGTTCTTTTACACACCCAATTCTGTGGTCGCCCAGCTGTGAATCTTCTCTTTCGCCTAGCGGGTGCATTCATAAACCGAGAAAGTAGACGCAGACACGGACGTTTGTCCGGGTACGCACACACCTCCGCCCTATCGCGTCCGTCCAATCTACGCAACTTCGGTCCAGGAACCCAGGAAGGTGTGGTCGTAGGGTGGCAGAGGAAAACCGAAATTGAGGACGGCATCTCTGCGGACGTCCGGTTCCGTGCTTTCCGCGCGATTTATGTCTTAATTTGGCGCGGCCGGACTCGCAATCTGTTTCTTCCCTTTCATTCTCACAGTTGCCAAGCGGAGCTTGCCCCAAAAAAGGAACGAACGGAAAACGTTTCTCGGCACGGATATGCTGCAAGAGGTCGCGTGAACTTTCGCTTCAGTCTTGCCTTTCGTTCTCCCAGCGTCGTTTTGCCAAGAACCAATCCACCTTCGGATTTTTTTTTCTTTTCTTTTCTTGCGTTGGTTTTCAGCCTTCCGTTTTTCTTTTCCCGCGCGCTCTATCTCGTTTCCTATCTCGCAGCTGTCGCGCTAAGCAGAACGAAGTAGCGGCGTAGCGTGTAACGGGCCCCCGCGACATTCATGATTCAAAATTGAGCAGCTAACTGCGTGAGGTAGCCGCCGGGAATAGTCACCAGACAAGACGCGCGCGCTGCCGCTGCTGCGTGAATAAGCCGCGAAACAGGAAGTGAAGCAGTGACCGGGAAGCAAAAGCGGAAGTAAGAGTGCGCAGGGTGCTGTTATCACGGAAGGGGTGCGAGGGGGAGGGGGGGCTGCACCCGCGAGGAAATTATTAAACGCGGAACAGTGAGTAGAATTGATGACTCTCTGGAAGACAGCAAGACGGGCGTGTCTTGGTGAGAGTGGGTGTTCGCCGCACTACCGAGGGTGCGTTGCAAGCAAGGTATATATATATATATATATATATATATATATATATATATATATATATATATATATATATATATATATATATATATATATATATATATATATATATATATATATATATATATATATATATATATATATATATATATATATATATATATATATATATATATATATATATATATATATATATAGAGAGAGAGAGAGAGAGAGAGAGAGAGAGAGAGAGGCGGTGTTTAATGTTGGGACTTTGTGTTTCATAGACAGAAAAAAAGAGAAAAGTATACGATGACTGAAAAGGTTTAGGGTGCTGTGTAATATGGTATGGTTATAGGGAGCAAAAACCTAATAGTTGTAAAATGGGCTGGGGCGAAGCGAAATATATTAACAATGTTTGAGCCCAGGATATTCCGACGAGGATAAATAACGGGACTGAATGATGACGTTTGTCTGAAAGCGCGTGAAAAAAGAAGAAACTCCAATGGTGTTGCTTTCCTTTTTTTGTAAACACTGTCAGTACCAGTAAGAACCTACATATTCCTGGATTCATTAAAAACTCGCTGTGATTTTGTTTAGAGAAATTGATGGAGAATAATTATTTGGGCAACCTATCGAGCGAGAGCTTCCGCGCACTCTGAGTCTCAATTCAATGGCAAATCCCACGGTCCGCAGCTCGGCGGAAAATATTGAAACGGAACTTTTAGAAACTGCAGATCTTTCTCGTTGCGTAAATGTTCGGGAAGAACTCGAAGAACTTCTTACTTTGTCGATTCGAATCGAGGTTAATATTTAGCAGTTGTGTCGTCCATTGGTTCAATTAGCGGCCAAGCAAAGGGCGATAAGATTTCATAAGGAGCAAGCTCAGGGTCGGTGTTTTCTCATTTTATTGCGTACCTACAGGGCTTGACTTGTTACTATTTAAACATAAGGACATGCGTTTCCTCCACAGAGCAACATGTTGGTAGCGTATGCTTTGGCGACAGGTTGGAGCAAGTATAAAAGAAACCTGTGGGGCAAGGACGGGTTAGTAATATCGGGCGCATATAGACGTGCGATCATCACCATCGCACTTATTGTCATCATCATCACAATCGTCATCAACATCAAGGAGAGTCTGCAGGTCGTCTCATCGCATCACCTACCGAAAAAGACTGGTTTAACGTAACGTAACATTACCTAAGCAAATCTAAACCGAACTTAACCTTACCTAAATCCAATTTAAACTAATCTATATCTAACCTAACTTAATCTGACCGAACGTAACCTGACTTTTCTTCAGTTTGAATTCATTCAACACGGACCGATGCGACGGATCTATCTGCAAAAATACTCTCTCCTCTCATCATCATCATTGTCGTCGTCATCAACTTTATTCACTTCTGTAACCATCATATCCACCATCACCATCGTCGTCACTTTAATCATCTCCACTAGCAACGTCAGCATTATCATAATTATCTTCATCTACAGCATCATTATAAGGCTGCTATAATGTTCTTATATCATGTTTTAGACCGATTCCTTCTCGCGTAGACCTGACGCAGCAACTGTGACGCCCTCATTTACGTCCTTTACGAACTGATTGTCATTTACTTGTCATATACTTGTCATTTACGAACTGACTTTTTTTACTTTTTATATAAGATATCTACAATTATAGCTATCTTTCGAATGTTTGTACATAAAATGCTAATTTCTTGTGTGTTTCATACTGCATATTGATTTGTTAGGCTCTTTCGCCCATTTGCTGCTTCTACACAATTCGTTTGATGTATTTGTAATCGAGGGTCCCCTTTCAGTCAGTTGACACTGGGACCCTCGTCTGCATACTAATATGTTTGTAATCCTTTTTTTTAATAAACTTTCCCTTTCCCTTTCCTTTCACTCAGACATTATTTCAATGTTTGCATTCTAAAAAAAAAGTAATTATCTTTTTCACTGTCCTTTTACTATCAACATACTGACTTCTCCCGGATGATTTTAGACGTGATAATACGTAGCGGTTCCACGCTTTTACGTCCCAACAATAAACTGAACTGAATATTTAGTCGATCATTCCCCAAGTCTCGCGAAATTCGCAACAATCATGTACCGTTTCTAAACTGTCTCAGTGGGCGCTGCTGCCGTGCGGTAGTCCACGAAAGCTGAGAAAATCGTTCCCAAGTCATTCTCGTTTCTTAAGCAAACTTAGAGCGCACAAAGTACAGTCAGCCGTGCTATCACCTGGTTTTTTTTTTGCCTCTCGAAAACGCTAGGCCAATCGATATGCGAAATTTGCAAACATCCATTCGAGGAGAAATTTAATCTCGTTGAAGAAACACCATGTTCAGATCAAATTATATCCATTGAAACGAACACACATACACACACACACACACAAAAAAACAACTTGTCGTTTCTATAAGACTGGATAATTCAAACAGCGCAGGTATAAACAAAGATAAGACGGCGAGTCTTTTTGCCCAAAGGGAGTGAATGAAAGGTATGTCGGGAGTACCGGCGTTAGCGGAAGCAACGCCAACTCGTTAAGGAGGCCTGTAAACTGACACACTCTTACCAATACACCAGCCAGCAACACCATCTTTCAGTCCCAACCCTCGCACTCGAGGGTC
Organism: Haemaphysalis longicornis; assembly: GCF_048455015.1. Taxonomy (NCBI): domain Eukaryota; kingdom Metazoa; phylum Arthropoda; class Arachnida; order Ixodida; family Ixodidae; genus Haemaphysalis; species Haemaphysalis longicornis. The sequence continues at coordinate 20,785,143 of NW_027526225.1, read as the reverse complement.
TTCTTGCGACCTTTTCAACACTGTCTTTTACACTATCACAATGACGCTGCACTTATCAGGCTTTCCCACCGCCAAGTGCCGACCCAGTGCAGAACGTTTTAGGCAACACCTATTAGATAACAAGGCCACAGAACTGCATCCTTTTCTCATGAAGGACAACTGCTACCTCTTTTCTGATTGGCTAGAAACGTGATGACGTCACCGAACGTCGTACGAGGAAGCCAATCACCTTCGCAAAAACAAACCACACAGCAAAAAGAGCAACGCAGGCTTTCTTAGATGCAAAAGGCGTCGGCCAGAAACGCGCCAAGACCGGGGCGCCATGGGCGGAAAAGGGGGGGGGAGGCGGTACAGACCGGCGGTGCACGGCACATCGTTGATGAGCCCGGCGCGAGGATACGCCAACGACGCCCAGTCGATGTCACGGGAAATCAGCGCCTCCCGACCCCGCACGTAAAGCGGAGGGGTGGGGAAAAAGGAAGACTCGCGCGCGTCCACACCCATTTCCTAAACAAACCCGGGCGTATATACATAGTCACCGGGCGGCGGTTTCGGTCCGGCCAACAGAGCCGACCGGGACTCCTTGTCCGCGAGAGGGCAAAGAAGCAAGGGACTCGACGCGTGAGCCGAATCTCGCCACGAGCACCAGCCTCGCCCGCTCTCGTGCCTTCTTTTTCTTCGGCATCATTACGGCTTCCTCGAACGGTACGGTGCTTCGACGGAGAGGAGCGAGAAGACGGCAAACAAGGCTTTCGGGAGTACTCGCGAGGGTGTAGGCCTTATATATATATATATATATATATATATATATATATATATATATATATATATATATATATATATATATATATATATATATATATATATATATATATATATATATATATATATATATATATATATATATATATATATATATATATATATATATATATATATATATATATATATATATATATATATATATATATATATATATATATATATATATATATATATAAAGGTGAGATTGTGTGCGTGTGTAAGGTACACAAGGATAAATGCGTCGGGTGAGCCTGTCAATGTTGCTTTTTATCTAATTCTTTAATTTTTTTTATGTAATTGTTAGATAGAGTTTTGTTAAATCGAGTTCTGACTGTCTAGTGCGTGTACATTTAAATCAGCAGCGTACACAAAGAAATACGATGCCTGCCATTCTAAGACTCTTGGAGCCTCAATGCCTATACTGCGATTTATTCCAAAATCGTAGTGTCACTCAAGATGCGAGAACTTTTAGCTAGGCAGCGCAGGTATGTAATTACCGGCGTTTTAAAAATTTCTTAGGGCACTTAAGTCTGCTTGCGTACTTTGGGGGCGGAAGCCCGGTAATACGTATTAACATCTTACGTACTGCTACATCATATTTGCATCTCTTCATTAGCTTTTGTTTCTTTGTCTTGTGGCGGAAATTACTTCAACCGCAGTCTTGTTTTCTACTCAAGTGGCGTCACGTTTCGTTCTCACATAGCACGCACTATTCTACAAGATTTGCGTCTCTAATTTTTAGATTGGATTGGATTCGATTGGACTGGATAGTTTACTGAATTTCGTGAGGTGAAGACATTAGCCTTTCGAAGCCACTCATTCGTGTCCAATCCCCTAAGTGGGTATGTTTAAGAAGGAAGGACCAAGTTTTGTTCTATCGCTGGTAACGTGGGGCTGTTGCTGTTGTTCAAAAACTTCATTTTGAGCCTGGTTTTACGGGACGAAGCCGCTTAGGGGCTCGGGCTGTTGGCGTCTCATGTAGTCGCCGTAAGCATCGTTTCATGTACTGACGGTACTGAAACACCGGGACACTCGTTTACGCCTCGCGGTAGAACGCTTCGGGCTTCAAAGACATGTGACTTTTACAGCAAGTATATGTACCTCTATCCCCAATGATTCCATCTCCGTGACCCAAAACACCAAGGCGCCGAGAATACACTTTTACACTGCTTGCTTCGCCCCTCCCTAGGCTTGACGTTAGTGGAGATGGCACGGGATTTTTGCTAAGATGCACAGTGCTAGTGCATCTGGCTGCTACTGTCAATAAATAAAAAAATTGAGGATGCTGGTGGGGACCGGGGTTCAAATCCCATCGAGTCACACATTTTTTTTATTAATACGCTAGGGTTTAGTCCCGGATACACAAACATTTGAGTGACGTCATATCCGCGGCAGAAGTGACGCCTGTACAACAAAGCAAGCGGCCTGTAAAGGGTGCACCACCGCACACAGTGGGTTCTTGCGGGAAAGCAACCTTTAAAACCAAGGGGTATGTTATACTTAGGGTGTTCATTTTCGGGTTTTATAGTTTAACACGAAAGTGTTTTATACCGGGATACACCAAGATTTCACTAACGTCATATCCGTCACGGAAATGACGCCAGTACACCTTTGCCGAAGCGGCCCGGCAGCAGGACGTCACTCGCCAAGCACATTCGCAAGGCTGCCGCCGACTCGCAAATCATGCTCAGCTCCCAATTTCGCTGCACATTTCACTTTCGTGTTTACCGATTCCTATGACAGAGGAATCAACCACAATTTTTTTTATATTGCGTACAGCGGCGGCCATTTTCTTGACAGGACCACAACAACCGTTTTTCGCCGAGTGGGGCACTTAAAGCTTTCATTTTAAAATGAGCTAGTAGAGCGACCAAATTTACGCCAGTTTGAAACACAGCTATCGTCGGTGGGAGTCCAACGACGTTATTCTCGCCGTAGAACGCGGAGTGATCGTGAGAACAGCGAAAAAGACAAAAGTACTCCGAACAGAACGCCAAACCAACCGCGACCAATCGCAACGCTAAAGCAGGCCACCATATAAACGAAATAAGCAAGCGCAAACTTCAATAACACGAAGCAGGACACCGTTGCAACGACGAACAAACAAAAGTGCCTAAAAAAGCGCCGTGCTAGAACCGGGAATGAGAGATTGGATCCAGAGCAATTTCCTTAATGAAAATGACAAAAGAAGGCAGAAATTGTAGGAAGCGAGCGCGAAAGAAAAAAAAAATGTGAAGCGACTGGTGAAAAACCGATGCACTCACACGGAGAGTCCAGGTGAATCAAAAGACGACCGTTGGGTAAAAAAAAGGCAAGATAAAAGAAAAAAGCCTCGCGCCGCAGTACACAATCTATGATCTATCTCACACATTGTGTCGCAAGGTAAACGAAACAGCTGGATAAAAAAAGGGAAAAAAGCAGCCAGCGGACGTTACGGGCGACCTGTTCCAGCCTCCCCGCATCCCCCTCCTCCTCAGCCTCTTCCTTTCATCTCTCTTCTCCGCAAGGACAACAAATCTCGCTTCTCCGCCAAGGAAGAAGCTGCCCGTGTTGACTCGCGGGATCCCGACCCTCGTAGCATCGGCGGCGAGCCCGTCTTGCCGCAGACCAGTTCCCCCCTCCCTCTCCCCTCAGCTCGGTTATATTGTTTCCGGGAAAGCTTCTCATCGCTAACGCTAACCTTCCCGCCCACGCCGAGCTCTTTTCCAACGGCGCCGGCGACCCGAAAAAGAGTTTACTCGACTTCTCAGCGCAGCGTCCCCCCCCCCCCTTCCCCCTCTCATCCGCGTCTTCCATTAAGCGTTCCTTCATTCTTCCTGTCCATATTTTGATTACGTCAAGGCTCACCGCGCTGCGCGCGCTCCACCGCCCTCTTAGCGCTCCGAGGAGGACACCGGGCGCCAGTCCTTTCCGGCATGGAGAAAGTGGAGGAGGGGGCAATCCACTTTCACGCCAATGAGTGGCGTTATTGGAGGCGGGAAAGCAAAATGAATTCAAGCGTCGTTTTTGGGTGGGTAGGCCGGGCGAACTCGATGTAACGAAACTGGCAAAGAAATAGCGTACACGGAAGTCTTAAGGGTAGGGAAAGAAAACAGTGACAGTTGGGTTTCTTTGAGAGAGTCTTCGAGCGCGTAAAACTAACCATCTCATTGAGCAAGCCAGCAAGCGAGCCTGCAAGTAAGCGGGTGTAAGCAGACTTTCTTAGCTTGCTACGTGCAAATTGTGTCCTTTTTTCGGCCGACCAGGACGGTTGTATGGGGGATAATATGCGTTCGTTCGCAGCAGTTTGAGCTGTTCGTGGATAGATTCCCAGAAGTGTTTGCTCTACCCGCGTCCAAACATATCCCCATCCTTTACTGAAAAAAAAGTAGAAAAAAAAAACGCAAAAACTTTCTGGCGTCAAAACTGCGTCAAAGTGATTCAAAACCTTCGCTGAAGGTGCGTCCAGTCGATCGCCAGACCTTTAGAGACCCAAATCGCGAGCGAAGAACCAACCCATGCGACCTTTTTTCACGCACTACGTAAACGCACCTACGAACAATCTAAAAGTATACCGATACGTAGTTTATGAAACAAACTGGTTTACTATTGTACTTCTTCATTATCGATGCCTGTATTGCCTTATATCTAAACAGTTCCTTTTTCGCTACTCTCTAGTACTAACCGCTTTGACACGATGGAAGCGCGGCTTCACGCGTGCGCCGTGTGTGCAGAGATCTTATCAGAGCTTCTCGGTCGACCAGCTGATCTATGTGGAAATGCGTTAGTTCTCTGACAGGATCCCATCGGTCCCGCTGAGAAAGCTTTCGCTTCAACGGGCCACTCACGAAGCTCAACGTTGTGAGCGTACACAGAAGCTCGCGAGGCACCGCCGAGCCGCAAGGACAAGCGTGCCCGTGAGGCTGCTCGTAAGCAGCGGATGCCAGAGGATGGAGAGGATCGCCCACGGGGTAGCGCGGCTGAGCGGGGGAGGTAGCATGTCTGAAAGCTGAAGTGCTGCACGTGTGCGCACGCAAAGTTTCACACGACGTTCTAGACAAGCAATTCGGGTTCAGCTGCGTTGTGCGGCCACTAGGCTACCTACCGTCTGCCACGGTCGCCTTAAAGCCATCAAATATCAAGCAGTTAGTGTGCTGATGACATAATAGTCATCCCACCTTCACACAGTTAAATGGGTGAGAATTTTAACGAGGATTAATCTTCCTTGGGTTATTTAAACGCGAAAGATGTCGTCCATCTTTTAACTTAGTTATGTTATGTAATGTCATGTTATGTTGTGCTGTGTTGTGTTGTGTTGTGTTATGTTCTGTTCTGTTGCGTTACGGTACGTTTTGTTATGTTATGTTATGTTATGTTATGCTGTTCTGTTCTGTTATGTTATGTTTGTTATGCTCTGTTCTGTCATGTTATGCTCTGTTCTATTCTGTTCTGTTCTGTTCTGTTCTGTTCTGTTATGTTATGTTATGTTATGTTATGTTCTGTTATGTTCTGTTCTGTTTTGTTATGTTATGTTGTGGTGTGTTCTGTTGCGTTTTGTTTTGTTTTGTTTTGTTATGTTATGTTATGTTATGTTATGTTATGTTATGTTATGTTATGTTATGTTATGTTATGTTATGGTATGGCATGTTATGTTATGTTATGTTATGTTATGGTATGGCATGGTATGGTATGGCATGGTATGGTATGGTATGGTATGTTCTGTTCTGTTCTGTGTTCTGTTATGTTATGTCTGTCTGTCTGTCTGTCTGTCTGGCTGTCTGTCTGTTCGCCCGTCCGTCCACCCGTCCGTCCGTCCAACCATCGATTCAGCCGACCAGCCAAAGTGAAAGAATACTTCGACATTAGGTGTACATAGGTAGAACCTCCCTAAAATACTAAAACTGCTGGCGTGGCTCATACATGCCCGCAGAGAACATTTCAGCCTGTCTTGAAACAAAATGTAAGCGCGCAACCGAAAGTACCAGAGTTCTTTTTAATTAACAGTAAATAATACATTGGTTTTTGCAATAGCAAGTGACACATATAACGCTTTAAATGCAGTGTGCGTGGAAGGCAAGATAAAGCAAATACCAAAGCAAAATATGTCGCCTAGAGCGTCTACAAAACCGATAAAAAGTAACAAAAGAACTCACGCTTTGTCAAAAGGAGAGAGAAAATTGAATTAAATTGAACGAACTTCCATTGCATTAAGGAGGCCTTGCTGCTGGGTGCTTAGTGTGAACTTTGCGACATGGGTTTAGTGCTAAAAATGAACGAACGCAAGAAAAAGGACAGGTCAGGGGCTATGCGAAAGAGGACAAGATAGCACCTGTCCGGTCCTCTTTATTGTGTCCGTCCATTTTTAGCGCTAAAACCATGTCGCAGACTCCATTGCATTGGATATGAAGGGCATGTGGGGGTGGAGGGGAAGAGGAGACGCAGCTAATGAACAAGAGCAGCAGAAGACTGTCGCTTCGAACGTATTTGCGGCGAAGCACATATATGCGGCCAATTTCCTTCGGGCGTAGTGACTTGAAGTGCTCTTGCTTTGACACCAGATGACACTAAAAACATTTCTCGCATAAAGTCAGTTGAACTAGAAAAGTACCGCCATCAGCGGTCGGCGCGCGGGCAGCATTGGGGTGTTGTTGCCATATTAGGCCCAGCGCTGCGGGCGCGGTGTCTGCTACGGGTATAAATCGCCGCTCCCCTGTGTGAGAACTTTTCTACCGCGTCGGATTAGCACTTTTAGCGATGTTATCTGAGAATTCCGGGCAATTTACGAACCAGATAAGAAACGGGCTACAAAACTGCATTTGTTACAGGCTACAAAACAGCAACGATGTTAACGCCACCGGCAAGTAACACGCTTTCCGGTGCGCCGTAAAGTCACCGGGACATCGAGCTCGGCAGAGTTGAGCGCTACACAGTTACGCGCTGTCACTGACTATACAGGCAACTGCATGTATAGTAAATGACATTATTAAGGAGCTTACGTTTTTCGGCCTTCGAATCCACAGCCCTTTCCATCATGCCACCCCTGAGGTTGAGCGTAGTGACATATAAAAATTCTCATTGAAGGAATTCTCATTGCGAAATTCTCACCGCAACATCCTGCGTTCGCATTATTTTTGGCAATTACTGCAAGGTACCGAATACAAAGAGAAATGGACATGGGTTGAATCAAGCACATAAAAACAAATAAAATGGGTGCGAAGTTCTTTACTGCGTCTCGAAGAAGACTGTCGTAAGCTGCGTAATCGACTCCGTACAACACGTAACGTTTGTGCCTTTGAATGCTTCAACCGCGCCGTTCCGCCAGTAACCCCCATCTCGGTCCAACGCGATGTAAACACAAAAAGAAACAATTGTAAAGTGCTCGGTAAAGCCCTCGCAGAGACTGGAATCTCCGGTGGGGACAAAGCTGTCCCGTCGATTCCTGCGTATTCATATCGCTCATCGCTTCACATCTGAATCTTGGAATAAAAAAAAAGTGTCTTTCCAGACTCCCTTCTGCTGCTGAAGCCGTAGAGGTAGAAGCCGTAGAGGCTAAGAAACTCTATGGCTGCAGCCAAAATCACAGCACCCTGGCACATTGTGATCCTTTACGTTGTGCTGTTGCACCTAATGTAACAAAAAAAAAGCACGCATGAAAGCGATGATAGAATCCTATTGCCGCCCGATCCCATCCGCCGCTCACTGGGAGAACCGGGCGGATGGACCGAAAGTGGTCGCCAGCGACCACGTGACCAAAACGGGCCAATGAACTGCGGGGATTCGCATGGCGGCGGAGAGAAAAGGATGGCGGTACTTTGCAAGTTCCCGTGAATTTAGTCTAGCAAGTAACCAGCCATAGCTAGGTCGTGTCCAATCCCCCGTATTTGTGTCTACCATCAATGCGTATGCGGCTAAGTAATCTCCTTTCCGCGAATAGGACTGCATGTTTATCTATCTACAGTCTGTATGTCTGGCGTTAGGATTAAAGCTAGCGTTGCCCCCTGCTAGTCCCAAAGGGGGCTTAAGCAACGTGAGTGGATGAGTGAGCGAGTGAGTGACGGGGTCAGTCAGCCAGTCAATCAGTCATCCAATCTTAATTAATATCCAGGCATTTTGCACACATCGTTACCTCTCTGATCACCTGGGCCAGGGCTGCAGCCAAGACCGCAACTGTTTCCTCGGATTAACGCAATTCGCTCTCTCTCTCTCTCTCTCTCTCTTTCTAACTTATAATAATTGGAGAAGAACGAACGTCATAAGGGCACTGTCATAAAAGGATACAAATAATTCAGGCGTTCCTCTTGATGGTCACCAAGATGCAACAACATTCGTCGGTCAATGCTTGACCCCTGAACTCCCGTTGGCCTTTCAAAACAATCGACGTTTCCAACTCCACAAGGCGCATCAGAACCTGCGGCGAAGACTTTCGGAAGGTCTCATCTAACAACCAGCCGCTGGTACCACTCATAAAACTCATGGAATACTCAATGGTTCGGCAATATACGTGTGGAGGAAAGCCTACTGCGAAGACGCGCTGGCGCTAAATTTTTGTGAAGCCGCTCCGCCATCCTAGGATGTCCATGGATAGCGCTGACTTTTTCTTCTCTCCATTCTAGCCCGTCACAGCTCTCGGCGACAACTTCAATTCAAATAACAGCTGGTCGAATCCGCGAAAGCTGAAGGAAGTTGCGGACGCCGCCGGATCTATCGGAAATCAGCCGTACCAACGAAGCAACACTGACGCTCCACGAATATTTTTGGAGAGAGAGAGAGATAAACTTTATTTTGAAGCCTGTGTCCAAAGGACTGCTCGGCTTCTTGGTTAGGTCGCAGGGACTATAGTCCTGGCTATCTATAGTCCTGGCGTGTTTTTAACGTGGTGCACCAGCGTGGTCCAATAGAGCTCTTCAAGCTCCTTAGGCGGTATGACCCATGCCTCCCAGCAAGGAGGGCGCTTTGTGGCAGGAATTGGTTGCAGGGAAGATCTCAGGGTGCTTTGTATGTTTGGGCATGTCCAGAGGGTGTGTGTTCATTGTTGGGGTATTGGTCGTAGTGTGAGCGTTTTGGTGTGCCTGGCAGCCCGTCTATGTAGCGTTGTATGTGTTGTGTTGGTAGCGTGCCGGTTTGTGCACGTCGAATGAGAACAGCGTCAGGGCGGGCGAATTTTCGGGGGTAGGGAAGGGTGGTTCTCTGATCTCTGACGTCCCGTAAGTACTTTCTACGAGTCTGATGCATTTCTCGGCGGTGCTCTTTTGGGTCATAGAAGCGAGGCCAGGGTATTGGGGTGCCCGGATCAAAGAGAGCAGCTCGGGCTAAGGCATGGGCCTTCTCATTCCCCTTTACACCTGCGTGTCCAGGGACCCATATCACAGTGGTATGAAGCTCGGGGTGGTTACGTGTGATGCTGGCGAGTGTGTAGCGCATGTGGGGGTGCATGTGATTCTCCCGTAGATTGCGAATTGCTGATTTGCTGTCCGTGATGATTACCAGTTCTGTTTGATCTTGGTGTGCTTCTATGGCGTTTACAATAGCCTGAAGCTCCAGAGATGTCGACGACGGTGCGGGGGCGTACTTGGCTACTGCGGAGAGGACGTCGCTATGAAAAGCTGTCGTTCCGATTTTGGTGTCTTTGTTGTACGCAGCGTCGGTGTAAATGACCGTAGTTTTTGGGGAAAATGTCTTCCTGTTGTAGTGGTTTGCCCTGTCAGCGCGGCGACTTGCCTGGTCTGGACCCATATTTTTGGGTATGGGCTTCAAGGTTATGTTGGCTGGACATGACCATGGTGGCGACTCTGGTGGAATATGCTGGAGCTGCGAGATGTTGTGGCCCAGATCAAGGAGGATGAGACGACCTTGGGGCGACGTTTGTAGTCTTTGGGTTTGGGCGAGGTGGTGCGTGTCAATCTTCTCACTGAGTGTATTCAGCGCGCCTGTGGCATATAATAGGTCATTTTGGGTGAATCTTGGGGTGCCTGTTATGATACGGGTTGCGTTGCGGAGAATTACTTCGAGTTTTGTGTGCTGAGTTTTTGTCAGATAGTAGTAAGGAAGGCCGTACATGATCCGTGAGATAAGGAGAGCTTCCACCACCTTGCGACCTTCATGTTCCTTTAAACCATACTTGCTGCGGGACACCCTATTTATCATGTGGAGGATCTGGTTCGCTTGAGTAGTGATGGTTTTCAGCCAGGTTGTACCTGTGCCGTCCTGATCTATGTGAAAGCCGAGGATCCGTATGGAGTGTTTTCGCGGAATTTCTTTGCCGTTTAGGTGTAGCCTGATGAGTCCCCGGATATCGTTTGCGTGAGCCTTGCGGGAGTTGATGACTACCGTGTATTCTGTCTTCTCAGGAGAGCACACCAGTCCAATAGAGGCCGTGTATTGAGTTACTACGTCTATGCCTAGCTGCAGCGTCTCTTCTTGAGTGCCAGGAGAGCCCGTGTGACACCAAAGGGTAATATCATCGGCATAGATGGAATGTTTTAGTCCCGGGATATCATTCAGAAGGGGTGGAAGATCGCTCATGGCCAGGTTAAACAGAGTTGGAGAAAGTATGGCTCCTTGGGGCACTCCTGCTGTAAGTTTGCGGGCATTACTGATGTGGTCTTCTACTTTGATTTTGACGAGCCGGTTAGTGAGGAAATCTCTAAGATACTGGATAGTTCTGGGTCCTAATTTGTTGCGTTTTGCTTTTTCGAGTATTGGCTCATGAGCGACGGTATCGAAAGCTTTCTTTATATCGATCCCGACTATGGTACGAGTTTGGGCAGTGCTCTTCACTTCCACTATGTCTCTATGAATGCGCAGTATGGTGTCTTGGGCAGAGACATGTCGGCGAAAACCGGTCATCGTATGACTAAAAGCCTGGTTTTCTTCTAGAGCCCATTCAATGCGGGCCTGAACCATCTTTTCCATGAGTTTGCCTATGCAGGAGGTAAGGGAAATGGGGCGCAAATTCTTAATGTCATCAGGTGATTTACCGTGTTTAGGAATAGCAACTACATGTGCCGTTTTCCACGCCATAGGGATTTGGCCACTTTCCCAGGCTTGGTTTATGTAACCTAGGAGGGCTTCTAAGTGGTTGTATGGTAGGTTCTGCAGCATTTTATACGAAATTTGGTCTGGTCCAGGAGCTGTATTTCTTCGGATGCTTTGTAGGGCGTTTTGCAGTTCATGAATTGTGAATGGTTGATCAATGTCCGTAGTTGATGGTTGTGGGAGTGACGTCTTCGGGTACTTGTTAGCAGACACTGTAGTGGTGTGAGGGAGAAAATGATCCAGCAGAAGCTCAGCTAGGTCATCGTTAGTCATTTTTGTGTGGAGCTTGAGCTTTTGAATGGTGTGGCTTGTTTTCTTATTGCCTAGTAGGCTGTTAAGGATGCGCCAAACTTTGCTTGTATGGAGGCGACCATTCATACTATCGCACAATTGCACCCATTTGTCATTGATGAGCTGTTGCGAATATTTCTGAATTTCGTCGGAGAGTTCCTGAAGTTGTCGGCGTAGTTTTTTGTTGTCCTTGTTTCTGTGCAGTTTTTTTCTCAGGCTAAGCCGCCGGTCCCATAGTGCGAGGAGATGATTGTCAACGGTCGGCTGTTCTCGTGTCGTCGTGAGCTCTGTGGTGTGCTTGCGTACGGCTTGGTGGATCTGTTTGCTCCATTCCTCTTGGTTGACTGGTGGCTCCGATTCCTGAAGCAGGGCTCGGACCTTGTCCCAAGCCGTAAGGGCGATGGTGCCCATTTGGAATTTGGTCCGTCGGCTGCATTGTTTTGGCCGTAAGGGCGCTAACTCAATAGCAACGATGTGATGGTCACTGGCCAGGTTCTCTTGGGTGTTGTACCACTGTGCATACTTGGGTTGATTGGTCCATGCAAGGTCTGGCATTGTATTTCTTTCAACGCTATTTCCAATACGGGTGGGTTGCAGGATATCGTTAAGTAGTGTCAGTTTTGCTTGTGTGGTGACTTCTTGTAGTTTGCGGCCTCGTGGACTTGAATCCGTATAGCCCCACGCTGTGTGGCGGCTATTAAAATCTCCAGCAACGACCAGGTGGCTATGTTTGTGGTCGTGTGGCACTCTTTTGACCCAATCGACCGATCCGATGTCCCTGCCTGGTTTCCAGTATGTATTAATTACTGTCAGGGGTGCCATCGTACTCGTAGGTTGGCATTGTATGGCCACCGTTTCCTGTGTGTCGGTGTTCCATTCAGAGGTGTCGATCTGGACGGCTGGGATGCTGTTGTGGACCAAAGTTAGGGTGAGTACAGGAGTTGTGCTCTGTTGAGTGCGACGTTTGGTGTGAGTGATGCTGGGACTGCTGAAGGTGGTGTAGTCCGGGATGGTATGACATCCGTGGGCTTCTTGGATGAGGATGATATCAGGCTGTTGTCCGGCATTTTGTATGTGACATCTGAAGTCAGCCTTTTTGCGTTTTAAGCTTCGGCAATTCCATTGCCAAATTAGTATGTTCCTAGCTTGCTGAGAATTATAGGTCATAATCAGTGTCATTGGTTTCTGGTGTGCTTGAGCTTTGGACAAGTACCTTCGTTGCTGGTGGCATTTCATCTGGAGACAGGCGTTTGGTGGTCATGCTAGTGAGTAGTTGTTCCATGCGGTTCATCTGAGCCGTTAAGGCAACGATTGTAGACTGTAAACTGTCTATTTGGGCCTGATAGTTAGTTCGGAGATTTTCGATTTCTTGTTGCTGTTGCCGTTTGGAGTTTTATGCTAATATAGACTAGATGGAAATCTGGTGGCACTATCTAGGCGAGCCGTGCTTCAGCGAGCGCTCCGTCATGTACCGGTATAGTTTACTAGAAGGTAACGTGTGTCGTGCGGGGAAAAACCAATGGAGAGCGCGGGTCCCTTTCGCGATGAAAAAATTGTATGGGGCAGCAGGCGTTCCCGAGAGAACTCCTGCTGCAGCCAGCGCCACCTATAAGTTTTAAATAAAAATTTATGTCGTGAAAAAAAGAAATAAGATTATTTAGGGCAATAAATAGGCCTTAATTTAACAATCAACTTCTGAATCCATCTAGAACGCAGCGGCCACTAGGGGCGCTGCTTACAACAGGAGTTCCTCAGCAGACATTTTCATCGCGAAAGAGACCCGTATATCAGCCCCGAACAACACACATCTTTCTTCTAGTACGTTGTAGCAACGGGAAGGCACGTTGCATTTGATCTTGGCATGGCTAATGACCAGGCAGAAAAGTTGCCTTAGGCTGCAAAAACGCAACAATTTTATTCTAGAAGTTTAATCAAATTTGTTTTGTTGCTATAAAAGCTCCAAAAAGATTTGTTTGTCGAGGAATATTTAGCGGTTTCATGAAGAGAAACAAAAGAAAGATCTTACCCTTTTCGTTGATTTTGGCTTCGAGACAAAAAAATTGGCCGCGTATCTGCTCCTTTCGTTGCAAATGACGTCAAAAGACGATAGGCATTATCGGCTTTTGCGAAGTAAATGCCTCCCTTCGCTTTACCGCTCACCTCTCATATTGTTCCTCTTGCGTCGCGCTCCTCCCGAGGTAAAAACGCCAAATATTTGCTTAAATCATTTTAAATTTTGCGCGTTCCACTGCTCCAAACCGGGTGTCTCGATGCGAACGCTGCCGTACCGCGAAGACGCGCGTTAATCGAGGCACCCTACTTCAACGTTTATACAACCGCGTTTCCCTACTCCACGTGCGTTGCAAGCAGAACGTGGAAACTATCTAGTGGAACCTTGCGTAACTGTTGCCGGTTGATTTCTTAAAATGGCGCCAGAAGCTATAGTGGCGCGGGCGACAGCAGGCGACGGCGGAGTGAATTCTTTTTCTGCAGTTGATGAAGTATTTAATTTCGCAAAAGTCAAGCATGTTTGAATTTTTATAAAGGAACACTGCAAATATCACTTGTGTATTGATTTCTTGTCTCATATTTGCGTAATGTCTTGTTCTTCTTCAACAATGTTGACAAGTATGAACATTACACCGGACCAAGACGGGTAGATTTAGCTGTGACTATATAAGACTATTGCGCAGGCATTCTTTTGCTTTGGCCGGGTGGCTGAATCGAGTCACAGACAGACAGACGGACAGACATACAGACAGACCAAAATTTCTGGGTTTAAGTAGCACAAGAAAGACTTCGTCTTTAAAAGAAGCCTTGTGGGTAGCCAAGCAAAGTAGGTAATGAACGTCACTCGCTGCTATGGCGGTGCCCACGACGGCACGCGACTGCAAGCACTGCTTTCCCTCCAGTCTATATCAGTATGAAACCTAATGAGGCGGGACAGGGCAACAATGACGTCACTACCGCCACACTTTCCGCAATGCAGCGGGGATACTAGCGGCCTCTCTTGAGTGTTATTTCGGTCATGCAAGCCAGCTCAGCGTAGGTTAAGCAGGCAGGTTAGACAGACGGTCAGCCGAAAAGCTTGCCGGAAGTAGTAAGAGGAATAGGACAGCGAGTCCTAAGAGCGATATGGCACGGACGCCGTCCCTCAACGACTGACTTATCGCGGAAGCTGGGATGAGACAGCGGGTGCTTCGCCTCCTTCGTCACGTCCCAACGAGTCCCCCCAAAAGTGGAGCTCGCTGCGGCACCGGCCCATTCCCATGATATGTCGCATCTCTCCCGAAGAACCTCTTCGAGTTCTTTTGGGCTCCCCCGAGCCGAGGGGCTATTTATCCCCATCGCGAAATAACTCCCGCCAACTTCCATCATCCGCTCGGCACAAACGCGACTCTCTTCTCCGCAGTGTCTTAGGGCCACGAACCGCTGGCTAACACTCACAGCCAAAAATTCAAAAGAGTGGAGAAGAACCTGATGAGGATGCAAAAGTCGATAAAAGAACTGTTACCACTTCCTTTTCTAGGACGGGGGAAAGAAAGAGGCGTGTGCCTCCGAACACTTCCGTTTGAGTAAGAGGAGGTGAGTTGGTAGGGAAGTTATACTATACATATATATATATATATATATATATGATAAGTAAAGACATGGACGCACGTGAAAAACGTTTAAAAAATTGAAGTTTACTAGCGGTTCATGGAAGAGGACTTCCTTTCTTCAGAGCACTCTGAAGAAAAAAAATTCTCTCTCTCTCTCTCTCTCTCTCTCTATATATATATATATATATATATATATATATATATATATATATATATATATATATCAAAGTTGCAGTCTTTATTGCCAGTGCTGTTTGGCGTTTTAACAGTGTTTTTATAGTGCCGAATGTGTATATATATATATATATATATATATATATATATATATATATATATATATATATATATATATATATATATATATATATATATATATATATATATATATATATATATATATATATATATATATATATATATATATATATATATATATATAAAGAGAGACAGAGAGAGACGGAGCGAGCTAAAAGGAGGCGGACGTCAGGGGTCAGCTCATGTTGCTAAGTCGTGCGTGAGGGCTTTTACTGCTCCAAATTTCACCCAAGGGACACGGCAGGGTTATGGCTCCACGAGTGTCTCGTCCCCACGCTATAGCATACGGAGGAGAGCGAGGGGCGGCCGTTGGGGCACGGTCTCATCACGATAAATGTTCCCCTTAGCTGCTCGGCCGAAAGGCGGCGCTGGGGGCGCTTATGGAAGGACCACCACTCCGCGAAGGCAGCGCCCCCAGGGGGGCGCCTGCGAGTTGAAACGAGAAATTGAAAGAAAGTCCTAGCCAGCGTCTGCGCGCAACAAAGTGCTGAAAAAGATCGAGCAGCAGAGCAGGGACAACTTCGCTGTATTTTCGTTGATCTGCTCTTCCCACCTTCGCACTCTCGGCTACTTCCGTTATTGCCGGTAGAGCGAAAAAGAGAGCCAAAAAAAGAGAGTAAAGTTTGCCGCGAGGAAGCCTTTAGCGCAATAAAGAACCATAAGAACCTCAGAGGCAATGGTGTTTGTTCAAGTGCTCGGACAGAGGCGTCGCAAGCGCGCGAGAGTTTGCGTGGCCTATTGTAGCGTGAGCTACACTGGCAGAGGTTGCGCAGTTTCGCGTGGCTCCTGGAGAGGCATGCTGTGCATGCGCGAGGAGCAGTGACGTCTCACGGCGCACAGCTGGCGCGCCGGAGCCGCCGCCGCCGCCGCGATTTGGTTGTATTGGATCGGATTAGATTGAATTGAATTGGATTGAATTGAATTGAATTAGAATTTATTTAATTGGATTAGATTGGATTGTAAATCGTTTTAGCAGCAGTGTGCATGACAATCAGCTAATCCTAGACAACCAGGAAACCTAAGAATAACCAGCTGCACCTTAGCTCACGCTACGTATATCCTGGCATAGCCGAGCTAAGGCACTGCTAACATTTTTCAGGGAGAGACAACCCATTTTCCGGGAGTGCATGTCTTCCAGCTGACATAAAGCCAGTGTTTTATGCATCAGGGTAACCGCAAGGGATTTTTAAATGAAGAGGCCGAAATACTTTAATTTCGCACTACAATTTCTGAAGCCTGAAAGGTAGCGCGATGCAGTGTCTAAACGCGACACCACCTTACGTGCCCAAAAAATTCATCCGATTTTTACGTGTGATCCAAAAATCGCGCGAAGGAATAGGGGAGGTCGCACATTATTGTTGTTTTAGCCGGGGACAAGTTTTTAAATACCTCTTTTAATTTCGCGTGCAGTTAAAAGTGTGTTTCCGCACGCCTCCTTGCCATGGTGGCCAGCTTTCCTTTTTGCAGGTCACGTATGGCTGGTGGATCCAAGAATTGCCATTTCAAAAGTTCTAGTGCGCTATCAGCAAAATAGTTTCGGCTTAAGGTGTCTTAAGTGTTGCCTTTTCATTTGAAATAAAGAAAACATACTCGACAAAAATCGGTCGTCTGTCCCTTTGAGCGCGCTACGCTCCCCAAATGCTAGGAACCAATCGGTGAACGTTCTGTCCAGGACATCACGGAGTAAGCTCCGTCACTCCTCTGAGTAGTTAATGCAGAAAAACTAGGTTATTAATCTTTCAATCGATCGATGCACGCTGGGTATGTGAACACGCGTTAACGTGCAAAAGAAATGAGCTTGAGTACGGTTGCTTTCAAGTAAAAAATTAGAGGCTGGTAATAAACGGGAACAAAGTCCCTTCCCATTTTCCAGCCCCCACCGTTTTGAAAGCCTACGGTTGTACGACTTTAATCTATTCTCACTTTTTCGTCAGTGTGAACGGCTTGTCAGTGTCTTAACAACGTCACAAGGCGGCATCAGGGTACTCCCTCTTCCACGAACTACGAGCGAGAGAAAGATTTTTGTAATGAGAGTTAAGCTTCCGCACTGGTCGCCATTCGAAGGCTACTTCCAGTGAGATTTGAGCGAAAGGAGCCATCTTTCATGTAATCGCAACGTCATCCTAGCAAGGATGCCTATCTAGCTGTGTCAGATAAATGTAGTGCTGCTGGGGATGCTGCTGCTGATGATGAGTACGATGGTGACGATGACAGCGATTATGGAGACGCCGACGCGCCGTCGTCAAAGGCGATGACGACGACGACGACGGTGGTGGCGGAGATTATGATGATGATGCTAATGGTGGCGGTGGTGGTGATGATGATGTACAGGTATGCTTTCGGTTATTTACAGGATCCGGTCAAGACTTGCGTTTCGCGGGAACATCCTGTGCTACGCTTTGCAAGCCTAATGAATGTCATCTTGAAGAGCCCCGAATAATGCGTGCGCTGTAATCTTTCGCCAGAAACAAAGTAGTCGACAGTAGTAATGCTGCGACGTTCTCGTATAAGTAGGTTGTCACTTCTGTGAACAAGGTAGTAACGTGCGTAGCGGATGCGTACTACCAAAAGAAAATGCCATGATATGCGATGGCGAAAGCCCGAAGAACAAGCCAGCAGATGGCCTTCGCGACGGCCTACCCTGAGAGTGAAGTGGAATGACACTGTGCTTACATAACAGGATTGTGAATAAATTCGTCCTTTTAATGCTCTTGGTTATGTAGGGGCGCTTTGATATAGCAAGCGGAAATATCGCCTGCTATAGTAAGGGCAGTTACCGGCGTGCGTAGTTTACTTCCATTGTTTTTCGAGCTGACGGCTTGGCGACTGATTACAAAAATAACGCGAAGAAGTTAAAGAATGTCAACTCAGACAAGTATAGCCATTCAAAGGCAGGCCACGACAATCCAACAAAGGCAAAATACACCAGTATCCGCTGACAGGACAGCAAGACCACGAGTCGAGTGCCTGACACAGAGGCGCACATTTGGGATGGACGGGGAATTTAAGTGCGGAGCAGAGAAGAACCGTTAAGAGGGGAAGATGGAAGAGCGGAGACAGAAGAGCCAGGCCAGAAGGCAAGCCCATCCCCACCGCCACACGTTCTCACCCATCATTTTATTTTATTTCTTTACGTCGCCACTGTCTCCTTCCTTCCGCCAGACCATCGGTCAGCGCCGGGGTATCAGCGGTGTACGGCTGCTTCGAGCCATCCATCTAGAACACGACACGGAGGAACATGGTTGCCGTAAGGCCGGACGGGAACACTAGCTTCGGTGACCTTAACAGCCTGCTCTCTCTCTCTCTCGTCTCTGCAGCGCGGCCAGACCAACACCGCCTCGGCAAGAAGGTCTCGCACCTCGTTCCCAGCGTCTCACCCCGCCATGCGATTGGCTAATATGGGCCTCCACATGATGGCGTTTCGTCCCGTCATTCACACTCGTTAATCTGATTGGCTTGCGAGTGGCGACTCCGTTAGTAGACTTTATCCTTATCTAAGCGGCGTCGTCCTGACTTGGATGAGAAGGAGGGAAAAAATGAAACGAGCGATGGTGGCGAGAAAGTAGTTCATCTGGCTAGCTCAACAGCTTCCCTATGTCCTCCCTCCGCTCTCCCCCACACCCTTACCTTCCTCTTTTTGTTCTTAGCCCAGCTCCTTCGTGTATGTTTTCGCCCCCCATTGTCCCTTCTCATCTGTTCTACTTGACACCCTCCAGATTAATGATTGTTGGTGCCTGGAACCCCGACAGAGCGGGAGGGTAGGGACGCGAGTCCAGCCCCAATTGGAAGTCGGCCATTTTGGTGGCACTTGCGAAGTTACGAGGGATATATGAGTCGCATGGCGCTTTGAGGCAACCTTTTCTTCTTTCAGAACAATCGAAATATATCGCTTTCCTTTTTTTCTCCTCAACGAAGCACCACAGAGCTGCTAGGTATCGTTTAGCGTGCGTTGTAACCTCTAAAAGAGGTTATCGACGTGCGCGGTCGTCTCGTTCTAACGTGACGCCGAAGAACCGTGGTCTCGTAACTCTCCGGTTCCCCCAAGCACGCTTTATTAGCGCGGTGGTTCCCACCGGTACCCGCCGACCCCAAAGTGCTCGAGATTAATGGATTCCGGGCAGAGTCGCAAGACGCTGCGAATTACGAAGGAATGCGGTTTGCACGGCTAGGCTTAAATGTCGCCTCGTGCGATGACGGCTTTGTGGAAACTGCGTTATCGGAAAGAGCGAAGCGCTAATAGGCATTCCCAGGTGGCCTTCAACGAGTGGGGAGCTTGGGGGTGCCAGAAGCAGCGTCGGTTTCTAACGTTATTTTACGAGAAAAGGGTTTGGATCGATGTGACGCGTGAGCACGTACATTATACTTTGCTTAAACGACCTTTTCGAAGTTACTGGAAGTTAAAATTTATTGGCCGACAAATGGGCTGTTAGACCAGCCCATACACATTATCCTTCGTCCTTGAGGCGCAGCGTGTGCGCGTGAGCGTGTGCGTGCGTGTGTGGAGAGAGAGCAGTTAGCATACACACAAAAAAACCCAAGTCCTCACATGTTTTTTTTTTCTGATTCTATTTGCAACACTTTTTGTGTGAGGCGTCTTAAGTAGAATCGAATTAAGTTCGGAGGTTGTTTCTAATACAGGAATGATCTCATCTTGGCTGAGGAGTCGTTTGCAGTGACGAGGTTTTTCAGATTATGCGTCTCGTCTAGACACAACAAGATCCTGGCGAAGAAATAAAACGGAAAAGAAGAAAGCGCTAATAGTGGTTGTGAACAACTGTTTGTCTTTTTGTTCTTTTCGACGTAGAAAATAGTGTAGAAAATAGAGATAGAGAAAATCGAAAATAAAGATCTCGCATTCACTAGTGGTTATAAAAAATTGGGAAGGGGTGGCTTGTAGCGCCGCTCAAGACATGCCAAGGGTATATTAGCTAGATAGCGTAAATTTTTCGCCTTGATTACCGGCGTCCTGGTCTAGATGGGCTATAGAAAAGCAACTCCGACTTCTTTGAGGAGCATTTAAGACCCGCAGGGGCGAGGTATCAGAAATCGCAGAAGCCCAGCACACTGCGCAGGTAGGTCGACTGTCAGGCACTAGAGCAGGCAGAGACATTCTGGTCACTCTGGGCATCTTTACCGAACAGAATAAGGAGAGTGTTAAACACCTCAGCAGAGAAATCAGAGACTCCATCGTGGTCCGTCCTTTCCCCAGAAACGTCCCCCCTGTCTTTAATCAAGGAAGGAGGCTGTCTCGAGCCAAGGTACTTCTAGCTGCAGCTCTCGAGAGCCCTACGGAGTCGGGTTTTGTAGATGCTGCTCAGATAAATGGAAGACAGGCCTTTTCGATAGCCGTCATTGATGCTCAAGAACGGATGTGCAACGCACTTTCCGTGTTTACCAAGAATCCGGAGGTTGCTGAGCAAATGGCCATTGCACTTGCTCTGCTTGATCCTCAACATAAGGTCATTTATAGCGACTCTAGGGCGGCCACTCGAGCCTTCGCCAGGGGAGTGGTTGATGCCAAAGTCTCCAAGTTATTGGAAGATAGACACATTAGTAATCATTCGATAGTCTGGTTTCCAGCCCACATGGGCGACCTCGGGGGAGGACAGCGGAACTTCAATGAATCCGCACACGATGCGGCGCGAGGACTCAGCAGCCGCGCACCCTCCCAACCACCCCCGTCTCCACAAAGGGCTTTCAAGGATCAACTTCAGACCTACAACGAGCTCACCAAGCACTTCTACTTAAATCGACGGGAATTTGCGCTCCCACATAAAGGACTCAACAGGGCGCAGTCAGTCACTCTCCGCATGTTACAAACGGACTCATACGCCAATCCTTGGAGGATGAGCCACATCGACTCGGACTACGACGGAACTGCTACGTGTTCAAAGTGTGATGGGCGTGTGAACTTGGGTCAT
The DNA here is from genome assembly GCF_048455015.1 of Haemaphysalis longicornis. Taxonomy (NCBI): domain Eukaryota; kingdom Metazoa; phylum Arthropoda; class Arachnida; order Ixodida; family Ixodidae; genus Haemaphysalis; species Haemaphysalis longicornis. Next base: position 20,764,196 of record NW_027526225.1, on the reverse strand, counting down.
ATGTTGTGTGGTTGTGCTACGCAAGCCTCCTATCTGGAGGATAAGGTCAAGTGGGACAGTGCTCTCAGGAGCAGTGAACTTAACGATCAACTCTGGGCTGTCCAGAAGGCCCGCGTAGCGGCGGAGAGTCTCGAGCTCCCCGTCCCGACGTGGGAGATGCCCTCTACACCTTGACACCGGTCAGGTGTCCTTCAGGACCCTTTTTGGAAATAAAGTTTCACCACCACCACCACCGCTTAACTTTCTAGGCTTAATAAAGCGACTTCTAATTTGTTTACTAGCTATAGTCTGTTTGCGTCAGAACTCAGAGTCCCGGCACTCTAGAGGACGTCACGTGACTAAAGACTATGTGACTAAAGAAGGAAAGTGGTCAAAGGCTAAAGACATAAAAATGTGAATAAGGTCACATGTTCAAATATGACTATAGACTTTTTTTGTAGTAGACTAATTGATATTTGGAACGTACCAAATATGTCTGGCACGCAGTTGTGATTATTATCATTATTATGATTATGATCATATGTATTACGGCGAAGACGATGTTGATGATGGTAGTGATGGTGCCGGCGACGACGAAGAGACGACGACGACAATGATGATAATAATGATGACGATAATGATGATGATGTGGATGGTGATGATGATGAAAAAGAAAATTCCCCGCATTTCCCCGAGGGGAAGAATGTGAAAGTGCGAATGCACGAGTTGAATTTGCGCGGTTCGGTAATGTTCGCGAAAGAGAGATCACACACACACACACAACTACAAAGAAAGAAAGATGCATTTATTCACAGACACCTATTTGTGTTGTCGTTGTACTTGATTGCTAGAGCGGATCTCAGCTTTGAAATTTCGTGTCAGTACTCCTTTAAGCAGGTGCATTAGCCCTTCTCACGCCCGATTCTTGGCCAATCCCCCACGTGGGTATGTGCCATGTCAGCGGCCAGGCAGCGCGCGCCCATCTCCCCCCGTTGCCAGGGAAGACGAGGAGATTCCTGGCCAATCCCCCACGTGGGAATGTGCCATGTCAGCGGCCAGGCTGCGCGCGCCCATCTCCGCGTGCGCGGACATCGCCGGTGGACGCAGGTTCAGGGTCGCTTAAGAAGTGCATTGCACTTAAAAGCTTTTATTTAGTATCAATCAATAGGTTTTTCAAACCCTTGCTAGGAGCCGGCCATTATCCCTTGGGACCTGGCAGCTGCCTCAGCTTGATTTATGATTTTTCGTTGGGCTTCTAGGTCTGATCTGAGCATCAGAGCCTCCCATGTGTCTATGGTGTGTGTGCCGTCGGATATCTGTGGGCACATCCGTATCACGTGGACCATGCTTGTCAGGATTTCGCAATATTTGCATTTGGGTTCAAATTGACCTGGGTAGAGTTTGCTAAGCAGTAGCGGATTTGGGTAGGTTCCGACCTGTAATTTTCGCCAGATTTCCTCTTCCTTCTTGCTGAGTTTGCGGTCTGCGTCCGGGTATTCTTTTCTTTTTAACCTGTAGTATTGCGTTATTTCTCGGTAGGCGACCATCCTGTCTTTTTCAGACAATGTGTGTTCCGTGGAGGGGGCGCCTGAGCCTTGCCCGGAAAGTGAGTCCTCGGGCGAGCTCGTGTGCTCCTTCATTGCCTCTGAGAGGCTGATGGGCCGGGGTCCAGATTAGTAAAACCTGATGGTCCATCGGGTTTTTTGCAAGGCATCTGACCGCCTCAGCTGATATGTGGAAGACAGCGGGGATGAAGACGTTGACGACGACGATGATGATGATGATGATCATTCCGCCGGTTACTGTGCATCATGTTGCTGCGAAACTGACAATTTAACGCCGCCCTGAGCACTGATAGACCGAAAAACCTACCAGAACGGGCGTGCGACAGTGTTCCATCATAAAATTCGGGTCACAAGTCTCGACGATCGAACGCTGGGGAGTGCCTTCCGCCGCCGCCCTTTTTTTTTTTTTTTAAAGCACGTGGCCCCGCCATTGATCGCTGCAACGTAGGAGCACGGTACGCGGGCCTCTGCCGCCATCAGATAAGCGAGGACCATTAAGGCGAAACACAGTAACTCCGGAGCGTTATATCTAAGAAGCGTATAGCACACTATCGGCGCCTGGTATGTCTAGAACCCCCTCACGCAGCTTTCCACATAACAGTGCCGACGCTATACACGTGGCACTGGAGTAACAATTATCTCGAAATCATTATTCTCGCTCCACTCTGATTGTGAGATCCCGAGGATCGTTTCTCTGTCCCTGTTTGTGCTACCCGGATGTTAAAAGGCACCCATTTTGCGGTCTCTTTAGCGAACAAACGAGTAGACAAGCCTTGTGTGCTCTTAAATGTAAGTTATAAGTGGCAGCTGCACCCCGACTCTTACTTCGTCAGAAATGAAAACTGCGCATCCAAATAACCGCACAACTCGTGCGAATGTGCGATTTATAAGCGTAAGCGAATTTACAACTTTAAAGGGACCCTGCAACACTTTCTTCACCTTTTTATTTAACAAAAATCTTAAATGCTTGCAGAACGCAGTCACCCAACCCACCCAGTACTTAGATTACGGGTACCTCAGACAAAAGTACCTCAGACAAAAATTATTGCTCTATGCCCACCAGAGAACTCGGAAACTCGCTCAAAAGATTTTTCTCTCGCTCCCGGTCCGCTTTTCTGATAAAGGCGAAAAGCAGCAAAAACGCACGTGTGTACGAGATTTCGGAGCACGTTAAAGATCCCCAGGTGGACAAAATTAATCCGGAGCTCTCCACTACGGCGCGCCTTACCGCCTGCGTTGCATCGGCGCGTTAAACCCTACAATCAATCAAAATCTTTTCCGGTCTTGACGTTCTTCGACGGCTCGAGTTACGTCACTAAGGCCATGTAGCGGCCCGTGTTTCCTTCAGATGCAGCAATAACGCTTTTCGATAGCAACTTTAAAAATAAAGCCACAAAAAACAAAGCAGAAATGGAAGGCGCATCTGGTGCGACGAGCCAGTCACGCAGTGCCGCTCCATGCAGGCGATAACTATCGCCTTCGCAGTGGTTCCAGACGCGAAAGAAAGAGTGAAAGCGTTTATCGCAAGTGTTACAGTGTCCCTTTAATATTCCACTTTTATCGCTTTTATTTCACTTCTTCGGCCTCAAAGGAGCCTGCGCCGTGTGTGCGTGTGCGTGTGCGTGTGCGTGTGCGTGTGCGTGTGCGTGTGCGTGTGCGTGTGCGTGTGCGTGTGCGTGTGCGTGTGCGTGTGCGTGTGCGTGTGCGTGTGCGTGTGCGTGTGCGTGTGCGTGTGCGTGTGCGTGTGCGTGTGCGTGTGCGTGTGCGTGTGCGTGTGCGTGTGCGTGTGCGTGTGCGTGTGCGTGTGCGTGTGCGTGTGCGTGTGCGTGTGCGTGTGCGTGTGCGTGTGCGTGTGCGTGTGCGTGTGCGTGTGCGTGTGCGTGTGCGTGTGCGTGTGCGTGTGCGTGTGCGTGTGCGTGTGCGTGTGCGTGTGCGTGTGCGTGTGCGTGTGCGTGTGCGTGTGCGTGTGCGTGTGCGTGTGCGTGTGCGTGTGCGTGTGCGTGTGCGTGTGCGTGTGCGTGTGCGTGTGCGTGTGCGTGTGCGTGTGCGTGTGCGTGTGCGTGTGCGTGTGCGTGTGCGTGTGCGTGTGCGTGTGCGTGTGCGTGCGCGTGCGCGTGCGCGTGCGCGTGCGCGTGCGCGTGTGCGTGCGTGCGTGCGTGCGTGCGTGCGTGCGTGCGTGCGTGCGTGCGTGCGTGCGTGCGTGCGTGCGTGCGTGCGTGCGTGCGTGCGTGCGTGCGTGCGTGCGCGTGCGCGTGCGCGTGCGCGTGCGCGTGCGCGTGCGCGTGCGCGTGCGCGTGCGCGTGCGCGTGCGCGTGCGCGTGCGCGTGCGCGTGCGCGTGTGCGTGTGCGTGTGCGTGTGCGTGTGCGTGTGCGTGTGCGTGTGCGTGTGCGTGTGCGTGTGTGTGTGTGTGTGTGTGTGTGTGTGTGTGTGTGTGTGTGTGTGTGTGTGTGTGTGTGTGTGTGTGTGTGTGTGTGTGTGTGTGTGTGTGTGTGTGTGTGTGTGTGTGTGTGTGTGTGTGTGTGTGTGTGTGTGTGTGTGTGTGTGTGTGTGTGTGTGTGTGTGTGTGTGTGTGTGTGTGTGTGTGTGTGTGTGTGTGTGTGTGTGTGTGTGTGTGTGTGTGTGTGTGTGTGTGTGTGTGTGTGTGTGTGTGTGTGTGTGTGTGTGTGTGTGTGTGTGTGTGTGTGTGTGTGTGTGTGTGTGTGTGTGTGTGTGTGTGTGTGTGTGTGTGTGTGTGTGTGTGTGTGTGTGTGTGTGTGTGTGTGTGTGTGTGTGTGTGTGTGTGTGTGTGTGTGTGTGTGTGTGTGTGTGTGTGTGTGTGTGTGTGTGTGTGTGTGTGTGTGTGTGTGTGTGTGTGTGTGTGTGTGTGTGTGTGTGTGTGTGTGTGTGTGTGTGTGTGTGTGTGTGTGTGTGTGTGTGTGTGTGTGTGTGTGTGTGTGTGTGTGTGTGTGTGTGTGTGTGTGTGTGTGTGTGTGTGTGTGTGTGTGTGTGTGTGTGTGTGTGTGTGTGTGTGTGTGTGTGTGTGTGTGTGTGTGTGTGTGTGTGTGTGTGTGTGTGTGTGTGTGTGTGTGTGTGTGTGTGTGTGTGTGTGTGTGTGTGTGTGTGTGTGTGTGTGTGTGTGTGTGTGTGTGTGTGTGTGTGTGTGTGTGTGTGTGTGTGTGTGTGTGTGTGTGTGTGTGTGTGTGTGTGTGTGTGTGTGTGTGTGTGTGTGTGTGTGTCTCATGTTGGCAAATGCCAATCGATGTCCAGGCCTTCTCTCGCGTATTCCCCTTGTTTCTGTACTGTTCTTTTTCTAAAGACGGCGTCTGCGGTGTTTCCTAAGAACAGCTCACACTGTTAAAAAAAACTACGCTAACGTTTATGCTTCCGCGTGCGGGCATTTGACAGCAGAGCTGATAAAGATTGTACAACTATGATATTTGAAATGTTTACGCGATGTCTACAAATACCCTCCGACTTGTGAATGACTCATAAACGGATCAGCCCTCTACTAAAAAGACTACGGGTGATGGTGATAACTTTCTGAGAATGTGAAGGCGGAAGTCGAGTGGCACCTTCTGTTGATCAGCTGTAGAATTTGAACAGATTACCTTTTTAGCCTCAGCTGTGTCCGTCCATTGCGCCAAAAAACCTCGAAGCCTCAATAAATGAACGTGGTTAGGGAGGCCCCGGAAATCGAACCCGGGACCTTTGCGCCGTGAAACCGGCAACCTAACCATAGGTGGGCCACCGCAAAGGGCCGAGAGGTACGAGATTAGAAGTGGTGGTCTGACTTGAGCCTGGTTCCCTCGCATTATGAAACCGTCCTGTATTTGATCAAGCTATCATCGCATTCCGAATGCGCAGCGTTTCCTTTGTGTTCTTAGCGCGGGCGTTGGCTTCGTACTCGGCCGTGGGTTCTAGCACGCGCTAACTCGGTACGAGCTGTGAGAGATGTGAACGCCTGCGGACGAAAAGATCCGGACCTGCCAGTCATAGAGAACTGTCAACGGCAACTTCGAAACTACATGTGGGGCCAACATTCGGGTCTCCGTCGAAGGGAGAGGGGCCACCAGCTTTGTTGTTTCTCCAGCGTTGCACCACCAGTGAAGGCTGCACCAATTTTTTGTTGACCCTTACGGCCGCGCCTGTCACCTGCTCTTCTTTTTTTCTCGCTAGCGCTGCGTCGTCCTCTGTTAGAGCCCTCCTCCCACCCTTTTTTCCGCACTGCTGTTTCCTTTTCCGGCGCTTGATCCCGGCTAGCTCTCGCTCCTACCCCAACTTTAACATCTTCTATAGCACCTATTTTCTCTACCTGACAACGTGCGCACTTCGAACATGGAGATCTGAGGCCTCAAACTAAAAGAGGTCCGTCTAGAGGTTGCTCCGGGTATGCGAAGCACATAAATAGTCAATCGCGTAAAAACACTTGCCGCGCGGAATCCGTAGTGCTGCTGGATCTGACCAGAGGCGGTATTCTCGTGTTTGTCCGTTTTAAAAACGTCCGTTCTACGTCCGTTTTATTGTGGCGTACTTCCACTTGTAGGCGGGCTTCGGGTTGACTTTTGTGCAACTAGTTGTTCTTGTAAACACGTTTTAAGCGACTAATCCTATTTGAAACTATCTTTTATGTGTTTATTGTTCCGCGAGCGAACCAACAACAAGGCGACGAAAAATCGTCTGCTCGCAATCTTCTGCTCTGAGAAGCCGCGGCTCATAGCTCCGCCTTGCTTGCATAACGTCACATCTGGGTGTTCGCTTTTAGCCAATCAAAGCTTGCTCAAAACGGATTCAAAACGGACAAAGCACGAGAATACCGCCCCAGTATGGATTCATCTTCATGACTCATGAGCGTCAACTCACATGGAGGCGTCCTTGGTCAAAACGACGGACGGCGCATGGGAAGTAGTGGAAAGCAAGACTGGCAACGGATGCGCAAATCCATCGAGCTGTGGCGTTATCAGGAACCTGTAAGTGGCGACCGGTGCAGGCATAACCAGCCGATAATCCGGCTCGACCCACCTTATTACAGCGAAAGCTCCACTACACCGTTTCTGGCACGGTCATTATTCGCGTTGCAATGACCTTGAGATGCCAAACCGCAAGTGTGGCAGGCGTGACGTCACACCACGTGATTAGCTGCAGGAAAACGTCGCAGATGCGCTCGCTCGGAGCACCGACGCTGCTGTACCACGTGACTAGGCCAGGGTTTCACAGTTACTTCGTAGGTGCTTGGTCGCTCAATCTCGCCGTGGATAGCGCGCCGGCTGGGCCGTGTGTGCGAGCGCTTGACCATTGTTGTAGCTTGGTTGTTGTAGCGCTTGGCTGTTGTAGCTAGGTTTGCCAGCGTTAAACCTGATCCGTTTTGTAGCGTGAGCTACACTGGCCGAGGTTGAGCAGTTTCGCGTGGCTCCTGGAGAGCCGTGCTGCGCATGCGCGAGGAGCAGTGACGTCTCACGGCGCACAGCTGCCGCATTGGAGCCGTCGCCACCGCGACTGGATTGGATTGGATTGAATTAGATTGGACGGATCGGATAAGATCGCATTGAATGGAATTGGATTGGATTGGATTGGATTGGAATGGAAATCGTTTTAGCAGCAGTAAGCATGACAATCAGCTAATCCTAGACAACCAGGAAAGCTAAGAATAACCAGCTGAACCTTAGCTCCCGCTACGTATATCCTGGCACAGCCGAGCTAAGCCACTGCTAATTTTTTTTTCGCAAGCATGCGCGTACGTGAACTTGCGCAACGCGAAAAGCCCCGCTATTGTCGTTTAGGCACGTTTGAGACTTGCCGCATCAGCCAAGAAACGTTCCAGTCTCACAAGCCGGAAGTACCACTTAAAATTTCCTCCAGGCCCAAATTTCACCAACTTTTCTTGCAAGTCAGTAACATGGGACGACGAACGTTCGCCTACAACAAGGACTTTCTCGCGGACCGCATGACGACGATCGTGGCCGGTGGCATGGAGCTCCCTAGCAAGACGCTGGGTAGCGTCGGCACGCCGCAGGGGTCGGTGATCTCGCCCATACTCTTCAACATGGTGATGATCGGTGTGGCAGACAGACAGACAGACAAATGTTTTTATTTGGATGGCTCGAGGCCGCAGGCTTAAGGAGGTGGCCGACCGGCTAGCCGGCCTCCCGGACGTCAAGCACACCATTTACGCGGACGACATAACGCTCTGGACAACGGGTGGCAGCGACGGCCACATCGAGGCGGTGTTGCAGCAAGCGATTGACGAAATCGAGAGTCAGCTACAGGGGACGGGGCTGGTGTGCTCGCCGGCGAAGTCGGAGCTCCTGATCATCCCGCCGCGCGGGCGGAGCAGGAGCGACGCCACCGAACCGAACATCAACCTGAGGACGAGGGACGGGACCGCCATCCCGCAGGTCAAGACATTGCGAGTGCTGGGCTGGCACATCGATGCGCTCAGGCACAACGGATTTACGATCAAGAAACTGGACGCGAAGGTGGTGACGGCCATCCAGCTCATTAGGAAGGTGTCCACCAGACACGCGGGGATGAAGGAGGTGAGCCTCCTCCGGCTCGTACAGTCGTTTGCAGTCAGCCACGTGGCGTACGTTGCGGCGTTCCACGAGTGGAAGGTGGCGGAGCGTCAAAAGCTGGACGCCATCATACGCAAGGCGTACAAGGCGGCGCTAGGGCTCTATACGCACACCAGTACGGAGAAGCTTTTGGAGCTAGGGGTGCAGAACACGCTCGATGAGATAGCCGAGGCACAGCATACGGCGCAGATGGCGAGGCTAGCGCAGACGAGGACATGACGCTCGATTTTGCAGAGGTTAGGATACCGCGAAAGGGGGTTGCACGGGGACGGGGGCCGGGCGTCACGCCGCGTAGGCTGCTCTGCCAGTTGCAGGTGCCGCCGATCCCGAAGCACATGCATCCCGAAGTCAACCAAGAGCGGAGGATCGCGAGGGCGAAGGCTCTCACGGCAACACACGCATCGGACAACGGTGCTTACTACGTCGATGTGGCCAAGTACCCGGACAGGCCGGGCACGTATGCGGCGGCCGTGGTTGCGGCTACCTCCGGAGAGCTGTACACGGCCAGCAGCGTCCGGGCGCGGAGTTCGGAACAGGCCGAGGAGCTAGCCATAGCGTTGGCGCTCACGAACCCGAGGTGTTCAACGGTGATCAGCGACTCCCGGTCGGCGATCATGAACTACGCTACGGACAGAGTGTCCCCGTGCGCAGTGAGGGTGTACGGGGCCCTACAACCACGACAGACGCCGGCGACACTGAAATGGTTCCCGGCACACGTCGGCCCGGTCAGCTCGCGCGCGCTCACCAGTCGCGGCGCGAGCCCGGACCCCCCGCCGATGGAGACGGATGACGACGAGGCGACGCCGCTCACCTCGTATAAGGACACTCTGGAGTGGTACAGGGGCAACAGACAGGTGTTCCCGCCGCCCCACCACAAGCTTACGAGGAGGGAAGCGGTGAAGCTGCGACAACTACAAACGTGCGCGATGTGGACTCCGGTGATAGCCAAGCTTGTGTGCCCGGACGTGTATCCGAGCGATGTGTGCGCGGTGTGTAGGAAGGACAGGGCCACAATGGCTCATATCCTGTGTAACTGCAAAGTGAACGACGGTGGTACAGAGACGTTACCACCACACCTAGCGGATGTGGTGGCAAGCAAGGACTACGACGTGCAATACAGGGCCGTCTGGCAAGTGTTGGAGGCTCTCGAGCGTCAGCGGCCGAAAGCACTGTCCCCTCGGGGGCTGGGTGCATGTAGGTAGCCGATGCCGAGGGACCGACTGACACGACGTTAGGCAGCGTAAATTTTGCCGGACAATAAAGTTGCTTTATCTCTCTCTCTCGCTCTTGCAAGTCAGTTACCCTCTTTTAAGTCGAAAGCCTCAGATCTTTTTTTTCGTCATATATCTGTGGTACTGAAAATTGGAGCATGAGGCGGGGTTCGTGCTCCGAGAAAGGGAAACAGCAAAGCCGAAAGGTGGTTCTTAGAAAGGGCGACGGACCTGTAGAACGGTTTTGAGACACGCCTGGTAGTCGTTACGTGTCGCTGTTGGACACGACGCAGCAGGCCCGTCGCCCGTGGGAAGGACCGAGAAAGTACGACACGGCGGAAGAGGATAGAGGAGTTACAAATTCCGCTCGTCATAACACTCATAACCACTGTCGGTACGAAGCGGCTATGACTGAAGCTGCAGCTGCGGCCCGACGAGTGCAACATAAAAGTTTCAACAGAAGGTCCAACATGGATTTCCCCCATCCCATTCTTAGCGATTTCTAGGAATCTCCCGTAAGGTTTCTATTTTTACAGCCTTCGGCCATTTTGTGTGCCTTCTGTCGGCCATTTTAGACGTCATCAGTGTGCCGAAGAAGGCAATTTTTAGACTTGAATAGTTAACTAAAGCTTTCGCATAATGAATGGCTTGCTTCCTATGCCCGATAATTCCTGTGCGTCGGCTGCATCAACGCCCAGGGCTTTCTTACAGAAAAGCACGATTTACAGGCAACGCGTGCAGCAAACACTTCTGTTCTCGCAATAACGAAATCGCTTTATTAGACATCTCGGTTTATACGAGGTGTTTCATCGCCCCATTGCAGCACAGAAGAGCTAATCTTACCTGCTTTAATGAAGTATTGCATATGAGAAATTTATTTTTCTGTACACAGCTTTTCGTTATAGCTAGGATTTACTGTGTGTACGACAAACAACAGAGACATCGATATGTTCAGTGCTAAACGGTGTTAAATGCACAACGTGCTCAATAACAAAATGCGACACTCTGTGTTTGCTTGTATCAATCACCGACCCCCCTCCCTCCACCCCCCACTCCCGAAACAGACACGCACACTCCTCGAGGCGTTATGAACTCTTTGTATGACGTTATCTAAAAAGTGACTTAGCCACGGTGGTCAAGATTACGAGAAGGAACGTTGGGAAACCTTTTTTATGAATGATATTTTTGGAATTTTTTTATTCAAGTTGGTTTTAACGTTTGAAAATGGCGTGGTCCTCAATGTCTCGCTTGCAGACGCTGGCAGATACGTAGAGGATGTGGCCGCTTCATGCATGCGTGCTCTCCAAGCCAGTTTTGGATTGCTTAGTATCGTGTACACGATGCACATAAAAAAAAAAAAACAAGCGGGCAGAGCTAGAATGAATTTGTAAGTGAGACGTGCCAGAGCCGTCGTGAAATATCTTTCAGTTTATTTTACTTGAGGCTGGAATTATTTTTCTAAAATTTAGGACGAATTACAACGGTCTCTCAGATGGAGAGATGGAATATGTCAGGCCTGTACTGCCACATTTCCGAAGAAAAAGTGCGCTAAGCTAATGAATGATCGAATCAATGAATTTCCTACTATTTTTTTCAGTTTTGTTTTTTAATCCTCGACCAACACCAACTGTTGCCTAGACCAGTCATACCTACACCGCGTAAGAGAGAATCGTTCATGGCTAGAGCGGGAATTTTGAACACCAATTTACCCGCCGCGGTGGCTCAGTGGCTAAGGCGTTGCGCTGCTGAGCACGAGGTCGCGGGTTCGATTCCCGGCCGCGGCGGCCGCTTTTCTGATGGAGGCAAAAAGCAAAAACTCCCGTGTGTGCGAGATTTCGGCGCACGTTAAAGATCCCCAGGTGGTCAAAATTAATCCGGAGCCCTCCACTACGGCGCGCCTCATCGCCTGCGTTGCGTCGGCGCGTTAAACCCCAATATCAATCAATCGAACACCAATTTATTCCTCGTATACATAAAAACAGTACGTGTCGGAACACTTGTACTGTTGAAAAATCCATGTGGCACGTAATGCAGCGCAGCTGCTGCTCTGAAGTTTGAGTTTGTCTGTCGCGAAGATGTCAGGGCGAACAAACATGCTTTAAAACAGAGTCAACGTTATGGGGAAGGCGAAAATATATGCCGATATAGATGATAGATAAGAGGCTATGGTTTTTTGTAGCACACAATATAGAACCTGCAGAGGAGTCGCGCAATGTGGTGGAGAAGCGAGCACAGTTCACGCCGCCATCCGACGGCACTCGACCTTGTGCGCTCACTCCTCTCAGGCGGCGTGGGGTGGGGCGGCCACTCGACGCCGCCCCAACCTACGCGCAGCGGTTATTTTTATAATGGTGCCAATGGAATGGTGCGTGTATGCACTAAGCTCAAGAAATGTATCAGACAGCAATGTACGCCCGAGCTAGTGGCCCCTTCGTCCTGTTATCGCCCAATTGTCCCTATACCAGCGCTGTAATTTCGCAACACCTGAATGACCACTCTGCATTTTTGTCCCTGCCCGAAGTTTACATCTGAGGGCAAGTGGGATGATAAGCGTGCTCTGCCAGTTGGGTGTTCGATATTTTTACGCTGTAGGGCTCGTCGACGTAGACCCCGGGCATCGTACTCACAAAACGCAACTTCAAGCGCTTATCTCTGTACTCTCGTTCCCGGACACGCGTTTCCAAACGCTTCGCTGCACAGCGCCCCACGTGGCCTGTGTGGTGCCACGGCGCGTGTTATTCTATTGAGCTGCCGCTAAAATGGACCCGCCGTTCAAACAATGTGGGCTCGAGGTGGAGTTCTGGGTACTTGCCCTAACGGCCTGGGTTTGAGCCTCAGCGGGTTTACTGTAATTTCTTTACCGCGAAATTTGTTTTCTAAACTCCATTCTTTTTTATTGCAGTAGAACTCGATTCTTCGTGTTGTTTTTGTTTTAAATGGCAATTCGTTCGCTCGAAGTTCGGGGCGCGGCCTATGACCACGTTTAATTAGCGTTGTGTATCGCGCAAAGACACATGTTACATGGGGCGCTGTGCAGCGAAGCGTTTGGAAATACGCTTCCCGGCCCCCCGTCGACGGCGGGGGCAGATTACAGATAAGCTTTGTTTTACGCGGTTCCCGGCTCTACTCGTTAGACCTGTTTTCGCGCTTTCTTTGTCAGCTTTTGTCCTTCCTTCGCACAGTGTAGGTTAGTCCACCGAGCTGAGATGTGAGATAATTTCCCCACCTGTACGCTTTCGTTTCTTTCTCCTTCGCCATCGCACCCTAAACCTCGACACGTAGTTTAAGGCGTAACTGCCTGAATGCCAAGCTAATTATCTACACAATGCGTAGCCGTGACCACAAATCCATTGCCATGACCCAGTGTCATTTCAGTATTGGATCATCAACAAAAGAACTTCGCTGCTCTAATCGGCAAAAAGAAGAAAAGATACTAGTAGTTTGAGGATAAAGGCCCAATTACGTGCCAAGAATAGAGAGGGCAGGATGAGGCTGCAGGCATTTTTCTTTGTGCGTGGGTGCGCGTGTGGGCGTGTGCTGCGGTGGTAACAATACAGTGCACCGTGAATAATGCTTAAAACTTCGAATATAAATTTTTCGACCCCTCAATGCTTGAGAAAGTATACGCACTAACCAGTGGTCTTTACAAGCTGGTGTGATAACCTGGACCGACACCTATAAAAATCGTAGCACCTATCTCTTCACGGTTTTTGCGAACTATATGGTCACGGACTTTACAATGCTATCCACCATTTAAGGTGATTGAACCTTGAGCATTGTTCTTTTTCCCTCCCTTCCTTCATGTCCCTTTCCTTCCCCAACAGGGCATTCTTGCCCCCTCTGATAATAAAGGCATTCCTCCTCCTTCGCATTTAGGAAGCAGGGAACTTACAGAGGTGCTTGTCAACGGTTGCTTTAGCTCTGTTTAAATGTTACATAAGTTTCTTCCCAGACACTTCCTGTAGTGCTTCCAAGGCGTGGCGCGACATGGCACTCCAGTCTCCGTCTATAGCCCTATCACTCACATTTAGCGGTACACGAAGCACACACTTTAATTTCCATGGCAAATTCTCTCTCTAAGTCCGCTCACCATAAAACCGAAGAGAATTGGCGAAGGCATAGCAGTGGTGTAACGCATTCGTTCGATATACGTTACCTTCTGAAGAGAGAGAGAGAGAGAGAGAGAGAGAGAGAGAGAGAGAGAGAGAGAGAGAGAGAGAGAGAGAGAGAGAGAGAGAGAGAGAGAGAGAGAGAGAGAGCTCTTTATTAGATGAAAGCAGAGAGGTTTGCCGGCATGTTCCCGCTTACATGCTACTCTGCGGGGATCGGGAGAAGGGCGTAAATGGCCTAAAAGAAGTAGGGCAGAAGAAAGGGAAAAAAAGAAGAGGTTAAAAGAAAAAGTGAACATGAAGCTTTGCGTGTTGGCGTAAAAGTCCACACGATCTCACAGGTAAAGATTCTGAATTGTCTCTGCGACGCCGATTCCGTGTAAATAGTCAAATAAGGCAACCAACACTTTTCTCTGGGACGATGGAGAGGGCCAGGGTCCAAGGAGACCTTTTAAAGATATAGATGCGTTGTTGAGGCACTCAAACTTTTTTGCGAGGGTATTTCTTTCTTGCATGTATGCCGGACACTCTAGAAGGATGTGCTCTACTGTTTCGGGCAATCCACAATTATCGCTATAGGGACAAGAAAGACAAGAAAGATTTTTTTCACAAAACACGAGGGCGCAGCGCTAGCTAAGGAGCATCCCTTAGAGGAGCGAAACCGCCTCTGGTCTTGTCCTGAAACTCGGCACCCTTTCCTGCACCATATAGACTCTGGACTCAGAATGAAGCCACCAGAGCGGATTCCACGTAAGTTTGGAACCATTTACCACCGGTTGCGTCTCAACGCAGCTCTCACGAACTTTTACCACCCTTTCGAAGGACAGCCATAGTTTACACCATCCAACTGCTTGAGAGGAACTACGTAAACGTGTTAACGAACTACACCTAGGCATTCAAATTCGAGCGCGCTCTTGTTTTTTTTCCTTTTAAAAGTGTTCAAGCTATAAATATACATGCGTTTCTCGCTTGTTTTTTCACTGACTAGGTGTTCCAGTGCGATTCCGTAAACGTGTTAACAAAGCACAATGGGCGAATAAAATTTCTGCTCTTTTCTTACTTTTTAAAATTAAGCAACGCTTAACATCCGCAAACATCTCTCATTTGTTTCCTCCCTTAACAAACCGTTCAAACCAAACTTCGCGTCCTACAACAAGACGTAAATGAACGAACTAAGCCTCACATATTCAAATTTTCGCGCTTTCTTCTTCCGTGTTTTGATTGTCAGACTGACGCACTGAACTATAACGCTGGAATAAATTTTTTGCTTGGTCCCTGGCATACAGCTCAGAACAAAACGTCGCGTCCCACAACAAGGCGTCACCGAAATGGAGTCAGCCGAATGCAGAGCTAACCACAACGCGCGTGTCTCTCTCGTCTGCCGCAGGGTCGCTGTACACAGCAGAAAAGCGTGGCGTGAACGCCGCTACGACCACAGGGTAGTGCGCGTACCGAGCCAAGCGAGAAGCCAGTGCGAGCCAGAAGCGAGTCGGTCGGCAGCAGGCCCCAAAGCGGATCGCCTGTGCTGTGTGTGAGGCTAGGGCGCTGCCACTGGGCGGCGAGATTAATGGGACTAGACAATGGTCCGCGGCTCCCATTCTCTGTCTGTCGCCGCCGTCCCTAATCTCGGGTACACGGCACGGAACAAGAACTAGCAGCGCCCGCTGGTGGCGGCTGAGGGGAGAAGGAAAGGGGGGAAAGGCAGACGAGAAACCGCAACTTGTATTCTAACCAGTGGCGGGAGATAAACGGAGTGAACGACAGTGGGGATGAAGAAGAAGGGAAAGAAAAAAGCAAACGTCAATGAGAGGCTGAAAGGAAGGAGCGCTGGTTTTGTGCCACTGAAGGCAAACTTTCGAATAAAAAAAAAAGTAATGAAAAACGTCCTACAGAGACAGACGGTCGGGTCTCAAAAAGCGGGACATGGGCGGAAGCCGTGACTTGTGTGTAAGAAAGAAGTGCAAACAAAATTGGGGCAGTAAGTCAACAGCTGGGACAAGTGAGAAGACGCGGGCGCAGCCGGAAAAGAAAAAGCGCGGGTAAAGAATCGGGCCTTGTGGCACTCCGCCGATTAGCACGGTTTTGCTGCTGGTGTCGGTAACGTCGGTTGGGGAAGGGGGGGGGGGAGCAAGAGGACCAAGAGAACAAAAACGGGGAGGCGAACGGGAACTGAAGATTGGCGTCGCCCAGAAACTTGTGTTTTGAAGGCAGGTTAGACTAAGGGTGTGAAGAGAAGAAGCAGAAATTAAGTGAAGAGTACGGTCGGGCCGGCGGGAAAGGTTGAAAGTCGAGGCGTAGAACTTTTCTAAATGTAGCACGGGCAAAAGGCGCTCAGAAAGGAATAAAGCGGGACGATAGAACGAGGTAATAGCTGCGAAATGACTAATAGGAGGTCTGTAGCGCGGCACTTACGGACAGAACCAAGAATTACCAGCCCCTGAACACAATTGATCCCGCTTGCACTTTCCGAATGACGTGTGGCCTAGGGAAGCGTGCGGAAGCAATTGTTCGCCGCAATCACCTCAACGTCGCTTTCACCAACCACTAACTGCACAAGACCCGCCGAGTTACCTCCCCTCTCGCTCCGCTTGCAGTGTTCGTGAGGACATCGAACATGTACTGTGTGCGTGTCCCTGTTTTGATGACCAAGAGCTAACCATGAACATGTCTTTGTGACTACATGCTGATGCTCGCCTTATTCTTAAAGATATCATCGGTTCATGGTAGTCGACTGCCGCAGTGACACAGAGCATAAAGGCCTTGGTGTGTTTTATCCGTTACTGCGGTTTGAACAAACTTCTAAGAACTTTTGACGTATGTGCTTACGTGCGTGTGCCGTGTGTGCGTTCCTTCGTCTGTAGGTTTTCATGTGCGTTTCTGCGCTTGTTTCCGTTTGTGTTCGCCTATTTTCGCCCTTTTCATTTCCGTGGGGAGTAGCAAGCCAAGCTTGCTGACAGCCTCACTTCTCTGTATAATTAAAGGGACCCTGCAACACTTACTATCGACTCTCGGAATGTATTTTGCGGTAAAGTCCATTGTCCCAGCAATCTTGTCCGGAAAGAATTATGCAAATTCCTTCACTATCACCGAAACTGCGCGCGATGAGAAATCCCGCATAATTTCTCCCTCTCAAACTCGACCTCGGACAACGCGGTCGAGTTGAGAATGCCAAAAAAAACGCCGCGAGCCGCCCCCCTCTCCGGGAGAGGGGGGCGGCTCGCGGCGTTCGGAGGCCTTCGATATATCACATGCCGGGGAGTTTTCTCCTTTTCTCCGCTACGTGGAGGGGTCTATCTCCGGTCTGGTGACACAAAAAAGCAGGCACGGCTGCCTGCTCGCAAGCGCGCGCTTAGGCTGGTAGGGCGTTTTTGAAGCAATAAACGCTTGTTCTCGAGTGGTCTCGTTGAAAGGGGAGTATTGAGTTAGTCACTAAAACTCCGCGCGCACTCAAAACACAAGAGAAACGCCAAAACTGTGCGTACAGATTCAGATATAGAAGAGGTTGCTACACAGTGTCGACGACGGTGGATAGTCACAGGAAATGCGAGAAATACGCCGCGAAGTTGACCAGCGATAGACAAAAGGACAGCCATGGTATGGTCTCTAGAAGCCATGGCCTCAATGACGTCTTTAGGCCATTCCAGGGAGTCCATAATGAGGAAAAATGAAGATAGCGCAGTTGGTTTTTCCGCGTCTTTCACAGCGATTTGCGCACTCACCGCTTCACGTACACGTGTAGTGTTTGGCCGAGATATTCCTGGCAGCGTAATCTAAATGTCGCGCAGGTTTAAATGTCGCAGGGTCCCTTTAAACGTGTCCTTTCTTCCCGCCTCCAGTAAATCCCACGACGGCGAGGTCATTTTCTAAATTTCTACCACTTATATTCTGCTTACCGACCACTCTCATTACAAGTGCTTAAAAAAATCGGACTTCGTAACACTGTACATTTCAAGGCGGCGGCGGGAGACAAGGTATTTGGAGTACGAAGCCGTTTACGGAGGAGGCCACAACCAGTAAGGTTTCCTCAAACGGAGCGAGAAAATAGTGTTTACCTAACTCACACCAGTGTCGTCAAGTTAAGACTGGGGAGACAAGAGGAGGACGGGAAAAAACGCGGGAAAAAATTACACCACAGGCAGTCGTACTTCCAAGCGCTTCAGACAGGAAAACTGCTTATCAGAGTTCATGACTGTATTCAGCCGGAAGATAACCGCTTAAATACATTAAGGGGTGTTATCTCAACAAGCACTGCGCAGGTCTCACGCCTAACCAACCAACAACTGCTTATCACAGTTTACAGCTTTCTTACCCGGTATATAATCAGTTCAATAACTTATTAAGCGGATTTATCTCAACAAGAGCACTGCACATGCGTTTACGCAACGTTCCAGGCAAGCTTTAAGCATACGCGGTGGTCCAACCCCCTATCTCTACACATAGGCATTACTTTACGAGAAAAGTGCCCCTTATCACTTGATACCATAGCGCTTTCAAAAGTTCGATACTACCACCGCCTCCCGCTCCCTAACTTTTACAACGAAACGGTTTGTTGCTATGGTTCCGTGCATTTTTGTTCAGCGCGTGCTAAAACTAAGGCTTCAAATATGATGCAGCCTTGTTTGAATCAATGCAAAATCTTATGAGTCTCATCATTTGTACATGCATTTTGAGTAGGTTTTAATATGCACCATTTTGAAGATCAGTACAGTCTAACCTAGATAGTAAAGGTTTCCCAACGATTTGCCGCTGTACGACCTGCGCCGGCCATGTCTCCGGTCACCCTGCCCTCTCTTTGTCGACGTTCCAACCGCCTGCGTGTCTAGTTTCCTCCGCCTCCTCGGGGTGGTTGTACCATAAGTGAACTCACGTTGCCGTTCTCCACTTTGAATTTTATTTCTTCTCTGTCGTCGTAACGAAAACGTCGCGTATATTCCGGGCTCTAGCTCCGCTGTTCATCCACATATGATCTCATGACTTTTTAAAGCGAAGCTATCAGCCTCCCACTGATGTCGCCTGTAGTCCAACCAAAACGCACTGCAGGAAAGCCAGTGTTCTTTGACGTCGATGATGACCGTGGGTGAAGTGAAGCAACATTAAAACGCTTTCCATGACAGGAATCAAACCTGGGTCCATCGGGTTATGAAGCAGACGTGTATCCGAGCTTTTACGCCATTCTGACGTGGTCGGGGCAGTTTGGATTTCTAGAGGGGCGCGTGGACTTGCGAAGTTAGATAAAAAAAAATGGACTCCATCCCGCCCTGCGAAAGTGCATGTCCAGCGCAGCTTTTGTAAACCACTACACATGCGGATGGGGGAGGGTATGAAATGGTCCTCGTTGTCTCGGCGGGCTTGTCGCTTCCACTCGGCTTCTCTGGCGGCAACTGCTGGGTCCTAACGCATGAGCTCGGCGTCTTGGGCGAGACCTGCTGGGTTCTGCCTAGCCTGACTCATGCGCTAGCCCTCGAATGACGTCATCCCCCTCTCCTTTCGAGAGCAGCTGCAAACCCAATCTTTACCAGAACACATGGGGGGAGGGTTCCCATTGTTCACCGGCGCCTTATCATCCATCATTAGGGTTAGGCGCTTGTTTTGTGGTTTTTTTCGTTACGCGAATACTGAGCTCTATGCTGTACGCCTTATTAGCCTGGCGCCTGCGTTCGGCGTCTTGGGCGAGAACAACTGGGTCCGGCCTGGGTTTTCTTGTTTACGACACGAAATTTTCCGACCAACGAGAGGCTAACAGCTTCGTTGCAAAATCATGCAACTCTCCGTATTACGATGACGATAGTGGAACGCTAGGAAAAGCCATGGAATGCTTGTATCAGTAAAGTACTAGAAAGCGCAACCGGAGTGCTCTAATCCGTACCGATAAGAAACAGGTGCTCGTTTCTGGAATTTAATTCGTTTGGTGTTGTACTTGATTTTCGAAAGCTTCGCGTTTTCCATCGCTGTCGTCTCGACAGAAGGGTAGTTGCTTTTCTTATCTTCTTCTTTGCTATTTCTAGTTCCTTGTAAGTAGCGAGTGGGCCGGCACAATTTTGGGCATTTAGGATAGCGCTCCTCACTAAGCATTACGGACTCAAAACACCCTCGCACTAGTTCGGCATGCACCCTAGTTAACAGCTCCGCGAACAGACCGACCAATGGGGCCCACGTGGTACGAGTACACGTTAAACCCAGTGTAACCGTTGTCACTTGCCGTGATTTTAAGCGCAAGAAAAAAAAAAAAAAAAAAACACGGACGGAGAAACAAAGCTATGATTGTTATCATCTGTGTATGTGTACGATCCTTCTTCCCCGTCCTCTCCTCTTTTCCTTGGGAATATAAGCGCATGCGTAGCCGAATAAAGTGGTTGGAAGTTAGCGAATGTCTCGTCTGCTCTGTTTCTTCGTCCGTGTTTTTTTGTTGTTGTTGTTGTTGTTGTTGTTGCGCTTAAAATCACGGCAAGTATTCACCAACTAGCCGAGCAAGAAGTTCTTCTAACCGTTATCATGCAGCGTAGCCAGTTTTGTCGTTATACTCGCTAGCGACGTTTAAACTTGTACGCCAGCGTAAAACAATGCCTGTGTTGCCGTAAAACAATGCCGTAAAACAAAACATGGCGAGAGACCCTCACGAAACAACAAGCCCCTCAAAAAATAAGAACAGGAAAATAACCCGGTTCGCGACGTCAGTTCATTCACCACAGCGCAGGAACGGTATGGGAAGTCACCTGAAGGAGAAAAGGTTGAAAGCAGGGCCTCGTGCATCGGTTGCTCGAAGCCGTTTCCAGAGAAGCCACACGTGGGACTCACCTGCGAAGAAAATAGAAAAAACCGTTACAACGTATTTTCACTTCGGATTACAACTTTCGTCTTTTTTTTTTAATGAGAAACTTTATTTCATAAAACACGAAGTATGTACAGAACAATGTTTGGACCGATAGCTGCAAAGCCTAGTGACCGGTTCAATATAAAATTACAAGCAATTCACAAGCACTTAAGCGTCAGAGCGTGGAGGGCTCAAGAAAAATTGACATGTACACGAGGTTAGGGAATGGTATATATTCACAGACAGACACAACAAATCCAACAGAGAAATAATGAAAATAAACAGATGATTCACATAGCAAGGGTTTCAGATATAATTTCACTAGATTTGTAATGTTATTTAGCGGCCATTTTAAAATTTCTCGCTGTTTTCACCTGTATCGGAAGGTGGTTCCATATATTGACTCCACTGAACTCGATCAGGCGTTCACCACATACATTGTTACATTTGGAAAGGTTGAAATTGAAATTCGAGGCTTGCCTTGTACTACGAGAGGGTAAGGAGAAAAGGCTTAATGGAAAGGGAGTGTTGGTGGGTATTATATTGTTGATCACGAGCGAAATTTTGTAGTTACGCAAGGACCAAAACGACAGTACGTGATTATCACGGAAAACGTTGTTCCTGGAAAGACCCGAATCAGTTGTCAACGCAGTGAATGCTCGTTTTTCCATACGAAGCAAAGGCGATAGGTAGGTTTTATATGTTTGCCCCCAAGGTTCACAACAATAACTGATATGGGAACAACAGAATGCATAGTAGAGGGAGCGTCGTACATCGTACGAAAAATAATATCTCGCTTTAAAGAGCGCGTGGCAACCAAAAGCTTGTTTCTTGCATACGCTATTTATTTGTTTTTTCCAGTGTAAATGACAGTCAAAAATAACTCCTAGGTATTTGAAATGCGAGACTTGCTGTATTAACGAGCTGCCGAGAGTAAGGGCAAAAAAATAAAGTGCACAAAAAAAAACAGTGCACTCAATACAACGCAACAAAATAAGAGAAGGCTTGGAGGCAGTGAAAACCTAAAAGAAGAGTATAATGGCGGTAAATAAGCAGTTGAAGAGTGTCCTTCTGTTGGCGCCAACAGACGTATTACAACTCAATAATGTTTTTTTGTCTTCCTCTACTCGACTTGAAAAAAATTGTAGGAAGCTTGAACTCGCGCGTCAGACTGAAATGGCAAAGCTGTTGTAGGTGATCACTGACGGACACAAAGTTCACTTTTAGTATCGGTGTGGTGTCGTGGGTGACGTCGGCAAAATGGCGTTTCAATGACCTTATGTTGAGCAAAGCCGGAGTGAGCTCGTCGTTTCAGTCGACGTTTTCGTACGCCAATCTGCAAGCGACACTTGTCGTCTCTAGCGGATGCTTAGCACGCCGAACCTCTCGCAGTGCGGCCTGTACCTCTGCCGCTCGCGTCCCGCCGAGTTTGGCGTTGTCGAACAGTTTTCAGCCGGTTCGTGCAGTCCCGGGCGCCCGTTATGTGGGCTTCTCCGCAAAGTCCACATTTAGACGTGCATGTATGATAGTCCACTGGATCTAAGATACCGCAATGCCTGCAGGCTTTGGCGTCTGGAGTGGGGCAGACATCGGAACGGTGTCCTTGCTGCATGCACACCTGACACACTTAGCTAGTAGGCCTGTACGGGTAGCAGGCTACCTCACCGCCGTAGTACAGTACATAGCGAGGAACTGAAGGTCCGTCGAAAGGGATGACTGCTGTTTTGGATTTACCCAGCATTCATGCGTGCTGGACTGCGACGCCTTGCGTTCTGATTCTGAGGTGGGTGAGCAGTTCCTCCGTCGATGTGCCGGGGTCGATCTCGTGAATGACGCCACGGAGCATGTCCTCGGGTGCTGCAACCTAAGTGTTCATGTCGTATCCCGGCCCTCCAATCTTGAGGTGGGTGATTTGTCTGAGGATAGCCGCAGTGTGTTCGTGCGGCGTGCTCGCGATGATGATGTTGGAGCCATTGCGCAGACGTAGAATGAAGTTCTTTTCCCGGCATCGCTGAGAGTGCTCGCATGCCTCCACGATCGCTCTTGAGACTTGGTGTGTGCTGAGTGTCTTCACAGCCAACCCCTTTGTTAAGTTCGGGCCCCCCACCTAACAATTAAAACCGCCTGGCAATTAGATATATTTCGCTGGGGTTAGCTTCTTTACCTGTATTGTGTTTGTTTCCCCGCCGGCCGAGCTGAGTTAGGCGCGAGGGGAGTGAGGAGAAACCGTGGAGGCTTCTTTGTTATTCGCCGCGCTTTTGTGTCCACCGGACGAGCGGGCCCGGAGACGACGCATACAAACGCGTCGGTCACTTCATAATAGCTGAAAGCGATGTAAGCTTTCGAAGAAGGATTTCCTTGCGAGAATCCCCGAAGCGGACGGGAGCTGAAGGTTGGTCAAGGGGTCAAACATTGGGTCAGAGTTAGGAAGAGGTCACCAGACGTTCTGTCTGTGATAGTTGCACTGCTCAAAGTTACTGGGAGAAGTTCAGTTCGTCACGCGTCTGAGCCTGGCGACTTGGTGGATGGGATACGTCGTTGGGTAGACGGCCAGGCTTTGTTAGGCGCTCCACGTGTTAACAAAGGAAAGGAATTCTGGCGGCGCAGAGCACAAACATAGGCGTGCACGGTATGACAATACTTTAAGACGTGTCGCCCGAGAGCCGACTCCCGGAGTTCGGCTTGCTTTATGTTGGTTGGTTTTCATTTCTGTTATATTTGTGTTTTGCGGAATACCTTTGGATTTCTGTGTGAGAGTGAGAGAGGTAGGCCACGTGACTATTTTGAACCCACCTATCTTTGTTTGTCGCGGTGGTCAATCAGTGGCCTAGTGTGGGATAATGAATGAGCCAGCCTCACTCTCAAGTTGTGACGTCCCTTTTGGGGGCGGCGTTTTCTTGGCAAAAACGAGTTTGGTGTTTTCAAGGGGGATTGAACGAACGGAGACAGAGGAGAGGTGGAGAGCGGCGAGCTCCCGCTAGACGCGGGCCTTGCCCGACCTCTTATTTGCGATCACGAACCATGAGTTGTAAATACGTAACGTAAATAAAGTGCGCATATTGTACATTTTGAGTTTACTTGGAGTAGACCATCGTCGGCTATGTGCCGTCGACCAACGAGCCAGCGAGTCGTCGTTTACCGGATCATCGCATCGATCATCGACGTCGGCGACCGATCCACACCTATCGAAAGTTTACCTCCCTTTTTTGGTCGCATAATAATTTTTGTCTCCTTTTGTAAGCGGCGGAAGCTTACGCCTCGGCCCCCGCTGCACTGTCCGTCCCATGGCGTTGTTTCTACCGGTAATAGTGCCTGCCCCGGTTTGGTTTTCGTGCCTGTATGAGAGCTTGGTGTTGCCGCGTCACCGCGGGGAATCGATGGACCGCTGGGGCCGGTTTCCCAGTTGTTCTCGTCCCTAGCTTGCTGCTCCTTGCGCTGTTTTTTTTTTTTTCTGTATCCGCGAGAGCGCCAGTTTCCGGTTGCCGTCGTTGTCTGTGACCAAAGGCTGCCCTTGCGGTTCAGCGAGCGAAGGAGTGTCTCCACCCATCTCAGCGACGGAGTCAATCAGGTGCTCTTGGACTTCCTCCATAGCTTGGATGTCTTTGGCAAGAATGCCGGAATGCTGTCCCGTGGCCCTAAGGTATTCTAGTGCATCCGTGGTACTCATATCCACAACGGTGTGAATCCTAAGCCGCGTCACAAGGATTTGGAGCCCATCAGCGCCTGTTGCATGCAGAACTTGGCCTGCCAATAGGCTTAGCGAGGCGATGCCCGCCTCGCAACTTCTAATGTCGGTGGCAGAGTAGGAAATCGGCCTACCGTGTAGAAGTTGATCCCGCGAATTCCTGGGCTTGAGAACTCTTCGCTCCATTGCAAAGTGCAAAACAAAGACGTTCACCTCATTTCCGACAAGGGCCGGGTGAGATGAAGTCAGGAGGTGCGGAGGCGGGTTTATGCTCGCGATATAATTATTACAAAAATGCCTACACAAAAGGAGCGTCCGTAAATGAACACTAAAATCGAGACTTCCTGAGACGGTAAACATGTGGCAATTATTTAATACAGCGAACAACAACAAAAACAAGGACCAAAGTATTTTATTCTTCTAATAAAAGAAGATTAGAATGCTGGTTAACGAAAGGCAGAGAGGGGAATATTGCCTAGGACAGCTACCACCTGTAACAAAAAAAATAAATATTGTGTACCTGCCCTAACAGCAGCGTTAGCGTTAAATGAAGGTATAAAACATAGATATATTAGTTTTTTTTGGCGATATGACACGTTAGTGTCCCTCTACAAAGACGATAACACTAATAATCATCATCAACAACACCACCATTTTCATCATCAAAGAAAACAAGAAGACCAGAAATAGAAGAGCGAAAAATTGGAAATAAAAACAACAAGGTAACTCAGATTCCCATCCGTACGTTTAAGACTGTCAGAGGTTGAAGGAATAAAAAAAAGTTATGGTCATATCTGTTTGTAGCAGTATTTAAAGTGTAAGGATATTTAAAGCGTAGTTCACCGCTGAGGAATAGTGAACAATATGCATGCTTTATCAGAATGAAATATTGAAGGGAAGTGTATATCGAGTTATGAAGGGGAAGGAAAACGAGGAAGTGTTGCATAGTTGTGCGGAAAATTTTCAATTCATTTTTTACATAAGCCAACTGATCGGGAAGTTTTGACTATCGGTGCAATGGTGTTCCAGAAGCCATATTCTAGTAAAATGACCTCTTTGTTTCCTATAATTAGTTAGAACTTGTGACAAAGTGAAGATGTAAATACGTGCAAGCGTTGTTACTGTAGTATTCACTAATTGTACATGATGGATGAGCAATAGGAGAATCTGATTGTCACTTTGCTTCAGCGATTGCTTGCTTGCATTGTATTTGAAAATTTTGTCGACTATTAGAGCATTCTTGTTTTGTTGTGGTGCTTTGGAGCCACAAAATAAGAATGGTGGTTAATGATTGTGGTGTACTGAGTTTTGTAGCTTGGTGCGAGACTGGGGGGTGCAGATTATTATCTAAAACATAGTATACGACTGAATGAAATCATGATAAACATGCATTAAACGAGGGTTTAAAATAAATACCCGGTTTCATTAACACGTATGCCGTACATCATTTAAAAAAACAATATTTAAGTGAAATTACATCTGACGGTTCAGTCGAACGAACAAAACATGGCCTTTTCTGCCTCTTCGATTGGAAACTGTTTGAATAATAATGGCAGAAAATCATCTTGTGTACGTTGGTACAAGTTAGAAACGCTTTATATGGACTAAAATGGCATTTCCTATAGAAGCACAAATCCATCAAGTCGTCTAGATGATGGTTTCGTTTATGAATCAGTGATCGAGGCCACTTATATCACTAATACAGTAGTCGTATTATCGTCATAGAATACGCATTCCGAAGTTGCAATATAACTTGGCACATCATTTATATACAAATTATGAAGAGAAATGAGCGAAGAGTGCAACCTTAGGGTACTCCAATATTTGATTTTTACGTATATAGCCTGGAGCCGGCAACATTAGTAACGGGATCAATATTGACTAAACAATTTTCTATCAGCAATTCAGGACCGATTATGTCCATATCACCAATCCCTACACAAAGATAATGACGTTCGATTGCGTCGAAGGCTGTGGTAAAACTATGCAGAAGCATCGCAGTATAGCTCGAACGAATTTCTTTCTTTAGTTCTTAAGTTAGCATAAATAAAGCTGGGTACATAATTGATTGTTAAATTGCTATGGAGCTCTGTTGTAATATTTTAAGAATTTTTCGAATATTTTTCTAAAACATAGTGGCATGGGAATAAGTTTGTAACAGCAAATATTTTACGGTCACCTTTGTGCAGGACGGGAATAATTTTTTTTTTACTTTTTCTTGTACTGCGACGATGCCAGCTTCAAAAGCTACGTTTTGAAAGTTTAAATGCTCGCCATAATATCAGCCCCTTTGTGCGTATTCATCCTTGTGTGGGTGGAGGGATACCATTGAATCCAGAAGTCCTGCGTTTCAGATTGCTTACGACATCGTGCAGTTTGAGATTTGTGGTTGGGAAAAAAGACAGAAGATTGCGGCAGGCATTTAAAGGGTAAAGAATAATCAGTACTCGCTTTCACATCTCTTTTCGAAAAAATTCCACCGACCATTCTGACGGTCCTTAAGACAAAATGTAAGGGCAGGGGCTTTTGGTACACTGATTTCGCAATATAATGAGGCAGAGGAATTTGTATTTTCAGAAGGGAACGCTGTGAGTATCGTGACTTTAAGGGACAATAATTTGTGCGGCAAATATCAAACTGAGTGGAATGTGGCTCGACTACCTCGCTAATTAAGAAATCGTGGTAGGGAGCGCGCTGATATACGGGCGCGTTTCAGAGCACACACCGCAGACAGAACTTGCTGAACGGGTGAACGGGGACGGCACGCTGCTGTTGACTCACATTTTGTCCGCCGCAGACCAATCTTCGCCCATGCTGCGCTGTGTTTTCTCTGCAGCGCATGGTCTGCTCATAATCGTGGTAACGGCCTTTCATAAACGTATGCAATGGAATCGCATGATAGCAGCTAGTGGCGCCATTGTCGGCGCTCTGGCGTCTTCGTCGGCTCAATCTCTAGTATATATTACCATTCTCATCTGATATGAATATGCTTAGGGAGCATCTGCAACTTTTTACAGGAATACGGTATCCCCTCCAACCATTAATAATTTTTGGCAATTAATTTTACTTACAAGAACGAAGAGGAAGGACTCTGAAAGAAATTCTCACCGTCGGTTTCTGTGGGCGACGCAGACTAATTAGTTGTAGGCAACAGGAGAATTCCCACGCAGTTTAAACGAATCCGCATTTAAAGAGCGTTGCTACAGGCAGCTCGAAAGATTGGTTACCCGTGTCGTATTGACCTCAAAGCGGCTGTCTCCAACGAGATAATAAAAACACAAAGCAACAATACCAATGAAAGGCGCCACTACACATCACTTTAGCAGTAACTAGAGAACGCAGGCAAAAATTAAAAAGTGAACGGGACGGTTTGCCCTTAGCGAGAACCGACAGAATAAAGAAAACCAGGCAAGCGTAGCAACCACTTGATCAAGAAAAAACACCGACCATTGTACTCTTTCCGCGTATTTTTTTTCTCAACGATGTATTCTAGCACTTTAATGAAAAACCCTAAAAAATGCCTCACAATCACGATTAGTTTTCCGCTCCGAGAGGAACGCCGAAGTGGCGTGAGTGTGGAAAATAAAGACTAGACCGCCGAGACCAGAACGGAAGGATGCGTTGGAGTTCGTCAACGAATGAAAGATGAAGGACCGTGAAAACGGGAAATCCGGAAAAAGGGGAAATTGGGAAACAAGTAGACAAAGAAACGGGGAAACGGAAAGAGAAAGGGAGAGAGATAAAGAGAGAGGGGGGAGAGAGCCCGGCGTGTGCCTATAGCCTCTTCCTGCATCCGCTGCTATCAGGAAATAAAGCGATTAAACGGGGAAAAGAGGAACGCAACAAAAAAGATGAGGAGAAAGTTGCGGAGAGGCAGAAGGAGAAAAAAGGAAGAGCACACGAACGGGATGTCAAAAAAAAGCGGAAGCACAAAAAAAAAAAAAAAACTAGCGCGGCAATGGCGATGCGTGAACGAGACGTCCAATACACGTCGAACAGCGAACCATACAACCAGAACGAGACTGTTCTTCCAGGCCCACCGCCATACAGATGTCCTGGATGGCAAGCATTCAATTCCGCCGTAACGAGGCGCCGTTTATATTCTCCCGCTGATCACGGCTTCTCCGAGCCTCCAGTGTCGTTTTCATGCCGACGCACGCGGTTTCCTTAGCGCGCGACAGCAGAGGAGAGCGCGAAGCACTCCCAGCATCATGCTCCCGCTCTTCCTTTTCATCCAATCCTCATCTATTCCCTCCTCTTCCCAGCGACCGCGGGGCGTTTGTTCGGGCGGGAAGCGTTTGTTATCGGCTGCCGAGCGTTTCGTCGCGCAACACGGGAAGCTTGTCTGTCCGTGTGTTCTTCGGAGGTGGGGGGCGGGGAGGCGTTGGACCGCTAATTAGTTAGTTTCTCCTAATTGACGATTGATGCCCTGGGCTGTCTTTGCTACTCCCCGGGCTTGTTCCAACATCCCCGTCCCATCTTAAGCTTCCTTTATTTGCCTCGTGCTCCGTCGAGGAGGGCAGATCCACGGTTTGTTGCGGTGAGCTCGTACGCTTCCGGGGATGTGAGACATCGAGAGGGAGAACAGAGATAGAGGAAAAGATTAAAATTAAATGACTGCTTCCTGGCTGAATCCCTCTGCATTCTAGCATCACTTGCACCTTTGTTGTCCTTTTATTTGCCCCCAGGCGGGGTCGTCCCCCATTCCCGCGTAAATTTAAATTACCGGGCGGCTCGCTTCGCTATTTTCTTTTTTCCCGTCGGTATCCAATTTCCGCGCAAGCGTTGCTATCGCCTTGTGTGTGCGGAGCGATAACTTTTCGCCCGCTTATACGGATACCACAATTGAGCTGAATGTGTTATTTTGCAGACAGGCATTGTAGTTTTATTAAATGGCTGCAGGGTGAGAGCAAGACCTTGTTGCTGGTACTTAATAGCAGTTTGCGCAGTGTTTGAGTGCAGGAGAAGTAATAGCGTTAATTAGTTCGCTCTCCGGCACGACCGATTCTCGCCGTATAAACTTGCGTTGAAAGCACTCCCTTTGTTCCGTTATCCGCACTCCTTTCCTACAAAAAAAAAAAAAAAAAAGGAGGACCTGAATAGCGGGCACGTCAAAATTGGTACGAATGTTCCTATTCATTTGAGTGAAGGATTGCAACGCTGGACGGATTGTGTTTTACCCGAATGCTCCTCTTAAAAGAAATAAGCGATAAGCAGGACAGAGGTGTACTCTGTCGCAACCGAGGTCGTGTTAACAGCACACGTCGTGGTAGGGGGACAGCAGACCATCGTCGGTGTAAGTTTCATTCGTCTGGACGACCAGGGGCCAGGGGCAAAATTAAACCTTTTTAAGCCATGACAAAATGCAGATTTCAACGATAATACAGTGTAAAGGCTCCCGAGAAGAGTTCAAGGCTCCAACATCAGTACTCACTCCGACAGTTTCCGAGTTATGTCCGAGGCGCACTCGCTGAATGCGCGCAGCGTATCTTGTATTTGGGTCTAGGAGAACTCGTCAAAAGTGAACTCGTCGCAGCCAACTCGTCATAGGTGAATTCGTCACATAGGGCAAGTCGTCATAGGCCATCTCGCACTAGGGAAACTCGTAACCTAGGGCAACTGGACACTCGGCCAACTCGTCACAATTTACGTTTTTCGTCTATCATGTTCAAATGAAAGAGTACAGACGCTTGTATATTTCTCATCTTATGCGTAAACATTCTTACACTCCTTCAATTCACCACCCTTAATGTTTCCTTTGTCGCCTTCGAGGAACGCGCCAGCCAAACAGTGTATCTTATTTTTTTTTCTTTGTGCAGCTAATTACGTGAGTCTTTTATATTAGATTTATTTTGCCCGTTCTGTTTTTTGTAATACATTTTTTTTATTTTTGGTAATTAAGTGACGGCGCTGTATAGGGATTTGCGATTTCGTTCTGTGTTTTCGCTTTTTAGTATTTTGATCTTTTGTTTTCATGCCTGCTGACAAACAGTGATTGTCAAGCTGGGGAACTTTCGTTTTGTTAGTCTTTATATCTACTATATATGGGAGCGAAAGTCAAGGCTGGACTTAAAAGTTGACCCCCCCCCCCCCCCCCCCACACACACACACACTCACACAAAAAAGTGTGACTAATATTTTTTTTAGGAGAAGAAAAGCAAAAAAAGAAACTGGAAGTTGTGCTGAAACCGAAAGGCCAGTTGCATCCAGCACTTGCAAACAAACAATAGGCCAACATTTTGCGCCCTATTATAGATATATACAAAAGCAGGCAAGCTTCAAAAGATAACGCTAAAAGAAAACAAGAAAAGAAATAAAAGAAAACGCCAAAGAAAGAAAAAGTCCACCCCCCTCCACAGAAAAAGTGTGACGAATATTTTTTGGAAGGAGAAGAAAATAACAAACCTGAAAAAAAAAACCTTACCTAGTAAAACAATGTGATTTTTTTAAACAAGAAGGGAAATAAGAAGGGGACAGAGGAACATGTGTTAAAAAATAGAAAAACCATTTCAACCACCGCCTGCAAACTAACAAAAGCAGAGGACCCCCCGAACTCTGACGAGGTCAACCTGGGAGTAATAATAAGGTTAGAAGCCACTAACTTCCTCTCCCCATTTCCTCGACATCGGCCAAAAATGAAACCGTGAGACGACTTTTCCTAGCACGAGAAGGTCAGTGCTACCACTTTTCCTAGTACGGGATCACCTAGAACGAGATGCCCTCTTTGAACAGTTTCCCTATGACCAGTTTTCCTAGGACGAGTTGGCTGCGACGAGTGGGCCGGTTCCCCTTGTATTTATAGGCGTGACACCAACGGTCTTTAATGGTCAAACACGTTTGCACGCGGAACGATTGAACTCAAACAGTCAAGTGAAAAAAATCGTAGGCCACCCAAGCACTTCGTGTGAGTTGTGAATGCGAAAAGAATAATGTCCAGCTGAACGCTGCTGAGTGCACTTTCCAAGTTAGCGCTGCGAGTGATTTCAACTGTTGCGCCACTGTGCCAGGTCAGCGGAGCTCGTGCTTGATACGCCACTTAAGGGCACAGGGTAAGCCCTATACTTTCCATGCATTTTTGGCCATATTGAGGTACATTTTTCTCGGCATCTAAGAAAGCTATCTACATAACTTATATATCATTTTCTTTCAAATTTCGTGCTCTTTTAACTGTACTAGAATTATGAAGATTCCTAAAAAATTCAGTTGTTTATAAATTTTTGTTCGGTAGTACCTAAATTTTGGCATTATTTTAGTATTAAAAGTTGTGTACCAAAAAAACTGTTACGTGCAAATTTTTAATTCTAGTACAGCAGGTGTGACAAGTTATGTAGACGACAGGGGAAAAAAATCAGCTCGTTGTCTTGGAAGATATAGGAAATAATGGTACCTATGTAAGAAAAAACATTGTTTTGAGATAATTGAGTTTAAAGTAAAAAAGAGGTGAAAAACAATACTTTTTTTCCATAAACACCACTGGAGCCATTTATTTAAAAAGCACCAGCTTCATAATCACTGTCAAAGTCATTTTTTTGCTTTTCACCCGGTCGTCTGTCCTTCCTTGACTATTTTGTGCACCACCGTACAGATCTGTTCACAAAGTATTTTGCTTGTGGTCAACCTCTTTAAGCAACTTGATGGTGGTGTTGCGCCCAGGTTTTGGTCTGAATGATTTCAAAATGCTGGCTCATGCATTGCTTCATCATTTAATGAAAGAACAGCATCCAATGTTGCAATCATTAGAGTGTGAAGCCCAAAAAAGATGTTTTTTGTGAGTAGCTTCAAAGGGCAAATGTGGAAAAAACCTGCAGCAGGGTCTTTGGATTGCCTTTACTGAAAAATCAGCTATGCAATGGTTGCTAAGCAATTTCATAATTCAGCTGGTTCCAGAAAAGCATTTTAATCTGAAACTGGAAGTTTTTTGATGAAAAAAATGACAATAAACCCTGGGAACATTCTTAAGAGGATGTGGGCACTTGCTACTTGCATACGGGAAAATTGCTTTTTAGCGAAAAATAAGACTTTTTAAGGCAAGTGTGAATATGGAAAATGTGCACAAGGAATTGAACTTCCCTAATTGCGAAGAAAAACAAAAAGTCATTTTTTCAAAATTTCGGCTTACCCTGTGCCCTTAACACTGCAATCGCAGCCGCAGCTGCAACTCTCCGATTTCCACGTGGCTTAGCTTGGTCTAGCAGTACGATCCTTAAAGGGACCCTGCAACACCTTCGATAAGCGCTTTCACTCTTTCCTTCGCGTTTGGAAGCCCTGCGAAAGCTACAGTTATCGCCAGCACGGAGCGGCACTACGGGATTTTCCCGTCGCCCCAGATACGCCTTCCGTGTCTGCTTTGTTTGCGTGGCTTCATTTTTAAAGTTGCTATCGAAAAGCGTTCATTACTGCAACTGAAGGAAAACCGGCCAACAGCCGCAACATGGCCTTAGTGACGTAATTCGAGCCGTCGAAGAACGTCGAGACCGGGAACGAGAGAAAAATCTTTTGAGCGAGAGAGAGAGAGAGAACTCTTTAATGTGGGCTGGAGAGGTCAGCTCTGCTAGCGGCAGTGCTTGCTACGCCAGATGAGGATGATTACAATGCAGTGAAGTGAATGGGAGAGATCGGGAAAGCAGCAATAGAGCGAAAACAAAAGTTGAATAAAAATGGCACGCAATGAAGTGCAAGGAAAAAGCTTGAATTAAAGTTAAGTAAAAGAAAAAAAAATTGAGCGAATGGAGCCCAGGAAGCGCAGAGCGCCTAACAAGAAAAAGGGGTCACAGCGTACATGACGACGCAAACGCGCACAATGGAAAAATTACAAAGTTTTTTACAAATTATCTGATGGGCACTAAGCAGTGATTTTTGGCTGAGGTACTGTGCGACCCCCTAATCTAAGTACTGGGTGGGTTGGGTGACAAAGTTCTGCAAGCATTTAAGATTTCAAAAAAAGTTGAAAGAAGTGTTCCAGGGTCTCTTTAACTTCATGCTTATTTTATTGGGTAGCTATCGCTAAACATGGCTTGGACATGAAGTCACACCCGCCCTTTCCGGTGCCCTACCCTCACCATTCTCAGCTCTGTTCGAGATAAGAGCGGCAGATAAGTTCCCAACCTTCCATCGGGCACGCGTGCACCAACATAGCAGCTACTGACACGTCAGAAAGCGAATAAACTTTATTAAGTTTCAGCGTGAATTGATTTATAGAACCGGAATGCCTTGTGCTTTGGAACGCTCTTTAAACAGCCCTTTTTCTGTCCTAGGCCCCGGCTTTTCCACGCACTTGAGTATTCAACGCTTTCGCCGTAAAATACACATATACTTCCCATTTACGCCATAAGTCCGCATTGAATTTCGCGCCAAGAGCAGGCGCGAGCATGCGCAGAAGGGAATCAGCGCGGGCAGTCAACTCCGCATGCACCGGTTCGGGAAGCTTACAGCCGTCGCTTTGTAAAGCGACGGCTGTAAGTTGCCCGAACCGGTGCTGTAAGCTGCCCGAACCCAAACAAAAACGACCGTGGCGTAGCGACGTATACGTCGCTACACCACGGTCGTTTTTTTTAATTAACCCGCAAGCGAAGGACTGGCGGCATGAAATTGAGGCAATGAAAATTCGTATCAGCCGATCTCACCTTTTCTTTAAATGCACACGGGTTTCAAGACAGCGAGTGCCGGAGAAAATGCACAACGCGAACACGAAACACGGTCCAGAATTGGGATGCAACATTGCCGCAGGGTGGCGCAAGCAAAATGCGGCTGACAGTTCGCTATCACGACTCCTCTTTCGTCTAGCGTAATAAATTGGCACCCACTGTTGTGAAGAGGAAAGCGAAGAGGAAAATAGTTCTCGTTTCTTTACTTTTGGTGGTTTTGTCAGCTAGCGTGCATTACTGCAGTTTTTTTTTCGCTCCTACATAAGCAGTGCTAGCTTGTTCGCCTCTACCCGCGCAGTCGTGTTTGGCCACACAGCTGACGTGGCAGACAGAAGTTAGGCTTAGTATCGTAGTAGTCGTTAGGCTTAGGTTCGCAAACGTGAAATGCGAGAAAACTGCCGACCCCACGCATCAAGAACCGAAAGCCGGCTTTGCTGCAATGCCCAATCTCCGACTCCCCAACAGCGAAAACTCCGCGCGCGCTGTACGAACCCTCGTATACTCGGTCCCCCAAGTTCGGCGGACATCCAATTAATAAGGCGAAAACAAACATCACAACTGGAAAGAGGAAACAATTACAGGGGTACACAGCGCGACAAAAAAGAAAAAATTCAAATTTCCCGGGTGTGAAATAAAAAAACAAATAGAGAGAGAGGGGGGGCTTAAAGCGAGACGCTCGCGGAAACAAAGCCAGGGCGTGTGAGGGGGCGGGTTCAGCCGAGGGCAGCGGGCCGAAAGAAAACGTCGGAAGGGACATCCATTTGCGGATCACTCGGGCATCACCTGCGCCACGCAGGCTAGCGCAGAAGAGGCCCCGTAACGCGATAACGTAAAAAAAAAAAAAGAGAGAGAGAAAAAGCGCGGGAAAGACAAACCGTGGAATGGAAAGGAACGAAACTGTGTGTGTATACACACTGTTGGACACGGGTTTCGGCGGACGCCCCGGCGCGTCCTTTTCGCTCCGTTTCTATTTTCTTTTTCGCGCGAACTGTTGACACGGTGCGTCGCGCACGCGCGCAACGTTTTCTCTTCTTTTTTTTTTTTTTCGCGCCAAAAAAAAAATTGCGCGGGAAAGTTGTTCCCGAGGAATTACATATTTGCGGATGAATAATGAAATACGGCGCCCATTCGCAGGCGAACACGGATACGCAGACGGAAGCGTTGACGTTAAGTGCGCTCGCTAATAACTTTCGAACCCCAAATTTCAACTGCGAAGGAGAACGGGCAGGGAAAAGCGAGAAATAAAATGAAGATCACGGACGTTCGCAACTGCGAAGAAACTGTACGGCTGAGCTCAAAGGATTGCAGACGTAGTGGTGGCTTAGTTTGAAGCGGTCGGCAGGATTGCGAGTCACAAATCAGTGTTCACCTTTGCGTGCGGCCGCGGTGGCAAAGTAATTCGAAAGCCGACCAATTCGTACCACGTGCTCAGTGATAAATCGCTGCTGGCTGTTCGTGCACAGTTGGCCACCCTATTGGAAAAACCAATACTGCTAGTGTAAGACCAGTACACTGGGCGGCACTAGCGACGCTCGTGGTGACGATGGGGACGCTGGCAGTCATCACTAGCAGCGCTCGCAACTCTGTCAGTGGTGCTGGATGCACTGCGCGCACTGTTTCCAGTGCAGTCAGTATCACTAGCAACGCCGTCCAAAGCACTGGAGAGTGCGCGGTCGTGGCAAAGCACACAGTCGCGCAAAGCCCGCGCAGATATATCGGATCAGCTCAATGTACGCAACGCTGCCGTCACTAGTGCTTGTGGAATTTTAAATGCTCTCATGCACATCATTTTCAAAACAGAAGGGAACAGTTACTGCCAAAATGATACTTTCCAATCACGTCGGCCGGGTTAATGCATCCGTAATGCCCCGATTGCGCGAACACAAACAATTTGAGTAATTTTTATATTTGTATTGCACAGAAAGAACCCTTTTTCCACTGAATGAGGCCTTGTGGCTGTTAATTGCAGTTAGGGTATTTCGGAGCTGTCATCAAACCGCAAACACAAATAGCACTATATATATGTTCGCAGATGGTAAACGGGAAACACGCGTGTTTCCCGTTTACTTACTTACTGCGCAAGCGTTATTCAAGAAATGTTCAGTTTAACGACCAGGAATCCTTCACACCAGATAATAATGCGACGCAAAAACTGGAGGAGGAAGTGATTGTTGGGGGGAGGGGGAGATAGAGGCCGATAACTGTCTGGCACTACGCCGACACATCAACCGGCCGTCAAAAACTGCGTATACACATACGAGTTATTTGCCGATGTGTTTACTTCCGACCGTAGCTCAGGGGTTTCGAGCGTCGCCTGCGTCTGCTCGAGGTGCCGGGTTCAAATCTCGGCAGTTTTTTATTTAAAGACGATAGTCTTTCTTGGGCTACTTAAACCCAGAAATTTTGGTCTGTCTGTAGGTATGTCTGTCTGTCTGTCTGTCTGTCCGTCTGTCGGTCGGTCTGTGACTCGATTCAGCCACCCGGCCAAAGTAAAACAATGCCTCCGCAATAGTCTTATATAGTCATAACTAAATCTACCCGTCTAAGTCCGGTGTAACGTTCATACTTGTCAACATTGTTGAAGAAGAACAAGACATTACGCAAATATAAGACAACAAATTAATACAGAAGTGATATTTGCAGTGTTCTTTTATAAAAAAATCATACATGCTTGACTTTTGCGAAATTAAATACTTCATCAACTGCAGAAAAAAAATTCAATCCGCTGTCGCCTGCTGTCGCCCGCGCCACTATAGCTTCTGGTGCCATTTTAAGAAATCAACTGGCAACAGTTACGAAAGGCTCCACTAGATAGGTTCCACGTTCTGCTTGCAACGCACGTGGAGTAGGGGAACGCGGCTCTATAAACGTTGAAGTAGGGCGCCTCGATTCACACGCGTCTTCGCCGTACGGCAGCGTTGCCATCGAGACACGCGGTTTGGAGCAGTGGAACGCGGAAAATTTAAAATGATTTAAGCAAACCTTTGGCATCTTTACCTTGGGAGGAGCGCGACCCAAGAGAAATAACATGATAAGTGAGCGGGAAAGCGAAGGGAGGCATTTACTTGACAAACTTCGATAAAGACAATCGTCTTTCTACGACATTTGCAACAAAAGGAGCAGATACGCGGGCAATTTTTTGAAGGTCCTCTTCACGCCGAACCCTCATAACGAGCTTCATCCCCTCCCTCCCCACATCCAGACCAATATCAAGGTGGCACCAATCCCACGTCACATGCATCCCGTATACAACCCCGGCCGACGCAAAGTGAGAGTGCAGCACCTTCAACGGAAGTACTCCTCACCCCCGGATGCTCGCTGTAGCGACATCGCCCAAACCCCATCACACCCCCGCTCGACCCTAGCAGTCACGGACAACGAGGGCACCGTTCTCAACGCCGCTATCTTCCTTCATCTCTCTTCAACCGCTGCTGAAGCCACCGCCATTGCCCTCGCTGCCACCCACACACCCACCACCCACCCAACCATAATCACAGATTCTCAACAAGCCTGCCGACATTACCTCCGGGGACGAGTACCCACGGCGGCGCTCAAGCTCCTGAAAGCCATTCCTGACCTACCATTGTATGGACTCCGGGACACGCCTCACTCCCTGGAAATGAAGCAGCACATGCTGCGGCCCGCGAGCTTCACTTCCGGGCGTTCCCTACAGGGCCAGGCGGCTCGGACTCTGTGACGGCCACTATCCATCCTCTTCAACCAACCCTGCTTCACTGACATCTTATGCCACTACTGCCACACTCGCTGAAGGTATTCTCCGCCCCACCCTACCCTGTCCGTCGAAGAATTGCGAATCTGGCGCAGGCTACAACCTGGCACTTACTACAACTCCACCATCCTCTCCCACATCTCCCCCTCACGCTTCGAGTACAACTCTTTGGACTGTCAAGTTCCAGCCACCACTGCCCACCTCGTCTTCCTGTGCCCTCAACACCCTGTTCCTCTCCCTTCCCCTACCACTGAGCAGTGGGAATGCGCGTTGACCAGCTCGGACCTGCAGGAGCAGCTCAGACTGATCCAGCGGGCCACGAGAACAGCGGCGGCGCGCAGCCTCCTGAACAGAGGAGGCCCACCCACCGTTTTTTTTTCTCAATAAACGTTTTGCCTCCTCGGCCTCCTCCTTGTGAAAGGTTTTAAAGTGGCATGGTTTGCACAAACTATTTGCGAAATAACTTTTTACGTGCTGGTTAGCAGCAACAACCGTGACAGCGGGCCATGCAAGCACAGCAGTATTGTACCTTAAGCTAGCTTACGCAGGTATACCCGGAAATTCTGCTTCACTTGCAGACACAAATGAATTGTTGGGAAGACATTTTCACAAGCAGCAAGTTCAGCAAGCTTAAAATATGAAGGCCCTAGGACTGGTTTTTATTTTTTTATGAAAGCTTTTCGGTCGACCAACCAGTCAATGGGGAAATGAATTTTTTGACGGGACGCCATCTCTTCCTCTAAGAAATCTTTCGCTTTACAAATAAACGCAGCGTGGAGCACTGCAATTCTACAGTGACCTTCTTGCACTTGGAAATGGCAGTATACTTGATTTAGGTTTGCAACAAGTAAACATTAAATTTTATTTACTGTTAAAATGCCTACCTACCCCACATAATTATTCTTAATGAATTTTTTGAAATATATATTTGAAACTTGCAATGTGAAGGTCACTAATTATCTACCTTGGGATCATTAATTATATGTCAACATATTTAAGATACGTACAAGGCAGAATCAACAAATGGAGCAAATGTTTTGTTTAATGAAGAAAATATTAAAGGGACCCAGCAATTGTACTTGTTGCTTTTAATTTTAGCCTATAACACAGGTGTGTGCATGCAGTTCTGACACTCACCTCTATTCTGACACACACCTTCTGCTCCTTAAAAGGTGGGACAGGCTGTTTATGCACCATGTTGTGGACGCCTAGCTACTGTAGGAGAAGTTAACATAACCTTAATTGGAAACTTTTTCTAGATGCAGTACAGT
Organism: Haemaphysalis longicornis; assembly: GCF_048455015.1. Lineage (NCBI taxonomy): Eukaryota > Metazoa > Arthropoda > Arachnida > Ixodida > Ixodidae > Haemaphysalis > Haemaphysalis longicornis. The sequence continues at coordinate 20,725,642 of NW_027526225.1, read as the reverse complement.
ACAAACTCTGATGATTTCACTTTCAGTTTGTTCAAACAAAATACAAAATGTTTTTAGCTGGCTATTCCTTCACTGTATTTAAAGGCCAGATTCATTAGGTTAATTCATATTTTTTATATTGTCCACACCACAAAATATCTAGTGCTTCATCACCACCAGCTAAGGATTTGTGTCCATATGTGGCTATCACAGTAAAAAAGTTTCCATATAATGCCCTTCACCCCCCCCCCCCCTTCACACACGCCACTCAATTCTTAGGCCACTGGCCACCCCTTTGCTCAGTAAAGATTTATACATACATAAAGCACATCAAGGTTTAAAAAAGAACTTTGATAGTAAACGAATGTTCGAAATAACGCAAAAGTTTACTGTACACTAACTTTTTTAACTACTTGGTATTCAGCTAAATTAGACCAAATTCAGAGTTTGGTCATTTTCAAAACACCCATTTTTGACGTGGCCTGATGGTTTGAAAATGACCACTCTTGTTATACGGGATGTTTTCTGTTTTTAAAGGTGTGGTTACCAGTGAATGGCCAATAAACTATAATTGAGGGCTTTTCACCTCTGCTCCCTGTTTGTTTCTTCTAGTTGAGGTAGAAAAATGTTAAAAAATTTGATTCAGATCCATGCCCAATCATAATGTGCACTGTTATCTTGTCCAGAGTCATATATTTGAGCCCTCTTGATTATTATAACAAACTCTAGAGGTCCCTACAAGTTTGACATCATGACAGTAGACTGCATGTGCAAAGCATAGTCTACAATTGCATAAATATTTGTTCATGAACAAAGTTTAAAGATACTGAGCAACCGCACTTGGTAATATTCAATGCTAGTCTTGCTTGCTATTCGCAACGAGGACATGGTTTTAAGTTGCAATGTGTAACTTCCTTGCACCCTTTCCTTTGCTTTTTTGAAATGCAGTTGTTGTGTACTTGTTGTTCTGTGGTGTTGATGTACTTGTGTTGTTGGTAACTGCGTACAATTTGCTTATAAATGACTCTGTGTAAATCCACCCCCCCCCTACACCATTTTTTTCTTCCTTTCACATCTCCTGAATGTGTTCCTTGGGTACGTCTTTGCTTGTGTTACTCCTGCACTTAGCAGCTGCTCACGGATTGCTCATAAATGGCACTGTGTAAGCACCTCCCCCCCTACACACACACACACACATGCATTTTCTGTACACAACGTTCTTTTGTGAATGTTGGTGTGCTTACTGCACACATCGTTCAACTTCATTATAAATTTCAGTGTTTTAGATATTCGAGTGTATTTTTTCAGTCATTACTGCGTGCGTGTTAGGTTGTAATTCCATGTCCTCTTCCTCTAATTCTCTAATCTGTTACCCCCTCCTTTTAGCCCCCCCCCCCCCCCCCCCACACTCGCAAGCATTCTGGTGTCCGCTGTCTCGTGTCTGGTGTGCACGGCACGACAAATCACACCTGCTTGAACTCTTTTGGTCGAATTTGGACAAATGACACTTGAACTATTTGGTTGACCATTCAGTAACCGTAGATTAGACTGGGAAATTTACACACATGGCACTTCCACCCAGTTGCAATGTGAATCGACAGCATAATATTAAGCCACATTTAAACACGACACATATAAATACACTCCCCTCGCAGTAAATGAGATAAGTATGCCAAGAGGATTACGTTCCCTGCATTAGACCGGTCGGAGGTCAGTTTTTAAGGAGATTTCTCAGAACATTTCCTTCGTCTTGAGTCGAATGCAAACAAGAAAAAAAGTAACGGGCAATTCCACCTTCCCCTAGAAGGAAGCTGGTCTACCTGTGTAAAAAGTGGCCACTGCAGATAGGCCTGCTGAGAATGAGGCACCCATATTAATGCGGGGAAAGAAAGGAAGCTGGTGTTCACGGAGGTTCGGGTGAGAAACATATATCTGCTTCATCGATAATGGCTCATTCCTTCCGCATGAGTGAAAAGCATCTGGATGAGATACATTTAGGCATGCGTGTGAGATTTCCACGCAGTGGTGCGGAAATGACAGCATTAGGGGTGTCTGCTGAGCCGCTCTTGCTGGTGGCCTTGTCTTGGTGTGGTTGTCAGCATCTGAAAGTAATGACTTGAGAAAGGCGAACTGTCTTCGTGAAAGTGAGTTGACGCAACAAAACGTGGCAAACATGACAATTGATGATTATGATGGTTTGATTTTATTGGCGCAAGGCCGACATGGGCAAAGAGCGCCAAACACAGTTATTTGATGAGGAGAGAACACGAAATAAAATCAGTTAAAAGACTATGAGCACGGCTGGTGTAAAGGGCCAGGGTGAAGAACAAGAGTAATAAAAGATAAATAAGGTGGCTGGTGTATAGGACCAGGGGTAAAACTATGAGTGGTATGAGATGAGTTGTAAAAAGTGAACTTCTGATAGGAACTTAAAGGTGCGCTGAACAGAAAACATGGCATCGTCTCCTAAGAAGTATGACGGGTGTGGTGTAATATGTCGTGTGTGTAGCTGTGGGAAGTGTTTGCGTCGTGTAATGTCGGGTGCCTTACATTGTACGAGGATGTGGATCACGGTTAGGGCCTCTCCGCACCTGCTGCACAGAGGTCTTGGAGATCCTGTGAGCAGGTGGGAGTGTGTTATATGAGTGTGGCCCATCCGTAACCTAACAAGGGCAACTTCAGTGTGTCTGTTGTGTGTGTCAGTCGTGTATGGTCCCAAGAGTGGCTTTATTATGTGTAGTTTGTTGTATGTCTGTTGATTCCAGGGTGCTCGCCATGTTTCGCGAAGGTGTTGTCTGATGTGTGGCTTGAGGTCAGTCTAGGGTACTGCTGTTATGTCCGGTGTATTTGTATGTGCAGCAGCAGCGGCCATCTGATCAGCGGTCTCATTTCCCGCAATCCCAGAGTGGCCTGGAACCCAACACATGATCACCTCGAGATTTAATGCATACGCTGACATAATGGTTTTATACACTACATTAAGAACATGGTTTTTAGAAGACTTGTTGGATGACAATGCATGTACAACACTCAGTGAATCTGTGAAAATGATAGACTTGGGTATTTCATGTTGCACTATGTGATTTAAAACAAGCAAAACTCCATGGGCTTCCGCCGTAAAAATGCTGGTCTTCGAGTTCAGGGTCTTAGAGACTCTAAAATCGGGTCCGTGCGCCGCACACGACACAGTAAGGACAGGTTGTGATGCGTCACTGTAAAACTCTGCACATTCATACTTAGACTGCAGGGACAAGAAGTGCTGCACAAGAGCAGTTTATGGTACCCTGGTTTTATCAATTCTCACGAAGGACAAGTCACAACACACAGGTTGAAGCTGCCAGGGTGGTAAGACGTCAGTAAAAGAAGATGTGTAAATGTCTAAAAAGGAGATGTCGAAATTTGAAGCTTCATGTCTCACTCTAAGTGAGAACGGCAAAGGAACAGACGGACGATTTACAAACAGTGGCGATGTGGCTGTATCATTAAAAACAGGTTTAAAAGGATGGTTATTCAAGGATGAAATTTTAAAAGCGTAGAGAAAGTCCACATACGTTCGTTGGTACTCAAGGCACCACTTATTACATTCAACATATAGACTCTGGGCCCGGCTAGTGCGGAAGGCACCCGACGCAAGGCGCAGATCCAAGTGGAGTACTGGATCAAGACTTTTTAGGGTTTTTTTCGATGCCGACCCATACATGACACTTCCGTAGTCTAATCGAGACCCGACTAATGCGGTAAAGACCCGGAGAAGCAGTTCTTTGTCTGCACCATAGGATTGGTGGGAGAGGACCTTGAGAATGTTAGTGTTTTGAGGCATTTATGTTTAAGTGCTTTGATGTGTGGGATGAACGTGGGCTTTTCGTCAAATATGACACCTAAAAACTTGTGCCCCCGTTTAACAGGAATAGGTGCACGGTTAAGCGTAATCTCAGGGTCCGCGTTAATCCCGCGCTTGCGGGAAAACACAACACAAGTACTTTTGGCCGGGTTTAGTTTAAACCCGTTAAGGTCCGCCCAGCCAGCAAGTTTCTTAACACCGAGTTGTACTTGACGTTCGCATATTGACAGGTTACAGGATTTAAAAGATATTTGCACATCGTCTACATAGATGGAACAGGAAATGGTCGGCGGCAATGCCTTTCGGAGGGAGTTCATCTTAACTATAAACAACGTGCAGCTTAGAACTCCACCTTGCGGCACACCATTTTCCTGCAAATATACATTGGAAAGTGCACTGCCAACCCTCACTCGAAAGGTTCGTTCGGCCAAATAACTACAAAGAGTGTTCATCATGTTGCCGGAGACACCAAATGACTTAAGGTCCCTGAGGATGCCGTAGCGCCAGGCTGTATCATAAGCTTTTTCAATATCGAAAAATACAGTAAGGCAGAACTGGTTATGGAAAAATGCATCTTTTATGTAGAATTCCAGTGCAACAAGTTGATCATTGGTAGATCGCCCCACCCTGAAGCCTGCCTGGCAGCCCTCGAGAAGACCGTTGTACTCCAGAAAGTACACGAGCCTACGGTTTATCATCTTCTCGAGGAGCTTACACAGGAGCTTACACAGGGCGATGGGATGATAACTTGCGGGAGAGGAAGGGTCGTTCCCCTCCTTCAGAAAGGCCACAACTATGGCCTCCTTCCAAGACCTTGGAAGCTGCCCCGAAAGCCATATTCTGTTGTAGAGGTGTAGGAGTGTCTCAAGAGTGTCTGCGTGTAGGTGTTGTATCATGGTGTATGTAATGCTGTCTGCCCCTGGAGCTGAGGGCTTACAACTAGAAAGAGCAACCTTCAGCTCATGAAGTGTGAATTCAGAGTTGTAAGCAGAATTCGACTTGTTCTTGTCTCGTAAGGGCTTCTTTTCTGCAGATGTTTTGTTGGAAGTGTTGGAAGTGTTGTGCGACTGTGTTAGCCTGGTCTTCCAGTGTGTCCCCTGTTGTACTAACCAGGGGCAGGCTGTGTGTCTGTTGTCCTTTTAGTTTTCGTATTCGTGTCCAGACTTTGTGTGTATCAGTGTATGAATTGATGGAAGTGAGGAACGTGCGCCAACTCTCCCTTTTCGCCTCACGACGCACTCGCTTCCCAAAAGCCTTTGCCCGTTTAAAAGAAATGAGGTTATCTGACGTGGGGTACCGGCGAAGTACACCCCACGCCTTGTTCTGGGCCTTTCACGCCCGCCTGCAGTCCTCGTTCCACCAGGGCCTCCCTGAGCTGCGGGACCCACTGGAGGCCTGGGGAATGGACTTTTCGGCGGCGTCGAGGATGTGCGCCGTGACGAGTCGGGCGGCTTCCTCCACGTGTAGGTGTTTTATGGATGTGTGGTGTAGTTGAGATGTTTGTGTGAATGTGCTCCAGTTTGCTTTTGATTCATTAAACTTTTTATGGGAAGATGGACTGCTTGGGCCTATACCTATATACGTTAATGAAGTGGGGAAATGGTCACTACCATATGGGTCTGTGCCCACACCCCACTCAAGACAAGGAAAGAGAACTGCGGAACCAATAGCCAAGTCAGGATGCGAGTATGTATTGTGTCCTAAGTTATGGTATGCAGGCTGTTTTTTTGTTGAAAAGGCATGCTCCGGAGGATGTAAGAAACGTCTCTATCAGGCGACCTCGGGCACCCGTTCTGGAGGAGCCCCAAAGAGAGTTGTGCGCATTAAGGTCGCCTGTTAGTATGTATGGTTCGGACAGCTGGCCAACCAGTGCCTCGAAATCAGACCTCAGAAGTGAAAAATCAGGAGAGATGTAAATGGAGCATACCGTTATCAACCTATTAAATATTATTGTACGGATTGCTACAGCCTCAAGGACAGTGTTCAGAGTGACAGGGTGGCAGGCTAAGGATTTCCGGGCGACAATTGCCACACCTCCTGAAGAGTGCGTGCAGCCAACCCTGTCCTTTCTGAATACCATGTACCTATTTAAGAAATTTGTTTGTGTAGAATTGAGGTAGGTTTCCTGGAGACACATGATACTTGGCTGATTGGCATGCAGAATCTCATACACATCGTCAAGATTTTTAAGGAGGCCTCTGCAGTTCCATTGGATGATGTTTTCTGTTCCCATTATTTAAATTTAAGAATAACTGGAGTGTGTGTGTGTGTTTGTTCATGTGTCGTCTTTCGGGGCTGTCATTCTAGTATTTTTAGGCTTCTCTGTCAGCTTGGACATCGGAGGCCGCTCCTTGCGCTGCGTTGCAGGCAGGAACGGCGCGACATCCATCTCCTCGTCGGATGCCAGAAGGGTGCCCGGCGGACCAGGCCCCCCTGTCTTGGCCCCCTTTCGGGAGCCCTTCGTTTGAGCCGCCACCGCCGAGGGCGTCCGGGGCACCAGAGTTGGCACGGGCGGTGCGGTGACCGTGGGAGCCGATGCGGGGCCCCCGATGTCCATCCCCACGGCACCCTCCAACGCACTGGAGGACGGGGAGGCAGCGGCGGGAGCGGCACCGGTCCCAACGGAAGAGGTTGTCACCACAACCGCTGCTGCCTCAGCAAGCGGCGTGGCGACGGATTGGGCTGCCTGAGGCACCACAGGGGGAGGGGGCGGGGGAGGGACCAGGTCAGACTCGCTGAACTGGGTCCCTGTAGACACCAGACGCCGCTCCGCCCCCCGGCGAGCCGCATCGGCGTACGGGGAAAGAGGCGAACCTCTTCCGCGCCTCTGGGAAGGTGATGTTTTCAGTTATCTTGATGTTGATGATCTTTTTCTTTGTTTGAAATTTTTCACATTTGCGGGAGTACGCTGCATGCGGCCGGCCGCAGTTCACACACGTGAGGGTGTCGGATGGGCAGTTGTCGCTGGGGTGATCGTACGCGGCGCATTTTGCACAAGTCGTTCGGCCACGGCATGAGTTTGTACCGTGCCCGAACCGCTGGCACTTGAAGCAGCGGAGCGGGTTCGGAATGTAAGGACGAGTGGAGCATCGAATGAAGCCTGCATTTATATATTGTGGAATTGCCGAGCGGTCAAAAGTCAGGATAATGTGTTTGGTAGGGATTACCTTGTCGTCCCTGCGAATCGTGATGCGCCGCACAGCTGTGACGCCCTGATCCTTTAAACCTTCGAGAAGGTCGGCATCTGTTTCCGTCAGGAGATCTGTCTCAGAAATCACACCCTGGGAGCTGTTTAGGCTCCTGTGGGGCGTGACCCTGATGTCCAGATCATGGATGCGGGTTTGTGCAAGAAGAGTGCGGGCTTGTTGTTCGGCATTGAGTTCTACCAGGATTTCTCCGGTCCTGAGCTTTTTAGCTTGATATTTGCCACCTATGGTGCTTTGCAGAAATTTAGAGATCAAGAATACGGACATGGAAGCGACAGGTCTTGCTGAGTCAGCTGACTAAATCACAAGAAAACGAGCATAGTTATTCACGGTTGTTGACAAGACAGTTGTTGTAAGAGGTGGGAACGAAACTTCGGTGCGGCCCCTTTTCGGGGGCCAATCACGTTTGGGGGGGGGGGGGGGGGGGGGGTTGGAAAATGCCATATGATACATTGGAAAGCACGGAGACGGGGGTACTTTCTTCTTTGACCTTACCCTGGTAGTCAAAGAGGTCCTGGAGCTCCCTGCCTGGTGAACAGACAGGGAGCCCATCCGCCGGAGCTTAACCTGGGCTCCGACGGCCACCGTTCGTGGTTTCTAACCCTCCACCTATAAACACATCGCCACGGTTGGATCCAGCTTATGTTTGGGGGCTCGGGGTCCGCGGTGTCGCCAACACCGTCACCAAGATTGCTCAAGGTGCCCCGTGCGGGGACAAACATGACAATTGTTGTTAGGCTTGAGTGTGTTCCCTTTTAGGTTACCGTATTTTAAGGTTTCACAATGTGCAATTTTGACTACTCGTAAGTTTTTGTACGTTTGAATTAAGTACGCTCTATCATTTGGTCTTTGATCTATTACTTAGTTTTATACCGTAGCCAAAAAGCACCAGTATTACTTGTCACAGTAACTGTAACAAGTTACTTTTGGAAACTGTACAAACCGTTACTGTAACAGAGTAACTTTTTTTGGTTTGTATAAATGCAACATTTAATTTTCACTGGTAGCGTGCGCATGACTGGCTGTCTCTTGGCTTTGCAGTCTTCTGTACTCAGCACTAGTGTGTCAATAACTTTCACCGCTACTGTGTGTTGTACACACAGCAGGCATTTAGCGGGAGCTGACGAAATAAGGCCTTGCTTTTGGGCTTGAAATTTAGCACGAGGGGCGTACATGACAGATACAGATACCGAGTCTGATGATTTGGTCGCCATTGCAGAATGGTCATCAGAGCTTCAGGTATTACTGAACGCTTCCCATGCTGAGATCATGAAACTGGGCCTGTGGTTCAACACCAAGAAAATGGCAGTTGTCGGCCTCACTGGTGGGAAGAACACAGAGAGTACGCTAACACTGGGCGGAGAACATCTCACCACTCGAGCGTTGTACAAGTACCTGAATGTGTGTTTGGGGGCGGATGAGAACTTGTGTGGTGAACGGGGGCAAAAGCTGCGGCAGTCTGCACTACGGGCTCAGGCATCGTTAGATGCCGGGTGCTGTGGGGCGCCAACCGCTTTGGTATGGTAAGCGAACTGTGGAAGCTAGTTTATGTGCCAACCCTGACGTTTGCCAACGCTGTGATCTGCCTCTCATCGGAGACCAGGGAATTGATAGAGTGACAGCAAAGTGAGTTGGGTCGTATGGCAGTTGGGTGCCATGGCACCACCGCCACCGAGGCTGTGCAGGGCGATCTTGGCCTGTCCTCATTTGAAGCAAAGGAAGCCTCTAGAAAGCTTGCAATGAATGGCTCCCTGCTGTTTATCAAGTGTGAGTTCTGGGCCCGTTGTGTCTTTGGGCACCTGGAGGCAATGTTGTGCTTGCCCACCTAGTGGACGTGTAGACTCTACAGGTTAGAGCAAAACTACGACCTCTTCCAAGAACTTGTGGAAGCGTACTCGGAATGTTGTGGGCACAGGAAGGGCGGCAGAGGATTGGTGAGGTAGAAGAGGAGGAGTGGCATCGTGTGGCCTCCGAAAAATCATCTCTAGCCTTGTATAGAGCCCAGAAAACCACGATCGGCTAGGTGCAACTGTACGACAACAGCCTTGGCAGCATGCTCCTTTTCGAGGCTCGGGCAAGGCACCTCATATGCTGATACAGCAAAAGAGGCTGGACAACTCACTATGAAACTTGCGGTGTTTGAAAAATCCTGTCTGCACCTCACTATTGCTGGCTTCAATGGCCAGGTGGAAAGCCCGGAGGCCGCTGGCTACCCTACATCTCTGCTCGCCTCCGTTGCTGAGCGGCGGATACGTGGAAAACTACGTGCGAAGGCTCAACCATGCGCAGAGTCCATGAAGAGCAGACAGAAGGTTGCGGTTCTCATCTACGTGCACAAATTATTGCACTTGAAAAAGGTGGCCCAGCGCTCAGACGTGAAGGTTGTCTTTTTTGCCTCAAACAAGCTTTGAGGCTGTGCAGACTGAGCGACCCTCAGGTAACTGGGGGAAAATAACTGCAGGACGAAGCACAGGAGGGCCTATGTTGAATGCATCGAAGGGGTAGTGCACAAAATTGCCCTTCCCGGTAACAACATTGGGCAAGCCGGAAGACGCTTAAACGGTAGGTTAAGGAAGCATGCAGACAGGGTTAGTATTGCACTCAGAAGAAACCTGTCCGATCGGGTTTCTAGCACAGCACTGCTCCACGTGCGGCTGTGTGCCCCTCGTTGATAAAACAGTCAAAAGATGCTCTGGTCGCACCAAATGGGAGACAATTGAGGCAGAACTGATTAACAGGCTGGAACAGGCATGTGTGAGTTCACCGTCCATAGCATTGTCAAAGAAAGAGTTGAGATTCCTGCGTGTGCACCACTGAACTGATGGTGTGGCCATTCCGCATACATACATGTGAGCGTATTTCTTTTTAAAAAACTCTTCTTTCCAGCGCTCTTGTGTGTCCAGTCTTTTTGATTGATTATGACGTGTAGCGCGCCGGTGCTACACAGGCAATGAGGCGCTCCGTAGTGGAGGGCTCCGGATGATCTTTGACCACCTGGAGATCTCTAATGCATGCCAAAATTTCGCACACAGGGGCATTTTCACTTTTCGCCTCCATCAGAAAAGCGGCCGCCATGGCCGGGAATCGAGCCCGCGTCCTTGGCTCAGCAGCACAATGCCTGAGCTACTGAGCCACCACGGTGGGTGACCCAGTCTTCCTCTCTTTGTCTGCATGCCAGCTGCACTGTCTTTCCCCGCATCATGTTCAACCAACACGACCAGATAGCCACGAAACGCACGATTTACTGGTTCAAAGAAAAAGTTATTCAGTTCAGCTTTTAGTGTAGTTTTCAGTGAAGCGTGCTGTTTTATGTTGGGTCTATCAGTGAGTTCTCCTGCACCTGCCATTAACTCTTCTAGCCCTGTTTCAAAAAAAAAAAAAACGAAAGACACTCCAACTTTTGCTTTTCTGGTGCAATAGCAAAACAGTAGGCATCATTGACAAATTAAACAGTCGAGGTAAGCCTAATGCATTCCTACTTTCTTTTCTGGTGCCTTGGCATTATGGTAGGTATCATTGACAAAGTCAACAGTAGAGGTGAGCCTAATGCTATGGCTAAACTTCTGATGCGGAAAAAATCGAAAGCCCCCTTTAAGAGAACAACGGTTAAAACGCAAAGCTTTCTCCCATGCTACCTGAGTCAAAGCAAAGTGATAATCGTTATCTGTGTGTACTGCCAAACTATAACCTGCCTATTACGAGAGGCCCGTTCGGTGTGCAGAGACAAGCCATTTTTATGTTGTGTGGTGTATGGTGGATGTAGTCTTTGTGAAACCCATTGTATAAAGTTGACTTTCCTGCAGTGTGTTTTACTCGGACATCAATGCCACCAGCCAGGGAGGCATAAAAAAAAGATGAGAACCGCATTCTGTATGTTTGGCTTTGCTGCAGTATGTCGAAAGTTGGCTTACCAGTAGTGGGTTTTATACCTGTGACACACGGCAACGCTAGATCTCCTTTAAACTAAACCCCTTTCGCCACGTCAAAAGACATTTTGTGGAAAGGAGTGGCGCTCCTGACACACAGCAACCCCCGATCTCCTTTATGTAGTTGCTGTAACTGACACACCAATAAAGTGGCGCTAGCCGTTCTGTGGAAAAAGCATGCACAACAACAAAAATAAAGTGCGGCTAATAGACCTTTTTTATTATTTTAGGGAGGAACTGTGCATTTTATTGTTGTTTATAAAAAATAAATGGGTAATTTCACATATTTGTATTAAACAGCAAGGATAGAGTGCTTTTTTTAGCCTATGTTCCGTGCCTAATCTGGCAACGGTGGGCAGATGTTTACAAAAATCCGTTACGATTGGGCTTGTATAGTGCAATTTATTTCATTGCAGGTTTAACAATTTATGAAAGTATTATGAAATCGCATTTGGTCTCACTAAGATCTGAGAAGCTTATGACTTGCAAGCGCCTGCTTGCGAGGCTGCGCTGCTAGCTGCTCCTTTTCGTCTGGGAAAGGAGACAGCTCGGCGAACACCCCTTAAAGGAAATACCCGTTTCGGTGAAGGAGATTCTCCTTTGTCGTGTGTCACCGAGGCGAACGCCGTTTCGGTAGCAGTCTTTCTCTGGAAAGGCCTTTTAGGTGCCCGTGTGTCAGGGGTATTACTCGCACGTCAATGCAGTCAATGAGGCATAGAAAGCTTGCTTTAGAAATAGGCATATAACATGTCATTGATCGTGTGCAGAAAATTTGTGCCTACCTCATATTGTTTTTTTTTATGCAGCCCTGTTCCACATCTATATTGGAGAAAGTTTTCCTGGCGACAAAGAGGTTGAAGGCTGCGTCAGAATCTGGGCTATATGCCACTCAAGTAATGTCTATAGGTAATAAACACGATTTGCTTCTCGAAACTTGTCGCCTTTGAAGTGATTGCGTTTGGAAAGCATGTCGAATCAATAATTTTGTGGCACACCAGCAAGCATTTCTCCCAACAGATCAGGAACGTCTTTAATTAGGGGTTCATGTAGACCATGCATGAGCTGAAAGAATTTTTGTGTGAGTTACTACTGCAAAAATAACAATTTCAAAAGTGAAGGAAATATCACCTAAATGTGCTTGCTATGTGCTTGCTACATCTGTCATATCCTGTTCTGTGGCGTTGAGATTGTCGTTCTGACGTCCCAATCTCTTGCACCACTGTGTCCAGTATATGCTACCATCCAGTACGGCCAACATCCAGTACGGCTAGTTTCCAGTACGGCTACCGTCAGGTGTTCCTAGTATGCAGCATGGCTACCATGCAGTGTTGCTAGTATCCGGTATTGCTAGTATCCAGCGCGTGCTTATGTGTAACACTGGTCCCATAACACAATATGCACTGGGCTAGCGCCACTGGCTTTTGCAACAGGGGGGCACCATGCTTTTGGCGCTGCTCAAGAAATTGAAGCCAGATAGATGACATTGTTAAAGGAAACTTGGAGACACAGAGCGAGAGAGAGAGAGAGAGGGAGAGAGTTTCCGGCACACCATACGATTGGCCCCTTAAAGGGGCCCTGAAAGGCATTTTGAGCACACTAAATGAAGTAGCGCAATCGTTAGATTGGGTCGTCAAGGTCATCTGGGCCAAGTATTACCCTTTAGGCGCAGCGGAAAGCTCACACTTTTGTTGCAAAGTTTGTCGCTTTTTCTCACCCTTTCCTTCGTGTTTTTGGACGCCGCCATCTTCACATGTCTACATCATCGATTCCCAGATGTTCGTCATGAGCTAGACATCCTGCTATTGGGCGGCTTTTTCACGCACTTCCGGCAAACAGATGAATCGTCTGCTCAGCGTCGACTCGCCGGCTGATCTGCCAGCGTAGTGCCGGAGTGCTTGGACATTTTACGACAAACGAAACAAGTGTAAACAAACGCTTAACCGTTCGTATTGAATGCAACATGGCCGTAACACGACATGGATATTCTCTTACCGGAGTACGTTCCATAAAGAAAGCGTTGAAGCCCCGTGGCACTTCTTTCGTGCAATCGCAGAGAACGCCCTGAGCCGAATGCCCGGGTTTGACGGATACATTTTTTTCCACTTCAAAACAATCCAGAGATGCGTTTCGAACGAACACAACGTCACAACATGCGTTGCAAGTCTGAACCACGATTGACAGATGATGAGTTGCCCCCTCCTGCCCGTCGTAAATTCGGCACTCACCTCGCGCGCCGTTGCGGGGACGAACAGCAAGTCACTTAACTCTGGCGCGCAAGCCGAGATGGCTTTTAGCCACGCACACTGCACATACCCTATGAGAGGTTGAGTCGTACGTCGCTCGAGAAAGATAATCCAGATCATGGGAAGCACTATCCACCCGCAGAAGCACAACGTCGCATTTCATCGCGAAACAAAGGCGTCCACAACACACACACACCATCGCCTCCTGTAATGCCAAATGCATCTCGCACTTCCCAATGGGAGTGACTGGTACGCCTGCAGTGCCCACATGTCGCGAGGTGGGGCCCCGAGCTGAACCGGGATCACGCAACCGTAACTGACCTCTGGGGCGGTTTGTGCCTTGTTGCCAAGGCAACCGATGTTTGAGATCGTCAAAGAAAGGCGCTCGCTCCAGCGCTAGAAAGCTCAGAGCCGCGCCGGAGCATGTTTTGCCAACGTTGCCGCTCTCCATCACGCGTCGCCCCAAGCTGAACTGGTCACATGATTGAAGCGTTTTGTGCACGGGTTCTGTATCGGTTTAAAATATCTTTTTCACATGCCGCCGGCAGGAATTACCACCACCGCAAAATAAGACCCGGCACCAGCGGGGCCAAATCTGATACGGCGCTTTTTGGATAAACAGTGCGCGGTGCATGAAAGGGACCGAGCGCAAGATCCTCCCCAGCGGCTGCGAGTTCGCCGCCGATTAAAAGTCACGTGCTGCACTGCAGCAACGCACACCGCGGAAGGGCGAGGCCAGGCCACCGCACACATGCGGCCAGATTTTTCGTTCGCTTATCCATCCTTGAGCGGAGTGCGGAATTCATGGTGTCAACAAAACTTGCCCGTAGCAGACGGCAGTCGGAGTACGTCACCGGAAGTACGTCACCGCTGACTAGCGCAGCATCATGGGAGGGAGTGCTCGCGCGCCGTCAACAGTTGAAAAGAGGAGGAAACGCGGCGCGACGATAATGCGCGGTTTTTGATTTACGATTTCTCAGCTAATACTCATCGCTTTAACAAAATTCTTGCGGGAGGAGATTGCTAATACATTGTCTTATTTGGTTACATGTACATCCATGCATCGGCGGAAGGTATTTCAGGACTCCTTTAACTTTCTCATTTAGATAGAAGGGGGGGGGGGGGGGAGAGCGAGATGAAATGGTGAAAAAAATGGGAGAGGAGGAATAAGTTATTATACATACATCGCGACGTAGAGAGAGATGGTGACGTAGATGGTGATAAACGGGACGATGAAACTAACTTAAGCATCGCAACCCAAAACATGACGTAAACCACAAAAGAGCAAAATACGCGCCCAGAGCGTTACTCCGGTAGGCGCCGCAATCTGTTGAGCCTAAGCCTAATGAACTTACATGTCCCTGTCTTAATGAGTTGTTTCTTCTTGTGCAACTCCGATGTCCACAAGCTTGAAAAAGTTTGACAACCTTTCCTTAAAGGGTCCTCAGCACAAAGTAAAACTTTACTCACTTTGAAAGAGGTAGCCTTTGATAGTTCGCTTATGCCAGCCACAAAAAATGTTGTTGAAATCATCACCACCATCATGAACATCATCAACAGCTCACTAGGTCCACTGCAGGATAAACAGCTCTCGCGTTGACCTCCAACCAATCCTGTCCTTCGCTGTTCGAGTCCATTCCTTGCCTCCGAAATTCCTCATTTCGTCTCCCCATGGAGTTGTTGCCTTTGTCCTTCTAAATGACGTATTAAAAAACTCAAATTTGGCGCTACAGTGACGTCTTATGGGCACGAGTGACGCAATAGATCCGAGCATTAAAAACGCAGCTTTCAGTCTACTAAATGCACGCTAGCATTCTTGTGATACGCTCAAACGAACCACACTAGGCCCCGTGACAATGGCCGAGGGACGTTTTTTGGGGTCGGTTTTGTCGGCGGCCGCCATTCGCAGAAACCGGATTCTGTGAAATCGTACGACGTCGCCGGAAAGTTACCGGGGAGTCGACACTGCTTCAGCTGTTTGCCTTTTTCTCTCCATTACTTTCTTTAAAAAGTTTTCGATTTCGGAGGAGAAGGTTCTGTGTCACTGGCCTTCTCTGTCATCCGCTCAGAAGGCGATTAAGGAACTCTTACGCTGTCTACGGGCGAGGAACTCCAGACTATACACTGAACGACTCCAGGGACGATCACTGAACCTGAACGTTTAGTGCTTCAGCGCTGGGCATACCTGTCTGCTCCAACTTTTCTTCATTCTCTACTTTCTCTTTTTTGCCTATGTTCCATTTCCCACGTGCAGGATAGCAAACAGAAGCTCTAGCCAGGTTAACTTTCCTGCCTTCCATTTACATCCTTCCTTCCCTCCTTGTGATGAAATTAACGTCGCCGTTATCAGGAAAGAGAGGGGTTTCTACTGAACTAAACTTGCATTTCTTCTGCCTGGTCACCTGCCAATCTATACTGAATGCTTTCACTGTCGCTGGAAGTCACTCTTACGATATCAAGTGGCATTTGCTCTGACCTCGCAGCCAATACGCCGTTCGGATATCTCACTTGTACTGTCAAAGTACCATTTTTAGCCTGGTAGCCAATTCATTGCGAGTAATAAATAAATAAATAAATAAATAAATAAATAAATAAATAAATAAATAAATAAATAAATAAATAAATAAATAAATAAATAAATAAATAAATAAATAAATAAATAAATAAATAAATGTATTACTATAGTGCGTAGAATATACGTTTTTGACGATCGTTTTTGTCGAATGGTCGGGACAAATTTTCGTCGCGCGACACAATTCCCGTCGCTTTCGCTCGCTTTCGTCGCAAGCGGGAATGGAAAGTTCTGCCGCTGCCGTCTGCTACGCATCGCGGAGAGAGAGAGAGAGAGAGAGAAAAAATTTTATTTGCCCTTTTGGCTAAGGCCTCCTCATTCCAGGGAGCCACTGGAATTCCTCGTTAGTTGGTCTTCCAGGGGTCTAGCCGGGAAGGCGGGGTGCGATAACCGCGCGATCTGCTCGGGCCGGACGAACGCGCACACTCCCGCACGGCAGCGCCCCAAGCGGCAGCCGGCCGCGTACATCGCTCCCGGCGCCCGTCTGGAGCCCTCCCTCAGCACACTAGCCAGTATATTGTAGGCACTATAGCATTACGATGCATCTCGCACACCGAATCTCTCCAGCTGTATTTGTGGCCGGGGGTTGGGCGCCAGTTTCTGCATTTTGAATCGATCTAGCAGGCACACAACTAACCGGAAGAAAGAAAAGCGCAAGAAATTTCGGTTGGCTTCGGGTAGAACGTTCCACGTCAAAGAAGTTTGCACAGCATTCATTACTTCATGTGAGACGACGAGAGTGGGCGATACCAATCGTGAGGACGTAGACTAAGGCGTCTTCGCTGCGTATTTTTTTATGTTGACGTCTGGGCAATTTCTTGCAGTCATTGTCAATGTAGTAATGATAAAATCGCCCGTTTTATTCCAGTTACAACTTTTTCGAGGTGCACACGTAAGGGGTACAGGTGCCGTCAAAAGTAATTGAAACACGGTCTCGTAAATTGACATTAAACTGCCTGGCTGCATTTGTGATCGTTTAAAGGAGCCCTCCCTAATAGAAAAAGCTTCCTCTAAACCGTTAATGGCTGCCAGCCGTAAGAGAGTTATTTGGTGATATTCACAAATCCTTGTTCCGGTTACTTATGACGGCACCTGTACATTTGGGTGATGATGAATCCCCAGTAGTAAATAGTAAAACGGTCAATTTAGACCCCCAGGTAGCTTTTAACACATGCCGAAATATCTTAAGAACTGTTGTTTTTTGTCTATGCTGCGGGAAAGAAACAGACACCCGGAATAATTCCAAGCAGCGAAATTATTTCGTCACTGCGCCACCGTGACCGGTTACCTATGTTTTCCCTATCTTTATGTATGTGTGTATGCGATATTTTAAATGCAGAGCATTTCTTTAACTCACGATGTCACCCGTTCTAGTTGTCCAGCGTCGTCCGCACCCCTCCCCCTACACTATATAAAAAAATAATACTTACCGGCGCCTGGTTTCGATCCCACGACCCTGCGGGCGGAACGCAAGGTACATGGTGCTCTACCCACTGCGCCACAAAGCCGACACAGAATGGAAGGCTACGAACGTGCCTTATATCCTTGACTCATTCAAACTACGTCAAGAAGCTGCTGATACAACGCATTCACTACCTGTGGGCGGAACGCGAGGAATATGGTGCTCTTCCCACTGCGCCACAATAATCATACCCACCTGCTAATAAATTATGTCATACCCACCTGCTAATAAATGATGTCACGTGACCACGTAATTACGTCTCCTCATTTAATTACAATAGAACAACCAACAGCAACAAGTGCAACAACATTAACGCAACGCAAACTACTTAACGTCGTGCGCCCCCGGAAATGCTCTGCATTTGATCGTGCCCCTCGCGAGGGGGATGTTTAGTTTCCTGCCGCAGCAAGAACCAGGCAGCCTCCTGCGCAGTTTGTGGGGCATACCCACTTGGGGGCTTGGCCAGGATCGTTTCACTTACTACATGCCGGTTACGGCAGGGTTTACCTCGTGGATGGAGTTGCGACCCCAATAATACTGCACTTTTTGTTTGTTTGTTTCTTGGGGGTGGGGCGATAGACTAACAGCTAAAAGCAGCATTCATTGTAGAGCATAACGTATGAAAACAGGTTGATGCCTCATCTTGTAGCGGCCGTCGAAAGCACGTTTCCCAAACTATTCTAAAAAAAAAAGCCCCGGCAAACATACCTTACGTTTCGAGCCACAGTAAATAGACGTTTGATCAAAGGTAGATGTGGAAATATCAAGCCAGATCAAGCCGTTTATTGAGCCAGAAAAAAGTCATTACGATCTGCTGCTGTTGAATACTTCAGAAAAGAAGCGGAGAGAAGCAGCTCCGGAACTACGCTTAACGTACGGATGAAAATAGTGCCTGGTTAAAACATGAGCCATTCCGTGATAATTTGTCCACCCACCGTTCTGGGAAAAAAAAAAAAGAATGGCGGGACTATGGCTTCGTAATATCCTAATGGAAAGCGCCGAAATGGTCCTTCCTCATATTCGGATCAGTTACAAGGCGTCCTCGTTGGGAGTGCTATGTATATATGTGTAACCGGTATACGCTAGCGATAGATATGCCCCGGCAGACGTTCGGGGTGCTTTTTTTTAGTAATCTTCTGTCGTTATTTTTTTTCTTGTCTGGCGTTTTTTTTCCCTATATTGGGGCTCACGAAGCGCCATTCTGTTACCCGAACGTGAACAAGCCGTATCCAGTCTCTCTAAAAAGCAAGACGAGCCCACCGGACGAGCTCGCCGCTGATTGAACAACGTCGCCATCAGGGGACATTCGTGATCGGCCCGGAACAGATTCATATTTGTTATTTTGTCATCCGTGGGAGCACTGGAAATAGGCTGTGCAAGTGTATCACCGACCTGAAAATATTCGGCACCAGAGTAAAGGCATACGTCTGCGCTGCAGGGCAATATATTATTACTATTATTATTATTATTATTATTATTATTATTATTATTATTATTATTATTATTATTATTATTATTATTATTATTATTATTATTATTATTGAGTACTACGTGAAGTTTCGTTTCCATTTCAAAAGGGCACGAACGATTGAGAAGGAATTAAAACTTACACTGATAACTTGACGTGTGTCACTCTACCCTTAAAGCGGAGAATTAAGGGCCCCGCATCGCAGAAAACCCGGTGTTGGCGGTGGCGATGGGCGTGAGCAAGAAATACTGCAGCGCCTCGTAGTGGCGCCCCCTGAAACCGCCGGGATCGCAACGCGCTGCCCCAACCGATGGCGTCCAAGGTGGAGGGGAAAGTTTTCACCGCTCGCGGGGGCTGCGTGGTACTTGACAGCACGACATTATCACGTTCCACGCTTAATGGTGGAGCTTAATCACCCTCCAAATTTTATTATTGCGGAAGCTCAGTGTCTTATTGAGCGAAAAAATATTCGCGACAGAGGCATGGCTTAAAAATTCCAGCTAGTATACATTCCTACCGGCTGAGACACGTTCCTTACCGCGTGCGCAAAAAAGGGAGCGCGGCGACGGCTTCAGAAATAAAGCGCAAAGAAAAGCAACGTGTGCGGCCTGTAAATGCCTGCGCATGCGCAGGGCTGCGTGAAAAATGGAAGGGGTAGCGAAGGCAAAGGCAACTGTTAGGCCCCCTTGGCTCTCTTCCCCCATCACCCGGCGGCACAACAGTTACCAGCGGTTCAGGGTGCCATCATTGGTGCATAAAACCACCAATTCGACAACCACCACCATTTGGACAATTGCTTCATATTGCCAAGTCATAAAAAGCGCTTAGGCGCATTGGCGTCGGTAGGCGGGCGCGAAATGGGCGCTTCTTCACCCCCCCCCCCCCCAAGCCGCACCAGCTTTTGCCCCCCCTTTCCCCCATTCCCCCCTTCTTCCTCGACCCCCTGCTCGGCTAGGGCTTTTCTGACATTAGCGATTAGAAACTTTCCAGGATGTTTACTGTGACCCAAACTTAAAAAAATAGTGGGGGGAAGGGGGGATCTTTTATTGCTTGTATGGTTTAACGAGCCGGCGTACCGCAGGTGATGAAGCGCGCCGTAGTGGAGGGCTCCGGGTTATTTTTGACCACCTGGGATCTTTAACGTGCGCCTAAATCTCGTACACACGGGCGGAATGGGGGGGGGGAGGGGGAATCTGTTGGTCTTTCTTCAGCGAGAACGCAAATATACACCACCAACAATGATGTAAGCCAGTCACCGCTGAAAGTCACCAGACACCAGATAGTCACCATACCACCGCTGATAGTAAGCCAGTCACCGCCTTCACCATGCAAATTCTACACATGACATTTTTTCCTGGAAAAGCGACATTCTCGCTTCGGACAACTCCGGATTAGCTATGCGTGGGTTATTTGCTGATGGCAGGGGCTGAGATACTCCAGGGCCGTGTCAAATGCGTTCGAAAAGCTGGCATGTGTACACTTGGCTACTGCGAAATAGCTGCGCTATTTGGAGTCGGAACGTACATTTACTGTTTCCACACAGCTTTGCGGAAACTGCAAGGTCAGGACTGCAAAGAACGACGTTCCGGTAAATATATGACAATCTATTCCGACCCCGCAGGCTGCCGCCGTGTTTCGCACCATAAGCCAGACGGACCACCAGCATCGACAAAATCAGTGCAGTGTGCACGGGTGCAACCCCTTCCATTTGCAACTCGGGCAAGGTGCGTCTGGGCATGTCTTCAAAACGACATATTTGCTGGTTGACACATTCGTAAACTTTTTTCACCCCGCTTGCCCCCTTTCGCCACCCCTTTTCCTCCGTAAGTGGATTGGTGAGTTCGCCAAGGTGCCTGAAGATTTCATACCCCACCCACCTTTCTTTTCTCTCTGCTTCGGGGTGGCAGCAACAGGTGAAATAGGAGGCCTTAAAATTCGCAGAATCAGCGTTCGGGTGGCGTTCTGACTTAAACTGTAAACCGTGGAGAGCGGAAAGCAAAAAGTCCGGGCAGGGCAGGGCTCATTTCGCGGCCTCCCGTGCGCCAGAGTATACGTTCGCATCTGTGAGCATCGCCGAGCTATTTTTAGACAAGCGCAGTGCCCCTGCAAAACTAATACCGACATCAGAAGCTTCTTTACAAGAAAAGCCGGCACTCAGACCAATATTGCGTCCAGTTTGATAAAGAAGAGACAGCTTTCCGATCTGGTCAACACCGAATGAGAAGAAATTTCCGCTACCACCGCCGCATCGGAGCAATATCCACCATCGGAGGACTCTGTTATACCTCAAACCAACCCTTACAGGTAAGCGTCATCCCACCCAATAGTCTCGCTCGAGTTTTTGCCGTAGAAAAAGTCTAGGTACATCAAATTTCCAGTACAGAAAACTAATCGAAGCTGCATAGTTCCTTACCGATTTAGTTTTTTTCCCCTGTTCTTAAGAGACAAACCGATTTAATCTGCGTGGTACCGGCTTGAACGCTACTTATTCAGTCTTCCGTTTTCCAGCAATGTTCATTATGCTTATTGAAGCAATTATTTAGTGTACTCGTTCAGACGCTTGACCTAATTCGTAAACCAGATTTAGTTTATACCTTCATAGGAAGCTTTCATTTAGGGGTGAAGCCCCTTAGGGGTTCGGGCATTCGGCACCTCATGTCGTCGTCACAACCGTCGTCTCATGTAGTCACGGTACTAAAACACCGAGACACTCATTTACACTTCGCGCTAGAACGTAACGCGTACTAAAAAAAACACCGGGACACTCGTTTACGCCTCGCGCTGGAATGCTTCGTGCTTCCAAGACACGAGGCTTTTAGAGCAAAGCTCTATACCTCTACCCCCCAACGGTTTCTTTTACGTTGGAAAAAACGCCAAGGCGCCAAGAATACACTTATACACTGCAAGCTTCGCCCCTCCCCAGGTTTCACGTAAGAGGAAATTGCCCGGGATTTTTTTATGTTGTTGCAACCTTGCTTAATGGCTGGACCTGTCTCATTAACAATAGGAAGTTAAATGTTTAAGGATGCGTGAGTCGATAAATGCAGAATGCAACATAATTGTGTTTCTTTCTTTTACGCTCAGTTTTTTACCAAATGGACGTCTTAATTGGATAGATGGACACTTAAACGGGCCGCAGAACATGCGCCGCCTGGCGGGCATAATTTACGAGCACGGAGTCCAAGCGGAAGAATTCTTTACAAACCTTTGATTAGAGACCGAAGAGACAGTGGAACAACTGCGCACAAAAGCTAGTATGCAGCAAATCGTCGCACCCAACCACATAGGCCAAACTCTCTGAAAGTCGGGAAGAATACTCGTAGTAACTTCATCCATTACTCCGTTCTTAGCGCGGAAAAAAAAAAAAACTTGGAGTCACCCCTGCATTTGTTTTACTTTCATCGCATTACCCAAATTTTTAGAGCAAGATTTCAGGAAGAAGCTTTGTGAGCCAGTTAAGAAAGGCTACCATTTCGGAACTTTGACTGTAATGTTGCTGAACTTTGGAGTTGATCGTAGATGAACACGGTCTTAAATGGATATAAACAGGAGGGGGGGGGGGGGGAGTTACCCGCTGAACCTACACCTAGACTATGAGGCGCGCCGTACTGGAGGGCTCCGGATTAATTTTGACTACACGGGGACCTGTAACAAAATTTTGACACAAGGACGTTTTCACTTTTCGGCTCCACCTAAAAAACAGCAATCGCGGCAGGGATCGAACCCACGTCCTTTGGCTTTAACTACTGAGCCCCCGCGGAGAGTTGAACGCCGCGGTCCGCAAACGGCCATCGTGTACTCCCCGCGACAATATGTTGTCCCGATGAGCGTCAAAATTCGCAGCTTCGTTCGTTGATATCTGGCGGTCGTCTCTCCGAACTCGGCATGCTTTCCTGGCATTTGGAAAAAAAGTTGAAAAGGATGGTCAAATGGCGCTCACAGCGATAACCACCCTGCGATGGGCGCACCAGTAGACGCATGCTGCTTTCAACGATGAGTAACTTTAAGAATGGGTTTGCACAAAGCAGATGCAAACCTTCGGCAACCTCGCGTGGAAACATTTAACTTTACATGATTATTTGGTCGGTGCAAGACAACTGCTTCAAAAACCAGTGCCTTCGATCATTATGTTGAATAATTGGTTTATGGCCGAGCAGAGTACCGGTCCCGGTACGGCGCCTGGTACACGGTTGGCGCACCTGCGCATGGGTGCAACCGGTTTCGCCCTTTTTCGTACGCGCAGTGACAACGAGTACCGTACCGGGACCAGTTCTGCGATCTGCTATAACTATATTATGTTGCCGTTATGTAAAATAATGTTTTCCCAGCTGTTGTTATGTATGAGCTTTAAGAAATATTTCGAAAATCGTAACCCTTAAGAATACAAGAGTTATCTTTCGTCGACCAGGTAGCCCTTGGATCTGTGGAATTTCTTTTATATTATCTCAACGCCTCCCCCCCCCCCCTCTATAGCTCTGCGCGACGGGTTCCCCCCCCCCCCTCCCCTCAAGACAAAATCCTGTCGACGCCCATGCTTAGGCGTCCTCGGGTCTTTTCTGTCTGTCTGTCTCTCTCTCTCTCTATATGTCTGTCTTTCTGTCCGTGAGTCCGTCCGTCCGTCCGTCCGTCTGTCCACCCGTCCATCCGTCTGTCTGTCCGTCTGTCCATCCGTCCGTCTGTCTGTCTGTCCGTCTGTCCATCCATTTATCCATCCGTCCATCCGTCCGTCCGTCTGTCTGTCTGTCTGTCTGTCTGTCTGTCCGTCCGTCCGTCCGTCCGTGCGTCTGTCTGTGTCTGTCTCTCTGTCTGTGCATCCGTCTGTCTGTCCGTGCGTCCGTCCGTCCGTCACTCTTTCTGTCTGTCTGTCTGTCTGTCTGTCTGTCTGTCTGTCTGTCTGTCTGTCTGTCTGTCTGTCTGTCTGTCCGTCCGTCCGCCCGTCCGTCCGCCCATTGATTCAGCCTCCCGCCCAAACGTTACAAGAATTCTGGAACGAAATGTTTGTATAGGTAAAACTTTTCCAAACCACTACATCTGGTAGCGTACTTCACACTTGTCAGCATACAGTTCAGCAAAAACCATCAATACACGTATACGAAACAAAACGCGGATGCATGACAGATACTAAGACTGTACTTTATTCAAAAATAGGCGTGGCCACAAGTTTTGTGATATATTTCATTTATTTCATTTCATTTATTAGTTCCTTAAGGGCCCGGCGGCATTACATAAGGGGGAGGGGCGAATACTTGTAGGGAAGGCAATGAATAAGTATAATAAAAATACAACCGGGAATCATAAAATAACAGTGACTGACTTGCATCAGTCAGCACAACTAACAAAAAAAAAGGCAGATAAGAGGGAACTAATACCGAATACACAGGGTCAGTTACAAGGCTAAAAAAACATAGAAAAAGAAAATACAAGCAAGAGCGCTTGCACAGGTTCAAACTAGTAAGGCTTATGAATCAGCATTGATGACCGTAGTTGTGACAATGGTCGTTCAATTTTTTTTTCGAAAAGATGCTCGGTCAGTGCACGATACTACATTGTCGAGTAGCGAATTTAAAAGGGTTATTGCACTGGGAAGGAATCACCTTGAGAATGCTGATGTTCGACCGGGTATGTGTGCCATTGGATTGGTGAGATTTAGGCGTGCTGACGTGTGGTGGGATGGCTTTAACAGTTCGTGCCTTGATTCCGGTAGACAGTACGCCCCACGGAGGCACAAACGGGTGATATGACAGCGCGATACAAGTGACGGAAGGGAAATGGGCAGTTCTAAAGCTGTGACGCTAGTACCGGAGGAGTGTTGGGAGGTGATTAAGCGATATGCACGATTTTCTATGGATTCTAAGACTTTGCGTAAATTTTGCATTTATCACGGGAGGACCAAGACATGAGGGGAACAGCGTGAGAGCTGGGCGGGGAGGAGAACGGAAGCATTTACGGGGCAGAGGGGGCAGAAGAGTATCATCTTTCAACGGCATTTGCAGCGAGGCCAGCAGATACGGGGCATTTTTTTTGTTTATCGTTTCCTTCCTTTCGGGCTGCTCAGTCCACAATACAAAAGCAACTGCGATGCATAGCGGTTCTTAATTACATTTAACTCCCGCCCTCACGCCCGAACATTTGCATTGAGCGGGTAAACAGTCTGAAAAACGTAACACTGAATCAATAGACAACATAAACAACAGAATGCATGATCTTTAAATCTTAAAGGGTAGGAAGTAACGGTTCCTCGCCCTCGGCCCATGAATAATACGCAGATCGAATCAGCTCAATACAGAACGCGAAGGAGACCTTCCAATTTTTAACGTCACTGATGATATGTTGTTGGGTCGGTTCTGCCTCATCATTGTCTATGCCTTTATTTTTTCTGCCTAAAGGCCACCAAACAAAAAGAAAACGGAACTTACGAATGAATGAATGAATGAATGAATGAATGAATGAATGAATGAATGAATGGATTTGTTTCACGAAGGTGACGCGATGACCTGTCAATAAATACGGGCTACCTGTAGTTTCTTTTAAGAGTTTTGGCCTCACAAAAATAAAGATTCAAAACTTCAGGCGTTGAAGAGGATAACTGTAGGAACGCCTTCAGTTTTTGTCCGCATAGCACCTTCGGTACGTTCCTAAAAATCCTTCAACGTGAACTCCCCCGCCCTTCTTTGGCATCGTGCCCTAAAGGAGAGTGTTACGTTTTCTGGCGTGGGGGTGCATTAAAGCGACGAACAAACGAACAAACAAACGAACAAACGCACAAACGAACGCACAAACAAACAAACAAACGAACAAATGAACAAACGAACGAACAAACAAACAAACAAGCAAGCAAGCAAGCAAGCAAGCAAGCAAGCAAGCAAGCAAGCAAGCAAACAAACAAACAAACAAGCAAGAAAACAAATAAACAAACAAGCAGACAAACAAAGAAACAAGCCGACAAACAAACCAAGAGTGGATTTCCAGCTCAAAATCACCGTTGTTTCCCGTTTTCGGGCCCTAATACCGTCAGCTCCTCCCCGGAGGCTTTCTTTTACACTCCTGGAAGAAACGACGGCCCTCCGCACAATCCAATTCACTTGTTTCGCCTGGCAACCCCGAAGTGCGACTCAAATGCGAACTCCAGTCGTCGCCGTCGGGAAGGAGTCGCGCCTGGCACTCGACAGCATGATCCCCTTTTTGACGGCTCGATTTCCTCGAGCAATTGGTCTTGGGGAGTCGCCTGCGACGTACACACGCCGACCTACTGCGCCGTTGAAACGGCGATTGCGTCTAGACGCATCAAAGCCGGATTTGCGCCGGCGAGTTTCGATCGCACGACGAGTGCGTGTACGCAGTGCAAATAAAACAAACTGAGTTACGAAATAAAGTGCGCACATAACAGGAAAAGAACCGAAGGAAATAAAAATGCCAGTTGTGAGACAGGTTTAGTTTATTCGTTGTATCAAGCGACAGACCTCGAAGGAGTATGCGCACTGAAGTCTTGCAGTTCGGATTGATATGTAGCTTTAAAACGCGAAAACTTCAACGCGCGATACTTGTTCTTGATACAATGTTTCGAGGAATGTTTTTGGAATATCAAAAGGAAGAAGTCATCTTTGTATGGACGAAATGACCGCTGACAGGGCTTTAGATTGCGCGGAAATCGTTACAAATAATAGCGATCGATCTGTTTTTCTCTTTCATTGACGACAGCCGGCAACATCACTTATACCCATTACCATTTTTTTCTTACTAACCGTAGTTGTCATCATCATCATCATCATCATCATCATCATCATCATCATCATCTTCTTCTTCTTCTTCTTCTTCATCATCATCATCATCTTCTTCTTCTTCTTTTTCTTCTTCTTCTTCTTCTTCTTCTTCTTCTTCTTCTTCTTCTTCTTCTTCTTCTTCTAAGCCATTGTCGTTGTGGTCATCGTATTCATTAACATCATCATCATCATCATCTTTCATGATCACATCAGGGCGCTTATAAATATCGTTTTCGAAGAGGGCGGTTACGTTTGGCTGAAATTTACTGGCGCAGACGTATTTAGGGCTGACTGTCGGAAATGGTTACTGCTACTGACAGACAAAATCAGTGGTGGCTGCTAACGTGTCAATCTCGCTGTGTACTTCAATCTGCATTAATGCTCAACTTTGGATTAAACACTCCAAACATTTTTTTTTACATCTGGAGATGTTATAAGTTAGTCCTAAATCAGCGTAGACGAGCTCGGGATGTTTCGATGTAAGCTGGAGTACGCATGATCCAGTAAAGTAGATACGGTAGAAATGTAAAGAACTTAAATTGTTCGTATGCTCCGCACTTTCAAATGCCGTGGGCGTCAGCGGTAGAAACAGTCCCGTTTAAATTACTGTAATCCGACCTGTATTATTCGTGCCCTAAAATTCTTCCCTCTGAAGCCATTCACACGACTTCATACTGTTTAAAACTTATTAAACATTAATTTTTATTTTTCTTTATTGAGGTTCCCCTGAAAGCCTTCACTACAAATTGCGTTGTATTACAACAAGCAATCGCAACTGTT
Organism: Haemaphysalis longicornis; assembly: GCF_048455015.1. Lineage (NCBI taxonomy): Eukaryota > Metazoa > Arthropoda > Arachnida > Ixodida > Ixodidae > Haemaphysalis > Haemaphysalis longicornis. Next base: position 20,698,405 of record NW_027526225.1, on the reverse strand, counting down.
GAGTGCATAAATACACTGCAAAAAATTGCACAAGCGAAACAATAATTAACCTCTTCATTTAAAGCACGTCTTGAAATTTTATGCTGAATTCAACAACAATATGTTGTGGTTAGCACAGACAGTTAGCTTGGGTAATTAGCAAATGCAGCATTAAAACGCAATGCTTAAGATGCCGCTATATTTTCTGGTAGGCACACACTTGCGAGGAAAATAGCTCTCGAACACCTCAAAATGCAAATTTCGTCAAACCCATTGCAGTAATTTTGTTCTCCGACATAAAACTCTACACTTTCAAAGACTAGTTGCTCTGATCAGTACGGAACAATGCTCTATCGCAAGGTCAAAAAGACTGTTTTCTATCGACGCAGCCGTCTGGTCAATTATGATTGCGAAGTCTTTTCACTCACGGGGAATAAACATGAACGGCTATTTTTGGTCAGCTTATTGTCCCCTAGAGGTGAAAAGGGAGGCAATTTTTTGCTCGTTGCCATACGCTTGTAGGCGCAATCGAACGAATGGCGATTTCAAGGAAACTTTCAAGACTAGTTCCTTGTTTAAGCCGGTGAAGAGTCGTTCAGCGTTTGGAGCCGTTCCCGTATTCAAATGCGTTTTGCAGCAAAGCGCACAGTGTCCGCTGCCGCAGACGATGTAACCTACAGACGACATTCTGTGCTTCTGTAACCGAAATAGCCCTGCCCATTACGTTGCCTTACTGCTTCGTGAAAAATTCGTTCGTTACCCTATACGCAGACAGGGACAACAGTAACGAGCTGCAAAGCTACGTGGCGTCACAACGGAAAGCGACGTCATCAGTGACGTCAGCACGTAAACAGCATCAGATCCGGTGATGACGTCACATCCACGTTTGATGATGGCCTCAAACGCGTCATCAGTGCAGGCCAAGGAAGTCCGCAGTAAGCCGTGCTACCACGGCAGCGTATGCAAAGAATGATGCTGGAAAAAAAGCCCGCATTAGTCGGAGGCATATTTTTCTAGACGTTTCCGAATCGGTCATACCGACATTTATTTTTATCATCAGTTACTACACAGACGTCAGCACCTTACACTTCAGTGCTGACGTCTGGTGATGCTTTTATTCTCCTACTGATATCTTACAAAAAAAGTTTACAAAAAAAAAAAACGCGGAGTTCCATACATTAAGAAAATCTTGTCCTCCACATTAGGCAACATAAACGAACAAGTTGGCGCCGAAAATGTGTAATTTTTTAAGCTGGCCAATTGAGTCTTCCTCGGTTAGTTAAGGCACATAAATATTTGGTAACAAAATTTCTTTGTCCAATTTCAGCGCTTATCAGATTAAACGCAAACGGGCCGCCAGAATGAAAAAAAGGGAAAGCGAGACTAGGAACAGCGGCTACCAGCACTGAAAAAAACCTAAACCGGAAGGGAACCTTTCAACACGCATCCTTACCTCGCAACTCTTTCGCCGATAAAAGGCCCGAATCCAGGCTACTCGTAACAGCGGTACAAACGAGGTATAATAAGAAAAGCCGGGGCAGAAACACGCAAACAGGTGTTAGAAAACAAAAGCCTTACGCAACCCCGCAAAGCAGAAGGCGTGGAAAGGAACGAGCTCACAAAAAAAATGACGATTGATCACCGCAGTCGAGGCTACACACGCACGCAGACGACTCAGAATTCGCGCCTTTTCTTCCGAGCGAGCACCTTCCGGGGCGCGTTCGCTTCTGTCCTGCAACGTTGTATTTTTCTCTTACGTCAGAGACAGGCTTATCTATTTTCGCTTGTTCTCTCTACAGCAGACGGGGGCCGGTGCACACACCGTGTTTTCCATCCTTTAAAGACTTCGAGAGCGCTTGCTTGCGCTCGCAAACAGGGACACAAAAGAATATAAACGAACGTGGCGAAGCATTCGCGCCTGTTCGCGCAGAGACAACGCGCGGTCGCTTTTTCGAACGCAAGCAAACACACTCCGCTGACTTCTTCGCGTAGAGGATGCGTCTCCACTGCTCTGCCCCCTTTTTTTTTTTTATCTTCTGCGAGCTTCGAGTATACCTTCTCGGAAAGCGAAACAGGAAGGTGGAACAAAAGGTTGGAAACAAAGTGTGCACTGGGAGGTGAGAAAAGGTCGACGACGACACAGAAAACGCACTCGAGCGTGTGAACTTGTAAAGCACTGCATGAAAAAGCGGCGATGGAAAGGAGACAGAAGGCGAAAAAAGGCTTAGCGCGGCGATAGTCGGCGGGGGGCAATAAAATATGCAAACAAGTTAAGGTAATGATACGCAGCGCCGTAGAACACTCGGATGCCGACGCTAGGGAACTCGAGAGAGACAACAAGTTGAGGGGAAAGGGAGAAAATGGAGAAACAGAAAAGAGGCCTTTTTTTGAGCTTACTGGCTCTGTTGCGTGCGAGCACGTCGCCGTTTCCTCAACTCAACGAGCAGTGGGGATTGGAGAAAAAAAAGGGTAATAAAGAATATTCTCTACTCACCGGTGCATATATTTTTGTGTTTAAGTGTCCTTTCGTACGACACTCCTGCACTTAGCAAGAAAAAATTGTGAAAGCAGAAGAGAAGTTTATAGTGACGCAGACCTGTCGTCTGCTGAAGAAAGACAGAGGCGGCAGATGACCGAAAAAAGTGCGAAGAGTGCGAACAAGCTGAGAGGAAAAGCAAGGTTGACACCAATCTCCCCATCCTTCGAGGTTTTGGAAGACCATGCATCGTTTTCCCACAAGATCTAAATGTGCGAACAGACGAAAACTTTTTGGCACTCATGAAAAAGAAAAACCCGTCGCTCACTGCAAGTTGGATCTCAGACACTTCGTTTCCCTCTCCTTACACACATTACCACTCGTTTTTTTTTAATTTTTAAGCCTTCTTAGAAACTGTAATTTTGCTGCCAAAAAAAATTTAATCGGTTGTCGTTAGGCGGGACAGAAAAACTGCCGGCTCGGCATGAATACAAGTGTCGGAATAAAAAAAAACAAAAACGCTGAAGCATACGAAATCAAGCCAACTGTGCTTTTGTGGCAGTCTACCGAACACGGTGGCGGAACGGTGATTTGGAGTCGGTCGGACAAATTTAACGGTTGTGAGGCTTGCCTTCGAAGACGCGGTCGTTTAGAACTCCCCGGAAAACACGGACAATTTGTTCCAAAGGAACTGCACCATTTCTCCTGGCGACGAGTAGAAAATTTAGCATAGCGATTACGAAGAGGGAAGAAAATGGGGGAGGGGATGAAAGAGACATGGTGCAAGTTTTCGAATCTCAAAAGTGAAAGTAACATAGGAATACAAAGCCATGTCCCAGCGTGCCTCTCGGGTGACAAAACTCCCATGCACGGTTTGCTCTCTCAACGGCTGCGTCAAATGTCTTGATTCCGTGTCCACTGTCACGCCGTTTGCAAGGAGGCGTTCTCTCTCTCTCTCTCTCTCTCTCTCTCTCTCTCTCTCTCTCTCTCTCTCTCTCTCTCTCTGTCTATCTATCTAGGTGTATCTATTCCAATTTATATATATATATATATATATATATATATATATATATATATATATATATATATATATATATATATATACAAAGAAAGAAATGCCGGCAGTCTACAATGCCAAGCCCGCCAGTTAGCCGCTTATGACAGGCTGCAGACGTTCGCGTCACGCCCCGGGGGTTGACAAGAAGGTCCCCTTCTCCCCGTGTAGTCTGAGTGGCGCTGGCTACCACCCTCAAGCGTCAGATACAGTTGTAGTAAATATAAATACTCCAGAAAGTGAAGGAGAACACAGTCGCCCAGATTGCCGAATTGGTAAGGCATTCGAGATCTAAACGAAAGGCGTGGGTTCGGTCCCCACTCAGGGAGCGTGTTTTTCTTTCTTTCTTTCTATATATATATATATATATATATATATATATATATACGAGAGAGAAGTCAAACTGAAAGACATAACAACATTTATTCTAACGTTTCGAGTCTTTTTCAAGCTAGTGACACCCGGACTACACGGGGTGAAGGGGACCTTCTTTTTAACCCCCGGGCCGTGACTCGAGTGTCTACGACATGTCAAGAGTGGTCGTCCAGCTTTGAACCCTCTTAAGCTTCATATGGCACCAAGACTGCCAGAACAGAGGCCCTCGCTATGCATGTGGCGAATCAGAATGGGAAATGAAGGGCTCGTTGAAAATAAGAGAGAAATAAGAGTCGGCAGTCAAGAAAACCGCGGAAAGCAAATGATATGGTAGGTCATTGAAAGAGATAAAGAATTTAGAAAGAAAGAAAGAAAGTGGATATATATATATATATATATATATATATATATATATATATATATATATATATATATATATATATATATATATATATATATATATATATATATATATATATATATATATATATATATTAAGGTTGCAGTCGTCATTGCCAGCAGTACTATTCGGCTGTTTCCGAAATATTTGATAGAGCCGAATGACGTGTGTTTGTCATGTCTCTTTGATACAGTGATAAATAAGCGAAAATATAAGTCGAGAAAAAATCCGCCGTTTTTTTCCGGGAGCGGGAGTCGAACCCACATCTCCGCATAACGCGTGCGGTGCACTGACCAATTATGTTATCCCGTAGCGGCTTCTCTCTCGACTTTACAGCGGGGGTTTATATTAACAAGTGCTCTGAGGACGGTCAACTGGCGCCGCCCCTCGACCACCGCGGGAGACGTAGAACGACTTTTTTTCCCAGCGGCCGCCACGTAAGACGTGGTCGGAGGTCGGGGTTAGCAATTGGCATATCCGAACTGCTGGAGCCAGAGCCCTCGTAATGCATGTAGCAGAACAGAACGATACGGGACTCGGGACTCGGTAAGGACACATATCAAGGTTGCAGTCGTCATTGTCAGTGCTATACGGCTGTTTCCAAAATATTTAATAGTGCCGAATGACGTGTGTTTGTCATGTTTCTTTGATACAGTGATAAATAAGCGAAAATATAAGTCGCGACAAAATCCGGCGTTTTTTTCCGGGAAACGCGTGTGGTGCACTGACCAATTATGCTATCCTGCATATATATATATATATATATATATTTATATATATATATATATATATATATATATATATATATATATATATATATATACATATATATCCGAAAGAACGAGGAACTACTTAGTCAGGCAGGAACTAAGCAAAAGAGAGTTGAACCTTTTAAGCAACTACGAATCTAAGACGGCCTCCGCCATATCCCGAACAAAAGACCGAAAGTTTAACCGAGATAAGATTTCTAACACTGGCCGCACGCGTAAGAACCTAACAAGCTCCGGCACTAGTAACTGCCACAACTCTGACAATACGGCCGATAATGTCACTACGACTGTAATAAATGCTTCGACTACTGCACCCCAAACAGTTCAGTTAAATCCCTGTACTAATATTTTTCCCTCGCCTGCCGTCACAAAAGAAAACCTTACCCGGAATGTAATGAACCTTTCAAGTATAACCCTCTCCCCAGCTCAGACGAACGTCTTGTCAAAGCGCCTAAACTTTTGCCCGGCTACTGGTGGTTTTGATGAATTTCAACTTTTTAAGGACTTAGATAACTTCGCCAGAAACATGAGACTACGAGAATACTTCTACGATCACCCCGCGACGGAAGAAGCCCGCAGAACCCTACCTAGCTATAAGCACTGGACCCCTCCCACACAGCGTGATAGTTGCCTCGACATGTACATCAAAGCTGTCCAACGCGATGTGCGAAAAGCTTACCAAACACAAATTTCGTTCCACCACAACATGACTACCAACGAAAAGAAAGCCCTAGAGGAGCTCGCAAGCTGTCCCGACATAATTATTAAACCTGCCGACAAGGGAGGCGCAATCGTAATCCTTGACAAAACCGACTATGTTAACGAGGCCAATAAGCAACTATCAGTATCGACGTTCTATAAAGCACTACCCAATGATCCCACTCAAGATTATAAGCAAATTGTCAAAGATAAACTTGCTGAGCTTGTTAAAAATAAAACAATAAATGAAACCACGGCTCGTTCCCTGATCCCCTTAAGCCCAGTAGCCGGTAAATTCTATCTTCTCCCAAAGATTCACAAGGTGAAGAACCCAGGGCGCCCCATTGTTTCTGGCATTGGCACTGTTACCGAAAACCTCTCGCGCTATGTGGATAATCTCATTTGCGACATTCCGCCCAGCTTTCCCTCCTTCATTAAGGATACCAATGACTTTCTCTCAGACATCTCAAAAATTGAAATTCCTGATAACTGCCTTCTAGTCACCCTTGATGTTGCGCCACTGTATACTAACATCCCCCATGAAGATGGCATCGCCGCTGTATCCCTTGCGTATGAGCAGTCATCGTGCGACAAACCTATCGATTCTTCTGCTCTCCAAACATTCCTTAGGCTTATTCTTGAACTTAACAATTTTGAGTTCGACGGAGTTCATTACGTGCAAGTCAGCGGAACGTCAATGGGAACTCGAATCGGACCTAACTACGCTAATATCTTTATGGCTCACCTCGAATCAAACTTTCTTGACACCCAAAATTTAAAGCCAATGTACTATAAAAGGTACATTGATGACATATTCATAATCTGGCAACACGGTGAGGCGGAGCTCCTCACCTTCATTGAGCCATTTAACCTAGCCCATCCTAGTATTTCCCTTGCTCATTCCTATTCGGAACACAGTGTAAACTTTCTGGACGTCACCGTTACTACCTTCCAAGATCGGCTTCAAACTAAACTGTATAGAAAACCGACAGACACGCGGCAGTATTTGCACTTCCGAAGCAGCCATGTCAGACACTGCAAGACAGCAATACCTTACAGCCAAGCCCACCGATTTAGGAGAATTCGCTCAAACCAAGCCGACTTTGACTCAAACTGTCGAGAACTCAAGACCGCTCTCCTGAATAAAAAATACCCGGAAAAAGTTATCGACGACGCTATTGTGCGAGCCAACCAATTAGACCGTAACGAAATCTGTAAGAAAAAAGCCCCCAACGGGAACCCGCAAACTAACTTAGTTTTAACAGACTCATCCTCCGCTCCAAGAGTGTCAACCGTGCTCAAAAAACATCATAATATCCTAATGCAAAGTGACCGCTTAAAAAGCATATTCCCCGAACCACCACGCGTTGTCTACCGGCGTAATAAGAATTTAGGTGACTTTCTTACTAACTCTCGTATCAACCGACCGGCAACTACTCGCTGCATGCCCTGCAATAAACCCCGATGTAAAGTATGCCCACACATGACCACTACACAGCGCGCCACCAGCACGGCTTCAGACTACTACGTAAATATAAAAGGTAACTTTAACTGTGACTCCGCTAATGTCGTATATCTTCTAGAGTGCACTGTTTGTAGGCAACAATATATCGGCCAAACTGAAACGCCCTTCCGAATACGGTTCAATAATCACCGCTCTCATGCAAAAAGCTGCCCTTATTTGCCCCTGTCAAGACATGTGAACAGTCCCGGGCATGCATTTGAACATCTTAAAGCAACGATTTTAGAATCCGCCTTCAAAACGCACCACGACCGCGAGGTTCGGGAATCTTATCTCATTTATAAGTTTGGGTCAGCCACGCTTGGAATTAATGAAAGTTACGGAAAACTAACGTGCTTATCCCTCGATTAAAATTAGCGGCTTCATAATTTTTATAACTATGTTCATTATTCCTACCCTCGAGTTTGCCATCAGAATTCGCAGAAACTCTCCTAATACAGCAGCTTTATTAGCCTAATGCGGCTCAACAATGCCATTTGTCCTGGGGAGGGAGGCCTCGTTCCCACTATCACTTAAGAATGTTTAACTCTTTGTGATCTATTCATGTTTACCCTTTTGTGACCCTACCTATTTCCTGTTCAATTGCTAGCTTCTGTGAAATGCTCTTTTGTACCCCCTATCTATTCTCTTGACCCCCGGGGGGGCACACCCATCTTCGCTTCCCCCCGAACCAGTCTCAGCAGTCACTGAATACCTCAGTATATACTCTCCCCTTTCTTTTCAAACCGCAGCTGTCCAGTTTCCCCCATTGTCTGAACTTGCAGCCCGCGCGGCATACGTTGACCCATCATGGTGCAACCTTGAACGCTGCAATGTTAACACGACCCCTTTTTCTCTCTCTCGCTCCCCCCCCCCTTTTTATTTTTCTTGTTTGTTTGTTGATGTTGTAACATAGGCGTAGCCTGACTGTATGCACACTCCCCATTTTCGAAACATTTTCCGCTCTTTCTCACAGTTTTATGCAAACCTATATAAGAAATGTGTTCAAAATGTTTGTGATCTATTCATGTTTGTGATCTCTTTGTGATCTATTCATGTTTAACCTTTTGTGACCCTACCTATTTCCTGTTCAATTGCTAGCTTCTGTGAAATGCTCTTTTGTGCCCCCTATCTATTCTCTTGACCCGCGGGGGGCACACCCATCTTCGCTTCCCCCCGAACTCGTCTCAGCAGTCACTGAATACCTCAGTGTATACTCTTCCCTTTCTTTTCAAACCGCAGCTGTCCAGTTTCCCCCATTGTCTGAACTTGCAGCCCGCGCGGCATACGTTGACCCATCATGGTGCAACCTTGAACGCTGCAATGTTAACACGACCCCTTTTTCTCTCTCTCGCTCCCCCCCCCCTTTTTATTTTTCTTGTTTGTTTGTTGATGTTGTAACATAGGCGTAGCCTGACTGTATGCACACTCCCCATTTCCGAAACATTTTCCGCTCTTTCTCACAGTTTTATGCAAACCTATATAAGAAATGTGTTCAAAATGTTTGCGACAGCAAAATCATGTAACTTTACTCTGATGAAGGCAAGTCCCGTTGCCGCTACGTAAGTAAACATTGTTTGTTATTGTTCTTGCTGTGTATCCGACTCTTTACTTATACTATTTCTGCGCGCTTTGTGAGTTTATCTTTCTCTAGATTTATATATATATATATATATATATATATATATATATATATATATATATATATATATATATATATATATATATATATATATATTTTTTAAAGAGAAGCTTTCTATGCATCACTGGTGGTGGCGTGCGCCCGAGAAAAGCGCACTACAGGAAATCCAACTTCACATACTGGGTTTCACATAACGGTGATGATAATAAGGGAAGGCACATCAAACGCCTCAATGAAAATAGAACCTTCCCGAGGTCGGAATCTATTCGCAAGGGGCACGCCCTATAGGAGGCGCGCAAAGCGATCCAAGATGGCTGTCCTAAGGAGGATCGGGGGGTTCCCTCTACAGACCGCCGCTTGTGTGCGCGCTGAAAGCAAAGGGGTTACCTCTACTTTTTAACGTCGTTAGGTAGCGGTGACGACAGATTTTAATGGCTGGCCTTAACTAAGATATTACGTGCCACATTCGAACTAAAGACGAACATTTCGCCCCACAAGCGAACGTGAAGAGATATGGCAAGAGCCGCTCACGTCGCTTGCTGCGGCGTTAGAGCTGCCAGCGCAAGATCTGTGACGCTACAAAGTTACGTTTCTGCCTGAAAATATCGCTGGTTCACTAGCCACCACCACAATTAGTACAGTTCGCTCATTAGCGGTTCAGACTTATCAGAGTACGCGCGCTTACTAGGCGTTTTATTACCGCCCAATTACTTGACAAATCCTGCCTGTGCAAGGCATTTTCATAGTATACCGCTCGGTAGTACGTTGTGTCGCTCCCTGCAGAACACGCAAGTCAATGGCCTGGCCAGCGTGAATAGTAATAGTTTCCCACTAGGTCTGTTTTACCACGAGCGAAGGCAAGGATATAAACGTTTCCAATCAAACTACCTAAACGTGGCATTTTCTTTTTGTTTAGGACGATACCGAGCGGTCTACGCCGTGGCAGTCTTAGTCGCATTGCTCCCTACTAAAACCAATATTTTGATAAGAGACACTATTAGTAGAGCGTTGGATGCTGCTTACAAAAAAAAAACACATCCAAATCAGCCAAACAATTTTGTGGCTCCAGACTGGAGCTGATTAAACGCTTGAAACTTCTATGCAGAATGTTAACCTGCAAACCAGCTTGAGCTGCTTTCTTACTATCACCTAACGTTTTCTGTATTGCTACAAGCGGCTCCCTGAAACAAGGAAATCCAAGGAAGAAACATAAAGCTTTTTGCACGTAAATCATTAATTGTAATGCTGGTTCTAAAGTAGCGCGCCTGGGCAAGCCTGTTGTCTGTGAAATGTGAGGTGATGGCCAAGGTGTCCCCAAATTAAAAACTGCCCTCGCGGTGTCGTACGTGCAAACATCTTTGTTAATGTGAGCCTATATCTGAAAACGCGTCCGCACAACGCACGATGCGCAAAGCAAAGAAACGGTCAACAGCGATAGGTTTTGAAAACAGATTATGGTTCAGCGTAACATCTCACTAGTAAAATATCTCATGCCTGCGCTCTGACACCCTTGCATTGTTATGTAAGAACATGAGCACCAAGAAACTAAGATTATAGCAACGAATTGTTATCGTTCCTTCCACGATTAGGGCGACGGACATCGGCGATCTGGATCGAACTTGTCATATGCATACAAACGCCTGGGCGACGGAAACTAAAGGCGTCCGCCCTGAAACAGCAAAGTTGTTGCTTAGACGAGTTGGTACATAATTGCAAGGATTTAAAAGCATTGCACGAAGACGAGGGACTAAAACATCACAACACACACACCATGCGCACTGTGTTCGGTTCGTGTTTCGGTTCCTAGTTTTCGTGCAGCGCGCCGCAATCTCTTGCACGCGGGTGTATGAAGCACGAGACCTTTTAGAACATAACATGCATTCCGTGAATGCTGTGCTTGTTATCACGTGAAACGGCGTCAAAATCCCCGTGATAATACGCTGCCGGCCAACGCGCGGGCGTGCGGTCTCCGACGTTTCCGTCGCTCGCCGATCCTCCATGGAGTGATTTCTCCTCCGGCCACCGCGCGGCGCCATCGTCTGTGCGCCTTGCGAATCCTGGGTCCGTCGCATTACGAAGCCGACGTCTATCCGATCGCGCCAATCCGACACGGTCAACGTAATTTGGTTTTACACTTTGGCTCAGGTTGCACGGGAGAAAGCTTCTCTCAAGCTTTGTCCCTTGTCTCAAGAAAGCTTCTCTCAAGAAACCATCTCTCAAGCACTGAGGGCCTTGGATTTCTGTCCCTCAGTTCCCGCCCAGTGTACGCACATCCTAGAATTGTCAATGTTTCTTGAACACCAATAAATCACGTGTAATGAAATCTCTGCTCCGATTTAATTTGTTTAGTAATACTGAACACGACAACTGAAAGCAGGTAGCGTATTCGACGCCCAACAGCTTCACTCAGGTCAAATTCCAAACCATTTTTGTTGCTTGCACCTAAAAGCGGGTAAATAACCTACAACGCTACTCCACTTTAGAAATGCGCATTCGTTTACTCTCGTCCTCTCTACAACCTGTTTTGGAAACAAATTTCCTTAGTATCAACCTAGAGAAAGGGCAGCGACTCCCACAGCAGTGGTAGTACCAGTACAAGCGCTAACCCTAATGGTGAACGACTCTCCGCAAATTCTCTTTTCAAAACACGTATCGGTTTACTCTCGTCCCCTCTAATATCTGTTTGAAAGAAATTCCCTTAGTATGAACTGCACAGAAACAGCGTCGACTCCCACAGCAGCAGTAATACGCGTACGAGCGCTAACCCTAACGACGAACGACTCTCCGCAAAAAGAGAAGCCTCTCTTTATTCTTTCTCATGCCACGTTTTCCGGGTCCGGCAAAACTGCGTGCAATTAGTCAGGCAGAGAGCGGATTCTCTTGCTTCCCGGCGGTCCGCGCTTCCAACGCCACCTCGCGGCAAACTCCTCTTGCCCTTATCCGAAGCGGACTGGAGATGCGTAACTCGTTAGCACCGAGCTTTCATTACTGAGGGCAGCGGGGAGGGGGGCGCTCTCTCTAGAAAGGAGAAGCCCAACGCTGCAGTGCTGGACGTTATTCAATAAGTGCCAGGGATTACCGCCTTTGCGGGGAGCCCTTCTTCTATTTTGGTCTTCGCAGTCGCGCTCTTTCAGTCGGAGTGCAAGAAGACGCGGAGAAACCCTTTGGCTTTCGGGAAGACGCTTACTCCTTGACGACGACAGCACTTGAGACAACTTTCTCCTTCCCCCTCGGACGCGGAAGCGAAACTTTCTCTCCATGCTGCGGCCGACGGGAGCTTAGACGGGGAAACTGTCCGGCTTTCCCTGAGAAGTGCCCCTGTCGCGCGCAAAGTCAGCTCCCTGTGAAGGCGGTCTTCACACGGAAGCTAGAAGATAATTTTGTGCGGGACAGCCGGCGGTACGGAGGAGGTGAGGTTGGTAGAGTATGACGCCTTTACGATCCGCAACTTAACTAAAAATCCTTTTGCGCAGGCCTCCTCGCGGTTGGCTCAAAACCAAGTTTGCCGCGAATCTGTTCGTTTTGCTGCAAAGTCGCTGCAACGTAACACGTTCGCCTCTCTTACCATTCTACTCCTCAGGCGTTTCCCTCCCTTTCTCACGCCGTGGTTAATTGCTCTGCAATTTTTTAAACACGAAAGTGTTTTATTCCCTGATACACGAAGATTCCGCTGACGTCACATCCGTCACGGAAGTGACGCCAGTACAACGAAGCAAGCGGCCTGTAAAGGGTGCACCCCTGCACACAGGCTCCTCTTGCGGGGAAGCAACATTTAGTACTAAAGAGTACGTTAAACATAAAGTTTGTTTTCGGGTTTTATATTTTCACACGAACGTGTTTTATGCGGGGATACACCAAAATTTCACTCACGTCCTATCTGTCACGGAAACAACGCCAGTACACCTTTGCCGAACCGACCCGCCAGCAGGACGTCGCTCGCCAAGCACACCCACAAGACAGCCGCCGACCCCCAAGTCATGCTCAGCTGCAGATTCGAAGAACATTTCGCCTTCGTGTTTGACTGATACCTATGACCGAGGAATCATCCACGATTTTTAAAATTCAACTCTATTTTTCCCGCCCTTGAAATGCTCGTGCGCCCGTCTAGACAGACAGACAGACAGACAGACAGACAGACAGACAGACAGACAGACAGACAGACCGACAGACAGACAGACAGACAGGCTTTCGCGTTTATAAGTAGCCCATGAAAGACTATCGTATTTAAAATTGTCCGCCCTGCTGAATCGAGTGACAGGCAGACACAGACAGACAAACCAAAATTATCGCGCTTAAGTACTGGAGAAGGAGTATCGCATTTAAAAACAGAATAGGCATGCAACGCCTCACACTGAAATGCTGTGTTAAAGAACGAACGAAAAAATAATGCGCTGCTCCAGTTCAGGGACCCAGGAATAACTGAACTGCACTTAAAGGGCGGGAGCAGAGTGGCCCTAGTAGCGTGCGTGTTTGCACAGAGAGGTACGATGATTCAGAGGATGACGACGATGATGCGACGACAACTGGGCAATGACGTTGTTGTTCGTAAAAGTTTATAATACCGGAAGGTGGTGTTGTGTGTGGCCTTTCTACTCCTGAAAGCCGCGAGCCGTGACAGCAGCTTTTACCCGAATCACATGGTTAACCTGCGTTTCCAACTGGTAGAGAGTGCGAGAGCAAAACTTCTCTTAAAGACGATATTCTTTCTTGGGCTACTTCAACGCAGAAATTCCGGTCTGTCTGTATGTATGTGACTGTCTGTCTGTCGGTCTGTGACTCGATTCAGCCACCCAGCCAAACTGAAACAAAAAACCTTCACAGCAGTCTTATATACTCACAGCCAAATATAAACGTCTAAGCCCGGTGTCAGTGTTCATACTTGTCAGCATTGTTGAACAAGAACCAGGCATTCCGCAAATACAAGGCAGAAAATCAATTTGTAAGTGATATTTGCAGAGGATTCCTTTATTAAAAAATTATGGATGCTTGGTTTTTGTGATAGCAAATGAAATACTACATCAACAGCAGAAAACCGTCGTCTGCTGTTGCCAGCGGTACCTCCTGGCAGAATTTAAGAAATCAAACGGCAATAGCAACGAAAGGTCCCACTAGGTGGGATACACGTTCCGTTTGAAACGCTCGTGGAGTAGGGCAACGTGGTTCTATAAACGGTGTACAGTCGAACACGGATATATCGAACTCCAAAGGGACCTCGAAATAGTTCGATATATGAAAAATTCTATATAAAAAAATATGACCTGTGAGACCTCCCTTGTGGCGAACGACCAATTACCGATCGGCGCATTCAACAATGACAACTAATTCCGCACTAACGACGCAACAGGATGGTTTCTTTGCGTGAAAAGAAATCGCTGATCTTGGCCTGCTTCTTCGTCCTGTACATGGAATTAAAGACGCTGGTCTCGATCTTCTCGAGGCTATCCAGGTGTGACAGCCCAGTTCCTCCCATGTCGCCGCAACTACGTGGAATCAAGCTGAACGCAGCCGCCAGTCCACCGGCGGAGTACGATTGTGTAAGCACATCCTCGTCTGGACTATCTTCGCCACTCGAGCTATCAGCCTGGGTTCCTGTAACCGCAGCTACGATATCCTCGTCACCAATGCTCTTAACAGTCTAAACATTGCTGTCAGCGTTCACGAAGTCGCCGACAGACAGTCCGGCTGGAACAGCAGCCAGGAAAAGGGACGACAGCTCGCGAAACGTGTCGTCCATGCCCTGTTCGTCGTCGTCGCCATCTTCGCAAGCTTCCGAAAGTTCGGCCGTCAAGAAGCCTGCCTTCCGGACGCAGTTGGCCACGCTCTGCTTTGCACTGTTCCAGGCCCCCGTCGTCATGTGTATGGCCCCCAGCTGGTCAACTTTAAGCTCGGTACCCACGCGGAGGTTCATCAAAAGCCTATCGAGGAGTCGCCTCCTGTACCCAAGCTTCCACGACTTAGTCGAGCGGTCAAGCGGCTGCAGCCTGGCTGTTGTGTTCGGAGGCAGAAACTTGAGCTCGATGTTGTCGAGCTCACGGGTGGTTTGGTAGGCCGAGCAGTTATCCATGAGAAGGCAAGCATGACGCTCCGACGCCTCGGCTTGTGTCCCTGTCGGGTTTTGGCGAAGGCACTAAGCGACCGCGGAAATCGGGGGTGCAGCGACCGCCGAAGAGCACCTTCCAGCTTGTGCGGTGTTCGATATACCCAATGTCGGGAAAAATACCGTTCGATATAAACGTACGAATTCCTATACTTTTACACAAAATTATCAAGGGGATAATTGATGAGTTCGATATAGACAATAATTCGATATACCCGCCCGTGTTGGATATATCCGTGCTCGACTGTAGTAGGGTGCTTCTATTCCCGCGCGTCACCACCGTACGGCAGCGCTGGCATCGAGACACCCGACTTGGAGAAGTGGAACGCTGTAAATTTAAATTGACTTGAGCAAACCTCTAGCGCGTTATCTTAGGAGGAACGAGACTGGAGTGGAACAGCATGAGAGGTGAGCGGGAAAGAGGGGAGGCGTTTACTCAGCAGGGGCGCCAGTCGACTGTCGTCTTACGGCAACATTTGCAACGAAAGGAGCACATACGCGGACATTTTTAGTCGTATTTTTGCGTGGAGGCAGCTTCTTAGTCAAGAGGTCCAAGCGTCGTCTTCGCCCACTCTGCCCTCGCTGTCAGCCTGACCTGGTCGGCGAGGCATGCGCTGGACAGCGCAGTATTCCACTGCTCGAGGTTGGGGCTTCAAAAAGGCCGTGGCAAGTCCGGGTTTTGACCACATTCCCGGAATTAGTGGCAAAAAGAGTATGAATGTCCGCAGAACTTTCATTTCCCTGAATTCTGGTCAGGGAACTGTATATGTAGTCGGCCCGGGTGACAGAACGTGCTGGTTTGTAATTAGAAAAGTGTGGATTCTTATTTTTTTACCTTATTAGGGGTGTGCCGGTGAATAGGTTCTTCGTTCTAGCCTCTAATTCTGGGTAATTTCCTGTAGTACAAAACAGGGGTGGGGTCGGGACCTCCTCCCATGGTCTGGTTGGACCTGGTCCGATTGCGCTTCCACTGCTTGAAGGAAGGAGAAAGGATGGTGTTTGGATGTACGGGGGTAAGTCCGTACTAGGTGGTAGGCTGTGTTGGGGGATTTACAGGATTGGCATGATGATGGTGGTGATGCTTATTAACGGACGGATCTCGCCTTGCGTGATATGCCGGCAACTGCTTTTCCAATCAACACCTTCTTGCCGCTATGCGCGGGAAATCACCAGGAGTCACTAAGGCGTGTGTCACTTAAAAAGCCCGAGGATCAGGCGCAAAATGTCTCTCCTGCTGATCCAATTGCCTATAGGAAAAATTATATCATCCAAAGAGTCATGCGGAGCGGCTCTCCTTCGAAGTTCCTTAAACAAAGCTAACCTCTCCGTCGCATGCTCTCGGCAGTCCATAAGAAAATGTCCGATGCCACGTGTTACACAACACGTCGCGCACAGGTGAGGAGATAAGGTTCAGCTTATGAAGCCACGCCGGTGTCCGCGCTGAGTTGGTCCAAATGCGGAACAGTAAGGACGCCTCTGTCCTCTACATTCCTTTGGTAACACAAGGTTGGTGTTGCGGTCGCCAAAGAGATCTGTCGCTTCACGGGCCGACTTGTCCGCGGCTTCGTTGGTGGTATGTTGTGTAGAATTGTTGTACTGCAGTAAGTCTGGGTTTGTAGGCATTCCCAAAGGCGTGCGTCGTTGATGTTTAGAGATGGCAACGACGTTGAGGAGTGTAACATTAATAATAGCAATAACAATGACTGCAACACAATGCTGAAACCTTGCGGTCAACGCAATTATCCTAAAATATTACAACAGTTAAGGCAGTGGACGACTTTGCTGCGTCAATACCGAACGAGAGCCCGTGCAAAGCATTTCCTTTCAATTGAGCCAAGCTAGTTACGCCTGCATTCTAGCAGCAGCAGCAGCACCAACACCATTACGTGCTCATTAAATAAACATTTCATCTTCAGAACACGATAGCTACTGTGATCCTTAAAAAAAAAAAAAAAAAAACGAGGGCGATGGGTGGGCTCACGACGTTCGGTGCGCATCTCGACAGAACCTAGTCGTTAGATCAGAAACGACTAAAAAAAGGCGCGAAACACCAGCGAAGTTGATTGCGCGAGCAAAAAGCTATTATAGGAGTGGGGTAAGATGTACAATCTTTTCTGTTTTGTCGCACACGCCTCCTGCTGCCTTCGCTAACTTCCATTTTCAGGGGGGCGCAGCGAAAAATTCGAGACGTCATCAACAAAGCCCTCAGCGAGCGTTCCCGAGAGTCGAGAAGCTAATATGACGCCCCATTTCGGCGGTCGCCGTTTCTTTTCGGGGAACAACGCCAATGGCATCGATTACGACGACAGGCAAAGGAGCGGCGGCGGTCTATGCGGGACAAAAAAGAAAAAGCCGACAACCACCGAGGAGATTACGGCCGCGACCGCAGCCGAGAAAATTTTGAAGAAGCACGTTGAATAAAATATGGGGGACCGGACCACGTAGAGCGCAGCACGAGCTCGCTATGGCTGTTGCTGCCTAGACTCAGCAACACCGCCGAGATAACGAGTAAGCATCAGAGCTCCGCAATGATTCGTTCGCCGCTGCACTCAATGCAGTAAGATGACTTCAAATTCAGAAATCATCCAACGCTCCGGGCAACATAATCCTACATGCTTAGGTAATAATCGCTTAGAGTGGTCGAGGCGGTGATCGTTCGTTTTTGGGTCTCCTTATCTAGTATTCGTTGCAGCAACACCGCCTCGCCCAGAAGACCAATTTCTTTACAACTACCGTATTATCGGTTCCGCGCGGTTGGGTTATGTACTCCTGCCACTGTTTCCGTGAGTAGACCATCGTTGACTCTTCGTAAACCCTGATGGTCGTATCAGCAAAGTTTCGTCCCAGTGATAACTCTGAAAACAAATCAAACCGCTCTTTATCTGGGAGGTACGCTCGCGTGAAGCCACGCCGACACGACCGACGTCCCGGTTCTTTTTTACCCCTCCAAAAAAAAAAAAAAAGGGAAAGAAAAGATGGGGCTTGCATTATTGATAGGCCTTCCGCTTCTCAGCTCTTTTTCGTTACCCGCGAAGGCGCTCGGCGCCAAAACCGCAGAGGCAGCAGCGGCTGCGTTTCGGAAGGTAGCGCTCGTGAGCCTGTCGCGGTCTGCTCTCGGGATTGGAAGAGGCTGCCGCTCCTCTTCGAGAGCATCCTCCTCCTCCTCATCCTCCTCCCAGCGTGCTTGTTTGTGCGCGTGACGCCGGCCGGGTGATCAGGAGCTTTCCGTCGCGGGCTGCGGGCGGCGACTTGATGGATCGCGCCACGGGCTGAGCTCGCCAGCGCGACGACCCCTCTGGCCCGTGCCGGGGAGTTAACAAGGCGAAGCGAACCTGTCGCCGCCGAATCGATGGACGACGACAGGCTCGGGGATTACGCGCTGACGGAGGCCCCTCAACGCGGAGTTGCGTAGCGAACGGAGAAGACAAAAAAGACGTATCGGGGGGCGGAGTCGGATGGGAATACTGCCAAGCTCATATTTCGCGCAATAAGGCTACAGCACTCATGCGAACCAGGGAAACGGGAGCAAAAAAGAAAAAAAAAGGAAGGCGTAATGACGGAAGACGGCGATACATCGCTGTTGTAGAACCCCCTTCGGAAAGGTTCTCGATTAAGTGAATGAATAAATTTGTTGCACGATGGTGACACTCTGGCCTGTTGTGGAAAGAGGGAAGTCTTTGGGGGGGGGGGGGGGGGACGCGTCGCCAACGTTCACGTTCTGCCTGGTTGGGTCACCATAGTGTGAGTAGGGGCTGGCGACTGCTGCCACTTCGAGCGAAGATGCTCCTGCGGTTCAGCTCGAGACGGCTGAAGTTCAGATGGAAAGCACAACACAAACACGTCCTTGGGGGAGAGAATTTCGGTCGTGCCTGACCACTTAATTTCTGAAAAAAAGGGACCGTGAATGTGAAGGGAGTGTTAGGAAAGCGAAATACGATCTCTGGTTACTGGACTGCTCATACACACGGAATAAACCAATATCGTCCGCCGCAGCGTATTTATGTTCGCTGCAGGATTTAAGTCTCTCCCAATGACCTCCAACGGCTCCTATCCTGTGCGCTCCGAACCCATTCATTGCCAGCAAATTTCCTTTTCTCCTTCCTACATAGAGCTTGGCACTTGACAACACGCCGGTTGGCACTTGACAACAGATGTCTTGCTAGGCTACACCTTTTTTCAACGTGAGAGCGTTTCTAACGGATCGTACTGAAACAAATGGTCACGGCTACTTGTGGTCGTCCACCCTCAAGATGCAAGCAAAGGGTAGCACGCAAGGTCTTTCAACGCTATTATTTAACATCACTATGAAGGACCACCCGCCAAAATTGCAGTGAGTTGCGCATAATAAACAAGCTTTGTAGGCTGACTATATTACCATATGGATACCTACAGCATCTATTGGAGAGCAGCAAGATGTCATGCAGCATGCGATAAACGTTACCTCCAGACACGATGTTCCCATTCCGCGAATAGAAAATCGTTTTTTTCTGACACTCCACTCCCATCCTTCTCACAAAAGCGCACGAAGTATACCTGAACATCACTGAACATAACAGAACAGCCAGTTCCTAATGTCCCGCACCTGCGGGGTTTGGACTCACAATACATAAAAAAGACTCTGGACTTACACAGTTTCACCACTTCATAAAACATTATCCCAGCTTATGCACCTTAAAGGGCAAGATAACCTCCAAATACTGCCAGCATTGTTTATCACCCGCATCACCTACGAAACGCCGTACTTCGTCGTAAAAACATCAGAAAAAGCGCGATTAGAAAAAGCGCTTTACGTATGAAGAGCTACAAGGCGCGCGTTACAAAGCTCAACTTAGGCGCCTGGAACTGACACACACGTTCTCCAAGCATTAGGACACCGCCCGATACTCCCAAGGGGAAAAAATCGCCGTGTCCCTCTGGTGCTACCTGAACGAATCCGGTTGGCATCAACTCCCGCAACATGCACGATACCACCATGGCCGCCGTGCTGCTCGTGTTCGAACCCTGACCGCTCTGTATGAGGACGACCCCACCGCCCTATACACGGAAGCTACCCCGGGCACCGGACGCGCCGGCCAATAGCCTGTGTGGTTACGAACGCTGGCAAAGGCATCAATTCCGCCACTACAAACACTAACTTCGTAGATGACGCCGGAGAAATAGCTTGCCCCGGCCGCCTCTTCCCGCCGTGAAGCAGTCACTATATTTACCGATTCACAGACAGCCTACCAAAACTGCCTGATTGGGCGCCTCTTTTAACACGAAAGTGTTTTATTCCGGGATTCAGGAAGATTTCTATTATGTCATATCCATCACGGAAGTGACGCCAGTATAGCCGGTATTCAATTGCGCAGAATGCACGCAGGCAACCAAGTGTGCGCCACCATATCTGTGGCCAAGCGTCTGTTGCTAGGCAACGTTGTGCGCACAGTCCGCAGATCAGGCACCCCTCTTCTCCTCCATGCAACCGTGCGAGTGTGCCGGCACTCGTTCTGTCGGGCTCCGCGGGATGGCGGTGCTTGTCCATGCTAATCACGACTGTGAAACACATGACTGTGTTTCATGTTATAAACTCTACCTCACCGATCGCAAAGTGTTGCCTCGAGTTCAATGCGAGTGCGATTAATAGCATCTCTGTTGACGCCACCGTTTAGATTCGGATTGGAACGGAGCAGATGACGCACGCCGGTGTTGGCGCAGTGGCCCAAGCCGCGCCCTGTCCGTGGCGCATCGGTCATGTATGTGGCCGTTTCCAGTGTTGCCAAGCGAAGAAATTGACCGCTAAACTTTTTAACGAATACCGCCTATAACGAAGCAAGCGGCCTGTAAAGGGTGCACCCCTGCACACAGAGTCTTCTTGCTGGGAAGCAACGTTTAGTACTAAATAGTTCGTTATACTTACGGTTTTTCGTTTTACGGTTTTATATTTTAAAATGAAAGTGTTTTAAGCCGGGACACACCAAGGTTTCACTGACGTCATATCCGTCACAAAAATGACGGCAGTACACCTTTGCCGAAGCGACCCGCCAGCAGGACGTCGCTCGCCAAGCACACCCACAAGACAGCCGCCGACCCGCAAATCATACTCAGCTGCAGATTTCGCTGTACATATCACTTCCGTTTTTTACCGATTCCTATGACAGAGGAATCAACCACAGTTTTTTTTATCAACCCTATACGCATACTCAAAATTTGTTCGACGTCCCCCGATATCCGCATTGCCTGCCCACCTCGACGCGTTGCCGCCCCCGGTAATGAAGTGTCCCACGCCGCGCATCGCAACTTCGTACACCGAGGACTTGCCGACGGTGGCCAATCTCCACCCACACAGGACCACTCTAATCCACAGTCTGGATATGGAGAGATGCTCACCCATTACCGACAAACACTCACTGCAGCCTCCTACTATCACACCGGTG
Source organism: Haemaphysalis longicornis (assembly GCF_048455015.1). Classification (NCBI taxonomy): domain Eukaryota; kingdom Metazoa; phylum Arthropoda; class Arachnida; order Ixodida; family Ixodidae; genus Haemaphysalis; species Haemaphysalis longicornis. The sequence continues at coordinate 20,676,996 of NW_027526225.1, read as the reverse complement.
CCTCTCCCCATAGGAAGCCACAACTTGGCGGTGACTCGAGACGAACACCTTCCTCCATCCCACCCACCTCCACCTCATCTTCCCCAAACAACAACCTTCCCTCTGCGGTTACTGTCCCTAGCGTGGCTCGCTTTACCAAATCGTATGCCCATGCCACCACTCCCCAGGTTTTCCCACCCCCCTTTCCCAATCCCACGTACGAGCACTGGAGGGATTCCCTGCTGGCCAGCCCAGGCCCGGACACCCAGCTCAACATGGTGACCAGAACGAGGACAGCCAGTCGAAGCCAAGAAATCCCGGACTAGGGATGCCTTCCACGGGGCGCGAGACCCAAGATGTCAGCCTCTGTTCCACAAATAAAAATTATTCTCTCTCTCTCTCTCTCTCTCTCTCTCTCTCTCTCTCTCTCTCTCTCTCTCTCTCTCTCTCTCTCTCTCTCTCTCTCTCTCTCTCTCTCTTCTATTATTTGAAGCTATGACGTCTTCTCAATGAATTCGCACCTGAAATCACGACGATGTCTCTATCGGTGAGCGTTCCTCTCAGTATTACTTCCATGGCGCGTTGGGCCGATATAAGTTTTCTTTGAAAGAGTTTAGTAAGTCCTAAAGTTCCCTCCCCACAAGGCGTCCTTTGTGGAACTTATTGACCGAACATACACCTTTGGGCAGTCCTGGAAGTACCAAACGCGTGCACATGCGCACACGCATACGCACAAACATGCAAAGGAAACTCAGCAGTCAGAACACCAAGGAGAGCAGCGAAGATATAGCATGACTCTTGTTTGAGAATGAAGGAGAAAATTTTGAAATGTCCACAAAGGAAAAATGAGAACAGGAAACCTAGAGCATTTTCCTAGAACAGGTCTGAAGCCTCTGCCAAACTAGATTCAGAGCTTTTTAGCTCCAACTTACCGTTTTCAAAGAAAACAAAAGGAATCGATTTATTTATTTATTTATTTATTTATTTATTTATTTATTTATTTATTTATTTGCGCTGGCTACCACTGCTAACTGTAGCGTGTAGAATGCAGTGATTTAACGATTCGCTGCCCCCAAGCAGTCCCGTAAAGTTCCTGGACATGCTTTCTAAAGGGAAAAGAGAAAAAAATTCACGCATCTCCACGAAGGGAATCATGACGAGTGGGCGAAGCACTGGGGATCGTTCTTACCGTAAATCACCCGTGGCATTGCCCACTAACAATGAGTGACAACGCGCGTGTATAGTATATACAATTCCAATCCAACCCAATTCGATACAATTCAATTTAATCCAATCAAATCCAATCTAAATCCAATCCAATGCTCCTCGCGCATGCGCAACACTGTGTACACGGACGCCAAGGGACAACCCACGGACAAAGCGAGGTCCTAAGGTGCGTCGCCCGTAAAAGACAGCTATGCATACAGAAACTTTCATTTCACGAGCTCTGTCACGCCATGTACCCACCGCCTCACTGCAATCATTCTTACTCTCGCTCCCAGCCACTCCCGCATTCCAGTGGCGACGTTTCGGCCACTTCCGGCCGCCCCCGGCTGCACGCACCCTCCTGCGTCTACTGGTGGTGAGAAGCGCGAGCGGCGGAAAGGGAATAAACGCAGGAAGGGATCACGGTGCGCGGGAAGAAAAGAGGGGAGAGCGGGAGAGACGTCGATAAGTGGACTTGTCGCATTCGGAGATGGGAAAACATTCCAGGAGCATTAAAAACCAGTACAGAGGGAGAGAAAGAGAGATAGTTGAAGGGAGCAAAACTGCAGTTGACCTCTGGAATGAGATACGCTCCGTCGCCTGGAATCGACGCGTTTATCGATTGGATATAAAAGCTTGTTTATCGAGCACGTTGTCGTTCGGTGGTTGGTAAGAGCTATAGGCCATTGGCGGGGGAAGGGCGGAGGCGCTTGTGGTACTCACTTGGGCAGTTCATTTCCGGTTCGACTGTGGAAATAAGAAGGAAGTTTTTGATAGGAAGGGGTGTAAGGGAGAGAGGGGAGGGACTATATCGCTCGCCGCGACACGGCGTTTCCCCTTTCCGTTCATTTTTTATCTCTCCTTTAATTCCCCTTCGCATCCGGGTTCACGAGCCCGATGAAAGAACAAAACATCGATCTGTGCGACACCCAAACGCCACGGTGAAGGCAGAGACGTAGAGCGTTTGAGCGCGGGCGAAATTTGATCAGGCGCGGTGGCGTCGCACGACTACGTTCAGTTTCACTCACGCACTGAACGTGATTGTGTTTGAAGTTTAGGATTTCAGTTGGCGTGCGCTGAGTACTGCTACACTGTAATTCATTGAGTCTGAATTCCGAGCAGCGAAGATAGTGACAGCGATGTCGTTGGCCTGGTTTGACAACCGGGCATTGTCTGGGGTGTGCATCTGGGTCCGTGTAGCTCATGCCCCATCGTGGTGAACAACAATCACGGAGTCCCTCCTTACAGCGAAATTGTTCTTGGGGGGACCGATTGCGTCCGGTCAAAAGAGTAATGCATTTCTCCGTAGACCGATTGGTCGACAGAAAAACTCTGATAAGATCTCCGCACACACGGCGCGTGCGTTAAACCTGGCTTCCTTTGTGTCAAAACGGATACTTTAAAATCGCGAAAAAACGGAATGCATCTAGATAGGACAATGCACGCATCGATTATGATGAAGGGTACAATAGTATGCCTTTATCTAAAAAACCACGTGTCTGTATACAATGAGATCGTTCGTAGATGCTTTTACTTAGTGCGCGCAAGATCATCGCATGGGTTCGTTCTTTCTTTGTGATTTGGGTCGTTGAAGTTTTGACGGTCGCTTGGCCGCCCTTTTAGCGAAGGTTAATCGCACCTATAGCTTTTGCGCTTCTTTCAACTTTGATTAAGGAGGGGTGATAAATTTTTAGATGCGACGCATCTCTTGCTCGGGGGTATGTCCCTCCGTCGTCGGCGGCCGCACACCACCTGCGCATGCGCAACTCTCCTCCGTTCTTCTCTCCGACCTGCTTCGGCGCGCAAGTGCGCGCATGCGCGACTCTCCTCCACTGTCTCCTCTACTTCAGGCGCTGTGAATATAAAGGGGGTAGCGCGTTGCGGCGGTTCAGTCAGCGCTCGCGATCCACTGACCGTGTACTTCAGCGACCACAAAGTCGTCGTGCTCAAAGTAAAGTGCAACCGCTGAAAATGGCAACCACTCTCTCTCTCTCTCAGTAAATTACGCCCATCTTTCCCGCGTATGAGAACACCCGCATGTGATGGAATGCATCCTACGCGTTCACAATACGTTTCACGCGATTTAGAGAATCAACCCAATGGAAACACCAATTGACCCCCCCCCCTCCCCCCGATGCGGCGCATATGACTGGAACCACCTTCCCGGACCAATCGCCGCCATTGAAAACTATCAACAGTTTCGCATAACTTTAGCTAACATTGTTATTTTTGGAACCACATAGACATGTTATATACTACCTTTCTGCTGCATTGTATGATCTGTTCTTTTTGTGTTTGTAACCCACTCCCCTCTGTAATGCCTGTGGCCTTGATGGTAAAATAATGAAATGAAATGAAATGAGCTCTAGGCAGCGGCCACTTAGTTGAAGAAGAGTGGCCACAAACATGCTCAGTGTGAATCCCCTCTCCATCTCTGGTGCACAATACGCTTTCCCAGTGATTCTCAAATGGGGGTCTGCGGACCCGTGGGGGTCCGCGAGAGAATTTGAGGGGTCCGCGAAGCCTACCTCAAAGCTTTTACTCAAAGCTTTTTCTCGATTTTGCCAGCACTTTCTTGCAATGTAAAAAATGTAGCTTTGTCGCATTACATGTACGTTTAGCTTCTCCGCGTAGCACATATTTTAACAACTGCTTTTTGCCCGACAAGCCAGCTATGAGAAGGAAAAAAGCATACACAGAAGAGGCAATATATAGGTGTATAGAAGTATTTTAGATTCAAGACCAGGTTGTTTAACATGGTGCGCATCGTCATTAGCGTGAACCATAAAAGGCGGGCATCGAATAAGTGTGTAGGCTACGTAAGCTGCAAGTAGAAATTGTTTGACGTTATGACACCAAACAACATATGCTCCATTGTGGGGTCCCCCATCACTTTAGCAAGCCCAAAAGGGGTCCCCGGGGCAGTCATGGCTGAGAACCACTGCGCTGGCCTATTTGCGAGGTCACCATTCGAGCTGCCACGCGTGCAACTGTTCTGTTATGTTTCCTGCCCAAATCAGCGGGTCTCAGCCCTAACCTTGTTTCTGAGAATCGCGTAAGCACGCAACATCTTAGACGTGCGATCTCAGGCTCACCTGCGAAGGAAAATTAGGATCCATTTTTGTTGTTGTTATTCGATTCTTTAGAGATCGGAGAAAAACAATGAGATCGCTCGAGGCGAAGGCGGGTCTGTTTTTTCCCACTCTCTCCATGATTGCATTCCAAGACGACGACGACTGGCGGAATGCCTCTCGTAACAGTTAACTCACTTCGGGGGCTCGTTTCAAGCCCCCTTCAGCCAATCTGCGCACACGCACTTAAGAAACTGCTGACTCGCGGTGTTTCACTCGAGAACACAAGATTGAGAGCACCCCCACAGCTGCTCTTGCTATTGTTGTCGGAGCTCTCTCCAAATACGGCGATGCCTACTTCAAGAAAGCGTCTTGTTGACGTCTTCGGGGGATCCGGCGGGGGAAAGTCTCGAAAGGAACGCCATCAAGTCTTCCAAGACGACGCCGGGGCTCTCTCGCTAAGCTTGTTTCCGGCAGTTCCCGTCATCTCCGAACGAGACTCGAGAGAGCTTAAAGCAATCCCACCTTACGACGAGGATAGGGACAACCTTTGAGCTTAAAAAGGACAAGCCTCCCTTGCCTATCAAGTTGGGGACTATGCAGGATCCGCCTTTCTTTATTCTCCGTAACCCGAGAGAGTCATATCGCCCCTTCCTAAGAGGGGGCTAGAGACGCTCCGAACCACCGTGCGCGTCCTGATAACAAGCTTATCAGGATGCTCGGACCCTAAATCCGGCCTGCGCGAGCTCCCAATAAGCGCAGCAATACAGCGCGCACGGCGTGCCGCAGGGGTGAGACCTTTCGCCACTTCTATTCTTTTGCTGGGCCAAAAATTGAAACGAAGGCTGTGCTTTCCAAATGGGTCGCATTCGCTATCGCTGACTCGACTCAACAGTCTGAGATTTCCCGCTGGTGAAGCTTCAATGCTTTCTAAAGTTGCAAGCGGGTATTGCGAGGCCACCGTGCCTGCTGAAAATGCCGTCTTCCTACCGAACCAAGAAGCTCGTTAAAGGCACGCGTTCTCCTTTTGTTGCGGTATATCCCGTTTCAAGTCTTCCGGACCGTGCTCGTCAGAAATGGTCGTTTAGGCGTAGGCTGTGGCATATAGGAGAGAAGGAAATAAGTTCGTTGGATTTCTGCGCATCCCGATGACCGCCCATTTTTATTCCATTCCGCCAGTAACATATAATAAGATAAAGAGCTGCAGTACTACTTCTTTTTCTCAAGCTCTCCCTGGGCACAAGAACCCGTGCAGTATTTGGAAATTGCCACTGTAGAATCTTCTGAAGCGTTGATACACAGCCCCATCGCCATCGACAGCCATCGGCCTTCGGCTGCGAACCATCTTCACAAACTGAGGCCAGTCTCCCTTGACTGGCATCATCATCATCATGAATCGCACTTCAAGAGCGCACGCATTGCTTCTTTTTCTTCTCATTACCGCTCGACGTTCCATTAAAAGACAGACCTCCATGGTCGCTTCTCTCCCCCTTTGACGGTCGATTCTCGTCCTTGGGGGTCGACGGATCCCACAACTTGGTGCCGAATCGACCCGGGAACTCGTGTCTGCCAGGCCGACACCGACAAGCAGGACCGACAGCCTTTTTTCGACGGCTTCTGCTTGAGAGACCGGCGGACCTACCTCCAAGGATGACTTCGATCGAGAGGAAGCTGCGACGACGAACGGCCCTTCGAGACAAGCTTTCAGCCGCCTTGATCGAGATAAACGACGGCCTCCGAAGTGGCACTCTGACCACGGCGATGGACGCAGCGGTATCCTTGGAGAGGATCGAGGCGATGTATCGACCCATCCTGAAGCTGGACGAGGACATTTTGGGGGACATCACGGACGAAATGGTCACCGAAGAGACTTCAAACACGACATCGTTTAGTGACAAGGTGGTGAAGATAATGGCGGAGCTTCGCTACAGATCCCGAGACCAGCAGGCTGGTGAGTCTCTTGTTTTGCCTCCTGGAACGATATCATCCCATAGCGAGCCCGCAACCCCTAGACCAAAGCTACCAACAATAGAACTCACGAAGTTTGACGGAGACCGACATAATTGGACCAGATTCTGGAGTCAGTTTGAGCACGCCGTGCACAACAATCCGGAACTGCGAGCAACGGAAAAATTCCATTATTTGACCAACCTAGTCACCGGTTCGGCCGCTTCAGCAATAACTGGGCTTCCCATGACAGAGCAGTGCTACAACGACGCAATAGAAATACTCCTGAAGCGGTTCGGCGATCAGTCCCGGATTGCGCAAGACCACCTGCAAGCGCTGATTGATGTTTCACCTGTTTCGTCCTCAGCTGACGTAACTCAACTACGGAAGCTGTACGACGACGTGCAGATTCACTGCAGAAGCTTAAAAGCCTTAGGAACGAACCCAGAGACATATTGCTCCATGCTACGTCAGATACTTCTAAGGACGCTCCCTCCAGACATGGTCCTGAGGTACCATCAGCATTACAAGAAGTCATCTGCTGCCTTGACATCCGAGACGCAGCATGAACAACAATCGACAGACCATAAGAAAAGCTTTGACGCCCTGATGAACTTTCTTGAACACGAACTGGAGTGTCTCGAGGCAATCATTCCGAACCCGTCTCAGAGAACAAATTTGAAGGCGACTGGCAAGCAAGAACAGCAATCCGCAACAGGACGTTTTGAGCACCGACCTTCTGCAGCGGCACTGTATGGGGTAGCTAATGAGACGGAGAAGTGCCTCTTTTGCTCCGGACCGCACGATACAGGATCTTGTTCAGATAAGAGTATCCCAATGGAGCAAAAGAAATCACTCCTCACGAAATACGGACGTTGCTTCCGTTGTTCGAGTCCAGGACACATTGCTCGATACTGCCGGAAGCAAATTGCTTGCCCGCGTTGCAAACGACGCCACGTTCTCTCCATGTGCTACGCAGACACGGATAATTCTGAAAAGGGAAAAGTTACTTCAGCCCCCATACAACTCCTCTCTGGACAAGCAGGCAGCGTGGTACTACTTCAAACGCTGATCATCCAGGCTTCTGGCTCCTGTAGTACCGAAAGGTGCAGAGTTCTCCTAGATGGGGGAAGCCAGCGTAGCTTCATCACTACAGAACTCTCTAGGAAGTTGGGGTGCGAATTCATCGAAGAAGAAGTATTGACTGTAGGGGTCTTCGGAGGAAAAGAAACTAGCGAAACTCTCAGGAGAGTTCGAGTCCGCTTACATGACCCTACCGGAAAAACAACACTCAGCGTGGAAGCACTGGAGGTGAAGTCCATTTGTAACCAGATGATTCCTGTTCCCGACGAACGAATCATAAACGCTTTACAGTCACACTCCATCGACACGACAGCCGTGCTCTGCGGCTCAGAAAGTGACAAGGGCATAGCGATTCTGATCGGTTCTGACTTCTATTGGGACATCGTGACAGGGAACATCAAAACAGTTGGACCTTGCATGAAAGCCGTTGAGACACGACTGGGCTGGACCGTTCAAGGGCCTGTTCCGACTCCAACAAAAATAGTACACTGCAAGAACGTCGTGGTTTTGCACGCAAGCCCGTCTGATGTCACGTCCGCTCTCAAACAATTCTGGGAACTAGAGACCATTGGCATAAAAGATCCGACACACACTTCAACTCAAGATCAGGTCTTAGAAGACTTCGAGAAAAACATACGACTCGTAGACGGCAGATACGAAGTTGCTCTTCCTTGGAAACAGGAAGTCGATCTACCGGACAACTTCGAGGTAGCGGAACGAAGGCTCAGTCATTTGATGAGGAAGCTATCATTGAGCCCAGCAAGCGTAGAGGCGTATGATAAAGCCATTCGACAATACATCGTGGATGGAACCGGAGAAAAAGCTCCTACGACAACTCCCAACGACGGCCGCTACGTTTATTATCTACCACATCGAGCCGTCATACGCGAGGACCGCCTTACGACGAAGATTCGCATCGTTTTTGATGCATCTTCACACGCCAGAGGAGTCAGGTCGTTGAATGACAACTTGGAAGTCGGACCAAATCTAAACTCGGACATTGTCGCTCTCCTTTTGAGGTTCCGGCAGTTCAAGATTGGCATGACTGCTGACGTTGAAAAGGCCTTCCTCCAGATCACCTTGAAAGAACAAGACCGCGACTCCCTACGCTTTCTTTGGTTTGAAAGCTGCCCACAGCTCGGTCAACCGCTTCCGCATCGAGAGGTTTGGAGGATGTCGAGAGTGCCGTTTGGTGCAACTTCAAGTCCATTTTTGTTGATGGCAACGTTACGACACCATTTTGGGTTGCATCAAAGTCGCTACCCCCGCACAACGGGGCTTCTCATGAGATCTATGTACATGGACGACTTGGTTTTTGGAGCTCACTCGGAAGTGGAAGCAAAACTCCTATATCAAGAGACCTTGGAGATCTTCAAGGCTGCTTCCATGAACATCAGAAAGTGGATTACTAATAACCCTACCGTAGCTGCAGTATTTCAAGATGGCTCTTCCCAGGAACAAACAGAGTATCCCCTGCCATCTCCTAAAGAATCGAAGGTGCTCGGTCTACGATGGGATACAGTGAAAGACTGTTTTGGATTCAACCTTCAGGCGACCTTGAAACCACACGACAGCCCAACGACAAAACGGCTTACTCTTCGAGCCATTGCCCAAATTTTCGACCCTCTTGGATTTCTAAGCCCGTTCGTTGTCACAGCCAAGATCCTACTTCAAGACCTGTGGAAGCGAAACCTTGGTTGGGACGATGAGCTTCCGCAAGATCTACTACGAGTTTGGGAGCAATGGTGCGAAGATTTGTGCGCCTTCAGTGGACTTGCAGTTCCACGCTTCCTTGGTCATGGCATATGTGGATGCATTACGAAAGCGAACTTGCACATATTCTCGGATGCAAGTCCTCGGGCCTACGGGGTAGCAGCTTACTTATGCCTGGAATTTGACGACGACTTGAAGTGTACGCGATTGCTCTTGGCGAAAAACCGAGTCGCGCCGATAAAGGAAGTGACGCTAGCTAAGCTAGAACTGACAGCTGCATCCCTGGCTGCACGGATGAGCCGCTACATCAAGGAAAACATGGACCTGAACATCGCTGAGACACACCTTTGGACGGACTCGTTGATCACCCTATGTTGGGTTCGCAAGGAAGCTGCTACGTGGAAGACGTTCGTAAGGAATCGGGTACAAGAAATCAGAAGACTCTCCACAGCAAATCAGTGGCATTACTGCCCAGGAACCGAGAACCCGGCCGACCTACTAACAAGAGGAATAGGAGCGCGGTCGCTGATACAATCCAGGTCATGGTGGGAAGGACCTGCATGGATTTCCTTTTCTCATCACTGGCCCTTACAACCGGCTAGTTTTGACGCGCAACCAGAAGCAGCAACGGAAGAGGCAAAGCCACAAACCCTCACACTGCAGATATCCAGCTCAAATCCCATAGACATCGCCAGATTCAGCTCGCTGTTACGACTACATCGAGTAGTCGCCTGGGTGTATCGATACATTCACAACCTGAGGAATGAAGATGGGATCGTTGGGCCCTTAACTAGCGATGAAATTCAGAAGGCAGAGGATAACTGCATCCGGACTGTACAGGGTTCCGCATTTCGTAACGAAATAAGTTGCATTCGAAAGGGACAGCCTCTGTCGAACACATTGCTCAAGGCCTTCCGTTTGTTTCTTGACCAGCGCGCTATTTTACGCGTTCAAAGTAAGATAGCCGCTAGTGAGGAAGGCTATGACGTCAAGAACCCTGTCCTGATCCCTTACGACGCTCATTATGCGAAGCTGCTGGTCCGACACGCACATTTAAGACTTGGACACGCTGGTTTACGCGACACACTAGTTCAGCTTCGAGAGAAGTACTGGATCCTCCGAGGTCGGCAACTTGTGAAAAAAGTGCTCAACAAGTGTACTACCTGCAAGCGGTTTCAAGCAAGACCGTTCAAGCAAGAGGAGGCACCACTTCCTCGAGACCGCGTTACCACCACGGCCCCGTTTCTCACGTGCGGGATAGATTTCGCAGGACCACTTTTTCTCAAGGCTGACTCCTCAGCGAGCCATGCCTATATTGTCATTTTCTCGTGCGCCACCACAAGAGCTGTTCATCTCGAATTGGTCTCTGACATGAGTGCTGACAGCTTTGTTAGAGCCCTCCGTCGTTTTGTATCGCGTCGTGGGTTATGCAAGACGGTATACACAGACAACGCACGAACTTTCAAGAGGACATCGAGAGAACTTGGCACCTTATGGAGAACGATAAGGGACGCCGACGTACAAGCGTACTTCGCAGCGTCATCCATTGCCTGGAAATTCATCGTGGAGGGAGCTCCATGGTGGGGTGGGTTTTATGAACGGCTGGTGCGCTCCATCAAGTCGACGTTGAAGAAAATGCTGGGACGACGACTAGTTGACACCGAAGAACTCTCCACGATCATCACTGAGGTTGAGGCGATCGTCAACTCCCGCCCTCTGACTTTCGTGTTTAGCGGTATATCAGAGCCTACCCCGCTATCACCAGCGTGCTTTCTCGTCGGAAGAAGGCTCACTGCGCTACCTCCGTCGGATGACCTAATTAGCGAGTCGACTTCGACGAGCCTGAAGACAATGTGGGAGAAAAGAGAGCGGATGCTGGATGAATTCTCGATGCGCTGGAAGAAAGAATACCTGAATGAACTGCGTTTTCAAAGCAAGACACGTAATGGGTCAGCAGATCGCATAAAGCCCGGGACAGTTGTTCTGCTCGAAGACCCCAACAAGCCCAGACTTCTTTGGAGCCTCGCTCGCATCGAACAGATTCAGCCAGGTCGCGATCAAAAAGTGCGCTCGTGCACCATTCGCCTTCCAAGTGGACTCGTGACAAGGCGGCCCGTCCAGCGTCTTTACCCTTTGGAAGCAGACTGACCTCCCAATTTTGGTGGCCGGGAAGATGTAGAATCTTCTGAAGCGTTGATACACAGCCCCATCGCCATCGACAGCCATCGGCCTTCGGCTGCGAACCATCTTCACAAACTGAGGCCAGTCTCCCTTGACTGGCATCATCATCATCATGAATCGCACTTCACGAGCGCACGCATTGCTTCTTTTTCTTCTCATTACCGCTCGACGTTCCATTAAAAGACAGACCTCCATGGTCGCTTCTCTCCCCCTTTGACGGTCGATTCTCGTCCTTGGGGGTCGACGGATCCCACAGCCACACTTTGTGTTTTCTCACGAGGTTTTCTACTCCAAGAAACTGCAACGTAGTCTTCGCTGGAAGCAGGGTGAGTATGCTCGAAATAAATATTTGTTAGCTGAAACGTTGATTGATTTGATTGATTGTAGGGTTTAACGCGCCGACGCAACGCAGGCGATGAGGCGCGCCGTAGTGGAGGGCTCCGGATTAATTTTGACCACATGGGGATCTTTATCGTGCGCCGAAATCTCGTACACACGGGCGTTTTTGCTTTTCGCCTCCATCAGAGAAGCGGCCGCCGCGGCCGGGAATCGAACCCGCTACCTCGTGCTGAGCAGCGCAACGCCTTTGTTAAGAATTCCTCCGTTCTCGGAAGGCGTGTCTAAAGTTTACACGTCGCTGACGGGGAAGAGCTCGGGAGGACTTTGGAGGCCCCGGATCAAGTAACCGAAGACGAGGATCGGAACGAAAGGCGGCCGCTGTTTACACCATGCGGCGCATCCGACACCATGCCACAGACCCGGACGGTGCGGCGCCAGCGAGCGACGTGTGTTTATATGTGTGCGCGCTTGCAGACGAACCGACGCCAACCATCGCCATTTGAGGCACCGAGACTCTCCTCTTTGTTCGTGCCCTTACCCTCTTTCTGTGGTGTATACCCGTGCGCATAATAAAAGAGAGCTTCAAGTGAACCCATACTGTTCGCATTGTTCCTTGGAGATCTCCTGCGCGCGCGGCACCAGCCGCCCCGTTAAGTTACGCGCAGTCGAGCGGGAACTCGCTAATATCCAAAGGCAAGTTCACGCCTGCGGTTTTCCGTACTGTTTTCGACAAAGAAAACACTACTCAACATTTTGGTGCCGAAACCCGGGAGAAGTCGACCAAGCGACACCGAGAGCATCATGGATCGACTTCAGAGAAAGCAAGCAGCAATTCGCAACAGCATCGACAAGACCCTTGCAACCGCCAACGAGCTACTGCAAGCGTCACCAGCAGCGATCGGTGAGCTGGAAGAATTGTTTGACTTGCTTATCCAACAATCTGAAGAGCTTAGAGTAGCTAACGAGAACGTCGAAAAGAAGATAGACATCGACCAGCTTGATGAAGAATTGGCCAGCTGTAGTGCGTACAGCACAAAAATAAGCTCGATGAAAACAATCCTCAAAAGAGCTATTAAAATGGGAACAGCTAGCGACATTGCCCCGGCGGTTTCATCGCAAGGTAACACCAGTTCAACGAGCAACACACAGTCCTCGGCTCCCGCGTCAAGTACGACGTCGTTTCAATCACAGGAGGCAACCACCAGACTTCCGAAGCTCGAAATTGCAAAATTCAACGGAGACGTGCGCTCATGGCCGAAATTCTGGAACGAATTCGAGTCGACAATCCACAAGAATTCAGCGCTTCCAGCCATTGACAAATTTAAGTATCTCTCAAGCTATCTGACAGGACGAGCTGCCGCTGCAATCGAAGGCCTTACGTTGACAGACAGAAACTACGAGATCGCGGTCAAAACCCTTTTGGAGAGGTTCGGCAAAGATGAAGTGATCATCGATGATCATATGTCGCGGTTGCTGTCGATTAGACCCGTGCTGAACGTCGAGGAAACAGGGAGGCTGAGGATGCTGTACGATGAAATTCAGGCTGGTGTCCGAAGTTTGGAGGCGTTGGGCGTGCCGCCGAGCGGCTACGGAGTGCTGCTGCTCACGGTCCTCCGAAAGAGCATTCCAAAGGAGCTTCGCTTGGAGTACTGTCGCAGGAAGACAGCTCGCAGTGATGGAACCGAGGATTAGCTACTGAGTTTTCTAGACTTCCTGCGAAATGAAATCGAGAGCAGAGAGAGAGCAGAGTACGGTACTTGTCGGTTTCAAGAGTCTCATTCGCCACGAAACAAACAGAACCGCATGGGAAACGACCAAAAGCAGGCATCGTCGTCAGTCCTGTCAGCGTTCGCTGATAAGAAGGAAAATGCCTGCGCCTTTTGCAAAGCACGTGATCACCTGACAGCCGACTGCCAGGCGGGTGTTTCTCTCGAACAAAAGAGCAACATACTGAAACAAGAGAGACGTTGCTTCAAATGCACCAAACGAAACCATCGAGCAGTTGAATGTCGTACGGCGAAATGGCTCACTTGCGCGAAGTGCTCAGCTCGACACGCCACTGATCTTTGCGGCCTCAACAACAGACCCGCCCGGGAACCATCGAGCCAGGTTGCGGCCCCGCCAGCGCCTACCGCAGAGTCGTCACTTCAGGCAGCAGCGACGGTTAGCGCTGTCCGCATTATGCTGCAAACTGCGCAAGTTTGGGCAGAGGGACCTCACGAGCGATCCAAAGTGAGGCTCCTTCTCGACGGCGGAAGTCAGCGCACATTTGTGAAACAAGAACTATCGCGACGGCTAAAACTCCGCGTCCTGGGAGAGGAAAAACTGACAATTATGACCTTTGGCAACGAGAGGCCCACTGAGCAAAGAAAATGCCGCCGCGTCGAGCTGTGGCTGCGCAACCAACACAGCGGAAACGAAGTCCGAGTGGAAGCGTTGGAGGTCCCTCATATTTGCTGCGACGTGATACCAGCTCCTGAGATGACCACCGTGGCATACCTTAATGAACAAAGAATGGAGGTCGCCGACTGCTCGGTCGATGGGTCCCGTCTCGACGAAGTAGGACTCCTCCTAGGAGCCGATTATTACTGGGAGGCGGCCACCGGTAACATCAAGCGCCTACAAAGCGGGCTCGTCGCCGTGGAGACGGTTTTCGGATGGACGTTGCAGGGAAGTGCGTCAACTTCGTCATCCGCTGTCGCCTATCACGCCAGCACCGGGGTCTTGCGCGTAACAGTAAGCGCCGACCTGGATGACGACAATCTTTCCAAGCAGCTAAAATCATTCTGGGAGCTGGAGCACATAGGCATTACGGACAAGCCAGATAACACCCACACCGAGAAGCAAGTGCTACAGGACTTCAAAGAAAACGTCGCTTACAAGGACGGTCGCTACTGCGTTACCCTTCCCTGGCAAGAAAACATACACGAGCTTGCGGATAACAAGACGACGGCTCTTGCGAGGCCCTCCTCTCTGACTACAAAGCTTTTGCGCAGTGAAGGCACGGCTGAGGCCTACGACAGGGCGATGCGGGACTACCTCCTTACCGGACACGCTGAGGAAGTTCCCGAAGCGGGTGAGTCCCCGAGGGGGCCTGTTTATTACATGCCGCATCGCGGCGTAACGCGCCGGAGCAGTGAAACTACCAAATTAAGAGTAGTTTTTGATGCTTCGTCAAGCGCACCAGGTCAGCGGTCTTTGAATGAGGTACTATCTGCTGGGCCGAACCTAAATCCGAACCTGTCGGATATCCTCATTAGGTTCAGGATGCACAATGTGGCCATCATGGCTGACATTGAGAAGGCCTTTCTCCAGGTTGGGCTTGCGGAAATGGATCGCGATGCACTACGCTTCCTTTGGTACGAAAGCGTTCCCAGACGGGGAGAAGTTCTTCCCCCGATCAAGGAGTATCGAATGACAAGAGTTCCCTTTGGAGTTACCTCTAGTACATTTCTGCTCGCAGCTACCTTAAAGCACCATCTCGACTCTGTGCATAACTTATTTCCTGCAACATCAGAGATTCTACGTGACCACTTGTACGTGGACGATCTTGTAACGGGAGCTTACAACCAGGAGGAGGCGGAAAAGATTTGTCGAGAATCACAGGAAATCATGCAGCTAGCTGGCATGAACCTCCGTAAATGGAAATCGAACGAATTCAAGCTCGAAGAGGCATTGTCGGAAACAGATCGAACCCAAAGCGGATTTTCCGACGTGACGATGACAAAAATTCTTGGAGTCGAGTGGAGGCCAGAAAGTGACGATTTTGTGTTTGAGATGAACACGCTGATTGACTTTTTGAGCAAGCGACAAGACACGAAGCGATTTCTTCTGCAGGCATCTGCACGCGTGTTTGACCCCTTTGGCTTCCTCGCGCCAATTTCGACTACTGCGAAAGTAATGTTTCAGAGCCTGTGGGAACGAGGGACAGACTGGGACGAAAGTCTCCCGCCCGATATAGCTGAGACGTGGGACAAGTGGTGCCACCAGCTGCCTATGCTGAGGCAGATCGCAACACCTAGGCTGCTCGCTCGTGACCTCAGCCATGCGTGCACATAAGTGGAGCTCCATGTGTTCTGTGATGCCAGCCCAAAGGCATACGGCGCTGTTCGCTGTTGCTTATGTTAAAGCAAGGACAGAAAATGGATGCACCACGGTGACATTGTTGATGGCTAAAGCGAGAGTGGCTCCTCTCAAGCGACTGTCACTACCGCGACTGGAATTGATGGGAGCCGTTATCGGCGCACGGCTGGCAAAACACCTGACGAAACAGTTGGGAATTAAAGGCATGACAGTTCACTGCTGGACAGACTCAACGATAGCCTTAAGCTGGATCAAAAGTTCCGCCTCCAAATGGAAGCCTTTTGTTTCAAACCGAGTCCAAAAGATACAACAACTGACCAATCCCGCAGTGTGGAAGCACTGTCCCGGAAAGGAAAACTCCGCAGAAGAGCGTCAAGGAGGGAGACATTGTCTTGCTCGGCGAAGATAAAACACCTCGCCAGCTGTGGAAACTTCGCAGGGTGGTCGAGACGTTTCCCGGACGAGACGGAAAGGCTCGGGCCTGCAGAATAGTTCTTCCTAACAAGAAAGAATTACGGCGGCCAGTTCAAGCGCTTTACCCTCTGGAGCTGTAATAAGAATGAGCAGAGGCTCATTGGGGGGGAGGATGTTAAGAATTCCTCCGTTCTCGGATGGCGTGTCTAAAGTTTACACGTCGCTGACGGGGAAGAGCTCGGGAGGACTTTGGAGGCCCCGGATCAAGTAACCGAAGACGAGGATCGGAACGAAAGGCGGCCGCTGTTTACACCATGCGGCGCATCCGACACCATGCCACAGACCCGGACGGTGCGGCGCCAGCGAGCGACGTGTGTTTATATGTGTGCGCGCTTGCAGACGAACCGACGCCAACCATCGCCATTTGAGGCACCGAGACTCTCCTCTTTGTTCGTGCCCTTACCCTCTTTCTGTAGTGTATACCTGTGCGTATAATAAAAGAGAGCTTCAAGTGAACCCATACTGTTCGCATCGTTCCTTGGAAATCTCCTGCGCGCGCGGCACCAGCCGCCCCGTGAAGTTACGCGCAGTCGAGCGGGAACTCGCTAATATCCAAAGGCAAGTTCACGCCTGCGGTTTTCCGTACTGTTTTCGACAAAGAAAACACTACTCAACAGCCTTAGCCACTGAGCCACCGCGGCGGGTGTTAGCTGAAACGTGGCTGCGTGGTTTCGGCATTAAGAAATAGCAATTTAACGTTGAAAAAACTAAAATATGGCAGACGACTTTGGAACGCCTCCTTGTTTTTTTTTCTTTTTATCGGTACGTACGCAAGACTCCGTAAAACCATGCCGATGGCTATCCTAACGCCATCTCTAAAGCCCAAACAAACGGTTCCCCGCATCGCCAATAGATCACAAAATGTCGTCGCCGACTTCCCCACGTGTTTGCATAAAGTAAAGCCTGCTAATTTTAAGTAACATCGCGCAAGCGTCGACAGGTGGGTGGGTCAGCGCCTTATCACGGCAGAAAGCGGCGAAACGAGCGAGGATAGCTCGCATGCGCAGAACGGTACGCTAGCGCAGCCGTCGTCTGCTAGGCTGTTCCCACAAGCATGACAAACGCCCCCCCCCCCTCCCCCCCCCCCCCCCTCGCGGGTAATCAGCCTGCTATCTTCATTGTTTCGCGGGGACATCGATTTCGCGTGTGTCTTGCTCAGGGCAATGAAGACAGGCGCCTGATTACGAGCGGAACGGGGTTGTGTCGTGCTTGCGGGAACAACCTAGCAGACGACGACTGCGGTAGCGGTACCGTTCTGCGCATGCAGAGGCGAACGTAGCTGCGGCGGCCGAAACAGTGGTGCACGAGCCGGTACCGTCGACGTTGCGGCGATGTAAGGTGGTGTAAGATCTTTACCTGTTCCTCGTGGCACAATGTCACCCGCTCAATCCGACGTCTTACAAGTTATTATATCCAATCATTAAATACAAGCCGCAACAGAACTCATTATTCTCCTCGGCCTACCATTCGGAACAAAGAACAGCGCTGGAATATGGCTCCAGAGGTTGAAGCAAAAGTGGAAGAGTCTGCTACACACCATCCGCAGAATTTCGAACAAGTACGGAGGAGCAACCCAAAAGGCCACCCTGACTATGGTCAGAGCTGTCACAGTGAGTACTCTCACGTACGGCGCTCTCGCCTATGATCTGAACAAAACCCTCACAAAGCCCTCCAAGTGTTGCACAGGGCAACCCTTCGAACCATCAGTGGCTTGCCCAAGCACACACCTAACCAGAAACTCGAACAGGCAGTTCCCCTTCCTTCCATTCAGGACATCATCAACGAAGCCAAGGCGCAGGCTGAATAATTCAAACATCATTTAACATCCCAAGGAGATGCCCTCACTGCATGGAACGTGCGCAGCTCACCATCACCATGCACTTTCCCCACATAACTTGATCCATGGAGTCGACCGGAAATCGTATCCACTACGCCCAGCAGGTCGGTTGGGCGCAACAATCCCGCACTCCACCAACACATCCAACGGGTTCAGATGGCAAGACTCGAAAACGAAGTTGACACCTACACAGACGCCAGCGTAAGCTTAAATGTCATCGGACTGGCCTGGACATGCCCGGAGGTTCCTGCCCTCTCGGGGTATCACACCATGTCCAACAACCATGCCACGAGCCTTCAAGCAGAACTGCATGCTATCAATCATAACATGACATTCCTTGCGTCTGATACTGATTATCCTCTGCCGCCATTTATTCGTATCCTCACAGACTCGTACGAAGTATTGGAAACAATAAGATCTTACAAGACCACAAATCCCCTGGCACATCAGATATTATACCAAGCCCAAGTTCTGCAACGGAACAAAACACAAGTCCGCATTGACTGAGTACCGGGCCATGAGCCCTCTTCCTCGGGCAACCACGCGGCACATGGGGTCGCGTAGGAGAGTGCACAGTTACAACCTCCACTGGCGCCTGATGAAGAGCCGACACGGTCGCCTACTCCCCCACCGGCGATGCGACTTCACCGGTATATAAAGGACCGAAGAGACCGGCTGGAAAACAGAACTCCAGCAGGATATTTGCGCGCTTTACCACCGCTACCACGCTCCAGTGAAATCTCTGTCAACAAATTTCTCACCAATGCAGCCTACAGACCCGAAATGCATCGCAAATGGAGCGCTCCCCATTTGCCCCCAAGATGCCCATACTGTCACACAAGCACCTCAGCAAACCTCACTCATCTCGTGTGGTCATATCCTACTTTTGGCAAACGCCGATCATTCACGGCACCACAACTGCACCCTGATCCCCAACAACGTGACCCAGAATTAATCCACCAAATAGCACTTCATTCTCTAAAGCGCGGTCTGGCATGAGTTGTCTGAGCGGAGACCTCACCGGTCCTACTCACGATGCACTATTTTAGATGCGACTGCATCTCATTCACTCGCCTTGTCCATGCAGCGTCGTCGGCGTCGTTGTCGTCCGCCCCTCCCCCATCCTCCTCGCCGCGCGAGCTGCGCTCTCCGCCGCTCACCTCCTCTCCTATCAGATGCCCCTCTCTTGCGAGGGGCATTGGATTGGATTCGAATGGATTGGCTTGGCTGGGCTTGGTTTGTATTGAATTTGGATTGGATTGGATTAAAGTGGATTGTGTTGGATTGTGTTGCGTCATAGCCGCGGCAGGCGCACTGGCGCCGGCGCGTCCCCTCCCCGTTATGCGCGCTATAAAACGCGGTGCCTGCGCCGCTCCGCTCCATCGTTCCAGCGCCGTTCCTCCGCTGTCCAACGCTGCAACGTGAACCCAGGGGTTCCCGCGAGGGGAGGTGGGAGTTTTTTGCCTGGCCCACCAGTTGTGATGGACTCATTTCAAGAGTGAAGCTGAAAAGAACTGAACCCTGATAAGCGTGAACAAGAAGTTGTGCTATGAAAGCCAAGAACTGTAGTATTGCCCCAAAGCTTTCACCACCCTCTCCCATTTCCCTTCCCCTGTTTATACCAGCAGTCTCCCGTTTCAATTAGAGTTGTACTACTACACTGCCCATGCGAACTACCCTTGCTCGTTTCGCCTCTCTCTACCGTGGAAAGGCGCTGACCTACTCGCCGCTCGACGCTTGCGCGATATTACTTAGAAATTCCCCGCCGATTTCAAAGTTCGGCAGGCGAGGAGGATCTGAACAATAAATCGATTGACTGTGAGGTTTAACGCGCCGAAGTTACACTTGGGCTATGGAGGCGCACCATAGTGGAGTGCTCCGGATTAATTTTGGACACCTGGGGATCCTTAACTTGTGCCTAAATCTCGACAGACGGGCGTTTTCGATTTGCGCCTCAATCAGAAAAGCAGCCGCTGCAGCCGGGATCGAACCCACGTCCTTGGGCTCAGCAGCGCAACGCTTTAGACAAGGAGCTCCTACGGAGGGTAATAAACAGGATGTCGCTTGCGTCGCAGTTAACCAATCAATAGTGTTATTTTTCACAACGAAATGCACAATGCTGAAAGTTTCCCTAGTCAATTCGGAAGCGTACTCTAATAGACCCGTGGGCAAGAAAGGAGCGACTCTAATTTTGACGAAGCGCAGTTTACATGCATGGCATCGCACGGTCATCCTGTCGAGGGCGCCAGTTATAGAGGCCATGAAGACAAAGTACAAGCGCGGTTCAATAATTTATTTCCAATACTACCATAACAAACATTCGTCACTTGGTGACGATGAGTTACAACAAAATTTCCATTTTGCATAAAATCACCGGCATGCATTCTATAATTCTGACATACCAAACATTTCAACCTTTTCAAGACAACATATCAAAAGAAACAACCACGATAGTACACTACAGGTGGTAGAACGTTTGAAACGAAAAAAAAAAGAATAGAAAAAATACAAAATGTCAATGCAAAATTTAGAATAGCAATACAAAAAAAAAACGATAAGACTGCTTTGTCCCGATGACCGTTATCCTATCGCCAACTTCAAACAAATAAACGAAACATAAATAAAACAGGGTGGTATTCTCGTGTTTTGTCCGTATTGTGTCCCTTTCAAAAACGTCCGTTTTGATCAAGCCCATGCAAGCACGGCTGGGCTTAGCGGCGGCTTCTCGGAGCAGACAATTTGGAGCAGACAATTTTTCGTCACCCGGTTGTTAATTCGCTGGCGGAACAATAAGCACACAAATGATAGTTTAAAATAGGTTTAGCCGTTTTAAATGCGTTTACAAAAACAGTTGCGCAAAAGTCAATTCAAAGCCCACCTCACGTCACAACAAAACGGACCCAAAACGAACGTTTTAAAAACGGACAAACACGAGAATACCGCCCCAGGTGAAGCAGTGGCGACTGCCTAGCCGCTTCCCGGCAACATTCTATGACGTCACAGAATGTTGCTGGTGCGACTGGTGTCCGCCGACAGAAGCCACTACCAAGAAACACGACTGGGCGATTGTAGTGGGGCCTGGAGTTTCATTTTATCGCATGGCTTGAGTGCTGATGCTCAGTTACGTTTTCAGTGCTCGCCCAAATTACGTCACTGCTGCGCATAATACGTCGCTGTGGCGCGAAATTTGGAACTTTTCAATGTCCCTTGCATTTTTAGGTTGAAGAAAACGTCTTTCGTGGCTGGGAGGGGGCGACCTGAGTGATTTACCCAAGCTGGGTAAATCAAATTATATCCTTCAAATTATACACAGTTGTATTTTGATGATGAGGGTTGGATTTTTTTGGCTCAAGACCAGCTGGGGCGAACAGCGCCAAACCGAAGTGGTATAAGAGACAAAAAAAATGAAGAAGTGGGTAATAAAACTTGCAAGTCAGAATAACAGTAAAATACACTAAAAGCAATGGTTATGGCGGGTGTTGATGGCAAGTTTTTTATTATGCATGATAATAAATGAGGTTTAAAATTTTAACTTCTGATAAATACTCAAACACACGCTTTATGCACACCATGAGGTCGTCACCCAAAAACAACGATGGGTGGAGTGGGATGTGCTGTCTGTGGAGTTGGAAAGGTGTTTGCGTCGTCTGGTGTCTAGTGCCTTGAATTGTGATAGAATGGGAATTGCGGATAGGTGTTCTCCACACCCACTCCTCAGGGGTCTTGAAGAGCCAGTGGACAGGTGGGAGTGAGTTGCATGTGTGTGGCCTATCTGTAGTGTAGCTAAGGCTAATCATCATCAGTGAATCTGTTGTGTGACTCTGTAGTGTATCCTTCCCCCCCCCCCCCCCCCCCCCCAAGTGTGGTTTGATTACGCGTATACTTTGTTGTCTGTCCGTTCACCCTATGTGTTTTCCGTGTTTTACGGAATAGTTGTTTGACTTGTGTCTTGAGGCCTGTTTAGAGTACCGATGTGATGTCCACTGTGCTTCTAAGAGCAACAGCAGCGGCCCTTTGATCAGCCAACTCGTTGCCAGCGATCCCACCATGGCCTGGAGCCCAGTACAGGATTAGTTGAAACTCCTTAGCGTACAAAGACATTATGGTACTAAAACTATATTGGCAGTGTTGTTATTTGTGTTCATGGGATGATATCGCGCTGTATAGACTGTATAGATAACGGACTTAGGAATTTGTTTTTAAAGAATGTGGTGTGCGATGATTAAAATACCATGTTTCTGCAGAGAAAATAGTGCTGTGTACGCTCATGCTTCTGCACTCATTAAAGTTCGGACCATGAGCGGTGCAAGACACCATAGTTAACGTTTTCGAAGAATCAATGTAAAATTAATTACATTTATATTAATCCTGCAGGGACATGAAGTGCTGTAAAATCGCGATTCCCGGGACACTATATTTTCTCCATAAAAGGTATAACAAAGGTGTATTCAGTCTTTATGGCCACTTTAAAGCGGTGCTAGCAATCCCATAATCAGATGACTTCTCCGAGGTCAAAGAAGTTGGAAAGGTTTAAGGCAGTGTTTCTCAAATGGGGCTCCGCGGATCCCAGGGGGTCTGCGAGAGCATTTAAGGGGTCCGCGAAGGCTCCGTTAAAATCCCCCCCCCCGCCCCCTCGCCATTATTTTCTCAATTTTGCCAGCACTTTCTTGCAATGCAAAAAAGTGGCTTCGGCGCATTACGTCTAGGTTTAGGTTGACCAGTAGCACATGTTTTAGCGTCTGCTTATTGCACAAAACACCAGCTATTCGAATAAAAAAACAGACACAAAAAAGGCAGCATATAGGTGTTAATAAGAGTATTATATTCAAGAGCAAATTGCTTAACATTATGACGCGCATCGTCACTAACGCCAATCATAAAAGGCAGGCGCTAGACAAGCTTATAGGTGACGTAAGCTGCAAGTACAAATTGTTTAACATTATGACACCGATCAACATATGCTCCATCGTTGGGTTTCCAATCACTTCCGCAAACCCAGAAGGGTTCCCCGGCACAGTCATGGCTGGTAAACACTGGTTTACGGGAATGACTTGTGTACAGGTTAGCTCTTCCCGTTACCTCACCGCGAGCACTTCTCTCGCGGCCAATTCAGTGCTGTCGCGAGGACTCCACCGGTCCGTTGCCATGAGACACAGGTTGGTAGGAGCGTGTCGCGAACCATGGCGTGGCCGGAAGCCCAGCGACGGGCCGTTCCGGATTCGGCTTCCCGTTACGACCCGCGACTCGCCGGATAAACCAAGCCGCGCGGTGCTTCATCGGCCCTGAGAGCGCGCGCGAGCAAAAAACAACAGACAAAGCGTGCAGTGGTCGGGGAACGTGGGGGCAGGTAGAAGGCAATCAAGGATAAAAGACAAAGGGTAAAGCAGGTGAATAAAGGACTAGATTGGCATAAAAAGTCCCGTTAAACTAGTCCTACCTGGAGAAAAAGGTGGAGGCGGTAGAAGAGGAAGGAATGGGTGACATGTAACTGTCTGAGTCAGGAAACTGCCTGCGTACCAGCGCTGTTCTCTGCTAGTTTCTCTGCCGGCCCTGACGTCACTTCTGACGGCCGGTTTGTTGCCGCAGGCAACAGGCGAAGACCGAAGGTGGTAGGTGTTGGCGTACGATATTCTCCTGGCTGTCCTGTCTTTGTTAAAAAAAATACAGGCGCTCGCGCAGCCAGTGCGCATGCGTGACCTTGAGCGAAGCCCAATTTCTATCCCATCCTTAAAACGGTGCAAATGAGAGTTGACAGGGGTGCCCTTAATGAACATTCCCATAACGGTGTATGCAAGTGGGGAAAGGATGATGGCCTAAATTGGCTGAGGAAGTAATTTGAACAGCCTGATTTAGGATGCAGCACCCTTTTGTCCCTATTGTCGTGACGTTTAAATTATCCCTTTGCTTTTTGCCACAAACGGCGCCAGATCAGGGGCCGTATTCTCGTGTTTCGTCTGCTTTGTGTCCGTTTCAAAATTGACCGTTTTGAGCAAGCCCTCATTGGCTAAAAGCGAACACCCGGATGTGACGCCATGCAAACACGGCGGAGCTACGAGCCGCGGCTTCTCGGAGACACTCGGAGCAGACGATTTTTCGTCACATTGTCGTTGGTTCGCCAACAACAAACACATAAAAATAGTTTGAGATAGGTTTAGTCGTTTAAAATGTGTTTACAAGAATAGTTGCGCAAAAATCAACCCAAAGCTCGCCTACAACTGGAGGTAAGTCACAATAAAACGGACGCAAAACGGACCGCCCCAGGTAGTTACGCGGCGGCGATATCGCCCAACACGACCACAAGACGCCGAATCATTCTAATCCGGTGTAGTTGCAGCCTAGTATCTTGTTGGCAGTGAGAATGCATTAAGGCTCCCTGTCCCGCTGTGCACTGCGGGTCACTCTGAAGACTACTTTAGGCACAGAATCATCGCAAAAGCAGCAACGGCGTCCCAAAATCAAGTGTTGCGCACCAGTGGAGGGCTCTTTGTATGTGCCATCCCAACTGCCCCCCCCCCCCCCCCCTCTCCTCTCTCTCTCTCTCTCTCTCTCTCTCTCTCTCTCTCTCTCTCTCTCTCTCTCTCTCTCTCTCTCTCTCTCTCTCTCTCTCTCTCGGTGCACGTGCGAAATAACTATGTGTGAAAACGTTGCAAGATTATGATTTTCTTTTTGTAGCCTGAGCTA
The DNA here is from genome assembly GCF_048455015.1 of Haemaphysalis longicornis. Lineage (NCBI taxonomy): Eukaryota > Metazoa > Arthropoda > Arachnida > Ixodida > Ixodidae > Haemaphysalis > Haemaphysalis longicornis. The sequence goes on along the minus strand of NW_027526225.1, from coordinate 20,652,402 downwards.
CACTGGCTGAGGTACGTTGAGCAGTTTCCCGTGGCTCCTGGAAAGCCGTGCTGCGCATGCGCGAGGAGCAGTGACATAGTGACATCTCACGGCGCACAGCTGGCGCGCCGGAGCCGCCGCCGCCGCCGCGAATGGATTGAATTGGATTAAATTGGATTAAATTGGATTGGATTGGATTGGATTGGATTGTAAATCGTTTTAGCAGCAGTAAGCATGATAATCAAATAATCCTAGACAACCAGGAAACCTAAGAATAACTAGCTGAACCTTAGCTCACGCTACGTATATCCTGGCATATCCGAGCTAAGCCACCGATCATTTTGAGTCAACGATGGAGTGGCTTCTTCAGAAACGTATTATCTGGGTGCTTACCCTTGTTTATTTATTTCTAATGGCTAGGCCAGCTGAAGCAGGGGTTGTTTCTCATTCATTTCTTTTGGTGCTTTTGCAAGGAAAACGTAGGTTTTTAGAAGCTAAGGGAAGACGCGGAAGATGATAATGACGATGTCGATGTGTTTTGACGTTCGTGCGTACTACGCCGACCCATTGAACTTGTCGGCTCTAGGGTGTTCTAAATTGCGATCTCGGCCTGCAACCGCGTCGCATCAGCAGTTATACCTTGAAAGCGCTGAAAGCACGCATGAAAACACCTTTGTATTGTAAATTCGGAGCAGCAGAGCTTACTGCCCTGCGCGTCGATGGACAAGCCCACGACAACTGAGTAACATATATTTTCATTAAGCGGGACTGGTAATATGCGAACCTTTCAACGTGGGCGACGAGTGGTGATGCACGTTAGTCAGGATGTGCAGTCTGCCAATTGCTTATGTTTCGGCAAGCACAAAATTGTGCGAGAAATCTGATTAAATCAGCTATGCTTGCGTCAGACCCTCACTTCGCCTGTCGGCTTGCGGCCGCCAACCAATCAAAAACCCTGCCGACGCCAACACTGCAGTGTAGCGGGCTGTAGGAGACGGTAACAAATTACATTAAAACTCCTAAGTCAAGCCACTCGTTTTGTCAAGCAGCTAAACATGACCCAACCCGCGAACAATAAGGAGCATTGCATAGCATCGCGTAAACGGACATCTGTGACAACTTTGGGCGAGAGAAAAGTTACATGGCTAACCACATAAATATTTATTTGTCGTCACGCTATCAAGAAAAGCAAGACAATTCTCTTTTTGGCGCATTAATCGCTTCTAAACATATTAATGATGGCCCGCTCAATTTCAGGGCGTCTGGCAGACATGGGTGCGTGATAGTGTTTCCGCCCAAAACGCGTCATTAATTAAAACCTTATGCGATATTATAGAGGAAACTTTCTGTGAAAAGTGTCATTTATTCTCGACGCAACATTCCCTTCTTTTTGCCAGATAACAAACTTAGTTTGCGCAGTCGCACGGCCATTGCCAGTTCTACCAATGCTCGACTAAACACGACCCATGAGTCCATTGAAGTTGCAAAGCTTTTTCACGGAAGAGCCTCAGCAATAGCGACAGATGACCCTCCAGATAAGATTGAGAAACTATAATTCTTACCACTAATTAACCTTGCAGATGATCATCATCACGATTATTATAGGCCGTGATTTGCGTGCGTACAGCTGTATAGCTTTTTTTGATGGCTAGACCACTGGACACATAAATAGAAGAGAAGGAGAAAGATGTAGAGAGCAAAAAACATAAATGAATGAAAAAATAAACAAAAAATTGGCTCCAATCCACGCTCTGAAGGTGATTGGAAAGAAGCTCTAAGCGACACCCACAACGATTGCCCATGCGACGTCACTTGAATTCACACACGTGGCTCTACAAACAGTGACACTAGACATTCTGCCAGCTGTTTCCTGGAATACGCAGGGACAGAGTCCCGAACGCAGCAGCGTCTGCCGCGGCCGCCGCTGTTGCCCAGCCGTGCGTCGGCATAAAGAAAATGGAGGGGAGCGTGCGACACAAGCGCAGACACCGAAACAATTCGGCATGCGAGCTTAGTGATTCCTATTTATGCCGATTAAAACTAATTAGTTTAGTAAGTTTGAGAACAGCGAGAAAGCTGAGGGAACTCTTATAATCGCTATTTACTAGAACCAGTTGCTCCTTTTGCCTTTTGTAATACTTGTTAAAACACAACCGAATGGGTATTCATAAATTTAGAAAACTGAATCCCATTCGTGGCAAGCAGTGCGGAAAAGGTGGCATTTTTCTAGCGGCCTCTGCATTTTGTTTTCCCGCCCTGCAAACCAATACTTAACGTATCTTTGCCGTACGACCACTTAATTCCGTCGGGTGCGGGTTACCCAGGAGGTACTGTCGAACAAGTTAATCAAGACGTGCGAAGGAAGCGCGCAATGGATGCGAAGCTGCGCCAAAACAGGTCCAAAACAACCGTGGCAAAAGCAGACGACAAAGCCGTGCCGCCGACGCGCCCCCCCCTGCGAGAAAGCATTTCCTAAATTCGCCACGCCACCTACAGTGTGCTCCGTGAGTAAAACCCTTCACCCCCCCCCTGCAGGCGCCTCCGCCGCGTTGGGTGTTTGTTGTCCCGCAGACCACGGAAGAACCGTTGGCTGGTAGAGGTAGAAAGCTTTGCTTTAAAAAATGAATGAATGAACTTTATTGAAACACAGGACTTTTTGTCGCTGATGGGTTGTGTCCCTAGTACAGGACACCCCTGAGTATCTCCTCCTCCCGGGCCAGGTTGACCAAATGTATCTGGTATTTGAGGCTCGCGCTGTCCAGAGCCTTCAGGGCGCTATAGAGCCAGAGAGAGAGAGAGAGAGAGAGAGAGCAAAGGCAGAGCTGGAGAGGCCTGTGAGAAAGGGAGACACGAGATGGAAAGAGATGGCGAAAGGAAGCGAGGCCTACCAGAAGAAAGTTGAGAGAAAAAAGGGTGGGGGGAGGGATGCATGATATGGTGGACATCATCCCAAACAACCACATCCACGTGACCAGGGGGACTTACAAGAGACAAATAGTGCCCATTCATGTCCGTGGTTACGGCAACCTCAATTGCTTGTGATGACGAGCGTCCTATTCAGTGCAAGCCACCATCGCTGTGCGTAAACACGTCGAGAAAATGTCCTCGCCGTAGCACTCTGTGCATTCCTCCCACGGCGAGCCGCCGTATTACATCACCACTCGCGCGCTCGTTTACGCGAGAGAGAAAGATAACAGAAAGCCAGTAAGCTATGCTTACACTTCGCATGCCTCCTGGCGGCGAGTTTCCGAGAAGTGGCGTCTCCCCCGCTTCAACCCCACACTCCCGAATCCCCTCGACGATTCGACCCTCGGAGGGGACGAAGAAGCTACAGTTCACTAGCTCGGGGGAGCCTGACGCTCGCCACGCTTGTTGGCGGCTGTTTGTCACGCAACGCCGACGTTAAGCGACCGAGACAGCGCCTGCTCGGACCGTATCGTCGGCGTCTACAAAGGGAACGAGAAAAATAAATGAGAAACAAAAGCACGGGGGAGATCCGCAGCCACAACGAGCAAGCACACAACACCGTTTCGCCCAGCCTCCCCCTCTCTCGTCGCGCAAGGGTTCCACTAGAAGCAGGCGAGTGCCGCCTGCCGTCTGCATAATAGATGCCTCCATATCGTAAGAGCGCAGCCGTTTCCGCGCTGCGCGCAACGCGTTGCCTCGTGCACGACGCGCGACTGTCGAGTCGCGTTTAGCGCCGCGAGCCTCATCGGGGTTGCGAGAGCCGGTGAGCGGCCGACAGCCGCCAACCAACGCCCCTCAAGAAGACGCGAGCGGAGGCTGACAAAAGCACGCGGAAACACTGCTGCTGCTGCTGCTGCTGCTGCTCGCCGCGAGGTGGCGCCACGCGCGTCCACTTTCGCGCGCAAATTAGGCTTTTACGCGCCGAAAAATAAGAGCGTTGTGAGTTATGAGACGCGTGCCGTACACGGGAAGGACGCCTGATTAATTTATGACGCCTTCCAGCGAACTAAGCGGCGTCGCCGTAAACTGCTCGGGCGAGCAACTGCACATGCGCACGTGGTGCTGATTGACTAGTCCATCAGTGCAGCAGTACGTTCATGGCTTCACCTACCGAAACGTGTTGCAAGCGCTATTGTGTTTCAGATCCATCTCAGGTATGGGTGCCCGATCCACTATCAAGCCCCCACCCCCTCCCCACGTCTTTCTGTTTCGTAACAAGACCCAAGCACCTCAGCGAACAAGCGACCACAGCAAACGCCTAAGCTCGTAATCTCTGTTTGAGAAAGCCTGTCGTGTTATGAATCGCTGTGATACCCGGTAAGTTGTGACTATACTTGTTAGATATCGCACCTAAACAATTGTCAACAATTTTAGCGGACCCGCCGCGGTGGCTCAGTGGCTAAGGCGTTGCGCTGCTGAGCATGAGGTCGCGGGTTCGCTTCCCGGTCGCGGCGGCCGCTTTTCTGATGGAGGCAAAAAGCAAAAACGCCCGTGTGTACGAGATTTCGGCGCACGTTAAAGATCCCCAGGTGGTCAAAATTAATCCGGAGCCCTCCACTACGGCGCGCCTCATCGCCTGCGTTGCGTCGGCGCGTTAAACCCTACAATCAATCAATCAATCAATCAAACAATTTAGCGGCATTCAAATGCTTTGCCCCTTTTTGCGAGCTGTTTTTAATACTGTTTAATTGCCAGGTGGTTAAGTAATTCAAAACCAAATGTGCAGGCAACCTGTTAACACCCTTTGTTGCAATCGCATTTTCGGGAAACAAAAAAAAAAAAAAGCCTTGCAGCCAATAGACCACCAAGACCTAACGTTTGAGGCCCAATAAATGTAAAGAAGAGGCGGCGCTTGTAAACTTTGTGCCTTTTACTCACTTTTCTCTCATCGAGTTGAACAACTTCCGCTGCAATTTCAGCTCCTACGGGAAAAAAAAGTTCACGCATCTCCACGATGTGAACCATGACGAGTGGGCGAAGCACTGGGTATCGTTCTTACCGTAAATCGCCCGTGCAATTGCCCATTCGCGCATGTAAACGAGTGACAACGCGTGTGTGCAGCATATACAATTCCAATACAATACAATACAATTTAATCCGATACAATCTAATCCAATCCATTTCAATCCAATCCAAATCCATTTCAATCCAATCCAATGCTCCTCGCGCATGCGCAACACTGTGTACCCGGACGCCAAGGGACAAGCCACGGACAAAGCGAGGTCTTAAGGTGCCTCGCAACCCCCCTACTCCCCCCCCCCCCCCCCCCCCAAAAAAAAAAAAATAAATAAAACTGGCTGGCAATAACGGAGGATTGAAGAACATCGAGTCTGGGTGCTAAAGTTATATAGGCATGGCGGAAATTGACAGCTAACCCTAACAATTACAACCATGTAATTGCTGTAATAGCCCACCTATTTTTGTCTTTCCTGCCTATTACAACTAAAATATTTTTTACATTGACTTCGTGGGCGAACTTCGCCCCATTACGAGTGAGTACACAGTGAAGCGCTCTTGTGGATTCTCAGCGCAGTCGATACGCAATCATGGCAAACCGTCTAGTGCAACTGACGCTGTAAAAGATGTAGCACATTAAAGGGACACTGAAGTGAATTTGTCAAGCTCCCGTTTTTGCTTGCACTGCGTAGACTGGCTCAAACTAGCACACTTTTTATCGTTTATCCGGTTGAAAAATCGGTAATTATTTTACAAAGCGCGAAAGAAGAAAAACTACCATGCGCGGTTTGCGGCGGCCGCACCAACTAAGGCTGTGACGTTGGGAGGAGGGGGCATCGTGATTGGACGATGCCCAAGGTTAGCAATCAAACAAGTTTCGGTTTCGGTTCTGTAAAACACAACCTATGGCGTTGTTGCATGGGCATTCTCAATATCTGAGTAATCATCGTACCGCACTTCTGCCATGTTGTCGGCTGTAAAATGCATAAGATAAGCCTCCCAGACGGCTTGGAATCGTAGCATTCACTAGCCGAGGCCTACGCAGTGCATAAACGCCCTCCGCGTCCCCGCAGACGCTCAAATGCCATGCGCTTTTCCCCCATATTTGGAGCTTGCCTCACTCATGCCTGTATCGTAAAAAGAGTGTTTGCGCCAGGCCAAGGGTCTGTTCATTCTGGCCTGTGCCCACTGCCCGCAAGCAGTCGGTGCTTATGGAAACAGCACGCCAACGAGAACTCGCTAGCGCGCCAGTGCCAGCCTGCGCGCGTTCTGTGATCTAGTTCATGGAGCAATGAACGTTGCGGCCCAAAAAAGGGTGAACTCAGTATAGAAAACATCGGCGGAAAACAAAAACGTTAACTTATGAAAAAAAAAACAAAAAAACATGTACCCGCGGGGATTCGAACTTGTGACTTGCAAAACAATTGCGCTGATCGTCCAAGCGCTCCAAACAACTCGGCCACGGGCGCGCGCTGCCGAACGTGGAAATATAGTGTATATAATGTATAACCAGTTCACACTTTTATTTATTTTTAGCATTCTAAGCGGATTACGTGACTATTTGTTGTTTTGCGCTCGTGCAGTAAGCATCCCCCAAGTTTCCACAATACATCACATCTAGCAATTGCATTTCTTAGACGGAAAAGCGTTCGCAGATGCGTAGTCGTGCTGCTGGCCGCTGTGCTTGTTTGCCCAGCGCAAAAAAGTGCTTCCAGCACCGTAGTTTTACGCTGTACGGTAAAAATATCAGTTGATTTTATTTCCTTAGTACCTATATTGACTTCGCTGACTCTTCTCCAGCCTTCAAGAGGCCTTATATTTTCCTACTGGCGTACCGGTCAGCGAAGCGTCGCATGTGCGCTTGTGCAGCGCTTGTGTGACGCGACCTTGACTTGGAGCTAGATACAGTGTACAAACTAACCAAATAAAGAAAGGCAGATTCTTCCATTCACAAATGTGTCCTGGCTTCGTTTCAACTGAGCGAACGAATTGCGACGACCCGTCGGCGGCCGGCGGACGAAACGCTGGGCCGACTGACTCTGTCTGAAGGCCGGGGAGCCGTGCAGTAGAGCAGCCAATTGCGAGCTCGGCTCCTCCCGACGTCACACGAAAACGCCACAGAAAATGGTCGAGCGTAAGGAGAGGAGGACAGGATTTTCGAATTAATTTTTCTTCTAAATAAAATCGCGTAAACGCGCCCCGAGTGGTCGAAACATGGCCTGGGAACTCCGGACTACAATTTGCGCTAATAATCCCGCAATGTTTACATATCACTTCAGTGTCCCTTTAAGTGACGCCGCAGGATGCAACGAAGTAAGACATGTTAAACGAGCACGTGCAATGAGATTGGAAAGTAAAAGATATGGGGACAAGAGGTCTGTAACGTACAGAAGGGGGTAACTATCCAGGTGCGAACGGGGGGAGATTTTGTAGCTTGAGCTACACTGGCCGAGGTTGAGCAGCTTCGCGTAGCTCCTGGAGAACCGTGCTGCGCATGCGCGAGAAGCAGTGACGTCTCACGGAGCACGGCTGGCGCACCGGAGCCACCGCCACCGCGACTGAATTGGATTGGATTGAATTATTTTAAATTGGATTGAATTAAATTGGATTGGATTGGACTGGAAATCGTTTTAGAAGCAGCAAGTGTGATAATCCTACAATCCTAGAAAACCAGGAAAGCTAAGAATAACCAGCTGAACCTTAGATCACGCTACGTATATCGTGGAATAGCCGAGCTAAGCCACTGCTTATTTTTCTCGATATTGGCGTGGTTATGGTGATTTAGAAGATAAAGTTGTGGCCTGGATTATATCTGTAGATTGCAGACTGACCGTCCTGCTCTGCAGCTTGCTTCGCCTCATACCAACTGCTGCGAATAAAAACTGGTGCAGCTTGCACCAACCGGTGCAAGCCTGGAGAAATAGCAGAGCTGGTGGCCCCTATTTCTCCGTCGGAGACCCGGCTGTTGCACCTCACTAAGATTTTCAAATTTGCCGCTTAAATTTCTCCATGACTGGCAGGCCCGGATCATTTTGTCCGCTACCTTTCACGTCTCTCCCAAAGTGAAGAGCGTTAACACGCGCGAGAACCCGTGGCAAATAGCTTCGCGAACGCGGAGTGTGTGCTCCCCGCTTTTTTTTTTCGCTTCAAAATAACACATTTGGCTTTAATAATTGTTAAAATTTTTATCGATCCTTTTTTCTTTGTAGGTGTTGCACACTGCGTGCCAACACAACACTTTTTTTTTCTTTTCATTCGGATACACATGTTATTGGAACCCGCCGCTGCTAACCCCGTACCCCTCAGGCCGTTGGGGTGGCCAAGTGGTTTTTTGTTTGTTTGCCTTTTTTTGTTTTCCGAATGGTATTTATTGCACTACATGTCAGATGTCAGTGTAGGAAATGATATTTACAACACATATTTACACCTATAGATTTGCGTTGGTACAGTTTTCCAATGGAATGCACGTGGACTACGATCAAAGCTCGCCGACTTTCGGCAACTTGTACGTACATATCGGTTTCCTTTTATTGTAATATGCGAATCTCGTGTTGAAGATGACTTTAGATTAAAAAATTACCATCTACTACACTCGCAACGCTCTAACGGCGTAAGTCGGCTTTTTGTTGCCGTCCGCAATGACGTGCCTGTAGCCAGAGTTGCCGTTCCTACTCATGAGACTGAAGAATACGCATGTGCCAAAACCATGATCGGCACTCAATATTTCACATTCATCGCTGCATACATAGAACCAGGCAACGGTTTCGATGCCTCAAGGCTACAAAGTATAATAAGCAGCACGGCCCCGCCTTACCTTATTTGCGGAGACTTTAACGCGCACCATGAGATCTGGGGCAGCGCATATACAAGTTCCCGCGGAGTGAAACTATCCGAGCTAATGATGAGACACTCTATTGAGCCCCTTAACAATGGAAGCATCACATATATGAAAAACACGACAGTCAGCAGCTGCATTGACGTTTCATTTGTCTCAAGCCGCAGCGCTCAAAGGTTTTCATGGCACACAGACATGGAAACTAGGGGCAGCGACCACTACCCGATTTTACTATCCTACCTCGGTAAAGATGCGCCCCGACTGGAAATTAAAATGAAGTGCACCAACTGGGACACCTATGAATACAGTGTAGATCAGCTGATTACTGCTGCGACTACAGATGATGACCTCATTCCAACCATAGCTCGCTGCCTTAAGGAATCGTCGCGTGTGATGCGAAGGCGTTTGAACATCAAGACAGATGAGGAATATGAGAGATTACGAGCCATTCGCAGGCGTGCGGAGCGGAAGGCGCGACGCACCAGAACTTTAGAAGACCTGCAACAAGCCCGCAAGGCACAGAGACATGTGAGGCGCCATTTAGAAAAGTTACGAAGGCAGCGATGGCAAGACTTCTGCGCAAATTTAGACATTCACAAACCTTCGTCGCACATCTGGCGCGTTGTAAAGGGCATGCGCAACAATATCTCGCAGCTGCACCCATTCAGGGCGCTATCGCTGCACGAAAACATTTCTCAGATGGAAGCAGCTGAACAGTATTGCAAGCTCCTGTCGGCAACCTCGTCGACGCACATGCGCTCACAGTTCAACGGTATCGTTCCTCCGCCAGCTGCTTCACCTGCCTTGGGCCTTCCGTTTACAATAGAGGAGCTCAACGCAGCGATTTCCGACGTCAGAAAACGCTCCTCTCCTGGTTATGACGAAATCACCTACGACGCAATCTCTCATCTATCTCAGCACTCCCGTCTACGTCTTCTAGAATATTACAATAGAGCATGGCTACTTGGCATCGTCCCCTCTGGTTGGAAACTGGCGAAAATTACTGCTGTCTTAAAACCTGGAAAACCACCGAAAAGCTACAACTCCTTTCGACCGATAGCCTTGCTCAGCTGTGTTGGAAAATTAATGGAAAAAATGATTTTTAAGAGGGTCACATGGTACATGGAAACCAAAAAACTTTATCCACCTCAAATGAATGGATTTCGGCAAAACAGACCGGCTATTGACAACATCATTGCCCTTGTATCGTCTGTTGAAGAAGAACTACATTCTGGACATGTACCCGTCGCAGTGTTTCTAGACGTTAAATCAGCATTCGACTCCGTTTATCACGATGCCATACTATCATCCCTTATTGCATTTGGACTAGGCGGAAGATTATACGTATGGATTTCAAATTACCTTGGAGGACGAAAACTCTTCATGTGCACGGCAGAAGGCCCTACATCATATCATGAAATAAAAAGAGGAGTACCTCAAGGAGCTGTATTAAGCCCTTTACTTTTTAATCTCATGCTCAGCCACCTGAAGCGTGTTCTCCCCCGTGGCGTCAAGATCACTCTCTATGCGGACATCTGTATTTGGAGTGCATCAAAATCCCGGAGGGTAACGCAAAACAAACTTCAGAAGGCGCTTGCAAAGATATCTGCGTACCTGGCGCCTAAAGGACTCCATCTTTCCTCAGAAAAAAAGCGTCGCCATGGCATTCACTCGCAAATGCATGGATAGATATCCCTTAATCCTGGGTGGTCGGCCTCTGCATTACAGACGGACCCAAAGGTATCTTGGTATTCTCTTAGACAGAAACCTCTCCTGGGCCCCTGAAGTGCAGAGGCTACGGAAGCGAATATCAACAGCATCGCAAATTATTGGGTATCTTGCTGGCAGCCATTGGGGTAGCGATTGCCGCTCCATGGTTTTGCTGTTCAAGGCGTATGTGGATGGCCTGTTGCGCTATAGCCTTCCTGTCCTGCAGCAACTGACACCTACAAGCAAAAGACAGCTGGAGGCGGCGAGAAATAACTGCCTCAGAAAATGCCTCGGAGTTCCGAAAGGCTCGTCATGTTCTGGAACAACTGCTGAAGCAGGTTGCCTCCCCTTGGACGTGCTACGGCTCCAAGAAACGCTCCGCGTTCATTTGAGGCATACGCTACATGCACGAACCCATTTCCTGTCCCGTATTGCGGTTCAAAATCCGAATTCTAGCTTTGGACAAACAATAAAAAGTATTAATGCCTCAATTCCAACTCAAGCACTGCCGACCATGCCACGGAACTTCCCGCCCTGGAATCTGACGCCTCTACGGATAAAATCATTCATACCCGGAATTGATTAAAAAAAACATATACCTCAAATCGGCCTGCGGCAGATGACGCTTGCACACATTAACAGATTTTACTCGCAAACTACTCACATTTATACCGATGGATCGGCAACACCTGAGTGCAGCTCCTCGGGAATTTTCATTCCATCAAGTGAAAAAGCATTTTCATATCGGCTTGAGCGACCGACTTCGCCTGCATCGGCGGAGCTCTACGGGATTAAAGAAGCACTTCGATATATTCTACGCCAGCCGCCGACATGTTGGACCGTTTTCTCTGATTCGAGAGCAGCACTTCAAAGCTTACAACGCGATAGCTGTTTCAGCTTTCACGAACATGTCCAGCGCGACGTAAAGTATTTGCACCATCTGGCATACGTCGCTGGACATCGCGTTACCTTTCAATGGCTCCCAGGCCACAGCGGCATCATGGGAAATGAGAAAGCGGACGAGGCTGCCCGCAGGGGCCTACAAATGAGAAAAAGAAAGAAAATTTTCTTCACGAAGCATGATGCCGCCACAATGACGAAGGCACTAGCTCTGTCGGAAAGGAACCGTTTATGGTCCTTGCCGCAGCATCATTACGGCTTTTTATATTCCATAGACCCATATGTCAGAATGCGGCTGCCAGAGCGTCTACCCCGCCACTTGGAGACGTTGCTGCATAGACTTCGTCTTAACGCAGCACTAACAAATTCCTATCTACATCGGATCGGCCAGACATCAAGCCCATATTGCGACAATTGTGGTTCACTTGAAACTGTTGAACACATATTACTGGAATGCTCTGCCTATGCCGACTCAAGGTGCCTTTTACAACATAAAATTGATTGCCTCCACCCTGGACCATTGACATTAAGATTGGTACTTGGACCATGGCCCTCTCCCTCCGCTCAGCGCAAAATCTTGTCCGCGCTATTCGAATTCCTCCAGGACATTGGTGTGTCGACGAAATTGTAGTCGTTCCTCCATCTCAAGAGCCTTTGAACTCAATACCCTGAAGAAGGATCATATTTTATTTTTTTTTCACTACTGCTACTCTCCTTTTCTTCACTACACCTACTACCTTTTTCCCTCTCCTCCTTTCCCCGCAGAGTAGCATGCCGGCGAACTGATGTCGGCAAACCTCTCTGCACTTTCCTCTTTAATAAAGAGTCTCTCTCTCTCTCTCTTTACACCTATGTACACATGCAAATGAGTTGATTACAAGATGAAACACAAAAGTAAACGCAATGAACAATTATGTACATTTAGTTTGAAACGGGGGCAACAGCGAACAACTAATAAAGTGGGGTACAGGTCAGGGCGAGAATCATTGAGGCCATAGACGTCTTTAAGATTAATGATCATTTGGCAGAAGTGTGATCTGGAAGAAACCATAGGATCAGCTTGCCTACCCAGCATTCGCGTTTTCCACAAAAATATGTAGAGCGGAAAAAGCTGATACGTCACGGGCATCAACACGTCACGGTAGACGCGGTACACATTGATCTCGCGTTCACCATTATAGTGGTTCTCGTAGCCCAAGGGCAACTTCAGTGCGTAAAGTACGCAAAAAAAAAACTTTTGAACGGAACGGTCAACGCAATAAGCAAAGGTTCGAATGACAAGCCACGAGTACCGCCAGACCGTCGCTGTTAACTTTGTAAAGACATTTTTAACCGGGATATTGAAGAAAATCGACTAAAAAAGTGGGTGCGGGTACCCTGGTGCAGGCACGAATAAATCATTCACTAAATCGCCACGAAAAAAAAAGTTTTGTTTTTCCTTTAAACAAGTTATTATGAAGTGAAGGCAGCCGTATTGTGGTAATCCGCTTGTTGTTCTTTATGAAGTCTTTTATTTTATTTCTCCACGTGTTGATTGCCAATCATATGTATCTCCAGACGTACATCAACGGCATTCGGCTGGAAGTAACGCTTGCCTGTCCTCCCGCATGTGCTACTATTTTTTCGCGCACTCACAAACTTCGTCATGTTTTTTTGTTTCGATTCCCTTCACAAATGCGTCTTGCGCCGGCACTACAATTAAAATTGCTTGTTTCTCATAAACCCACAGCCACACAGGTCAATCCCATAGCCTTGCATCCTTCACACACACAAAAATCGACTCCGCCTCTGTCGAAACGACAATGGTAGGAGAACGCGAAGCTTTGAAAAAAAAAAATTAGCAGTGTCTTAGCTCGCCTATGCCAGGATATACGTAGCGTGAGCTAAGGTTCACGTGGTTATTCTTATGTTTCCTGGTTCACTAGGATTAGCTGAGTATCATGCCTACTGCTGCTTCAATGACACACACACGATATACGCATTATGTGACACTTGTACATTTATCAAGCGGCTAAGGTGCAGCGTCACCAATCGCCGCAGAGTTAAGCTGGTTCCACAGGCGCACGCCGCTGTTGCTGCGACGCACGAGCCACCGGTTGCACACCCGCCCACCCCTCGCATGATCATCAAGTGGACCGGCAGGTGGGGTGTGTGAGAGACGCCGGGTAGCGAGCAACGTTCTGTGCGCCGTGTGACGTCATTGCTCCTCGCGCGTGCGCAACACGGCTCTCTAGGAGCCACGCGAAACTGCTCAACCTCGGCCAGTGTAGCTCACGCTACAATAAAAGCCAACACTAAATGAACTAACCCAGGAGCTAGCGAACCCACCTCCCGCCACATTACCTTATATGTAAGGTATTTCTGGTCGAGACGCTTTACAGCACTGCGATTGTACTGTCCAGTGCTTTACTGATACGGCCATTCCATAGCTTTCCTTAGAATTCACCTATCAACGTCGTTAGACGGAGGGGCCCATTTTATGTCTAATTTTGTACGTCCATGCAGCCATCACACCACGATTTCTAAATAGTTCTGGTATGTATGTTTCTCTTTATTTGAATCAAATACCACGAAGAAAAAGAAAAAAAACATAGGCCGCGTATCTACCCCTTCGCGAATTTCGACGCAAGATTATAATCGACTGGCGCCTCTGGCAAGTAAATGCATCCCTTGTCTTTCCGGCTCACCTCTCATGCTGTTTCTCTCCAGTATCGTTCCTTACAAGATAACACGCTAGTGGTTTGCTCAAGTCAATTTAAATTTACCGTGTCCCACTGCTCCAAGTCCGGTTCCTGTTGGCACCTTATTGGCACCTCCAAGTCGGGAGACGCACGTGAATTTAGGTAAGTAGGTTTCTGGAGAGCTTTCTGCTAGAATGTTCCTATAAGGTATGGGTGGGAGAAGAGTTCTCTAGCCCTCGAGTGCTCGAGCGAGGTGTCCCCCAGGATGCCGTCTTAAGCCCGATACTGTTCAACATCTTGATGGCAGACCTTGCCAGGGTACTTTTATTTATGCCGATGACGTGACGCTCTGTACGACAAAAGGTGATATCATAACACAACAACGAACCATCCAGCAAGATATTGACGTCCCAGTGGAATTTCTTCGCAATTGTGGCCTTGAACTCTCGCCAGAAAAAAACGACTTACATCGTATGTACACGTATGCGGAGACCCCCGGACATCCAACTTCACATTGCCAAGCTGAGCAAGCTGGCCAAGCTGAGCAAGCTGGCCAGGCTGAGCAAGCTGGCCAAGCTGAGCACAGAGTCTCATAGTCGACGCCAACCTACGCAACCAAAGTCAAGTTGGCGCACTAAGAGATACTTGCCTACGGCTTCTCGACATACTCAAACGGTGCGGAGGTTATGAGTGGGGTTGTTCTACCAAGACTCTCTTTCGCCTACACCGAGGTCTCATTCAATCTAGGATACTATAAGTCCTACCCCACCTCTGCCCTACCAAGACCCAAGCTAATAAGCTCGCGGTTTTGAACAGGCGGGGCATAAAAACAGCCCTTGGCCTTCCAGCCCAGACTCCCAGCTCGGACCTCTACACGGAGGCTGGCATGAACACTCTTGCCGACCTCACCTCCGATAAGCATCTAGCACAGCAGCATTGCCTAGCTATGACACCAGCCAGACGTTGCATCATAAAGCAACATCTCAAACAGCAACCGCAAGGAGCCAGAAGGCAGTTCCCGCCAACACCGTGGACAGCAGATGCGCCCGCATGTGCTCCAATCCCTAAACTCTACACCGGCCTTCATGGCTGGAGGGCCGAACAATGGAAACTGGCCCGCGTATCCTTGGCACTTAAACGACTAGACGAGGATTATAACACGACTCTCAGGGTTTTCACCTACAGCTCAGTTGACCCAGTCACTGGGCGTGCGGTTGCTGCCTTCGTCTGTCCAGAATGCGATGAAAAGCGTAAGATACACCTTTTCGACAACAAGACACCTGAGATGGCCGGGCTGATAGCCATTCAGCGAACTGTTCAATCGCTAGAAACGCACGAACATTTCAAAGATTTGGTGATTCTTACAGACGCGATCAACGTCCTACGCCGTCTAAAACGACCAGATGAAACCTCCGAGGTCATCCTAAATATCCGGCAAGGAGTCAGCACGCTGCGGACCAGCAGGCGACTTGTGACCTTTTTCCGGATATCGGCTCACGCGGGTATCTCAGGCAATGGCAAGGCCCACGCACTTGCGCAACAAGCCGCAAGGGACACATCAACCTGGAGCAGCTGCATCACTCGGGCTCACCCCTTCTGTTCTGAGCACGGACATTCTCCAGAGCTTCCTTCGGGCACAGTGCCATCACCTGCATCTCGGGATGAGCAGACGGATGAGAACTGTGAAAACACAGCAGAGGAACTTTCACCTACTTCGAGGTGGGAATGCTACACCCGCCGCAAGGTTGAAAGGAAGTTGCAGCTACGAACGGCTCTAGGAGTGAAGCGTCGAGGCATTCCTCAGCATTGGCCCAGGAAATGGCACACCATCGTTCACAGGATCAGAACTGGATCGGCAAGAACACCACACTTTCGCGCTACAAGATACGGCAGTCTAGATGGTCCCGAACGTTCACGCTGCTCAGCCAATAACGACATTGCACACATCCTGTGGAACTGCCCTCGCTTTGCCCACTGTCGACAACACGCCTTCAAAAACGTAGGATTGGCAAGCCCACCCAGCCTTAATCATTGCCTTTATCCAAGTCGTTCTAATCAGAGCGAGGAATGGCACCTGCTCACCGCTCTACGAAACTTCGTCGAGAACTCTGTGCTTCACCATTTCCTTTAATTTCATACCCCATTGGATGTATCATACAATCCCTCTCCCCTAGACACCAAAATTCATTAAAGCGTAACATAAAGTCGTTGTATCTCGTGTACATAAAATAAATGCGTGTTACCACCAACACCACAAAGTTTACAGAACTACGTTGCCCTACTCCATGAGCCTTCCAAACGGAACGCGAAACCTATCCAGCAGAACCTTTCGTTGCTGCTGCCATTTGATTTTTTCGGATTCCGCCAGGTAGTGCGGGCAACAGCAGGCGAGGGTTTTAGCAGTTGTAGTATTTTATTTCCTGACGCAAAAAGCAGGCATCCGTGTGTTTTTAATAACGGAACACTGCAAATATCACTCATGTATTAATTTTCGGCCTTATATTTGCGTAATGTCTTGTTCTTGTTCAACAATGTTGGCAAGTCTGAACATTGACGCCGGACTTAAAGGTTTAGATTTAGCTGTGAGTATATAAGACTCTTGCGCAGCATCTGGTTTACTTTGGCCGGGTGGCTGAATCGAGTGACAGACAAACAGACAGACAGTCAGACCAAAATTTTCCCGTCGAAGTAGCCCAAGAAAGACTATCTTCTTTAAAACTGTTTAGACCGTGCCGGCATGACGCAATCGGATAGACGTCGGCTTCATAACGCGAGGGGCTTAGCTTACATTCAGGCCACGGGAAGCGTCTTAATTTTCCGCCACTGAACCGATTATCCCCACCACCACCACCACCACCATCACCACCACCACCACCACCACCACCACCATCATCATCATCATCATCAGCAGCAGCAGCAGCAGCATCGACGTCGTCGTCGTCGTCGTCATCATCATAATCATCATCATCATCAGATAAAACTGGCTCTCCTGCAGTGCGTGTTGTTTTAAGTACAGACGACATCAATGGGAGGCTGAAAGCGTAGCTTTAAAAAGGGGTCATTTATGTGGTTTTACAATAGTTAAATGTACGGCCTTTTCCCCGCACTAAAAAAGAGCACCTCTCGCAAAAAAAAGTCCCCTGATCATAAACCGCGTGCGCGATATTAGGGAAGCGGCGCAGAAGAAAGGAAGTCATCGCTTGGGAAACGAAGGCCATGTCATACAACCCCACTCGGTACCGCCGCCGCCATGGGGTCGGTGAAACCTAATAACGTCCTTCCAGAAAGGCTGCATTCCTTCAAGCCAGCGACGCGCTCAGGCCACGTCCTCGCAAGCGCACACGTGATAAAAAAAGGAGGAAGAAAAAGAAGAGCAAGAGCAAGTGGAAGATGCTGAGGATCGTAGGAGGAGGCGACGTCTTCCAGTGAAGCCCGGAGCGCTCTCTATCCGAGAAAAAGGCGTTCCTCATCCGGTGCACGGAAGACTCGAGCCGGTAGAAATCCCCACCCGGAAGGACAGGTCAATACACGCAAGATTCTCGCTGAAAACGGAGATCTATTGCCTTGATACCCGGACGCACTTTTCTGTTTTTTTTTTCTCACCGCCTTTCTTCAACGCACCTTGATTTTTTGTTTTTGTCTTGTTCGTTTCTTCAGAAATCGTCTCGGTCGATCACCTTTGGTTTTAAGCAAAACTAGCTTTATGTTTGCACTTCCCGTAAAACGGGAGAGAGGAAGCAGCCAAGGCATCGCTGAAAGCCTTTCGGGAAATGTACGCTTCAAGGCTTGTTCACAAGTGTCTTAAAGCCTGTGCGCAAGCTTACCGCACCGGGAGCGGTCAACCACCTGTTGCGAAGCGCGTGGCATTTCGGCGTGCTGCCAGCGCCAGAGACGCCACTTCCGTAACGCATGCGTAGAATCCTCAGAATCACATTTTGTCGCTGGGCGCTTCGGCTCGGAGTGGCCAGTTCTATTTACTATAGGCGTATCCAAAATTGTTTTGCCTTTCTCGGACCACCTGTAAATTCTTTCGTTATATGTCGCGTTTTCGTAGCTTCTTGGTGTTTTTGATGCTATATATCACGGATCGGCAACCTGAGGCCCGCGGGAAAATATCATGTTGCCCCAGCACGCCGTCAGAACCCAGACCCCTCCTCCTCTCTCTTTCTATATGAGGGCGGACACGCACAGCCCCCCCCCCCACCCCCCCCCCACTCCCCCATTCCCTCCTGGAGTTGTCATGTCAGGCCCTCCGCGTGTGGGCTTCATGCAACTCGGCCCTCCACCTCACAAGGTTGCCGACACCTGCCATATACGGTTGCTGTGAGCATACGGTTGGCTGTTGGCACCTTATTCATCAGCATCTCTTTGAGGAATATCTTTAGGGCATATCCATCATTGAATTTGATGTACAGCTCTTATTTTTAAAAAATGTCGTTGATTACTCTGTCACAGGAATCGGTAAAACACGAAAGTGAAATGTGCACTGAAATCTGCAGCTGAGCATGATTTGCTGGTCGGTGGCTGTCTTGTGGATGTGCTTGGCGAACGACTGCCTGCTGGGGGGTCGCTTCGGCAAAGATGTACTGGCGTCATTTCCATGACGGATATGACGTTAGCGAAATCTTGGTGTATCCCGGAATAAAACACTTTTGTGTTAAAATATAAACCCGGAAGCGAACAACCCCAAGTATAACGTACTCTTTAGTACTAAAGGTTGTTCTCCGCAAGAACACCCTGTGTGCAGGGGTTCACCCTGTACAGGCCACTTTATTCGTTGTACTCGCGTCATTTCCGTGACGGATATGACGTCAGTGACATCTTTGTGTATCCCAGAATAAAACACTTTCGTGTTAGCAACAACTAAACAGAAAGTCATCATAAGAGTCGTTTTTCACAGCACGAGCTGTTCCCGCTCCAACTTTACAAGTATGGCTGAATCTGACGCATGGACATCGCCGAGCTTATACACCAGAAGAAGTGATGCGTCGTTGTAATGTGTGAGGTAGCAGCCTACCATCGTCCCTGAAGAAGAAAGTGTATGACAGCTGCATTTTACCGGTACTCACCTACGGGGCAGAAATTTGGAGGCTCACTATAGGGTTCAACTTAAATTGAGAACGACTCAGCGGGAAATGGAGTGGAAAATGATAGATGTAGCATTAAGGGACAAGAAGAGAGCGGACTGGGTCAGGGAACAAACGCCTGTTAAGGACATCATAGTAGAAATTAAGAAGAAGAAATGGACGTGGGCAGGGCATGTAATGCGGACGCAAGATAACCGTCGGTCATTAAGGGTAACAGACTAGTGGATGACTAGAGAAGGCAAGCATTACAGGGGGCGGCAGAAAGTTAGATGGGCAGGTGAGATCAAGGGGTTTGCGGGGATAAATTGGTCACAGATGGCACAGGATCGGTGTAATGGGAGAATAATGGGAGAGGCCTTTGCCCTGCAGTGGGCGTAGATAGCCTGATGATGATGATGATGATGATGATGATGATGATGATGATGATGATGAATGTGTGAGGGCCCATTTGTCGTTACACTCCAGAACAGTTCTCGCTGCTCTGGGAATATATTAGTGTCGCCAAGCAGTCTCCAAACTCTGGGATCATGTGCGTACGAAGGCCAATTTACTCCTGTCTCTAAGCGAGTCACCCTAATAAACTTTCGGAAGAGATTGAATTTTGCTGTCTTTAAATAATCGATAGTAATAACATGCACGTGTGCTCAACGTTCCTAAACTGTTTCTTGCAAAATTTATTGAATTTAAAACGAAGTCTTCTTGTTGGGCATTCTGCGTACAGGGACTTGCCTCGTGAGGTCTGTGCGCTTGCTTCCCGACCTTAATTGTATTCAGGCCTCTTAGCCTTAAATTGCGTTGGATTGTATCGACTGGACTGCTATCAAGGCGGCTGACCACTGCCGAACGAGGTATCTTGTAAGAAAATCACTGTCAAATTGGCCGCTAAGACGACTGTATTCTTACGCCAAGTTTCATTTACTTGTCATAATTGGTTACCGTATTTCGGCGCATATAACACGCCCTGCATATATCCCGCACCACCACTTTCCGTCGACGCATAAAAAAAGATATCCCCGTGTGTTGCCCGCATATTTTGTACATAAGAGGCTGAACCGAAGCTACTACTCAAGCAATATTACACCTTTGTTGATGTAAAAGAACTTACCTACCTGACTACGCAACACTTGCCGCATACATTTTTTTTCAGGTTTGTATGTTGTTGAGCTGTGTGCGCAAAATAAGCTCTGTCAATAGAATAGAAGTGGCGTAGTCGCTACTACTGCTGTAGGGGCACCACGGCCCAACGCGCATTGCGGTGAAGCTGCACCAAAAAAGAAAATACCTCGCATATAATCCGCACCTCTATTTCACCCCTGAAAGTCTCGCATTTTTGGTGCGGGTTATGCGCACGAAAATACGGTAGTTCACAGTGTAGTTGTAAACGCTACAAAAGTAACGAGCACTGTCAATTTATGGCCATTTACGGAGAAAAAAACAGTTACAGAGAATGGCTGTAATTCTTGTTTTATCGAAGCTATGCGCAACAATTTGTGAAAATTAGTCGCTAAGACGACTCGGTCATTACGCCGAGTTTTATATACTTTTCAATATGACATAGGTCACAGTGAGGTTGTAAATATTGTGCAATTCCTCTCTGCTGTCAATAAATGGGCTTCTACAGGCGGGGAGCGGAGAGCTCAGTGTTAGTCCGCTGGTATAAAACTCTGTAGTCCTTCCAAGCTCATTCAGCTAATTATCAAGGAAATGTGATTATTAACGAATTACAAACAATCGTGTTTTGTTTCGTGCGCTCCTGATACATCTAGGTGCGTCGATTGAGGCAAAAGACTCCACAGCTTTGATTATCGTAGTTCTTTACAGAGTAAAGGGCTGATGTTTTTTAAAAGTGTTTTATTCCAGGACTCACGAAGATTTCAGTCACGTCATATTCGTCACAGAAATGACGCCAGTACAATGAAGCAAGCGGCATGTAAAGGGTGCACCCCTGCACACAGAGTCTTGTTACGAGGAAGCAACCTTTAGTACTAAAGAGTACGTTATACTTTGGGTTGTTCGTTTTCGGGTTTGATATTTTAACGACAGTGTTTTATGCTGGGATACACCAAGATTTCACTGACGTCACATCCGTCACGCAAATGACGCCAGTACACCTTAGCCGAAGCGACCCGCCAGAAGGACGTCGCTCGCCAAGCACATCCACAAGACAGCCGCCGACCTGCAAATCATGCTCAGCTGCAGATTTAGCTGCAAATGTCACTTTCGTATTCTACCGATTTCTATGACAGAGGAATCAACCACGACTTATTTTATTTTATTTTCTTGGCGCTGATTTTTATGGGCAAAGTCAAATATAGCCACGAAGTGTGTTTGCAATATTCCTGAATTGTCGGAGTTGTTGCACATTTTAGAGCTCGGTAATGAAACACGCCACCTATCACGATTCCTGAAAGCCCTGCACATGCGCAAACGTTACAGGCAGTAATATTGAAACGAAAAACAAAAGAACCCACAGGCGCCGTTTTCCTTTCTCCCTCCAGCAGTGTTATTCGCCGTTCCCGGATGGAGAGATGATGTGGGACTTCACGGTAACGGTTTCTTGACTCCGCGCGGTGTTGCTGCTTCGGTGTTAGGAACCTGTCTATTATAGGACCTTCGTATGTATTTTGTGGTTTGAAAGCAAACAAGACCATCTTGGTATCACTACGCACGTAGTTATACCTTCTCACGGCGTCGAATGAACGGTTCACGCTACGCGAGGGACCAAAAGCTCATTCGGAAACGACATCAGCGATTAACGAGGCGATAGCGTGAGAAGCTGGAACCGGTACTTCCGTAGAGCGTTTGCGGGACGAATTCGGCGCCGCGAATCGAACGGATCGTCTGTGTAGCGGTTGAGGCGCGAAAAAACGACGCAGCCCCCGGCGGTCGAATGCGACTGCAAAAAGGAGAATATACACTGTGCAAGAGCTTTGTAGTAATCAATTTTAAAAAGTGGGTTTAAAACATGCCCCCTCCAGTGGGTGTAAGTAGAGAAGCTGGTTAAAGGAGATAGCGCTGGCGTGTTCGTCTCGCGGGTATTTGGTACGCTGCCAATGCGGATAAGAATCCTGGTTCATCGAGAGTATGTCGTTGCTGGAGGCGAGGTGAAAAAACGCGCAATTATGCTGTTGGGTAGAAATGTTAGCAAAAGGGTATGATTCGAAGTCATGGTGTAACGACCGTAATCAAATAAATACATTTAAATCTCTCAATAACAATCGTTCAGTGAATCAATCGATAAATCAATGAATCAATCCTAATAAATGACCCCCAGATCTCACCAGGAACACCTCACGATTAAGCGTGCCGGAAACTTACGTAGTTGTCTGAATTTTTCGCCGTCGAATGCTTGTTTAACAGAGCGGACGCTTGCGGAGGAAGCTCCCCACGACACTCGTAGCGACTTTCAAGAGACGCACCTAAAAGCACTGCGGGGAAGCGACGAGCAGGGCCAGCTGCGGGAAGTGACAAAAGACCTGGCGGGAGTGCAGGTGCCCGCTAACCCTGGCGCAATTCCTAATTCCCGCTCCATTATCATTCCGAACGGCAACCATGCGACGATTCCCGTTCAGTCTCCCCTTTTTCCCCTTTCTATACCTCGCGTCCCGATTTCTCCAACAGTTTAGGCAGCAATTTCGGCAACCAAGGGATAAAAAAAGGGAGCGCCGCCGACTCATTTAGGGAACTTGATTTCCAGTCAAAGCGGATTCGCCTCCTCCAAAACACCGTGGAGCCTCCACGTGCTCTTTCCCTAGACCTACCCAGTTTCCCCCTGACGCTTCCCCTTGTTCTCCCCAGCTTCCCGCTTTCACGGGTTTCCTTTGGGAGCGAGCCTTCCAATTTAGCGGGCTTCGGCCCAGAGCCTCGAGGGGTTTTTCATTCACCCCCGTCACTTCCGGGAAGTTTCCCTGACTTCTATTTCTATATCTAACGTTTGGCAGCCCGAACGCCCGCTCCCACACCGCAATATTCTTGTTTTCTCCTCCGCAGTGAACGCAGACAGTAATTTTTCCCAACTGTTCCTAACTTCCTTACTGACGCTGCGGCCGCGTTGGCCCCTAACCCTGCTGCTGCGGCTATTTTCCGTTCGACCGAGCGATTGTGAGCGGTCCTTCAACCTGCCCGAATCGCCCGGTCATGCGGCGTGGATTGACAGGTAGGGACGTGAGGCGGGAACGCTGCGGTATATCTAGAGCGGAACTGTTTCGACTACGTCAGTTCTGGATTTAATCGACTCTGCGGCGCGACTCTTGTGATAACTTCGTCGCCCCTTTTATACGCATTGTGAACTCAGTTCTCTACTGCCCCATTCTTTACCTCTTTGCAGGTATTTTATGTTCACATGTCTGTCTGTCTGTCTGTCCGTCTGTCTGTTAAAACGTTTTGTATACCCTCTACTATTTTCCATTGTTCCTCCCCTTCTCTTTTCGTTTCTTTCACTCTCTCACCCTTTTCTTCTTTTTTTATTTCTCCATTTCGTTCCCTGTCTTTCTTTCTTTCTTTCTTTCTTTCTTTCTTTCTTTCTTTCTCTTTCATTTTTAGTGCGAAGCAGTACAGTTCTAACTAGCCAAGGAAATTTTTCTGTGCGCGTCGGCAGAAAACTCTCAAGCTACCACTGGATACACAAAGAAGCATCCTAGGCTAGTACCCCCGCCGTTTGTGGGGCTAACCTCTTCAGTATTCATTAAAGTTTTCTCTCTCTCTCTCTAGGCTAGTACTGGCTACTGGCTACACCCCGGCTACACAAACTACGGGCACCGCCAGGGATCGAGCCTGGCCCCAACAGAAGCGGAACGAGAGCCCATCGTCTTGCCGACTAAGCTACTACGCCCCCAAGTGGAGACGGGGAGACAGACGGTGGTTTGGATTCAGCGTCTGAGGAGGGGGAGGGCGCTATTTGGAGGCGACACATAAAACAAGAGTGAGGGGGAGGCAGTGAGAGATATGACGCCACAGCCACGCGTGTTGCCTTCCTCCTCACGAGTTCGAAAGACGCTCTTCTCTGTTTTGTTTCTGTCGACGCTGCTGCCTTCGGACCCCGCCCCAGCTAAACCCAGATAACGGCTGGCAGAGTCTCTGGTTTCACTCTTTGTAGAGCCACGTGCGAAGTCGAGTGACGCCACATGGGTAACCTTTATGGGTGTCGTTTACAGCTCCGTAGTCCAACCACCTTCACAGCGTGGATTTGAGCCAAAGTTTTTTTTTTCTTCCTCTCCTTCTTTGTTTGTGTTTTTCTTTCTTTATTCGTTCCTATTTCTGGTTACTGTTTACGTACGTCTTTTTCACGGGAAGATAGGCTGGTTGCTTACACACGTATAACGGATTTGCAACAGGTCATCCTTTTAATATCTTTTTTCGCGTTATTACCCAGGATTCTTGCGTCTGTATTGCGGACGTGAGCGTAGTTCGCGTATTGTGTTCTTCGTTGACCGTTACAGCGCAATGCTGTGGTGGCGTTGCATTTATAGCTGTTTAGTATTAATAGTTATTTATTAGCCTAGTTTTATAGCTAATAAGATGGCTCAGTTGACTGTGGGAAATGTGTTTTGTATAGATCTTTCGGAACCATTCAGGCTTCACGGTTTATATTTCAGCGCCTTGTATTCTTGCAGCTTTGCCTAAAATAGCCATTTGTATTTGACCCAGCTTATCGATTTTCTTCGGAAAACAAGCCAGAGAAGCACGAGAGTAAAAAAACTATACCCCGCACTGTTTAAAGAGAAACCGATTTGATCTCTTCGATTAATAGAGCCAGGCTGCGCCCCCGCCAATTTCTGTAGCGGTCCGGACAAGCGTGTATGCTCCCTAATCGTTCCTTATTCAAGCGGGGAAAAGCCCAGCCTTATTTCTTTCGTACAAGCTTACAACGGCCCCCGTAGGGTTGTGGAGGGTAGAAACGGGGAGTATACGACCGGGCTCGTAGCTTCCCGGACAGCGCCACGTCCGCCCCCATCCGTCCTCCGTGACCCTCCAGGGGAGCGAACTGTGCCCGGCCATCTTCATTTCGCATTCGGATGCCGTTGGGGAAGTCAGTGGCGCGGTGCCGACTAGCTAGCGCTGCTGTGTCAACCTGTGCCCTTCTATGCGGCTTGAGGCTCACTAATTCGATTTCGTTCGCGGAACAGCGGGGTCACAGGTGCCCGCGCTAGCGTAAGGGGAGGTCGTAGGTGTGGCGCGCGGCCTTTGAACGCAGGTCAGAGGCCACGTGTTTCTAGGTGCAGAAGGGGAATATATATATATATATATATATATATATACAGAAAGAAATGCCGGCAGTCTACAACGCCAAAGAAGGCATAGGGGAATGGTTAGACTATTTTTTACCGTTAGTGACATTACATTATTATTTTTTATTAATTACGTGAGAAAGAAAGAGAGAAAAACACGTGCCCAGAGTGGGGACCGAACCCACGCCTTTCGATTAAATCTCGAATGCCTTACCAATTCGGCTATCTGGGCGACTGTGTTCCTTCACTTTCTGGGGTATTTATATTTACTACAACTGTATCTGACGCTTGAGGGTGGTAGCCAGCGCCACCCCGACTACACGGGGAGAAGGGGACCTTCTTTTCAACCCCCGGGGCGTGACTCGAACGTCTACAACCTGTCATAAGCGGGTAAGTGGCGGGAAACCCTCTTATGCTACCTTGGCATCAAGGTCCCCTTCTCCCCGTGTAGTCTGAGTGGCGCTGGCTACCACCCTCAAGCGTCAGATACAGTTGTAGTAAATATAAATACCCCAGAAAGTGTAAGAGAACACAGTCGCCCAGATAGCCGAATTGGTAAGGCATTCGAGATCTAATCGAAAGGCGTGGGTTCGGCCCCCACTCTGGGCGCGTGTTGTTCTCTCTTTCTTACTCACGTAATTAATAAAAAATAATAATGTAATGTCACTAAGGGTAAAAAATAGTCTAACCATTCCCCTATGCCTTCTTTGGCGTTGTAGACTGCCGGCATTTCGTTCTGTATTTCCCAACGAGCCCCTGATTTCCAAACTATATATATATATATATATATATATATATATATATATATATATATATATATATATATATATATATATATATATATATATATATATATATATATATATAAAGGAGACGACGGCTCCGAAGGCAAGTAGATAAAACGTTCGACGAGAGCGTTGCAGGAGCGAAAATTTTCGCAGACTCTAGGACTATTGCACTGGGTGCGTGAAACATTCCCAAATCTTGGCGCGATTTCATTAACACTTTGCCCGACGCTTTCTTAGACCGTAAATTAGCGTCGTGATGGTGCTGCTTCGTGAGCCACTTGAGCTGTTAGGATACAATCCGATTTCATCAGAGCTAACTAAGAGCGCGTTTCCAAGATTCAGTGCATATATATGAACTGTTAGACGTATTAGGCCGCAGTCATGTTGTAAGCATACCTTGCCTCTAGCGCCTAGACAACTTTAACGAACCAAGCAACAAATAAATGGCGGACAGGTATACCCAACAATACGCTAATCAATCGCCGGTGATCTTATTTTACATGCACAAAACCGAAGACTACGCCGGGTGGCTGTTTGTAAGCTAAAATAGAATACTGTGAAGTCACTCCAACACAAAAGCACACCTCTCTGTGAATCATTTGATGTTGGTTTTGGCAGTAGGAAAACAACAAAAAATTAGTGCCCTTCCCCTCTGTGTAGAGGGATGACCTGCGATGGTGGACACCGTCCGCGGTGTGCACGAAAGAAGACACGTTTGTTTGTAATTTGCGGTCGAGCATACTTCCCATTCAATTAGGTGAATGAAACTTGGAAGGACCCGAGCTTTATTCTAGCGGACAGACATGGAGATGTCTGTTTCCCTCCCGCGTCGTACGCATATTGTTGTTTGTGTAATACACAAACCCAGTCCGTTCAACCACTGATGACACCGGAAAGGTCACATTGGGCTGTTTGACATCCCCGTTTAAACTTTATGCCTCCGACCATCACAATGGGCATGCCATCAGTTAGGGCAGGAAGCCTATAGCTGCGCGTGCACGCCTCCCTCTTTCCACTCACAACGCGTGCGCGCATAAGCCAGCATTCGGTTATGTGTGCGGGCTTAGTAGTGGCAGACACCGTACCAAAAGGTCGATGTGGAGCACCTTTAAGCTAATCAAGTAATATTGGCTGACGTCGGCGTTCCAAGCGGGCAAGTTACTGTTATCCCGGGAGGGATTCGAAGCTACTCGACGGACCGGAACTTGAGGCGGCAACGGTGGTTGAAGCGGCTTTCCGTTGCTTTCGCGCCCATTCGCGCTTCTGTTCGGGCGGACGCTTCTTCAATTCCTACTCTTTTTCCTCCAAGCGAACGACATGCATTTGGCGTTTAAATCTCCCACCAGCACAACACGCATGCTATCGGTAGCGGCATGAAGCCCAACTGTGCATTCACGCCCCCTCTCTCCATCCTTAATCCCGGCACGCATAAACCGGCAACCGGTGATGCACGCATACACCGGTGAAATACACCGGCGAAGATGTCGCGCTCGGAAAGCCTTTCAAGCTGAAGAAGAATTATGGGCTTACGCCGGCGTTCCGACCAATCAAGTTGCTCTTCAACCGGGAGGGATTCGCAGCTACTCGGCGAGGTGGAATTCGAGACGGAAACGGCGGCGGCTACATGTTCGGAGGCGGTGGCTTTCGGTCGTTTTTACGCCTATTCGCGCTTCTGTTGATACTACGGAACCATCTGATAACCGCGCTACCACAGTTGTCAGCCGATTGCGCAACTCGGGATAGAGACATGGGTGGTGGCGAAGGGAATAACAGTTGTAAAAGACTGGTCGGCGGTGGCGAGGAGGAGCCCGGAACGGCGCCGAGTAAAGCGCCTTCACTGGAATACCATACAAACAATACCATACACCGGAATACCATACAGACATATACTCTTCGCAGTTAAAAGGGTTACTGGCAATAATTCGACTATACTGTGGCGTCTGCGTTGATATTTTGATTCCTGCCGTCGAAATGACGTGCTGACTAACTGGAGTCATTTCACTCACCCTTTTCCTTTCCTCTTTCTCCCACCGTCGTGAGTTGTCCGACATCATTTACATCTACATTATCTGACAGACCCACACACATACTCAGCGATAACAGCATCCAGCAACGACACAAAAAAAAAAACAGGCGCGCGCTGTAATTAGTGCCCCACGCGTACAAGGGGGAATGTAAAACCCGCATGTCGCTCTTCACAAGTTTATCGAACCCTTGCGCGGGTCGTGCCAACGCAATGCAAATGCACCCGGAGAAGAACGAAGGTGGCAGACAGACATTTCATTTGCGCAGCCCGCAGGGCCCATAATTTATTTACTCGGCTCGCACAAACCCCGGGTACAAGCCCGAGGCGTGCGTGCGTGCGTGCGCTCTTGTTATCGCTGTCATTTGCCGGACATGCGGCTTGGGCGACGCGCGCAGCATTCTGGTGGAGTGACGATTCATTATTTGCTTTGTGTGCGTGCATGTGTGAGTGAGTGCGCTGTGGTCGCCGCGCGGCCACGTAACATGTCACGCGACGCGGTGGATGGGTCGATAGACGTGCCACGAACGACGAAGAGAGATACATTATCGCCGCCGTGAAAAATGTCGCGCAGCTCCTCTGATGGCTAACGCGTGGTATACAGACAAGGGAACACGGGGGGAAACTGACTGTGACCGTTGATGGAGCGTAATTTTGCGTGGGCAATGAAAGCAATTTGTGCTCGTCCGAGTGTGTGGCCAGAAATTTTGAAAGCCGAAGCTGCGTCTAGGCGTTGCTAAATTTTGTTTGTTCTTTTTTTTTGCGTTCGAATCTGCTTGAATGCTTTATCATTTGTTAGAGGCTTGCCGAGAAGTAAGTTGCGACAGACGCGGTGTATTTGATTTAACAGGCTCGGCCTGCGTTGCCATTAGGCGGAAGAAATAAATACAAGAAGAAAGAGGAAAAGACAAAAAGGAAGAAAGAAATAATAAAAGTAAGGAAGAAATAAAGGAGGCAATAAAGAAAATAACACAAAGTAAAAATAAGCAAACAATGGAGCAAGGACGGATGGACGGACTGACGGAAGGAAGGAGGGAAGGAAGGAAGGATGGAAGGAAGGAAGGAAGGAAGGAAGGAAGGAAGGAAGGAAGGAAGGAAACGGAAGTAAAGAAGGAAAGCAGCAAGGAAGGAAGGAAGGAAGGGCATGGGGGTCGCCGGGATGTTCTCTTGAGGGGGGCAAACCTATTGGAGAGAGCAAGTACCCTTTTGCACCCCCTGTCGACGCCCATGGAAGGAAGGAAGGAAGAAGACAGAAGGAAAAAAGAAAAAAATAAGGAAAGCAGCAAGGAAGGAAGGAAAAGAAGACAGGATGGAAGGAGGGAAGGAAAGAAGGAAGTTAGTAATTAAGGGAGTGAGTGAGTGAATAATTCCGTAAGTAATTGAGTGAGTTAGTGAGTGAGTAAATAATTAAGCAAGTAAGAAAATAAGCAAGTAAATAAGCAAGTAAATAAGTAAGTTCAGCAATATCTAGGGCTGTGTTTTTTTTTTTTTTTAACATCGCATCAATCCTTCACCATCGATGCCCAGCCCATACCAGCGGTCGAAACTGGGACCCCACTGGTTCGGGGGCAGCCTGTCTCCCCCAAATCCGGACAACGGTATCCCAACTGACACACCTTATCCAACGAGTATGCTCCCGTCAACACGGACTCCGGGAGGCAGACACCTGCCGGATCGGGCAATCCATGATTACAAGCCGCATTGTGTATAGTGTCCCATACGTCGCCCTAAAATCCCAGGAAATCGCCAAGCTCGACACACTGACACGAAAGTCGTATAAAGCAGCCATTGGGCTTCTTAACTTCAATTCGACGGAGCGCCTCCTCCGGCTGGGCATCTATAACACCGTACCAGAGCTTATTGAAGCACACCTTACATGTCAAACGCCAGCAGCTACAAGCTATACCTCCACTGGCCGCAACCTCGTAAATCGCGTCTGCTACCCGTCCAACCCCCCTCCCGAAACCATCCTCCCCCCCACAACCCGCGTTGCCATCCAGGTACTCCCAATACCAAAACACATGTATCCCATCTGCAAGGGGCGCCGCTCACAGCGCACACGGCTACTACTTAGACGTTACAGCACAGACCCCGCCGCCTACTGCACAGACGCCGCCCCATACAGCACACAACCTGCACACGCCATCGCAATCATGCACTCAACAGGTAACAACACCCCTACGGCCACAATACGCCCGACATCTATTGACACTGCAGAGGAGGCGGCCATCGCACTCACCGTTGCACACACACCTGCTACACAAATCACCATCCTGACTGATACCCTGTGGAAGAAAGGAGTCCGAAGCCGCCGTAAAAGAAACAACTCTGTTTACATTACGTCTCTATGAATGCCCATCGTGTCCGATCATACTCGTCTTCTTTCTTCTCTTCTGTCGGCTCACAGCTTTCCCTGTGACTCATCCTCTTCTTCATAAATATACAACATCCTGCCCGCCCCGACAAAGAGATGCAGTTAGCCAGCTCCGAACGTTGATCCGTCATTATAGCCTTTCACCCGATTGCCACTCTCCTGGTTCCTCTGGCATACTCTGCCGACCTAGGTCGTCTCGTGGCAAAGTTAGGTTTTCAGAAATCCGTCGTTACTCTGAGCATCCCACCACTCTTGAACTTAGTTAACTCGCTTGTGGTTTCGTGAAACAGATACGCCATCATCTGACTTGTTCCATGATGGGTTAAATGGCGCTCCATCGCGGCTAGCCCCATGTTATTTGGTGTTTGGATGATAACGTCCTCTATTGAGTTTTTCACTGCTCCAATCTTGGATCACTCTTTGTGGGGAGCGTTTGTGCCGGAAACTCTTAGACTCTACCTTTGAAGATGATGTACCTTGGTGCCGGTAAATTCTTGCAAGGTTTTTACGTTTTGACCTAAGCCCTGTGAATTTTGTTGTTCGCTCTTGGTACTCATGACTCTCAGGATAGTGTCGGAGTCTGTTGCAAGCTTGATGCCGTTTTCGCGGAGTTGCTCCACCGCTGTCGTCACCTTTCCAGTGTTTGAAAGATACGCTCATTTTCTTTTGGTCATCTGGTGCTTTTGCTTCAGAAATCTCTAAACTGTCAAGAGGCCATACGGGCTCAAGAACTTCGCTCACAGCCATGTACTTGGTGCTCACTCGCAACACGCAGACATCCGATGCAACCAGCGATGAACTGAGTACAGAAAAGGGCCCGTGAAACATCCAACCGAAGATTGAGTTAAGTGCAACTAGACAGTTGTTCCTGGGGTGTCGATGCAATTCTCCTGTCATGACTTTCCAAAGGTGGTCGGCTCCAATCAGAAGACTAATCCCAGGTACAGAATTCATGCCCGGCCGGAGAAGTTTGTCAGCAATTGGCTACCACTGGTTTCGATCGAAGTAACAAAGTCACTCTCCGTGGGTACTTTCACTATGTCATGGCAAATGAAGGGAACTTCAATTGCCCCTGTAGGGAACACATCGTCGCTGTACTGACTCCGTAAGAGCACATGCACAATACGGCATTTTTGTTCGATGAATTATCGTTACCGAACGCGTGACGCTGCAGGCTTGTCTTCCCAAGCTCTCTAAGGCGGAGGTTACGGGAGACATCTTCGCGTATGAAGGAGCGCTGACTCCCGCCATCCACTACACCACGGATGTATGCGCACTGTTCAGTTCCTGTAATCCAGAGCCTGTACGTCTGCATCAGTACATCCGGGTCGACAAGGGGACGAGTTTGACAGTGCAGGTTGCTAGTGTCCAATCTCCGTTTTCTGCATGCTGCGCTGCGTTGCCAGCCAGGATAGCACACCGATGTCACATGTCTGCCAGTGCAGTTCCCGCATTTGACGTCAAGGACGCAATCTCTAGAAAAATGCCCTGTCCTGGTGCAACGAAAACATCGCCTTTCGGCTGCCAATCTTCGCAACTTATCCTGATGGCTGTTGCTTCTATCACACAGTTCCGTAGAATGATTGCCTGAGCCACGAAATAGACACTTTTGCTTGTATGAGAGGGTAGAGGTAAGCACAGCTGCGCTTGGGGGCATGTCCAAACTTTCCCTTGCCTCATTTACTATGGTGTGAGCTTGTTTCTTTCTGATTGCAATCGCACTTCTCTCTCTACACTCCACTTCAATCCGAAGATGCGCCAAAAGGGCATCAATTTCACCATCAAAAGACGTGGACGATGACGTTGTTCCGTCTACGGACGACGTTTCCCCTGAGGCACTTGAACTCTGCAGAATATGGGCCATTTGTCGGTGGTAAGCAAGGACAATATCCGACGGTAAGGATCTCAGAAGAATGTCCGTCATCATCGCAGAATACGTCGCTGAAGAAATCTTCAACGCAGCCAGTCCTCGCACGTGACATTGCACGTGGTCCAGGAGTCGCCGAAGTCCGCCGATATCGTTAGAGGACACTACCGAAGGAAGCGATCAAAGCTGTCCCATATGTTCTTGCACGATTCGGCGGGTGTCCCCGAAGCGTCGAGAAAGAATTTCCACGGCGTCGTCGTAGCAGTCCTCCGTCGCTTGGAGTCCGGCGATAGAATCAGCTGCTGGGCCACTCAAAAGAGACCGAAGATACTGAAACTTTTCTCCTTTGGTTAAGCAATGTTTGTGATGCACGGAGGCTTTATACTGCGTCCAGAAGCTGAGCCACTGGCACAACTCGCCGCTGAAAGTTTGCAGCTGTAGAGGGGGGAGCTTCACCAAGCTTTTATGGCGATGACACTCATTACAATGAGGATGATCCACCGGTAGAGGCGCTTGGTCTGTCGATATCTGCCGGCCTTGTCCACTGCGCAGTGTGGCCTCCTTAGCCTTTAGCTGGCCCAGCATTCCTTTAACGGCGTCCTCGTATTTTATCACTGTGACAAACTCTGCCGCAAACTCTTCTTCTTTCAAGCTCGGCGTTCAGCTTGCTCAACTCTTCATTGCTGAAATGCAGCCGTTCTGTGAGTGCGCCCAAAGTCTCCAAATCGGCAGTATCCACGACGGCCCTGGCTTCATTGATGAGCCGTGTGCTCTGCTGCCGCCGGGCCGTTCTCTTTTCTTTTAGCTTGTGCATGCTATACCGCAGGCTCGGTCTACTTGTAGCACAGTTGCCGCTTTCACTCAGCTTGGTCCCTGGTCCGTCTGCTTGGTGGCCCCGACCTCTTCCTTCCCGGGTTTCGGCACCATAAGATGTGGAAGAAAGGAGTTCGAAGCCGCCGTAAAAGAAACAATAACTCTGTTTACATTACATCTCTATGAATGCCCATCGTGTCGGATCATACTCGTCTTCTTTCTTCTCTTCTGTCGGCTCATAGCTTTCCCTGTGACTCATCCTCTTCTTCATAAATATACAACATACCCAATCCACCTGCCGTAGCTACGCCAATGATCGTATCACCAACCTCTCCCTTTCCATCCGCACCCAACGACCCACACTACCAAATACCCCCATCGAATGGATCCCTGGGCATTCGTCTCTTCCCGGGAATGAGGTGGCTCACGCCACTGCCCGCGCCTTAACCTACCGGGCATTGCCGGAGGGGATGAACCACCCACCACCCCCAGACACCCATACCCTCCAACCTCTACCCCCCCCCCTTACGCCGGTATACTATCCTACTACCGTCAGTCCCGCCGCCTCTACCCACCACCTCAACCATCCCTTTTCTTCGCGGACGCACGGATCTGGCGCCGCCCACAGACCAGCACTTTATAACCACCAGCATCTACACCGCACATCTCCATCCACCTACTCCCTAAACTGCGCACGCTGCAACTCCCCATTGACAACACTCCACTTGGTATGGCAGTGCCCTACCAAACACTCGCCCCCCGCCCATCCAACCTACGAGCAGTGGGAGTGCGTGCTGCGCAGCGGTCAGCTCAAGGACCAGGCTGCACTGGTCGAACGGGCTAGGTCAGCGGCCATGGCACGCGGCCTACCGGACTAGGATGGCCACTCTTGCCCATTTTTTTAACACCCTCTTTAATACCCTTCCCCAGTTTTCAGAAATAAATGTTTACTCACTCATTCCCCGTATACTGAGCTTTGTATACGCTATTTCGTACTTCTCTAAGAAAAAAATTACTTCCTACGCAAATGCTTTTAAGTGCAATGCACTTCTTAAGCGACCCTGAACCTCCGTCCACCGGCGATGTCCGCATCACATACCCACGTGGGGGATTGGCCAGGAATCTCCTCGTCTTCCTTGGCAACGGGGGGAGATGGGCGCGCGCTGCCTGGCCGCTGACATGGCACATACCCACGTGGGGGATTGGCCAGGAATCGGGCGTGAGAAGGGCTAATTCACCCGCTTAAAGGAGTACTGGCACGAAATTTCAAAGCTGAGATCCGCTCTAGCAATCAAGTACAACGACAACACAAATAGGTGTCTGTGAATAAATGCATCTTTCTTTCTTTGTAGTTGTGTGTGTGTGTGTGTGATCTCTCTTTCGCGAACATTACCGAACCGCGCAAATTCAACTCGTGCATTCGCACTTTCACATTCTTCCCTTCGGGGAAATGCGGGGAATTTTCCGTACCTGCCACACTATTTAGGTAGATTTCTGAAGCACAAAATTTAAATGAATTCAAAGAACTAGAAATGCAGCCTAGCCTGAACAAATGAAAAGAAATCAGAAATAAAATACAAGGAAGCGTCTTTTGCGGCCTTTCGGCTTCCGCCCAGTAACGTTGATTACACCCACGACCTGGTTACTCCTCCTACCGTCTGTTTGTCCTCCGAACAAATTACGCAATTCACCGCACGCACGAGTTAGGGTACGCAACGCACATGGAACCCACACTTGCACACACACACACACACACATGCACGCACGCGCGCACACAAACATGCATACACAAACACAGACATACACACACGTCCGCCCGTCCGCCCGCCCGCACGCCCGCACGCACGCACGCACTCACGCACTCACAACAGAAACACACACACACATAAACAGGCACACAATATTGCCTCGAACCATACATTGGGTTTGTTTATTTGTGTTTTGCTTTTACCGCCCGGCTGCGCCGGTCTGTGTTATCTCTGCGCCAAGGGAAGCGCGTGTTCCATTCTTTCTTTCTGTGCCGCATGTGTTATCTGTTGTGATAGGGAGAGCATTCCGATCTAACGTGAACAGCCCAGAATAATCTTCTTGGATCTACTATGTTCTCGATGCGAATCGACGTTTCGAGAACCACGCGCGCCGAAAGATAAAAAGCCTGCAGTGCGGACGCCGGGGCATTCGATTCGACGACACTCGCCTGTGCAAGTCACTTTGTTGACCGCTGCTTCGCCGCCTCTGTATTCTTTTGAGTTGTTAGGGGAGCACAAGTTCGCTCCAATAAACGTGTTTCTCATTCAACACAACTGCATCGTCCTTGTCTTCGTGACAATATTCATTGTCCTTCCTCACTGCGAAGAAGAATGATCAGCGAAGCTGGCTAGTGCACAAAACGCAAAAAATTTTGTTAAAGACGGTAGTCTTTCTCGCGCTACTTAAATCTGGAAATTTTGGTCCGTCTGTCTGTCTGTCCCTCGATTCAAGCATACGCTAATAAGTTAAACGAGTTCTTGAACAAGAAGTTTATTCAGCCAAAACCTTTCGGAACCGGTGAATCTGGAAACAAATTTCATACTTTTCAACATTACTGAGCAACGAGAAAACATTGGTCATATTTGAGACGAAATATCAACGTACAATTGGTACTCGCAGGGTTATTTTAATTTAAAATAAATGTGTGCTTGATATTTACCATAACGAAAAAAAATACCCGTTGAAAACAGTTTTTGCGCGGAAACATACAAGGGCTCGCGCGCGCCTGGACCTTGTGGCAGTGTTTTAATTTCAATGGTAGCAATAGGTTCTAATAGATGGCGCGCTAGCAGTGAAAAGCGCAAAAGTCGAATGACTTCAGAAAACCTCCTCCGTGTTTATCATGGCAGCACCGAAATGGAGGGGGAGAGCGTAAGGTGTGGTCAGTGGAGAGTACAGAGGGATTTACGTGGCAGATGCAGCAGAAGGCAATCGCCTTTTTGCCACATTTTCAGCTAAGCGAACGGATACGCCACCATTTTTTGTAACACGACCTCTGGAGTGAGCTTATGGCTTTGTGGCGAGTGCTTG
Source organism: Haemaphysalis longicornis (assembly GCF_048455015.1). Lineage (NCBI taxonomy): Eukaryota > Metazoa > Arthropoda > Arachnida > Ixodida > Ixodidae > Haemaphysalis > Haemaphysalis longicornis. The sequence continues at coordinate 20,616,135 of NW_027526225.1, read as the reverse complement.
CGATTCTGTATCGACGCGACTTCCGTTGAGGCACGCTATATGGAGAAACCGAAACATATACAGATTCGTTGCAAAAGAAAAAAAACATAAAAGCGCGTTGGCCAGGTCATCCGCATACTAATCGCATTGCGAAAACGGGAAGGTGGATGCAAGAGGGCGTGCGAGGAAGTGGGCGTTATTACGGCGGCAGAAGAGAGATACATCGATGCATGCAAGATGAAGGATCACGTATGCAAGGGTGCCAAGAAGGGCGTGTTGACAGCAGCGAAAGGCACACTGTCGTAGCGGGCAATAAGCAGAAATGGCCCCGGCATGCGATACGAGAGCAGACGATCGTATACGTGCGAGCGCGGGAAACGGGGAAAGAGGGCGGTGGACGTCGCCGCGTCGTCTGCTACTACAGCCCGGAGCGTCGTCTGCTAGTACAGCGCGGAGAAGACCGCTCCCCTGCCGGCTTCGACGGCTGCCACGCGGGCGCACACCTCTTCCGTCGTTCCTTCTTTTTTGGCGTGGTCCCGGAGCGGGCGCCAGATCGATAAGCGTTTACCCATCGGCCCTCTCCTACCGCCTTTGTGTACAAACAGCGGGGATATATAAACCCGCGCACAAAGCTCCATCCGCGATTGGGTGGTGCGCCACTCTCCAAACCTGTCGTTCGCTGATTTCCATCCGAGCTCTTGTCGTCGCCGACGTTTCTGATGCGTTCTGTTTTGCCTCCTGTCTTTTTATGGGCATGAGGATGTCGTGGACAGGGTGACTTTTTGATCAATACTCTGTTTGTCGTAATGCGACTTCTTTTCCGGGATTCTTTTTGGAGGGCGCATTCGTATATCGCGTGAAAATTACAGTATTTCAGTACCGTCAATAGTCGAGTGTTTGACACCTCTCTTTGAAGGATATGGTTTGAGTCTTTTTGGCTTTAGGGCCTTTGTCTGTATATTCATATGGATGTAGGATTTTCTTTGAAATCAACAGGAGATGGTCTGATTGCGTGCGGGCATCCTGTTAGCGACTGCATGAGCGTGTACGTGCGCCCGATATCACCTCCTAATATAAAAAAAGCATTGTTTTTATTAAAATCAAAGCCAATTGCTAAAGCGAAAGACGGTTAAAACGCGAAGCGCTCTTGGACTTTGGACTTCGGATTTCAGAGTTTGGACTTTGTCTTTCAGTCAGTCAGACTACTTCGACCGTGTCAGAAGATCTTAGAGATGTTCTTTCTCCAGTAACGCTGTACAGAACTATGTACCGCAATGGGCCAGGGCAAGATGTACTATGTCGCGTCGAAAAGATGGCAGTCCCAGCATGTATGAAAACATTCTTTTTTAAGCTTCATTCGGAAACTCTTCTAGTCAAAACATGGATGACTGAAAAAGGGTTGTTTGTGCCATGGACAACAGTTTTTCTTTTGTGTAAGAAACGCGAAACGATAGACCCCGTTTTCCTAGAATGCTGGGATGCCGTCTTTTTTTGGGGGCGTCTTTCAGCGTACCCTGAAAAAGGACTTGCCTGTGACACCGCATGGAATCTGTTTCATTCCAGTAGACAAACATGACAGTGTGCCGTACGACTTGATAATGCTTTTGGGCCTACACGCCATCTGGATGAGTCGTATGGCGGTGCGCCACTGTGATGCTGACGCGAAGACTGTCAGCAAGTACTTTGCTCAGAATGTCAGTATGCTAAAGGACGTGATTAATATGCCGTGCCCGGAGATTACGTGGTTACCCATTTTGGAGGAATTGTCTTCTTTCGATGTTTGTGATGGTTTTCCCCCACCAAAGTTCGGTGAGCGGGTTTTAGACCGACACTGATTTGTGTTAAACCAGCATTGTAGACACTGATGTGACTGTTTGTTCAATATGCAATAAAGAAAAAAAAAGTGCCGGATGGGTGCAATTGGTGTAGACGCCGGCTTCACAATGCGATGGATCCAGGTTCGATTCCTACCATGGGAAGCGTTTTTTTTTTTATTTTGAGGCGCTTGATGTGCCTTTGTTCCCGTCATCATCATCGTGTACCCATCACCCACCTTTGTACCCATCATCATCATGTGCCCTCCCATTGTGTAAAGTTGGTTTTCCTGCAGCCCGTTTTCGCATACGGTCGCCATGCGTGAGGCAACGAAAGCTTCGATTTGAACTCTGGCACTGCCGCAAGTTGTTAAAGGTTTATCAGGGCCGCCTCGCGCTATTTTTCCGTCTTTATAGTTTTTTGTACAGCCTCAACAACGACCCAGGAAACGTGGCTCTGTACACCGTACAACGTCCACCTGAAACTTTTATCAAATCACCAGAGGATTAAAGGCGTGGGCCAGGAAATCCCAATGTCCGCACCCCTACCTTTATTCTATCTCTGGTGATGTGAGCCACAGGGGAAAGGTGTAACTTAGGCGCCGGGCAAGGAATAGCGGAGCTGCATTGCATGGTACGAAAAAGGGGGGTCGGGTGAAGGGCGTAGGAAACGGAAATGTGTAATTTCTTTGTGGGCGATTTATTGAAGAGTAAATGCTGAAATTCTGCTCTGTCCACCATCCGTCCGTCCGTCCGCCCGTCCGTCCGTCTGTCCCTCCCTCTGTCCGTTTGTCTGTTTGTCTGTCAGTCTGTTCGTCCGTCCGTCCGTCCGTCCGTCCGTCGTTCCGTTCGTCTGTATATCCGTCCGTCTGTCTATCCGTCCGTCTGCGCGTCCGTCTGTCTGTCTGTCTGTCTTTCTGTCTGTTTGTGTAAACGACCAACATAAATTACAGCAGTAAGCCTACTGACTGCATCTTCATTAGCCCCATCATCATCACTACCACAGGCCTCTCCCAGATATTTCTAAAGGCCTTTATCGTCGCGGGCTTTCACTGTTTATTCAATTACCTCTAATTTCCATTATTCATCGGGTCTTCGTTGTTGCCCTAATGCGTTTTGCAGTCTCTTGGTATCCACTCCCTTAAGTGGGATGGTGCATGGGTTGTCCGTTATTCGCACCCCATGGCCTGCCCAATCCCTCTTACCCACTGAGAACCGGTTCGTAAGGATTCGGGAGGGGAAACGAAATGTTAGAACAGAAGGGGGAGTGGAGAAAGTGGGTATATAAAGGGAGATAAGGCAAATGGAGGAGGGGGATTAGGAGAACGCGAAACCGTGTACGAGAATAGGACGAGGAGAGAAGGAGAGAGTAGAATGGGGATGTAGAGGAGGAGGAGGATAAGGAGGAGGAGTAGTGCGATTGGCACGCAAGATAACAAGACGACGACGGTGGGGTAGGGAAAAGCTTTTGGCAATAACGATGATGTTGGAGGAGGGGGTAGAGAGGAGAAGCTTATCACGAGGAAGAAAGTGGAGGGAACCTGGAACTAAAAGACAATGAAAATGAAGATGCGAAAAGGTGAGGGGATAAAGGTTGGGATCAGGAGGCGGATAGGGGTAGGGGATGGGAAAAGTGTTGCGGCGGGAGGAGGGCGGGAAGGGACAGACCCGGAAGGGAATAAATTTGCTGGAGGGAGGGCGATTAGAGCGGGGGAGTGAAGGGGGGGAGAGGAAAGGGAAACCCCAGAATCCGTTATGATGGTGTGATTAGAGGACAAAGAGGGGGCTTGGATGAAGAGTGACATCGATAGAGAACGAAGTGCAGGAGTAAGTAGAGGGTGAAAAAAGCACAGCAAATGGAGGTGGGTCGGGTAGAGGAGGCAAGGGGGTAGTGAGCTGGAAGCGGGCGAGTGGCATTGGGGAAGTGTACGCCGTGAGGCAGAGGGGGAGTGTAAGAAGGAAAAGAAGAATAAGCGGCGGCCATGGAGGGAGAGGATAACAAGGGAGGAAGATGGGAAGGAAAACGCGAGGACGGATAGAGACGGAAGTGGCGGTATGGAGAGGACGATCGAGGGATACTAGAAGAAGATGAGGCGAGCACAAGGGAAAGGGCTACAGGAGTAGATCGCAAAGAGAAAGAGGAGGAGAAAGACCTGATATGGAGGAGAGGGAGGGAGATAGAGATTCTAAGTAGATAGAGAGATTAGGGGAGGGAGAAAGTAAAGTGAGCCAAGGTTCAGAGAAAGGGAAAGATGTCGGAGGGGAGGTTGAAGTAGAGAGAGAGGGAGGGAGGGAGGGAGGGAGGGAGGGAGGGAGGGAGGGAGGGTACTACGATAGCGCGAAGGGTACTACGATAGCGTCACGGGAAGAAAAGTATGAGCGGGAGGAACTCGGGGGTAATGGAGGAAGATGAGGGGAGAAGAAGAGCGTAAAAAGTGAAAGAGTGAAAGAGAAGGTGGCGCCACGTGGCAGAGGCGACCGAAATGCAAACACCTTTGGACATGATTTTCAGCACAGCAATCACGTACAGGGAAATTTATTTTTCTCTACCTGGTGCCCTTTAAGAGGCTTTCAAGAAGCTTCGCTGTGCGATCTTCTCTTACGTTCACACTGGATCGCCAAGCTTTCGTTAGAACAGAAGCTTCACGAGGGTTGGCCAGCAGGGCCCGCGAATTCTCAATTTTCTGGTGTATTCACGTTTAAGTTCTCCTGTCGTTCGATGTCTTCTCGCGCACATTCCATCAATGGTAAAAGGAGGAGGCCTCTCTGCAAAACACCGCTTGGTCCAGAAAGCAGCAGTTTCGGTCCTGCCGAACGCAGCAAACGGAGCAATGTCTTTCTGGCGTTTGTATACGGAAAGTCACAGCTTGTCGTCTCCAATCTCCCACGGCGCGAGATTCGAATTTCCTTACGTAAATAAACTAAAAGAAAGGAGAGAAGCCCTCAAAGTTTCCCAAGGAGCGCCGGCGTGTTATACAGCCGGTTCATCCTTACGCAATATAGCTCTCGCGAATACTCCGTTTCGAAACGGCGTTTATATATAAAAAAGAAACGACAGCAAGAAAAGCAAGCGGTACCTTCGAGACGCCACTGGATATCTCTGATTGCTCGCGACACTGCGCGTCGTTTTATTTTTCTTAATTCTGCGCTCGTTCCGAAACTTGGAACTGAGCGAAGGTTGGAAGAGGGAGGAAGCATCACTTTAAACGTCCGAACTTTTGACAAGAAGAAGACGATTCGAAATCCTAGACAGTCGTGGCGCCATGAAACGCAGGAGAGACGATGACTCTTATGCTTGAGTGCGCCCGTACGGTTGACTCCAGCTAGAGAGACTTGCGAAACGTCCTCTCTATGCCGAAGACTACTGATGACTCGCTGTACAACGAGTCATCAACCAGTCAGCAACCAGCCTTACAGACAAGTGGCTGCCAAAGTGCGTCGTCAGTTGAGACCAGGGCGATCTTGTTGGCATTCGCGAAGAATTATGGAGACAGGCTTGAAGACAGGTGGCAGACGATACGGGAGAGGCATTCTAAAGATCGTTCACTCAGCTAATTTCAGAAAGTTTTTTCGGCAGAAGAGATAAGCGTACGCGCTGTGCACTTTTAGCGGTGAAGCTATCCGCCTGACTATTTTTATGAACATTTTTGCGTCTACGGACACAGCCACGTTTGAATCTTTAGGCAAAGCCGACTTTTGATGAATGCTCTCTTGTTCGCAGCCTAATGTAGACATCGTAAAATAAATATACTGAAACTAGTCGCTCGGACGGCTCTGTCATTACACCGGAATTTATTTACTGGTCGAATTATAAAGTTCGCAGTTAAGTTGTAAACATTACTGTATTACCATCTGCGGTCGATACATGGCCATCGACAGAGGGAGTATTATTATTTATTGATTGTAGGGTCTAATACGCCGACGCAACACAGGCGTTGAGGCGCGCCGTAGTGGAGGACTCCGTATTAATTTTGACCACTTGGGGATCTTCACGTGCGTCGGAATCTCGTACACACGGGTGTTTTTCATACCCAGCTTCCTCGCTCGAAATTACGACCCCTCAGGAACCTAGCGAAACCACTTCAGGAAAGTGATATTTGGCACAAAGCAAGAAGCCAACGTGGAGAGGAAAATTCTAAAATACTTTTTCACGATTCTGAATATTTTTTGTGTAATGCGCTGTCAAAGCTTACTCCGCATGCATTTGTATGGGATAGTTTCCATGGCTCTGGGGCTTAGTCGCGCAACGTGTTATACTTGAAACTGTGCACAGAGCAAGTTTTAACCCCCCAATATTAGTTGGGTGATAATATTTTACATTTCGCTGAATAGCTACAGTGTAATTATCACTGTTGAAAGGACTGCCATGAGCGGGAAAGCTGCACATGTACTTTTCGTCTGCATCAAAAGAGCGGCAACCGTGGCTGGGAATCGAACCCGCGTCCTCGTGCTCAGGGAATATTGTTACAGCAAACGGCTGTAACTGTTCTGTTATCGAGACCAACCCAAAACAAATGGTGTCAATCAGCCGCTAAGGGAACTCTAAATGCATGCCTAGTTGTGTTTACTCTTCGTAAGATTTCGTTCACTGTGAGGCTGTAAATACTGTGGACTTCCCGTCTGCTCGCAATCATGGGATTTTAAGGGGGGAAAACGGGCAGCCTCAAGTTTGTCCTCTGGAATAAAACTCTAGCAAAAGTATGCTCAGTAACAAATTATATGAAAATTAACCACTAAGACGGCTCTAACATTGCATCGATCTTCGTAATTACGTGGTGCCTAGTGGAGTTGTAAATGCTGCTTTCAATCCGGTGACTCCACTGCAGAAAAACGGACAGCCCCATGTTTGCCCTCTAACATAAAACTTTAGAGTAGATATCCCGAACCGCAAATTAAAAAAAAAAACCTGTCTTTCGTTTACTCTTTTGACGGCGCCCAACTTCGCTGGTGATATTTCTACCCGGAGTAGAAAGGTACTGAATTCTTGCAATGATTCTATGGCGTGGTTACTAAAACGTCACTTGCAATTCACATTATGCCTTTCTGTGAACGGCCTGGAGTGTGTTCGGCTGCATTTTTTAGTTGATAAAGATAAGGTATAAGTGTCTAAATAATGCATAATTAATGTACATCGGTTAGTTGATAAAGATAAGGTTTCAGTAACGGTTCTAGAGTTGAAGCACCTAAGGGGCTCGGGATGTCGGCGTTTCGTGTCGTCGTCGCCTCATGTCGTCGTATTCTCATGTAGTCACGGTACTAAAACACCGGGACACTCGTTTTCCAACGCCTCGCGCTACTTCTTAGCATACTCTTTAGCATGCTGCGGCATGTGACACGAAGACAACGTACGGCAAGTCTGCCCCTCATTGAGCTGCTTAAATCCGGTTCAACCAAGGGAGGGCGCCACCGCCTCAGCAAGCGCGCCATTCCTCCTCCCACCGCCGCTTCTCCGGCGCCCAATCAGCGCGCACCGTGTGACAAGTGAGATCCTTAGAATCTTTGAATACACTTATACACTGATTGCCTCACCCCACCCCAGGTTTCACGTTAGGGGGGGGGGGTGGCCCGGGACTTTTCTACCCCAGTCAGTAATCACAAGTGTGTTCATCGCCAAGGGCGTAAGGTGTACCAATGATGCAAGTCTTGTACCTTGGAGTGTTCAGGCTTCCTCAAGTAAAAGCGGCTGACTTTTTGCCCGAGTCTGCCCGCATCACCGTGTTGAAAATACCATATTTGGACGATTCTTACGCACACCCTTTTTCTAAAACCAGCCTTAACACTTACTTGTGTGCCCGTTACAATCGGGTTCAAAATCGAAATAATCTTCAAAGCGGCCAGCAGAACTGCCATGGACACGAGCTTATGACAAAATTCAAATCAATCAAATCAAAAACAATCCGTCATCATCACGTGAATAAATTCTGGCGCACCTATTCCTCAATTAACATACCTTCGTCAGCTGTCACACATTTTTCTGCTGATGCAATTAGCATGTCCCTTCTAAAATTAGGAAGGTCAAGGGATTTGAAATTGCCAACACTTCCAACGTTCTGCTGTGAAGTTTTATTTCCAGCAGGAGTTAGATAAGTATATAAATCCCGAGTGATTTTTGCTGCCATTGTTACATGCGTCAAATAAAATATCTTCTTCCAGGTATGTGGTGTCATGTCCTTTACATCTGCACAGTAGAACTGGCCTTAAATTATTTTATCGAATTTCTTCAGCGTAAACCTGCCTGGCCGCTACAATCGGGGGCGCATTAAAATCGTGCAAATATACGGTAAAACTGGCTTGAATTGACTTCAAAACAAGAGAATAAGACGAAAAAAATCCTGGGCCATCTTACCTAACGTGAAACCTGGGGAGGGGCGAAGCATGCAGTGTATTAATGTATTCAAATATTGTAGGTTTCTCTTTTGCCATACGTTGCGCGCTGATTGGGTGCCGTAGAAGCGGCGGTGAGAGAAGGCATCGCGCGCTTACTGAGTCAGTGGCGCCCTCTCTTGCGTTGAACCGGATTCAAGCAATTTGAAGCCCCATTTGCCCCAGTTTGGGTAAACGCGAGCGCAGTGCAATGCCCGCCCTAGAGGCTCGGAAAGAAAATTTATTGATGGCTGATACAAAGACCCACTGTCGCCTAAACCGGGTCGCCTAAACCATACACACTGAATGTATCACTTCACAACTATATCACACCACTCACTACACACACATTTTCACTCTATAGTTCTCCACAGTTTACTAGTACACCCGCCGCGGTGGCTCCGTGGCTAAGGCGTTGCGCTGCTGAGCACGAGATCGCGGGTTCGATTCCCTGCTGCGGCGGCCGCTTTTCTGATGGAGGCGAAAAGCAAAAACGCCCGTGTGTACGAAATTTCGGCGCACGTTAAAGATCCCCAGGTGGTCAAAATTAATCCGGAGCCCTCCACTACGGCGCGCCTCATCGCCTGCATTGCGTCGGCGCGTTAAACCCTACAATCAATCAATCAATCAAATAGTTCACTAGTACGCACACTACTAGAACCACAATTACACTGAAAGATCACTGTAGATCCCTTCCTCGACAGTTCACGACAACACGTCACCATCAATACAACAGTCAATAGGGTAGAATAGGCACTTCTATTTTCTTCTTTACCACACGGATAAACCGAGTGGACCACCGCTGAAGGAACTGCTCTTCCCCCAGCGCGGCGAGCTCAGCCTCCAGGTGATCGAATAGACGCAAGTGCATTTTTCGTAGCATGGGAAACATGGACTTTTGCGACCGCGCTCTGAGCGCCGCAAAGCAGCGCCTTTTTCAGATGATCTGGGCACCAACGCACAGCTAAAACAGAACAAACGCGTCGCGCGACTTAGTGCATGCGCCGAGTTTGTGTCCAAACATCCATGCTAACAATTCTCAGTAGGTCTTGGCAACCTGGCAATCTAAGATCGCATGCTGCAGGGTTTCTCGCAGCCGGCATTGTGGGTACCTGTCGGAGGGTGCCACACCCCACGCTGCGATGCGGTCTGCCGTGGGCAGGACCCCCCAGACGCGTTACCAGCTGAAATCTCTGCCGTCGGCCGGTAAAGGTGAGGCTGTCAGCTGCTTCCACCGTACCGCCCTGCTCTTTCGGAGCTGGTCCTCAGTGAACTGCGTCACTGCTAGGGTTTCGCAAATTTTACTCGGCGTTGTGTTGAGGACGTCCGTGTCAGGGAGTTGCATTCTGAAATTTCTAAACGACTTTATGACGTGCTTATAAAACGTGGGTTGCTGCTCGGCTGAGGGTCACATCATCAAACGACAATGCTCGGTCCGTGCCAAGGAAGAACTCACAGAGCTTTCGCCCCGGGTATTCCTCATCACGCGCTAGTTTGAACAAGTTCGTTATTGCGAGGAGACTACTCATAGTTTCTAAACAGGGGATACTGAAACCGCCCATGCTGCTTGGAAGTCGCAAGCAAGTGCGGACCACTTTTTCAGTGTTCCCACCCCAGAAAAAGGAGCCGAGCATAGTTCCCAGTTTCCTGAGTACATGCCAGGGTGGCCGCGCCACCCTCGCTACGTAGTAGTAGGCTGCCGACACGCAGGCTTTTATCACATAGCTGCGCTCCTGCAAACAAAGGTCGAAGGATGCAGCTACCGCTAATCGCGCCTCCACCTTTCCCTTCAACTGCCTCCAGGTCTCATTCGCCACTTCGCCCGACGCGTGAAAGACAACCAAAAAATACCGGACCGATGCCTTGGCATGACATCGGTATTAAAGGTATTTACCTTTACGTGAATAACTTCAATACCCATGTCATGCCAAGGCACCGGGCCGCTATTTTTAGGTAGTGGATTCAGGTCCCCCTGGAAAGCATGTTTTCCTCCACTTCCTTCTTCTTTTCAAACATTTCAAATAATATATCTGTTTTAACAAGAAAAATCTTACGCCCCTTTCTGGAAAAAAAAAAAGATGTTTTAAATTGGAAGCTTTATCCTATACAATTGCAAAGACCATAGACCAATCAGCCAAAGTCCAAATCTACGACAGCGCTGAGCTAAGCAATTGCGACGTTATGATTTCGCAATTATTAGTTCGTGATTGAATCATCTGAATGTGCTGATTCGGTTGGCTCAGCGTTGCCATTGATCTGGGCTTCCCATTGGGTAAGCGTGTGAATTGATCAACGTGCCATCTGTGGGCCTGTTAAAAAAGCTTGAATCATCATCATTATCATCATCATCATCGCTCGAACGTATGACGCTAAACTGCATTCGTCTACCACAATGTAGCCTGTTATGCATGCAAAGACATCCCATTGTTTATGCGGTGCGTGATTCGTGTGCCCTTTGGGGAAATTCGTTGTGTAAAGTTGACTTTCCTGCAGTGCGTTACTTCCGTCAGCTCCACAAGTGGAACATAGGAAGCTTCGCTTTAAAAATGATGGACCACTTCTCCTGTGCCTTCCTCAGCATTTCTGACATGCACTGACGGTTTGATCGCCTTCTTGTTGCTACAGATAAGACAAATTGCCTTCTTGTTACTACGAAAAGTCACGTCAAAGCTACCACGACGGCAGACAAACTGCCATGCCGGGCCGCGTGCATAACCCTCCGCGCGCATCGCGACCTGCGTGCCGCGACATTTTAACCCACGAGCTCCTGGTGTCCCGCGCGCTAGGCGGTAATTATCGGCAGCGACGTCATCCGGGGACTAGCGGGCAGACGGTGGGGGAGAATTTGAACCGCAGAGCATTTAGCGTACCTAGACTGCGTCCCTGTCTTCCCGCGACAACGTCCCACCGTGCCCCTCCGACTCAGGAGTGACCAGAGAGCTCGTTAGGCGCGCAGCGCACAGTAATGACCACGACGCTCACGGCGACCACGCCGGAGAGCGCCGCTACAAGAGTCGGCGTGAAGGCTTGCCGCTAGTATACAGAGCTGCAAACCGCTCATTATAAAAATTTTGGCCGGGTATTAGAGTAATTAAGCACGCGGAAAAGAGGCTTCAGGTTCGCTTTCCTCGCTGCCCCTCGATTCCCTTATTAGGGAAGCCGGAATACATTTTGATGTGGTAGAAAAATTGACGTCGCAAAGATCGTCGCTGTGTGCGACCGTTAAAGGCAAGTTTCAGGAGATCGCATATCTTTTTCGCCCGTTCTATACCTGGTGCGAATTTACGTGCGAATTTTTCTGCTGCGATGGCGCTCGTGCTGCGAAACAATCTATTTTCGTCGCCGCGACAAATTCCCAAATGCCAAGCGGAGTTTCCAGTGGAACTTTGGTTGTTCCAATCATTTGGCGATTCGCCGTAGCAACAAAAATTGATTGTTTCGCAGAACGAATGGCACCGCAGCAGAAAAATGCGCTCGTAAATTCGCCCCAAGTTGAACGGGACGTCAGGTGTGTTCTCATTAAACACTACAAGTCATCGTAGTCGTCAACTTGAATGGTACCAAAATAGCCGCCGATCTAACAAGAAAATATAGATGTGTGTGTGTGAATTCAACGCGGGTCGCGAAAGCAGCACCAAAGCGCTCTAACCACAGCGCTAACGCGGCGGCGTGTTTCCAAACGCTTCGCTGCACAGAGCAACAACGTGACACGTGTGATGTCACTGCGCGCGCTGTTCTTTAGAGCGCCTGCTAAACGGAGCCCTCCATTCGGGCTCTGTGGCCTCGATGTAAAGTACTGAGTACTGGCGCTAACGGCTTGGGTTCGAGCCCCAGGTATATCTCTTAGTTTTTGTAGCGTGAGCTACACTGGCCGAGGTTGAGCAGTTTCGCGTGGCTCTTGGAGAGCCGTGCTGCGCATGTGCAAGCAAAGGTGACGTCTCACGGCACACAGCTGGCGCGCTGGAGCCACCGCTGCCACGATTGTATTGGATTGGCTAGGATTCAATTGGATTGGATCGGATTGGATTGGATTGGAAATAGTTTTAGCAGCAGTACGCATGATAATCAGCTAATCCAAGACAACCAGGAAACCTAAGAATAACCAGCTGAACCTTAGCTCACGCTACGTAAATCCTGGCGAAGCCGAGCTAAGCCACTGCTAATGTTTTTCCATTGCTTACCTTTTTTTTCTAATTTTTTTCTAAACACCAATCTACGTGTTGTTTTTATTAATAATAGTGATTTGGTATGTTTTAGGTCACTTTAGGTTTGGGGCGCAACTAATGATGACATTTAATTACCGTTCTGCATCACGCGAACAGACATGTCACGTGGGTGCTCTGTGCAGCGAAGCGTGTGGAAACGCGCAACCCGGTCCCCTGGCCGACAGGAACAATAGTTACCCTGGGGCTTCCGCCGTGATAGGTGAATGCGACGGTACGTGAGTACAACAGGTGCGCGCGGAGGGGAGCTCTGGCTGTGGGGGAGCTGCAGCGTCTGCCGGAGTAATTCGCATCTAAACACGAAGAGAAAAGAGGAAGAGTCGCACACACGATGTAGCAGGAAAACTAGTCTTAGGTAATTGTTACGTTCTCGCCTTTGAAATACTTAAGCAGACTTGAGTGCCCCAGAATTTTCATAGCGTTAGCTACACTGGCCGAGGTTGAGCAGTTTCGCGTGGCTCCTGGAGAGTCGTGCTGCGCACGCGCGCGGAGCAGTGACGTCTCACGGCGCACAGCTGGCGCGCTCCAGCCGCCGCCGCCGCGTTTGGATTGGATTGGATTGGGTTGGATTGGAAATAGTTTTAGCAGCAGTAAGTATGATAATCAGCTAATCCTAGACAACCAGGGAAGCTAAGAATAACCAGCTGAACGGTAGCTGACGCTACGTATATCCTGGCATAGCCGAGCTAAGCCACTGCTAATTTTTAAAGCGAAGCTTTATTGTCCTGACTGACGCCGCTGTACGCCAATACGCCCTGCAGGAAAACCAACTTTCTCTAGAGGTGATGATGAATGCTCGTGCGGGAAGTTAAAGAAAAGAACGCTTCCCGTGACGGGAATCGAACCTGGGTCCCTCGGGTTATGAAGCCCGCATCAACATCCGTCTGCTCTATTTCGACATTGTCGAAGCGGTTTAGAAAGTGCAGACGACAACCAAAGAATCCGTCACGAGAAGAATGGCGTTGCTCTCCGTGCCGTAAGGCTGTTAGCAAGAAGACGTTAGGCCTAACTTCCCATTTTGAGGTTTATGACGTTAGGCCGAATGTCGCATCTTGGGGTTGAACACGTCAAACGGGCACCCACTCAAAAAATTCTTGCAGACCACCAATAAGCAGGTGCCGATTCGCGCCGTACACCCCAAGCCCAAACGTTAGGCCCCCGAGTTGCTCCCCCGAGAGTTGCTGTGGCTATCGTAGAAAAGTGGTGCGTACCTCCAGAGTTGCACATTATCGCAGTGTGGGACTGGCCAACCGCAGAATCCATCACGAGAAAGCTTCGCTCTCAACCATCGTCGTCGTTAGACGAAGGGCTGCATGATTTTTTTTTTTTTTGCTTTAGTGATGTAACGGCAGCATGTAACGGCAGCAGGTAGCTTTCTCGTTATGATTTGCGGCCCGACGAACGGCTGGGAACGCAAATTCTGAGTAATGCAATAAGTATATTTGATTTATATATCTACTCTTTACGGTGAGACATGGTGAAAGTTGGCGTTCATTCCCCAAAGTACGAAAAATGATACCACAGTTTAAACAAACACTAAAGTGTGTATACAGGCAGATTACAGTGTCCTAAATAAGAATATGCCACTTGCAGCAGAAGCAGTTGTTTAGTAACGCTGAAAATGTTTAAGAAGTGACTGCGGGTATTCCTCCTTATCATATTTTGCAGTACTATTCATGACATCAAAAATTACGAACGGTGCAACGGGATCGGCAGAGCTTTCTTAAGCGTTTCGCCGTAATTATCTCCCTGTTGGGCTTAAAAACAGTAGAAAATATGGTCACGCCGTGAAGAACAAAGCAAGAAGGGTCTTAAAAAAATTTACGTTTATTGTAGCGAATTTGTGCCCCCCCCCCCCCCCCCCAATGCAGAAGAAAACAAAAGCAGCGAAAAAGCAGTCAACAAGATCCCACAGTCGAGAGTAAGCGAATCGAATGCCGCGGTGTTTGCTATGTATGCCTTATCTCGCTAAGTTGCTGCTTTTTAGAGTTATCCAATTATACGGAGAACACTGGCGGCCAAACAAAAACCTTCCACGTTAGTGACGACAAGGTCACACCCTTTCCTTTTCAAACAGGATTGTCTGGTGCGGCATACGACAGAAGGAACCAACGGGCGCTCTGTTTCAAACACCAGATGAGATAGCCGAACGAGTTCCCGCATTGATAACAATACAAACAAAACAAATAACAATGTACAGTTTACAGCAAGATATATTTTCAAGTAGTGAAGGCGGAATCGGGTTTCTCGTAGAAAGGAACGTTTACTGGGATGAACTTGCGCTCCGCAAAAAAAAAAAAAAAAAAAAAAAAAAAATTACCATCCCTTCCCTAAGAAAGTTGAGAGAAGCGCGAAAGCTTTTTGAAAGACGATAGTCTTTCTGGGCTACTTAAACCCAGAAATTTTGGTCTGTCTGTATGTCTGTCTGTCCGTCTGTCTGTCTGTGACTCGATTCAGCTACCCGGTCAAAGTAAAACAATGCCTGCGCAATAGTCTTATATAGTCACAGCTAAATCTACCCGTCTAAGACCGGTGTAATGTTCATACTGGTCAACATTGTTGAAGAAGAACAAGACATTACGCAAATATGAGACAACAAATCAGCACAGAAGTGATATTTGCAGTGTTCCTTTATCAAAAAATCAAACATGCTTGACTTTTGTGAAATTAAATACTTTATCAACTGCAGAAAAAGAATTCACTCCGCGGTCGCCTGCTGTCGCCCGCGCCACAATAGCTTCTGGCGCCATTTTAAGAAATCAACCGGCAACAGTTACGCAAGGTTCCACTAGATAGGTTCCACGTTCTGCTTGCAACGCACGTGGAGTAGGGAAACGCGGTTCTATAAACGTTGAAGTAGGGCGCCTCGATTAACGCGCGTCTTCGCCGTACGGCAGCGTTGGCATCGAGACACCCGGTTTGGAGCAGTGGAACGGGGGAAATTTAAAATGATTTAAGCAAACCTTTGGAGTCTTTACCTTGGGAGGAGCGCGACGCAAGAGGAACAACATGAGAGGTGAGCGGTAAAGCACATTTACTTCGCAAAAGCCGATAAATACTATCGTCTTTTGACGGCATTTGCAACGAAAGGAGCAGATACGCGGCTAATTTTTAATATACAAGCTTACACGAAAGTGCGTCAAAACTTCTCTTAAGTGCGTCCAACCGATCGTAAAACCTTCAAAGACCCACATCGCAAACGAAGAACGAACCCTTGCGACGATTTCTCGCGCATTAAGTAAAGGGGCATCTACGAAAGATCCAAATGGATACCGATACGTGGTTTATGAAATCAAGGTACACTATAGCACTCTTCCTTCATGTCCGATGCGTGAATTGCCTTATCAAACGCCGTTCATTTTTCGTGGTTTTCAAGTAAACGTCTTGACACAATGGAAGCGCACCCGCCGCGATGGCTCAGTGGCTATGGCGGTGTGCTGTTGAGCACTAAGACGCGGGTTCGATTCCCGTCCGCGGCGGCCGCTTTTTTGGTGGAGGCGAAAAGCAAAACGCCCGTGTTTTCCGAGATTTCGGCGCACGTCAATGATCCCCAGGTGGTCAAAATTCATCCGGAGCCCTCCACAACGGCCCGCCTCGTCGCCTGCGTTGCGTCGGCGCGTTAAATCGTACAATCAATCAATCAACAATGGAAGCCGGGTGTCACGCGCGTGCCGTGTTCAGATATCTTATCAGAGTTTTTCGTTCAACCACCTGGTCTATGAGGATACGCATTACTTCTTTGACAGGACGCCAAGGGTCCCACTAAGAAAGCTGCCGCTTTAATAAACATAAAGAATACAGAAGCGGCGAAGAAGCAGACAACAAAGTGACGTGCACAGACGAACATTGGCGAATCGAAGGCAGCGGCGTTTCCACCGCACACATTTATCTAGAAAAAATCAAGAACAATCCATTCGTTCTTGAATCCGGAATCAAGAATAAACAATTCTTTCTTAAATCAAGGACGGTTCAACGACGAATCAGGAACGAATAATTTGGATCAAGAATATCTTAAATTAAACAAGAAGAGTCTGGGGAGAGGGAGCGCTACGCAACACCCTTTTCTTATCAAAACAAGATTGGCCGTGATTGAGACGAAAAAAGGCCAGAAAGGCCGGGAGGTTAACCAGGTTAGAACATGCTTAGAGGCGTCGCTTAGAACACGAGAAAAGACAGCCGGGCGCTGGCAACAAAGCATAAATAAACAAGTTAAAAAGCATTTCTCGCTGCAATGAATAAGCAAGAAGGGCAAATCAAGGGCAAAGTATTTGGTGAAACAAACGATACTTTCGGTCTAAACGAAACATCGCTGCTGGTCGGCGACTCACAAAGAGTAAGAGCGTTTGTAACAGAACTGGTAACGAAAAAAATAAAGTAATCTGTAGATAAGGTTGCAATGAGCTCTCTATCCGGAGTTGCGCAGTGCGTTCGGAACGTAACGAAGTGCGGGGAAATCGCGTTACCGTGAAGCCGCTTATACAAACTGCCCTCCTCAACAAAACAGCAGTGCCAGAATTTCATTTTTCGAAGTAGGAGCCCTCCGTAGAACGCAGAGTCGTTAAACTAAATTCCCGAAAAGTAGACCGCATTTCATCCGGTTTCTTCCGATTCCGTTTAACGAGGTTATTACTGTACACTTTTCAGGAGGTGGTGGCGGGGGGGGGGGGGGGGGGGGGGGGGGGGGAGACAAAAAGAGGGGGCAACCCCAAACATTTACACGAATATAAGCTCGCTTTATAAGCGACGCACGGCGGTGGCGGGAAGTCCGAACCAAACAAGCGCATCGCGAAGGGAGAACCTCATCGAAACATTGGCCTGCCTGCCCTCAACGCGTTCGCGCACCGAGAGACGACTGTGCCGTGAAAGAGAAACTTACTCGCGAAGCGGAGATGGGCGAAGCCGTTTGCGGAGTAATCTGGAGGGCGCTTCGTGGGCGCCGATAATGCGGCAAAGGAAGAGGCTGAGGAGAGGAGGAGAGGAGGATGGGGAGCGCATCGGAAACGTTTAATGCTCCCATTCGGGCGCCCCCCGGAGCTCCGCTGCTGGAAAGGAAAGAAAAAAAGGTCTGTGGCGGGAGTGGCTTAGGCGCGACCGGGGCCCTGTTATGGAGACGCCTATTATACGCTATGCTCTTTTCTCTCTCTCAAACGATGGAGAGAAGAAAAGGGCGCGTGTGATGGCATTCTCATCGTCGTCGATCGGATTCACCGTTAATCGCTTCTTTCCGACCTAGCCTTTGTTTACGACAATGGCTATCCGCTGCGCGGTGAGCCGACTGGCGACAGAGCGCGGTTTTTTCGAAGTGTGCGGGACCACGTCGACACTGAGAGAGGGGTGAGTTGGAAAGTGATAAAAAGGGAAAGGGTAGGCTGAAGTGCGAAAAGACAGTGGAGGAAAGGACTGTCAATGGGGCTGAGGCTGAGCTGAAAAGAAAACTTGCGTTAATTAACTTCGCCTCGATGCAGGAACCATATCGGAAGTTCGCGCCTTATTTGACGTATGTCTGTCTGGTGTGGAGGGTAAGAGGTTATTAACATGAAAGTGTTTTATTACGGGATTCACGAAGATTTCTCTTACGTCACATCCCTAAAGGAACTGACGCAGTACAACGAAGTAGCCTGTAAAGGGTGCACCGTTGCACGCAGGGAGTTCTTGCGGGGAAGCAACCTTTAGTACTAAAGATTACGTTATACTTAGGATTGTTCGTTTTCAGGTTTTATATTTAAACTCGAAAGTGTTTTACATCGGGATACACCAAGATTTCACTGACGTCATATCTGTCACAGAAATGATGCCAGTACACCTGTGCCGAAGCGACCCGCCAGCAGGACATCACTCGCCAAGCACATCCACAAGACAGCCGCCGACCCGATAATCATGCTCAGCTGCAGATTTCGCTGCACATTTCGCTTTCGTTTTTTATCGATTCCTATGAAAGAGGGATCAACTACAGTTTTTTTCTATTCTTTCTCCCCCGCGACGCTAAGCAGCACAGCCGGTGCTCTTCAAGTTACGAGTCGATTCAAGTTTCCTACCCGAAATTTTGTCACTTACGGCAGTTTCAGCGTTACAACTTCGCGACCCTAGAAATCGCCGTGCTACGTTAGCTTGCAGTGAAAAGAATCTCCGAAACTGGTGTTAGCTGGTATGCAGACCAACAAAGCGCCATCGCTGAAGTGGTATTCGCTTTCGCGACACACAAAGTTTCGCAGAATAGCTTTGTTGGCGACACGGGTTGCTAACATAGGAGCATTGTGGTAAAGCTGAACCACGGGATCATTTTAGAGAGACTCTGAAACATTTCGTATAAATGCTTTCACTCTTTCCTTCGGACCTGGAAGCACTGCGAAAGCTATAGTTATCGCCAGCACGGAGCGGCACTCCGTAATTTGCTTGTCGCAGCAGATACGTCTTCCTATTCTGCTTTGCTTTCGTAGCTTTCTCTTTAAAATGGCTGTCGAATGCGTTCGTTGCTGCAATTGAAGCAAAGCCTGCCAACAGCCGCTACACCGCTGTAATGACGTCATTCCAACGGTCGAAGAACTCCAATACCGGGAAAGAGAGAAAAATCTTTTGAGCAAGTTTCTAAATTAACTGATGGGAATAGATCAGTGATTTTAAAGACGGTATAGTCGTTGTTGGGCTACTTAAACGCAGAAACTTTGGTCTGTCTGTCTGTCTGTCTGTCTGTGTGTGTGTCTGTCTGTCTGTCTGTCTGTCTGTCTGTCTGTCTGTCTGTGACTCGATTCAGCCACCCGGCCAAAGTTAAACAGAAACTGCGCCATAGTCTTATATACCCACAGCCATACAATGGGACGTAATGCCTGTTATAAACGTTTACGTCGTTCCTCTGCTTGTGCTGGAGTAACGGCGTAAACGTTTATAACAGGTATTACGTCCCATCCGGAAGTTATGTAATAGCAAGGATTGGATGAGTGAGCACTTGCGGATGGAGATTCAGTGTGAAAGGGTCACCTGGACGCCGGGACACGTCGGGGATCGCGGGGGTGGTAACGAGGTGGTACATGGCCTTGCCACCTCACAATCTGGAGTTCTACCTGTACATCTTCAGCCTCTCCTTCACGGATCTCCGGACCTCCGCGACCACCCCTACGCGGACTCGCTGCCAGGCGGCCACTTCAAAATGGCGCGATTGCGACGCTACCTCCGGTTTCTTACCCACGAGAGATTGAAAAGCATCACCCCTCCACAAATCTTTTAGGATTTACCCCTCCGCCGATTGCAAGAAATATTTATCAACAAAGTACTTGCCAACACGGCCACTACAGCTCATATCATCCATAAATGGCCGGCACTTGCTGACCGGAAGAAGGGCATTGGCACCGCTGCCCCCTGCACATGTACCTTTTGTCACACTGTGTGAAGCAAACATGGACCATCTTGTTCTGCACTGCTCCGCTTTTGATGTTCATAGACTGAACCATAATGTTGTTCGAAATTCAGATATAGAAGCATTACATAAAGACATGCTCGAGCATCCTCAACACCTGGTGACCTTAGCCCAGTTTGGCGTTGGCCTGGCGAGCGTGAGTTAGTGGGCGTCTACCTCCCTCCCTATTCCCCCTCTTCCCCCTCCAGCGACCTTCGGTCCTCCCCTTTCTAATAAAAGAATTTATCATCATAAATGTTTACCCGCTTGTCCATAGCGGACACTAACCGTTATTTGCCGTCTCTGGCTGGGAGTAGCCTTCACAAATGCTTACTCCTATTTGATCGGAATGGCAGCCAATAAGGCGTGTGAAGTCTGTAACACACCGGAGGCCATACGCCACGTTCTATGCGAGTGCCCTCGTTTCAGGGGCGAAGCACCTTAAGGCCAACGCTTAACCGGCGTCCGTGCTCACGGCACAGCACTGTGTAAATCAAAAAATCTGTGAACAAAAGGTTCACTAACGGTTAACAAGAACAAAATAAACGGCTCACAAAAGGGTAGAGAGAAAGGACAAGGGAGAGCTCCTGGAGAGCCGCGCTGCGCATGCGCGACGAGCATTCCAGTGGATTGGATTGATTTGGATTGGATTTGGATTGGATTTGTATTGGATTAAATTGAAATGGATTGGATTGGAATAAATTGAATTTTATTGTATTGTATTGGATTGGATTTGAAATCGTTTTAGCAGCAGTAAGCGCTCTCACGGGCTATTTACGGTAAGAACGATCCCCTGTGCTTCGCCCACTCGTCATGAATCAGTTCGTGGAGATGCGTGAATTTTTTTTCATCGACAACAAGCCAACTCTCCTCAACTTTACAGAAGCTGGATTCTCAGCGGCCGTTCTCTGAGGAGAAAATCCTGGGCCACTGTCCTTCTCCGTTATCGACGCACAAGGCGACCAAAGAGTTCGTGTGCTTGCTGAAAACAAGGAACTTGCACAGAAGACTGTAGCACGAAGGACTACTCTCTATGAAGTCACTGAACTATATCGTCTGTAGTTTCGTAACGCTGGGCACGCCTGTTTACTCTGTCCTTACCTTCCCCTTTTTTTATTGTTTTCGCCTTCTTTCCTCCCATTTTTCCCCTTTCCCACGTGCAGGAGAGCAAACTAGGCCACAGCCTGGTTGCATTTCTGCCTTTCTTTTACCTTTTCTTATTCCTGCCTTCCTTATAAGAGCCAGTCAACTTCCGAGGAGTTTTCCGTGGCCTATAGGGGGAATTTTTTCTGTTCTCCTTCGCACGGTCACGTGACTGTGCGAAGGAGATATCCCGTCACGTGACGTGACGGGATATCGGGATTGAAACCCGATATCCCGTCAGTTGGGGTTTGTATTCTATAATGCAGATCAGAACGCGCTCGCGACTTCTTCGGGTGGTCGAAGGGGCTTTGCTTGGATTTTAATCTCTCTTCGACGCACCAGTGAAATATTTGACGAAAGTATACCCCAAGGCCAATTCGCTGCAGAAAATGTACTAATCAAAAGCTCTAAAAAACGGGTTGATTCCGGTGTCATAGGAATCGGTAAAACGCAAATGTGAAATGGCAGCGAAATCTGCAGCTGAGCATGATTTAGGGGTCGGCGGCTGTCTTGTAGGCTTCGGCAAAGGTGTACTGGCGTCATTTCTGTGACGGATATGACATCAGGGAAATCTTGGTGTATCCCCGGCATAAAACACTTTCGTGTTAAAATATAAAACCCCAAAACGAACAACCCCAAGTATAACGTACTCTTTAGTTCTTAAGGTTGCATCCCCGCAAGAAGACCCTGTATGCAGGGGGGCACCCTTTACAGGCCGCTAGCTTCGTTGTATTGGCGTCACTTCCGTGACGGATATGACGTAACTCAAATGTTTGTGTATCACGGAATAAAACACTTTCGTTATAAAATAGAGGTAAGCGAGTCCTTGGAACCGAGGAAAACTCGGATACTTGCCGCACCTTTTGGTTTGTTTGATTACCAGTCGCCGAGTAACGCGCATCATCTGAGGGTATATCCCGAGGGCTCTCGCCGCAACGTAGGTACGTGCGGAGAAGTTATATCTGATTGCATTTGGGAAGGCCCACGTTAACCCGGAACCCACAATCGTACAATGCGGTAAATATTAAAAGAACCATGAATACGACATACAAAGTCCCTTTCTTCGAAAGTTGTGGCAGTTCAAATTTCCCTAGACTTTTATTTCGTGCGAAAGATGTTTTTTGCTAACGGAGGATCGCCATGTTTTTCAACATGGCGATCCTCCATCAGATATCAAGCTACATTCTTCCTAAACAGTCCCATGGTGCAATAAAGTATTTGTGAGCTACACTGGCCGAGGTTGAGCAGTTTCGCGTGGCTACTGGAGAGCCGTGCTGCGCATGCGCGAGGAGCAATGACGTCGCACGGCGCACAGCTGGCGCGCCGGAGCCGCCACCACCGCGCGTGCCTCGCCGGTCTGCGCATTCCATGGGCGTTACGTCATAGCCGCGACAGACGCATTGGCGCCAGCGCTTGCCCAGCTGCGCGCCTTCGTTGCGCGGTAGCCAAGTCTGGCGCTGCGCCGGAGCCGCTTGACTGCGCCTCTCATTTCGTGCGCGTGCGCAGAGGTATCAGTGGGGGTATACATATAGCGGGCGTTTCCTAGACAATCAGGAAAGCTAAGAACAACCAGCTGAACCTTAGCTCACGCTACATATATCCTGGCATAGCCGAGCTAAGCCACTACTAATTTTTGATGACGTACTTGGCGGAGCAGACGAAATACGCACAGACAGTACGCTGACCACATGCAAACACGTGCAGTCTAAAAAGACGCGAAAATCGGGCTATCGTAATTTACCTTCAAAACCATGAAGATTATCTCGCCCGTCTATCAGCGTGGCAACCGGTTCTATGCGGGCGTTGAGCGACTAACTTTAATCTCAAGTTAATATTTTACTACAGTTGTACAAACTGATGCCAACGGAACCCTCGAAGTTTCAATAAGGTTTCATGCGGGCTTCAAGCGATGAACTTCAACCTGAAGCTGTATTTGACTAGGGTTGGGCGATTTCATGCCAACTGAACTCTCCTAGTTTCAATGAAGAAACGGGCGCATCGACATTGTAATAGTTCTTCCAGTGCTCACAGCGCGCGTGAAAGCCTCCAATGAGTGGGGCGTATCGGTCGACCCATTGCGAAAGCCACAAAGAGATCGCGTCTCCTTTTCGTAAATCTTGTGGTTCTTGCATATTCCATTACTTCCCTGGAAACAAATACGTGTTCTTTCTTTGGTCACCAGACTATTCTAAAATAGCAGCAGTCCAAACAATATCACTTCGAATACTCTCTAAATATGATGACGGTGTAAGGGTACGAAGTTGCCAAAAGAATCGTGTTTTATGAGAACTCCGTCTTGATACGCTCTTGTACTAGCATTTACACAATGTCTCGAGCTAGCGGAATAATCTTCATACCGGAGGTCATCTTACGGCCACAGATGACTTCGATTTTCTTATTGGCCCTGGCTCACAAGTAAACTCTTATAAATCAATAAAATGTGTCGGAAGCAAGGTGACAAAGGACAAGCAATCCAAAAGCGAAGCACTGCATAAAAAATAGTGGGAGATGGTCTGAAATTATAGTCTTAAGAAACGTTCTTTTTTATATTTCGTCTTGGAGTGCTGAAACTTTCGCTGATCGTTCGTGCCTCTTATGAGCTTTCAAAAAGTGTTGAAAACATTGTTTTTTTTTTTTTTTGCAGAATGTCCTTCTTGGACACCTGTACTGTTAGCCACACGACTGAAAATTATATTCGTCCGCTGATACGTGCGGCAAGAGTTTTTTTCGAACAATGCACATATCGTGTCATACGATAAAAGGCGTTCGGTTATATAGAAAAAGGCATAGGTGACACGAGTGACGGAACTGGTATCCAATGGCCGGGAAGGAGAAAGGAAGAGAGGGAGTTCTTTAAGGTAACTTGGTGAGGAGCCCTGCTGGTGGCAGGGCTTGCTGCGCTAGATGGGGATGACTACAGCGATGTGGGGTCAATTTGGGGCATTGCGAGGACAGAAAACAACAAAAAACAATGAAAACGTAAGATCTATATTAGGACAAAAATAAAACAGGAGGAGGTGCGAGGTGGATGAAACCAGAAGTCAAAAGATATACTTTTGTGCATCAGTGTGCAACCATTGTATGAATGGTGATGGCAATATTGCTGCTTATGATGGTGATTATGATGATCGGGACTATTGCGAAAACTTTGAGAGAGAGAGAGAGAGAGAGAGAGAGAGAGAGAGAGAGAGAGAGAGAGAGAGAGAGAGAGAGAGAGAGAGAGAGAGAGAGAGAGAGAGAAAGTTTTAACGAATATTGAACAGGTTAGCCCCACAAAACGGCGGGTCTTGCTACTTCAGATTGAATGAACATTCTTAAAATTGGATTTTTAAGTCTCGATGTACACCGTAGCGCCCTTGGATGTGGAGTTTAAATTTGGGACCATGACGACAAACTTTGGCTCGCAAAATCCAGGAGGTCTGATCCAGCCGAACACTGCGCAAGTTATATGAACAATTGCGGGACTTAGCCTAGCCAACAACTGCTGAGATTTCAACGAAGGTAGTACAAGGATGCAAACTGAAGAAAAAATATGCCGAGGTTTAACACTTGTAAACCTCGTTATCACAACTGAAAGGTATGTTTGGCTTGGTTGCGCAAAGACTATGCACACACTGTTTAACGGCGAAGCGGCCGTTAAACGCTTGCGAAGTCACGTGGCACTTCCAGGGGCAAGACACCGAACGAGAGTAGCTGCGACCCGTTTCAGCGGAGGATCACGTGGTGTGCCGTCACACCTACCACACTTGGGCTGTACCGGCTCAAGGTCGTTGCGACGCGATGTACGACCTTTCGGGACGTGGCGTAGTTGAGATTTTGCTTTGAAAAAAGCATTCTTTGTGTGGGGGTCGAACGGTGCACCAAGGAATGGGACCGCAGTGGAGTACTTCCTTGTGCGTTATCTCATGCGTGACCAGACCACGACACACTTGCCAAAAGACGGCATAGGTAGCAGGTATGAAGTTGAATGTTGTTCAAAGGCAGCCGGGCAACAAGTCCCGTACTGGTACGCGGTATGTTGAGAACAGAATCAGCTTTTGCGCAACGTTTCTCTAAATCGTGTGCCGACAAAATTTAAAACATAAAATCGAGCCGACCATCTGTTTGGC
Organism: Haemaphysalis longicornis; assembly: GCF_048455015.1. NCBI lineage: Eukaryota > Metazoa > Arthropoda > Arachnida > Ixodida > Ixodidae > Haemaphysalis > Haemaphysalis longicornis. Next base: position 20,591,114 of record NW_027526225.1, on the reverse strand, counting down.
ACGCAAGGTGCAATGCAGAACATGATTCTTGGGGCAATCACTATATTTATTTATTTTATTAAGCGCAAGAAATAGGTCTTTCGTATATCCAAACAGTCTAGATACCTGCATTTTATTACACAAGTCGCCGTGTGAACTTTATTTATTTATTTATTTATTTATTTATTTATTTATTTATTTATTTATTTATTTATTTATTTATTTATTTATTTATTTATTTATTTATTTATTTATTTATTTATTTATTTATTTATTTATTTATTTATTTATTTATTTATTTATTTATTTATTTATTTATTTATTTATTTATTTATTTATTTATTTATTTATTTATTTATTTATTTATTTTACCTATCCTCAGGGCCCAGGGGCACTACAGAGGGGAGTGGGGGATAAAAAAATTATTTGAGAAATATACAGCAAGTAATAATATGATGACAACAGCTCTTTACAGAAACAGTACAGACACTGCGATAGTTATATCAACAGCTCCTTACTTAAGGAAGCATGCGTTGCACAAGTCGGTGCAAGCAGTGATATGACCCAGCTTTACTCTAACAGAGTCGGCACTGCACTTACGGTGTGACACGTATAGTGTGAACTTGCCTGTATTTTGCTATAATTAGGCTCACCCTCAAATGCCACTGCGCGATCTCGAAGTCCTTTTACGCGTTTTAGCGAAGCCTTTGATTAATTAAAAGTGACTGTGTACCAGTCCGTGCTCAATTGTAACCGACGCACGTGTCCCGTTTGTTATTTCCAACTTAATAAGAAAGCTCTACCAAACATTAAACATACTTTTTTCATGCTTACGTTTATAGCACCCTTTAAACAGGCTAGACTGGCGTCAGCAAAAAGTGATTAAAGGATGGCAGACCGTTTTTACAACGAAGTCGCCGAAAGAAGAGACTGATTTCGCTATAAGCGACAATTTGTTAAAAGCGGAGATTATTTGCTGCCAGTGCACGGCAGTGGGGTTCATCAAAATCACTGAATGAAACAAGAATTCAAATGCAGCGATTCTGTTAGAAGAAGGGTCTGCTGTATTTCTTTTAGGGGCGAAGCGCCTTAGGACCTCGCTTTGTCCGTGGCTTGGCGTACGCGTACACAGCGTTGAGCATGCGCGAGGAGCATTGGATTGGATTGGATTGACATGGATTGGATTAAAGTGAACTGTATCGGATTGGATTGGAATTGTATATACTGTACACACGCGGTGCCAGTCATTTACATGCGCGAGTAGGCAATGCCACGGGTCATTTACGGTAAGAACGATCCGCAGTGCTTCGCCCACTCGTCATGATTCATTTCGTAGAGATGCATGGATTTTTTTTACCTCGGAAACTTGCTCTCCTTGAAGGATATCTTCACTTCGTGAAACAGCATTCCTTTCCGATCTTTGATCGGGGAAGATCAAAGCATTCTTTCCCGATCATTCTTTCTCGACCTTCTTTGACCGTCTTTTGACAGAGGCGGTCAAAGACAATCCGCTCGTTCCCCTACCCACCGCTAACATGGAGACGTTCCCACGGCAACTTTCTCGGTGTCAATCCAACGCAGGGTAAGCACCGGAACCAACGCCGGAGCCACGAGCCGACTCCTAAGCGTCAGACCGTAACGGACGCTGACCAGTGTAAGCACTGGCTTAAGACTCGCTCAGCTCCCGGCATTGCAATTTTACTGCCTGCTTAAACACCTGCGTTCACTTCTCAGCCCTGAGAACTAATTAAGAGCAACTATTATTTGTGTATAAAACTCCTTTGATTCATTTTGTTAACCCTGCGCCGGCATGATTCGATACAAAAAATCAAATGATTTCAGCTTCAGCAGCACGATGGAAGATGAAGCTAGTAAATTAAAGTGACCCTACAACAGTTTTTTCACCATTTCTTTAATATCTTAAACGCTTCCAGAACGTAGTCAACTAACACATCCAGTACATAGAATAAGGGGCCACAAAGTACCTCAGCCAGAATTTACTGTTATATGCCCATCAGATAACTTCAAAACTTGCTCAAAAGATTTTTCTCTCTCCCCCGAGACTTGACGTTCACTTAGCGATCGAACTGCGTCATTACAGCCGTGTAGCAGCTATTGGCCGCTTTCATTTTGTCGCAGCAATAAACGCCTTCGAGAGCCACTTCAGAAAAAAAAAATTATGCACCCCTTCGCCTAACAACGACGATGTTTGAACGCGAAGCCTTTTTGTGACGGACTCTTTAGTTGTCTTCAGAGTTTGGAGTGAGTTTAGACCGTATCGAAATGGAGGAATCTGATAGTTGCCGGCTTCATAACACGAGGGACGCAGCTTCGATTCTGGCCGCTGAAGCGTTTTGGTTTTTTTTTTTTTTTTTTACATCAGCCACGATCATTTATCATAATCGTCACTGAAAGTTGGCTTTCCTGCAGGGCGTTTTCGCGTTACTGACGCCATCAGTGCGAACACTAAAGCTTCGGTTTAAACGCCACAAAGCAAAGCAGAAACGGAAGGCGGATAGTTCTGCTGCGACCAGCAAATCACGCAGTGCCGCTCCGTGCTGTCGATAACTATAGCTTTGCAAATGCTCCCACGTCCCGCGGAAAGACTGAAGGCGATGATCGGAAATGTTGCAGAGTTCCTTTAACATACACTATGTCTATTACGTATGTCTTATGTGGCGTTTACTGGTATTTATGTACTTAAGGTAATCAAAGTGAGCAAAAACACGAGAGGGCAAGAACTAGCGATGACGTAAGGTCGTCAAAACGCCGCATATCTCTAATAAGTGTGGTGCAGTTTAGTGTATAAACAGATAAACTCAACGTTGCTTTATTGGACGTTTCGAGTTGATGGGCCCTCTACTCATCCAACGTTATATCCAAAATTCAAAACATATTGAAAGTATGAAGAATTTATAAAAAATTTGAAATTAATGCGTAGCATTCTTTGCCGAGTACCCCCACAGCCAGGACCGTGAAACGAAAGGTCCACCTGTAATCGCTATAGTACCGTAAATGGAGATAATTGGTCGCTCGAAATTTTGAAGAACTAAAAAAGAAGAAAAATATTTAAAAATTACGCAAACTGGCGAGCCGTGTAACGCCCTGCATTTCCACAATAATGCAGATTTCGCGAATGTTCCGCTTCTAATCGTTATAATAGCGTAAATCGACATAATTGGTCGGACAGGACTTAGAAAAACCAAAACCTTTGGCTGTAAAAAACTCCCACTCGAGACAAGCGGTGTAAGAATGCTACGCATTGACACTGAATTTCTGCAGACTTTTTTAAACCGAAAAGTTTTTGTCGTGAATGCGGAAATGGAAGTCAAATACTGTGGCATAACAATCAATCAAACGGCAAATTTTTGTCGAAATTATAAGAAACTCACTTGCTCCTCTATCAATACTACGGAAATACAGGTGCAAATATTTTGTAATTACGTCGTACAAAATTCATTCCAACTCCCGATGCGGTTCTTCATTGTTCATTTAATCTTTTCTTTAGATATTCCACCGACGGCGGCATGAACTGCCCTTGTAGCTAGAGGAGTATTGTAGAGCAACCTTTAGTGCTTGCACGCAAAAAGCTCTCAGCGTTGAAAAGCAGTCTGCAAACATTTGAAATTTGGAATAAAATTAGATATATTTATTCAATGCTTGTTAAAATGATATTTTTAGGTTAGTGAATGCCAGAACATATATTTACGACCTATTATTTGGTCATAGCACGGTTATTGCATCTTCACTCCAGGTAATTAGAAATGCGTTTATTCATGGTTCATTTTAATCATTTTCAATAGCGACGTTAGGCTAGACGTTAGTCCCTTTTCCTGGCCACCACGTTCCACACGAGGTAAATTATTAATATGCATATTCATTTATTACGGGAATCTCAAAAAACAAATGGCAGAAAATAAACTAGAACATTATAAGGTTCCAATGGGAACAATTTTGCAGATTACTTTGAGGTAGTACCAGTTCCTCAACTGCTAATTGCCAGGTTCGAAACGTACCTCTTGTATTGGTGTATGACAAGTGACAAGTTATTTCGGGTTTTGCAGTAACAATCCCTCTCGAGTCCACCACCAAGCATCTCCAATAGACCACTCGGTCGCAGACCGGTCTAACTCAACGTTATCATCTCGAAACAAGCCCTCGAACTCTGCAGCTCACAGAAAGAAGGAAAAAAAAATGGAAGAAGAAAGACGGAGAGACGGAAGAAGTAACCGACACGTCGAAGCCACAAGCTCGGTAGAGGTGAAAAGCGCCTGACTCACCTTCGTTCTCGCTCAGCTGGCAGGAGACGTAAATCACTCGGGAGGCCGCGGCAAAAAACACCGACATCCAGAGGAGAGCACTCATGATGACCGGGAGTAACACGGGTATATCAACATCCCCTCCGGGAAACTGTCGCCGACGATCGCCTCCTCGGACGCAGCGGCGGAAGACGACGTCTTCGGTGACGACCAAACTTGCTCGTCGCGGAAAAAGAAGTAATCGGAGCGAGAACAAGAACCAAATTGCGGTCTCTCGTAGGTGGAGACGCGAGCAAGCTAATACGCCCCAAAGGTTCTAGCAGTCAGTGGCGCTCGTTCGGATTAAAGGCGTCAGCTGGATCCGATGCTAATGGCTTTCACTCCCAGGACGCTCGGAGAACCGCGCGGGACACTGAGATGAGGGTTGATTGCTGGACGCATCCCGACGCCTCGGACGTAGTTCGCACTCGCCTTCGGCACGATTCGGGTTTATTAGAGGAGCGACCGTGTTCTACTCACAACCTTGATGTGTTCTCGCCTTACGAAACGGCATGCGTCTCATCGCTGGAGGAGCTGTCTTTTCGGGAAGGTTTCGGCACAGTATCGCGTATTGCTATTCGTAAACTGCACGCTAGACAGGCGGAAAAAGAGAAGCTAGTTGATTAGGCCCGTTTTGTCCGAGTTTTCAGGATACAGGGAGGGACAAACACGTGATTAAAAGAGATGATTGCGTTATTAGATTGCTGTACACAAACGAAGACGTATCCTTCACCTTTGAGGGGGTTGATGAGATCTTTTAAAGGTTTCGAACACGTACGAAGACGATTAACAGTGCCGCCTCTCCGCTGACTAGGCAGGTGTTGAACTGTATTGGTAAACGTTTTCTAGATTGAACGGGGCGGAGAAGACAGGCTTATTTTACTTGTCCCCGTAAAGCACCTTAGGTGATTCTGAAAGCCCGTCGGGTATGATCACGCCACGAAGTCGGAGTCTAAGCTTCGAAAGCCAAAATCTTCCGGCGCGGAAGGTCACATCCAGTGACGAGTCTTTGCGGAAGTGCGCTCCAACGTCCGACGCACCACTAGCGACAGTGACGACACAGATTGGACACACGCACGCACACAAACACACCACAGGTCCACCTCCCAATTCACCCCACACTCGCGGCGGCTCTCTCAAATCACATGATTCCCAGTCGCGTGGCAGAGTGACACCTTTGCCCGCGAGCGTCCGCTAGGCGCTCCGACCCAAACGCCGAGTCGCGGCGACAGTGCCTCCCGCCAGAGTAGGGCATGGTCAGGCCCGCGACACGAGCGCTAGCGCGCGCGCACGAGTGCGAACGCGGGGCGATACAAGCAGCCCGCGCCGACCCACCGACCACAGGGGACAGGGGAGCAACAAATGTGGCGCCCTCTGGCTGCCGCGGACGGCGCATGCGCGGGGAGCGTCGGCAGCGAATGCGCGGCGGCGTCCCGGGCGTCGCCTTGGCAACGGGGGAGGCGCGGCCTGGGGAGAGCTTGGCGCACGCGCCGGCAAATAGGCGTCGTCTCCATGGAGACAGAGCGGAAATGGAGCACAGACCCACTGGACGTGACGTGACTCGAAGCGCTTTCCGCTCACAGCGACCAGCGGAACTGCTTGTCTCGTAGTTTTTTTTCGGTCTTCTCGTCCTTTCTTTTTTTCATGGTTTCTTATTCGTTTCGTTGTCGCCGCCATCCATAAATCGTGCCTTATCGATGACCTAAGTGCCGGGCACTGTAGTTTTAAGGCCCGGGCGATCGAGGCGGGAGATTTGCTTCTAACGAAGCGATTACAGAGCAAAAAATTTAGTCGTTCAACCTTAACGACTCAGAAGCTAGTTAACTACGAGGGGCCGGATAGGAAGCTTGTTGCAATTAAGGCATACATCGAGTGTAAATAAGTTAGACAAAATAACGTGTTTTACCATTAGGAACAGTACACTGCACATGTAAAAGCCAGCACTACATAATTAGATTTATAATTTCGAGAGTATTGTATGTAGCGATATTATGTATAGAAATAGCGATAAATGTGTATGATAACACAGAGAAATAAAGGGAGACAATATTTTGTAAGCTGTGAAGGTCATCCCTGGCGGGTTGCCCAAGTTCGTATGTAACGAGAGCGTTGTGTAGTGTAACGACGTCATATAGAAATAATTCGTTCGTTATGTAACCATTCTACTTGTGATTATCTTGAAGGAGAATGCCGTACGGTTATTTCATCTACAAAGAAAGGACGTTGCATAGGGCTTTGTGCGCTAGAGCTCTCGAATAGAGAGAGGGAAAAATAATTTTTTTTTTACTTTGAAAGATGGTTACCTGCTGTTTCGGTTCAAATAATAACATTTGTTAATATTTTGAATGCATCAAAAAATAAGCATGACTTATTGAAAAACAAAAATGATAAAAGCTTGGTTGGCTCATTTAGTAACATATTGATTGATTGATTGATTGATTGATTGATTGATTGATTGATTGATTGATTGATTGATTGATTGATTGATTGATTGATTGATTGATTGATTGATTGATTGATTGATTGATTGATTGATTGATTGATTGATTGATCTAAGCGAGAAGCTCAAGGTGGTTTTTAACCTTAATTGGCTAAGAATGCTCAACGACGATTTTTTAGCTATTTCATTGACGACAAAATGGACTGCACTTGTAGATAGGGAACTATTTTTGAGTTATCCTTCCTGTTGAATACAAAAAGCTCTCATCATATCAAAAAAAAAAAAGGTTGGCAAGTATCAACGTTTTGTATACGTATAATATTTTTATTCATGTTTTGGTTTAAAGGATTTTACGTTCGGGATGGCATTCAATCGTATTAAGACCAAGTATTCGGTCGTAGCACGATTATTGGGGTTGCGTCAAATAGAACACAAATTTTAGTGTTTCCAATTCCCCCCCCCCCCCCCCAAAAAAAAAAAACACTCTTTTGGTAATTTCTGATCTTTCTTATCTTCCGCAGTGTAGCATAGCCCAAAAAGACGACAGCCGTATCGGCTTTCGCTTCCGCTTGTGCGGGAACCGTGTTTCACTTTGGCCATGCCGTCCATACATGATGTCTCAAGGCGTGCGATGAATGCAGAAATTCTCAAAAACTGAAGTAAGATGGCAAGTTGGGCCAGTTGGTGTGGCAGGACCCTCACCGCAGGTATCTACCACTGCACGCTATTGACCCGCACTGTGACTTCCGCTTTCCACGCGGCCTCAACAAGCGGTGTGAAGGAGTTCTGCACCGACTGCGCCTGAATGTGGCGTTTACCCGGAGTTTTAAGTTTAAGATTGGTTGGGAAGATTCCCCCCTGCGCCGGACTTGCGGTGTGCGCGAGACTGTAGATCACTTGCTGTGCGTCTGCTCTCGATACGCTGCTGTGCGAAAAACTGCAGCGAGCTCCCTCTCTCGTGTACCCCACGGAGGCAGTCTGGAACTTCGTCATTTTCTTGGGCCCTGGGCCGATAGTTCTGACAGTACCGTAGGTACAAAAGTTCTACTCCAGTTCTCACGAGACACTGAACTAGACAAATTTCTCCAGATCACAGACAGAACAAGTGTGTCCCGATATCTACTCTTTCGCACTGTGCCGCTCATCTATTTATATTTCTTGGGTTGGTGTTGTTACTCATTTTTTTTTTCGCGTCGTTTACTTTTCATTTTGTTTCAGCGTTTCCATTAACGATTTTCTTTTCAATTGTATTTTTATGTCCGTACACTGCTGGCAGCATTCTCTTGTTTTTCTTTTCTTTTTTTAACGTTTCTTGTTTGTCTTCTTGCTGCTGTACCCTTAATCTCTAATATTCCCCACTCATCGACGTAGTCACCCCCTATCTGGTGTAGCAAGCCTTGTCCCAGCAGGGCTGACCTCGCAAGTTCACATTAAAAAGCAATCTCTCTCTCTCTCTCTCTCTCTCTCTCTCTCTCTCTCTCTCTCTCTCTCTCTCTCTTCACGATCGATGCGTGTGTTGTCTTATCAACAACCACCCCTTTTTCGCTATTTTCACGTAACCATTTTGAAACAATGGAAACCCAGTTTCACACACGCGCAGTGTGTCCAAAAATCTTATCAGATCTTTACGGTCGACTAACCGGTCTACGGAGAAATGCATTAGTTTTTTTTGCAGGACACCATCGGTCTAACTAAGAAATTTTTAGCGGCGAAAAAATTGTTGGTAGTTTTGCTCTAAAGATGGAAGAGAAAAACAAAGGTTGATACTACCTACAAAACCGACAGCTAAGAGCTGCCGTGAGCAATATTGCAATGGCAAGATTATCGACACGCTCTTTTCTACTTTGACGAGCGCTTGCGTTACGAGTCAGGTTTAACTTTTTCGCTTTCATTCACCTCCTGCCTATCTGAACGCGATTCAGGTCTCGTGGGAATGTCCGCTCATTAAACCGCATCTCCGACCACTCTTTCAGACAAAGTTGCACTTCCTGCTCGGCACGGCCTGGCTTACTCAAGCGGCTACCTTGCCATGTGAACTAACTGTTCTGACTCGTATCCAGCACGCGCTGAAACTGGGACGCCACAATGGAAGAGTCCTGAACTAAGTATGCTCAATCGTACAGGATACTAAATTTTTTCACTCTATCTGTCCATGTAGTTTTTAGAGCGTTCTCTTTCCGCCAAACACATGCGGCACTGTTTCTTTTGGAGAAAGTAAATAGGCCAAATTTATCCGAATAACATCACCCTTTTTAACACGAAAATGTTTTATTCTGGGCTACACAAAGACTTCACTGAAGTCATATCCGTCACGGAAATGGCGCCAGTACAACGAAGCAAGCGGCCTGTACTGGGTGCACCCCTGCAGACACGGTTTTCTTGCGGGGAAGCAACCTTTAGTACTAAAGAGTACGTTATACTTAGGGTTGTTCGTTTTCGGGTTTTATATTTTAACGTGGAAGTGTTTTATGCCGGGATACACCAAGATTTCCGTGACGTCATATCCGTCACGAAAATGACGCCAGTACACCTTTGCCGAAGCGACCCGCCAGCAGGACGTCGCTCGCCAAGCACACCCACAAGACAGCGGCCGACCTGCGAATCAGCCCGAGCCCCAGATTTCGCTGCACATTTTATTTTCGTGTTTTACCGATTCCTATAACAGAGAAATCAACCACAGTTTCTTTCCTCCTTTTGTTTCTTCATTTTATTGAAGCCGGAAGGATGTTCGCTATTCGAAGCTTGTATTGTTCTCCAGTATTTCGATACCGCATAACCAATCCCTATAGCGCAGTTTTAAACGGGGTAAAATCGGCGAATTACGGGCCAAGCATGCGATCTAACTAAAAACTGTGAGTCGCACTTGGTGCTTCATCTACACCGGTGTTCAACAGTGAACCAACCATATATTGAATCCCCGCAGATATTTCTGGTACAGAGCACTACGATGGTTCTGGCCTCCGCGTCTATTTTTTCTGATGAAGGCTAAACAGAGTGCCCACAATTTTTGGCGTGGTTTTCTGGCGTGCATTAAGAGTCCTTAAACTGGGGCGCACATTGTGTCTCATATGTAGTTCATTTCCATTAAACGGCCACGCAACAGTACGATGTGCAGTCTTCGTCAAAGTTTTCTAGGTCAAGCCGGAAACACGCAGGCTGCAAGAAATTCAATTTACAGACTTACGTCCCGAGCGAGGCTGAAAGTTTTTGTTCCGGGAAGCCAGAGAAAACGCCTTTCTTTCTTACTGTCATAGAATAATTGTGTCCCACTTAAAGGTAAATCTTATTCTCTGAATTCTTTGTGGTTCAGTAGGCTTAGGATTGGCCTAGAAAATTTTGGCAAAGGGTGTACATCATGCTGGCCAGCTGCAGAATAATGAGAGCCACTTGCAGTTGTTTTAACCCGCCTTAAGCTGTTAATACGTTAGCTACTACCTCACCCCAAGGCGTGCTCTCTGCGGTGAACTTTATATCGATGTTGCCACAGTTTTTTAAGGCGCTTCTACATCCACTCGTTGCGCACATTTTTACTGTGAAACCAGAATAAAATAAGGCGATTTTTTCCAAAATCAGTCAAACCCACCCTTACAGGATTGCAGTAACAAGCAAAAGTTTATTATAGGACCTAAATACACCGTTGTCAAAGCTATTATATCACATGCATGCTCTGCATGTCGGCTTGGGAAAGTTAGCTTTATCAGCGTTGTATTTACCCACGTTTACAAAAATTTCGCTTTTTTTAAATATTACTCAGTTGGATTTGACACATTTAGAAAAAAAGCTCATGCTCAATACGTTCTTGAGGCACCCTAGATAAGTCGGAATTTGATGATGATGATGATGATGATGATGGTTTTTTTTTTGCAAGGCCGACTGTGGGCAAAGAGCGCCAAAAAAGAAGTTACTGAATTTGGATGAGACCGTAAATACTAAGACATGTTACTAAAAGTAAAAGTGACGCAAAACAAATGACAATGGAGATGGCTGGTGTATAGGGCCAGGATGATTACACGTGATATGACAACAGCTGCAGAAAGTTTACCCGTGCTCAAAACTTAAAAGCACGTTTACTAGAGAACATTGGTTCGTCGGCCAAAAAGTATGATGGGTGCAGTGGAATGTGTCGTCTGTATAATTGAGAAGTCAGAATTTCTATGAAGCCTGCACCGAGTTTTACCACGAGTGCATTTCTGCTGTCTTTATGACTGACGGGCATGCGTTTGAAACGACCATGGTTGCCTATCATATTGAAACAAAAACAGACACTCAAGTACTCAGAATTTGGGAGCTAAAACATCCCAAATAATTGCTACAACGCCAACACAGCTGTGTCGAATTAAGTTTTCTTTTTTTAAATTTTTAAAGACAAATAACTGCCTCTTTTTATTTTTATTGTTAGTTCTCCTTGTTTCCAAGAAGCCGCTGACACTTGGCAAGTTTTCACCCTTCTATTCACTGCCGCTATCGACGTCCTTGAACTTCACCTCTCCCACGCATTGACAACCACGCCCCTTTCCGATGCACGGCGCCAACTCGCGAAAGGTGCGACAGCCGTCACTATATCATCAGACACATCTCGACTCGCCTGCGTCACCGGGCACACCCAGTTGTCTGGGCAAAAACGAAATACGCGTACTGTTGCGTCGTTGATCGGGTAGGTAAACGCGAAGCTGCCTCCTAGAGTAGAGGTGAGCCATTGGACTGGAAAAAGACTTTGGATGTCTAGAAGAAAGATTCATTCATTCATTTATTCATTCATTCATTCATTCATTCATTCATTCATTCATTCATTCATTCATTGTGTAGTACACCATAAATATTTTCCTATTTTTTTACAGTGCACTCCTGCGAGTGTTACCTTAGCTGATTGAATTTTAAAATGCAATTAAGTCAAATTGATCAATTCTGCTTCGTACCCACCCGAGAATATAAACTAGTTGCCATAAACTCATCGGGATGGGGGAAACGTCCTATATGGGGTCTCTTGATAGTGTATTAGCGACTTACATGGATATGAGCTGTGTTTGGAGCATGCAATTTTGAGTAAAGTGGGGGTAGCGAGAAAGCTGCGAGTTTATTAAAATAAGAGTTATACTATTTATTACCTATTAGAAATACAATTTATTACTTTGTCCATTCGTTTAAAAAACTGAATTCACCATTGTTTTTTTGTTTTTTGTCCCACTGCCTCTGTCCTTAGCCTCTTGCCATTCGTACCGACAAAGATAAAGAAATAATGCTCTGTAGATTATCAGCCTATACAGGCCCCAAGCAGGGCGAAGGCCTCTCCCATTGACCTCCAACCGCTCCCGTCCTGCGCCGCTCGAGTCTACTGTTGGCCACCTAATTTCCCTATTTCATCCCTCCATAGGATTAATGGCCTTCCCCTTTTTCCAGTCCCATCTCTTGAATTCCACTCCGTTACCCTAATTGTCCACCGGTTGTCCGTTTATCTCGCAACCTGACCAGCCCAAGTCCATTTGTTTTTTCTTTATTTGAAATATGATATCGTCAACTGTAGTTTGTTCTCAGATGTAGGTGTCTCGTTTTCTGTCCATGAGTGTTATTCCTTAAAGGAGCCATGAAGAGAAAACACAAGTTTGGTTCATTCAAAAGATTGTCTCGTTAGAATCATACCGACACCACTTTTAACGTAAACTTCACTCAAATAAGCTACATAATTAGGAAAAACGGGAATGGCCATGCGACCCACCAGCTCATTTCCCGCAACAGAACCTGTGATGTCACATGGGCTAAGCTCTGCGATTGGCGGAGGCTGGCAGAAGCAGACGCAAATTAGGTAGAGCTTACAAACTAGACGAACGAGCGATTTGCGCTTAAATTTAGGGCACATTCTTTACAAAGCAATAGGAATGATGGGACAAACAGTGGAAGTTACGAAAGCACATGTAAACATAGAAGTACTGATGCGTTCTGCTGTTCGTACAGCGCACAGCATGCTTTGGTTTAGCTGCACAGTACTACGGGGCTTGTGGTTGTCTCATACGACACTGGACGATTGACGCAAGCAACGGTGTCTTACGTGACCCCATTTGTCGAGCGAGCACTGTTTCAAGGAACGAATATTTTCTCCCAGAACAAAAACAAGCCAGGTTTAAATGCGGGCAAAAACAAACCAAACGCTGGCCACGGTATGGTGGCGCCATCTAGGTTACGGAACGTAAAGAAACGCGGGATCAAACCAACACCGCTACAGGGTGGAGACAACTTTTGAACGGTCCCGTGCCGCCGCAATTGGGCCAACGGGCTCAACGCGTTATTCTTTTCGTTTCCCACGAGACCTAGCAACGCGAAACAGACAATATGATTCAAACTTCTTCAGTAAACAACCTTGCGGCGATAATTTTAGCGCGGTTTTGACACAATGACTTGCTTCGGAGGCGAGCGAGCAACCGAACATGGCGGCGCCAGCGTTACGTGTCTCTACCCTGTACGGCGGATGCGTGAATGAAGGTGTTCTAGGCTGCAGAGCGGTCGGTTCCCGTGATGTCACTTGGGGCCGCGAAAACGCACGATTGAGCGGGAAAATCAAAATTTTAACCTAAATTGTTTAATTTCTTAGTGAATAAAGCACCGTTTGTATCCGGACAAGCGCTGGGGGCACTATAAAACACAAAATCTTTCGAATAAAACCAACTTGCATTTTCTCTTCATTGCTCCTTTAACATTAATCGTTCCATGGCCCGTTGAGCCGATCTAAGGTTGCTTTCTAGTTGTTTAGTAAGGCGCCAAGTTTTAGCTCCATACGTCATAACCGGCAGTATGCGCTGGTTGTAGAATTTTATTTTGAGTGACAGAGGTAGCTTACTTTTCATTATTTGGGAGTGTTTGCCGAGTGCTCCCCAGCCCATACCTATTCTGCGCCGCATTTCTCTGTCGTGGGTGGGGTCAGCACTAGCCGTCTGTCCGAGGTAGTTATATTCTGTTACTTCTCCTAGTGTTTCGTTTCCTAAGCTGAAGGAGGCCTTCTTGGCATGCTTATTCGTCATTACTTTAGATTTAAGCATATTTTTAGTCCCACGGCCGTGCCTTCTGATTGTAGTTCCTCAAGCATTGTTTGCAGGTGCTCTGCAGTCTCACTCAGAAATACTGCGCCGTCCGTAAACCTCAAATGGCTCAAGTATTCTCCGTTGATCCTTAATTCTGTGTTTTCCCTGTCACCCTTTCTGAACACCCCCTTCAGACATGCTGTGATCAGTTTTGGCGAGATGGGGTCTCCCTGTCTTGCTCCCTTTCGGATCGGGGATTTATCACTTTCCTTGTGAAGTCTTATCCTACCCGTACATCTATGATACTATATGTCGTCTAGAAGTCTATGCAGGTCGTTTCTACCGCCTGGTTCTTTAATTCCCGTGCATTTCATTTCAACTCTGCCATCGAAGAAGTTCAGTGGCCCAAAGTAAATGGGCAGGGGGGTAGAGTTTGGTGCTAATAAGCGGTATTACTGTTGCCGCAAAGACCCCCGTCTGCGAACCTGACCATTACCGAAGCAATTTTGCAGGTCTAGGAAGTGTTATGCTGTACCTTTGCCATCCGTGCGTAACCCGCATATAGCAATAATTTCTTCCCTCATGTAAATCGCAGCGGTATCTGTTGCGCCAGACATGAGATAGAGTAGTTCCGGCCATAGCCTCCAAGATCAGCATGCGCGTGTTTTGGAAACAGGCGCAGGGTGATCTCGGAGGCCATGGTTAAGGGGTACACGTTCAGAACAAGCCCGTGATGGCCTGTAGAGCGTGCTTTACCGCATGCCGGCTCATAGTGAGAGAAAGCACACTTCAGAAATACAAAGCGAGAGCCAGTTTCAAGAGAGAATGCCGACAAAAGGCTTATAATTTTTCAACACGATGTGTTTTATTCCGGGATTCACGAAGATTTCACTTGCGTCGTATCCGTCACGGAAGTGACGCCAGTGCAACGAAGCAAGCGGCCTGTAAAGGGTGCACCCCTGCGCACAGGGCCGTCTTGCGGGGAAGCAGCCTTTAGTAACAAAGAGTATTCTATACTTCGGGTTGTTCGTTATCGGCTTTTATATTTTAACACGAAAGTGTTTTAAGCCGGGATACACCAAGATTTCACTGACGTCATATCCGTCACGGAAACGACGCCAGTACACCTTTGCCGAAGCTAATCGCCAACTGGGCGTCGCTCGCCAATCACACCCACACGACAGCCGCCGACCCGCAAATCATGCTCAGCTGCAGATTTCGCTGCACATTTGGCTTTCGTGTTTTGCAGATTCCTATGACAGAGTTACCATAATGAAATGCAGCGCGAAAAAGGACGGGACGAAAGAAGAATTAACGACGACACGGTTTTAACGAACCACAGTTTTTCTTTTTGCACAGAAGCTCTATATCTACAGCCCGGCAGTGGTAGACGTCCGTACGTCTACGCTTTATGTAGACACAAAACGTTTTCGTCTCAAGTTTCTCCCGAATCCTCCGTAGCTCTCAATCTAATGAGCTATCTTGTAAAATATAATTCTGAAATCTGCCGCTCAGACGACTATATCATCTACGTCGAGTTTATTTACTTGTCATAAATAGTTAGTTGACAGTGAAGGTGTAAACGCTGCAGCATTACCCTCAATACATGGCCGGCAACGGAGTGGGTATGGTTACAGAAAACAGCTGTAACGCTTGTGTTATGAAAACTGTCCGGGAAGACATTAGAGAGTTTTGGTTGACCGTTTTCGATGGGCCGCTCCAGTGCCGGTGGCCTGCCCAGCGAAACGGGAGAGCCAATGCCGTTCGCGGCCAGGTGCGCCACGCATGCGCAATGGCGCTCCAGCTTGCTATCGGAGCGGAGCGGATCGCGAAAAACGGTCAGCTAAAACTCGCTATGAAACAAGAGTTAGCCCCTAAGACAAATGTAACATAACGCCGAGTTTCATGTATTTTTATAATGGCATAGTTCCCACGAGGTTGCAAATAAATAAATATTGTGAAATTCCCGTCTGCTCTCAATACAGGGGTATCTACGAGAGGGAAGCGGACAGCCTTATGTTTGTTCGTTAGAATAAACATCTAGACCTTCGAAGTTCCATTCAGCTAAATACCTGGGAAGTACCGTATTTTCGCGCGTATAACCTGCACCGCAAATCCGAACATTTCAGGGGTGAAATAGACGTGCGGATTATATGCTAAGTATTTCCTTTGGAGCACCTTCACCTCCATGCATGTTGGCCGTGGTGCCCCTACAGCGGTAATAGCGACTAAGCCACTGTTATTCCATTGACAGTGCTTATTTTACACACGCGGGTCAACAACATACCAACCTGAAAAAATGTATGCAGCAAGTGATACGTATTCATCTATGTAAGTTATTTTACATAAACAAGGGTGTCCTGTTGCTTAAGCAGCAGCTTTGGTTTATCATCTTATGAGTAAAATATGCGCGCAACACGCGGGAATATATTTTATTATTCGTCGACGGGAATGGGCGGTTCGGGTTATGTGCAGGGGCGTGTTATACGCGTGAAAATGCGGTATGCTCAATCGGAAATAGCAAAAAAACGTGTTTTGTTTCGTGCATAGGTGTGTCGATTGCTGTATAAATCAGAATAGCTTCGCTGTTCGCCCTTCTTTCAACGTTGGAAGGACGAACGAATTTTTTTTTTTGTAAACAGAACGCTGGTGGGGCACAAAGACTACCCGCCTCCCCTTTTCCGGGGAATTGACCGAGAAGGCGAATGCAAAGCAAAAGAAAGTCTCGTGAAGATGTTTCAATCCACGAGCACATAACAGTGTAAGAAATTACAGCAAAACTCCTCAACACTAATTGTCAGATTGTTTGTAACCATTTCTCCAGGGGCTCATCTTCGCACATTCAACTCTGCACATGTCGGACTTAGAGGTCTTAAGGATTTTTTTTTTATTAGAGAAGAGCCTTTTTTAATAAATACCATGTACGCTTCATATATACTATGCACACATGCGTTACTGGGGAGAGTCGCCTGAGAATGTCCGCGCATTAAAAAAGATCGCGCTAAAACGTGATTGTTAAGGCTGTTTGAGCGATGATGTCTTGGTTGTGAGCTAAGGAACGGTAAGAATTAAACTGAAAACGAACCCCCTTTCCGAAAATATGTTAGGCCCTCCCAAAGTCCGAGAAAAATGTACGCTTTTTGAGGGACTCGTTTGAACGAGCCATAAAGACATAATACAGGTATATAATACAAGACCTAAAAGACATAATACAGACATAAAAAGGCTGCTTTTTCCTGATGATGATGCTACCAGTTTTATTTCGAAATTCATATATATATATATATATATATATATATATATATATATATATATATATATATATATATATATATATATATATATATATATATATAGCAAAAAAAGAAAAACACACGTCGAAAAAAGAAAAGGTTTAACGTTTCGGCCGGCCGGTCCCTGACAAAGGCCGGTCCCTCGGCCGAAGGCCGGTCTCTCGGCCTTTCTGACGAAGGCCGGTCCCCCGGCCGAAACGTTAAACCTTTGCTTTTTTCGACGTGTGTCTTTCTTTTTTTGCTACGACTTGCCGGTGTCCAAGAAATATTTTCCTGCATATATATATATATATATATATATATATATATATATATATATATATATATATATATATATAT
Organism: Haemaphysalis longicornis; assembly: GCF_048455015.1. Taxonomy (NCBI): domain Eukaryota; kingdom Metazoa; phylum Arthropoda; class Arachnida; order Ixodida; family Ixodidae; genus Haemaphysalis; species Haemaphysalis longicornis. Next base: position 20,573,755 of record NW_027526225.1, on the reverse strand, counting down.
ATATATATATATATATATATATATATATATATATATATATACTGATGTTAAAGAAAACATATTGAACAGTGGTGGCGACTCCCCTGGCGCTTTCCGTCGACTTGTCTATGACGTCGCAGAATCTTGTTTCTGCCGTTGGCGGCTTCCGACCTAAGCTATCAGGGAACAGTACTGGGAGGTTGTAGTGAAGCTTCTACTTCCTTTAGATTGCATCACTTGAAAGCTAAAGCGAAATTAAGACATTTATAACAACATTTTTAGTACCCGCCAATGTTACGTCACGTGTCACGTCACTATGGCGCGAAATTTGAAAGTTGTTCATTATTTCTTGCGTTAGTTTATTTTTTTTTTGTTAAACAAACGTCGTTCATTGCTGGAGTACAACTTAGTTAACTACCACAGTTAGTTTTTTTCAAACTGAACACCGGTGTATTTTGCCTTCATAGTCATTTAGGGGCAGTACCAAACGACCAACAGCCAAGTATAGCCCCACATTTGGAACTGCTCGAAACCAATGTACTGTTCGGAACAATAGGTACTGCGAATGAGTTGGCCAGAAATATTTTTGAAAGTGCTCTCGTCCTTTTCGTTGGAAATTAGCTCAAATTACATGTCGCTCTGTTGGCTCAGCCGCTGGCAGCAGACGACGCTTTCATACTGCAGGGTAAAATAGAGGAGTATCCAGAGTGACCTCTAAGAGAAAAGGGACAAAAGTATGGAAGAAGGGGAAGAGAGGCGCTATCGTTCGGCTAGAGAGGATGCAGAGGAAATGCTACACGCTGTAGTCTTAGTGGGGCTAGTTTGAAACGCGTCTGAAGCGGGGAGGGGATTAAGTCGCCAGCCCTTCGCACCTTCAATTCGGTAAATTGACATCAAGTTGCCACTGCCATTATTGCTGGTTGCATCATAAACATACAGTTCAAATGCGTGGCCAGAATCGGCATGCAGTTATCAAAAGCTACGATATCACGACTAAAAGCATTTTAATGGTAACCTTTAACCCTCAAATTCTGATTGTCAGCTGTCTTGGAAGTAACTGAATCGCGTGCTAAGCATTCCCCTTATGATGAAGTTACTAAATTTGTGAATTTCTTGTTTTCATTAGGCTCGTATTAGGCGGTGCATTTGACAGACGCTAGCGGGACAGATAATAAAGCAAAACCGTATCGAACGCCCCTAGCTTCTCGCGATACACTCGCTCCGCACCCACTTTTAATAGTTAAGTGTTTATTACTGTAACGCTAATGCCAGAAATTGCGCATCTTTCAAACACAGGAAGAAAGCTAACCATTTCTGAAACCTATACTGGCAGGAGAAAAAAAAGCCCCGATAGTACGGAAGAAAAACTGAAGAAACTTGGAAAGAAAATTCTTTGCTGGGGTGGTTCTTCCAGTCACCCGTTTTTTCTTCCATTCATGTCTGGAAATATTCATTGAGCCTTTCCATTTTCCTAGAAACAGCTCGTCTACTTAGGCAACCCACACGAACCATGAGACAGACAGAACAGTTTTTTGTTGGAGTATATCGTTATCCGTTAAATAAAACCTAATATGAGCTCGCTATCCGAACCGATACTTCAACCAACCCGGCGATTGTGAGCAACTGAGGGCGGCCGCTCCGTTTTTGCAACTCTACCCCGCAAACCGCCGGCGGACCATCTGACGGGCGGGAAGGCCGCTGATGCCTCCGACGGGAGAGAAATAAAACACAGCAAAACAAATCTGGCTGGCAAGAGAGGTCAACACCATCTACGTAATAAAACCGAGAAAATGCCTACATATTGAGTCTTATTTCAAAGTGACGTCCACTAAGGTGGGTTTTGCTAGTTCTAGGAGACACCACTTGGCCGGTGATACCAGATTTGCTAATACATTTGCTTATGAAAATACGAGACGGGTGAGGAGAGTTCCCCGTCATTCATACCTTGGAGGTGTTCGTCCGACAGCAGCGGCGGGACGATGGCGTAGTAGCAGTGGGTGGGGAAAGAATCTGCACCGGCTGTGGCCCGCACAGGTGCGTCCGGGACTATTTTTCCCTTTCCACCCTCCCCTCTTCCCTTCTCCCCGCCTTCTGCGCCCGGCAAAACTCACTTGTTGGCGTCGCGTTTTCCTAACCGGCGGCGTGGGAGGACAGTTGCCGCTACGCGAGACGCTACCAGACACCCAACTTCGGGACAAATCTAGGGAAATTAAACATACCAAAAGGTAGACTAGGGAGGCGTGTTACGAGCGCGAAAAAAAAACACTGTCGGGTTGAATGGGGAGAACTCAGGAACTGTACCGTTTGAAACGGAGTGTGCTGGGAAGGCCACAGGAAAAGGAAAAAAGAACAAATAAAATACCCTGGTAAACGAAAATCGATGCGCGGTGTAAATGCGAAAACCCGAGAGCGTGTAGGGGCCGAGACGGACAAGGGTCGCGGCGGTCATTTCGGGACCGTTTCGTAACCGTTCGGCGGGAACGGTCCATTTAATTTCCGCGCCCGGTGTCGTCATCTGCGGTCTTTCTTTAGGAGGGGCGGGTGGCACGCGAGGCGCTTAACAGCTCGTTGTTCTGGTTCAGTGTGCGCGCACTGTAGGATGAGTACGGATTCAGCTTGGCGCTGGTTGCGTAAACATTCAAAGGTCAATAAACCCAGCCTAATTTGTATACAATCCAAGCCTCAGGTTTTTGGAGAGAAAGCTTTCTAACTAGGACCGATGGCCTACTGTCAAACAGCTAATGCATTTACACATAGGCCGGTTGGTCGACGGAAAAGCGCTAAGATCTCTGACACAAGGCACGTGCGCGAACCCGAGCTTTCATTGTGACCGAACGGTTACTTTAAAAAAAAGGAACAGTTCCAGGTGACACCTACACGCATCGATCACGACGAAGGAGCACAATAGTATAACTTGATCTTGTAAACCACGTATTGGTATGGATTTAGATCGTTCGTAGATGCGTGTACCCAGTGCTCGAAAAATCGTCGCATGGGTTCGTTCTTCGTTTTGCGACTTGGGTCTTTGAAGGTTCGGCGATCGATTTGACGCACTTTCAGCAAAGGTTATGACGCACTGTTGACGCAGTTTTGTTGTGAGAAAGCTTTCGCGCTTCTTTCAACTCTCTTTAGGAAGGCATGATAGTTTTTGTTCGAGTGAATTACGGATACTTCGAAAGCACCGAGTTTACCTGCGAAAGATACGGGTTGCTTGCGAGGCGTTTTCTTTCATGAAAAATTGGCTGGCGAATACGATACTCCCTAATGCGATATTTGGGCGCAGCAGCAGGTCGCTGAGGCAGCACTCACTCATAGGTTCTCACGACGGTAGCGATGATGAGCCGCTGCGTTGGCAGCGCGAAGAGCGTCGCAGGAAGGGACCGTGATCTGCGTCTTAAGCGAACGCACATCATAGTCACGCGCACTCCCCCCGGCCCGTTTTCGCCAAGCGCCGCGCCGTCGAGCGCCTCGTGCGGGCACAGCATGCTACCCCCTCCCGTCCCCCACGACACCCTTTCGGACAACGCTGGTTCGCGCTGCCACGGCGACCCACCCTCCCCTCCCAATCTCGCGACACTCTTCTCCTTTGCTTTTTTTCATCGTTCGCTTTTTCTTTCACTCGTCGGTCTTGCCATCGTTCGCTCGGTCACGACGATGGCGACGCGGCTCAGCCCAGAGACGGCCATCACAGGGCTGCGCCCTAAAAGTTCGGTATTATGTCATACCCTGAGCGTAACACTCATGCGAGCACAACCCAAAGAAAGCCGGCATTATTTACGTTGAACTTTTTGTTACCCAGCCTATTCTACAACGATGTACTTTGTAGCCAAAAGCTATGAGACGTCACAGTAGATAGATTTGTATTCGTTCGTACGATCTACTTCATCTTCGCTGGTTCACCAATCGTTGTGGAAACAAATTTTGGAACGCCCGTTGTGGTGTACATTCCCGTAGCGGCAATCGCAGCACCTGAATAGTTTTTTATTCCGGTCACGTCGGAGGTGAAACCCTAATTTTGTGTTCTGATTAAGAAGGCTCTGTTCTTGCGGTGTTGGACCATTTAAGGGGACCCTGCAACACTTGTTTTCGGCTTTTTTTTTTTTTTGAGATCCCGAATGCCTGAAGAACGTAGCCGACCAACACACCCAGTACTTACATTAGGTCATCGCAAAGTACCTCAGCCAAAAATCACTGCCCTATTTCACACCAGATAACTTAGAAAGTTTCTCAAAAACATTTCCTCTTTTTCCCGGTCTTGGCGTTGTTCGACCGCTCGAATTGCGTCATTAGAGCGATGTAGCGGCTATTGACCGGCTTTTCTTCAGTTGCAGTAATGGATGCTTTCGATAGACACTAGAAAAAAACGCCACAAAGCAAAGCAGAAACCGAAAGCGGACAGTTCTGCTGCGACGAGCAAATCACAGAGTACCGCTCTGCGCTAGCGATAACTATGGCTTTCTCAGTGCTTCCAGACGCAAATGAATGAAAGAGTGAAAGCGTTGATCGGAAGTAGTTCAGAGTTCCTTTAAGTATTTATGCAAGAAAAGGGTGCATCAGAAAGTGACAGGTTTCACCCCGGAGACGTAGAAGACCATCTACACACTAGAGTCAGTTATTATCGAGGCAGGTTTAGTGACTAGCATTTTAGACTAGCACGTTTCGACTTGCAGTGTACTGGTCAAAGAGGAGCAGCTATACGCCTACAACTGAGGCTGGCCACTAGGGCCCATGGACACCCGTTCAGTTCTACCTACGCCTTAGAGGTGCAAGACACTCTACCACCCTTGTGTCAGAAGTGCCCTGCGCCGCTTCATCTGCCACTTTGGATGTACTCCCCCTGGCGAATCGTGACCACAATACCGGGCATCACCAGCAAATCAAGGTTGGCGATTCCAGCCCTAAAGTACTTCCATCTAGAGCACATGTGGAATTGCTACCCTAACCACAAGCATGTCTACACCGATGCATCGGTGACGGACATCATCTGCGGTCGGAATCTAGATTTTATCGACGTGGACCACAGATGCGGCCAGGTTAAGCCACAAAACAACGTGGACGACCTCAGAACTTGCTGCTTTGCGTTCTGCTTTGCAGTACATTCTTGGCCAAGAAGCTTCTGTGTTGGAAAATTTCACGAATTCACGGGTGGCGCTTCAACAACTAGCATCATTTCCGCGAGAACAACTGGCCCACAATATACACACCTTGAACACGCCGAGGCCACCAGCTTGCTTCCCGATGTAGTGCTACAGTGGCTACCTGGACATTGTGGCTTTAATGGGAATGCAGAGGCCGATGAAACAGCTTGCACCGCCCACAACCAATCTAGCGTCATCATCCCAATTCCTTTCTCTCGACGTGACGCCGTGACGCTTGCGTACTCTGTGGCGCGGCAGTTAGATCTCTCAGTATGGACGGACAGACAAAAAATTGGCCGCGTATCTGCTCCTTTCGTTGCAAATGTCGTCAAAAGACGATAGTCTTTATCGACTTTTGTCAAGTAAATACCTCCCTTCGCTTTCCCGCTCACCTCTCATGTTGTTCCTCTTGCGTCGCGCTCCTCCCAAGGTAAAGACGCCAAAGGTTTGCTTAAATCATTTTAAATTTCCCCCGTTTCACTGCTCCAAACCGGGTGTCTCGATGCCAACGCTGCCGTACGGCGAAGACTTGCGTGAATCGAGGCGCCCTACTTCAACGTTTATAGAACCGCGTTTCCCTACTCCACGTGCGTTGCAAGCAGAAGGTGGAACCTATCTAGTCGAACCTTTCGTAGCTGTTGCCGGTTGATTTCTTAAAATGGCGCCAGAAGCTATAGTGGCGCGGGCGACAGCAGGCGACAGCGGAGGGAATTTTTTTTCTGCAGTTGATGAAGTACAGTAATACCTCGTTAGCTCGAACTCGCATATCTCGAAAAATCGGCTAAGTCGAACTTTTCCGCGGCCCCGAACCATTTCCTATACGTCCCATGTATTTGTCGCCCTCTATTTCGATGTATTTTTGGGCCAAACTGCGCATATCTCGAAATCTTGACTAAGAGTGAAACGAAAATTTCGCCGCCACGGACCGTTTCACAAGATTCGCGCGATGCTGTGGCTCCCTCTCAATTTTTTTTTTAGCCGCGCCTGCCACAAAGCCAATGTTTTCCCCGAACGTGAAGTCTGAGCCTAGGGGCATATCAACTTCGTCAAGCAACGCTGAGGCACGTCATGTGGGGTGGGGATGGTGAAGGCAGGGGTGAGGGTGACGAACCTCCTCGAGAGGTGCTGACATCTGCCGAAACAAGGAATTTGCTGCGCTTGCTGCGAAATAAGGTAGAGTGCAGCGGCGGGGAAGATCGGCTCATGCAATGGGTCAAGCAGCTAGAGGACTCCTTACTAGGCCCAATTGTGACCGCAAAGCAGACCAGCATTACGCAGTCCTTTTCTGCTAAGTAAAATTGCAGTCCCACCCGCCGCGGTGGCTCAGTGGCTAAGGCGTTGCGCTGCTGAGCACGAGGTCGCGGGTTCGATTCCCGGCCCCGGCGGCCGCTTTTCTGATGGAGGCGAAAAGCAAAAACGCCCGTGCGTACGAGATTTCGGCGCACGTTAAAGATCCCCAGGTGGTCGAAATTATTCTGGGGCCCTCCACTATGGCGCACCTCGTCGCCTGCGTTGCGTCGGCGCGTTAAACCCCCACAGTCAGTCAATCAATCAAAATTGCAGTCCCACAAAACCCAGCTGGTGAACATCTCTTGTATGTTTTTTTTTTCTCTTTCAAACCTTTATGACAGCAAGATTGGAAGCTGCTGTTGAAGAGCTGGTGAGTAGTAGCGCCTTTTTTGCAAAGCACTCGATATTTCATTGCAATTCGCGCAACTTTGCTTATCTCAAAAATCCGCTTATTTCGAAATATACCCCGGTTTTTACTACTTCGAGTTAACGAGGTATTACTGTATTTAATTTCGAAAAAGTCAAGCATGTATGATTGTGTATAAAGGAACACTGCAAATATCACTTCTGTATTAATTTGTTGTCTTATATTTGCGTAATGTCTTAATATTCTTCAACAATGTTGACAAGTATGAACATTACACCGGACTTAGACGGGTAAATTTAGCTGTGACTATATAAGACTATTGCGCAGGCATTGTTTTATTTTGGCCGGGTGGCTGAATCGAGTCACAGACAGACAGACGGACAGACAGACAGACAGACAGACAGACAGACAGACAGACAGACAGACAGACAGACATACAGGCAGACCAAAATTTCTGGGTTTAAGTAGCCCAAGAAAGACTATCGTCTTTAAAAAAAGTATTCAGCCATTGCACAGAATTGATTCCGCCTGCGCTTTCCGAATATCGTGTGGCCTGGGAAAGCGCGACGAAGCAGTCGTTCACCGCATTCGCCTTAACGTCGCTTTTACCAGCCACTACTTGCGCGAAACGCGCCGAGTTGCCTTCCCGCACTGTCACGCTTGCAGTGTTCGTGAGGACATTGAACATGTACTGTGTGTGTGTGTCCCCGTTATGACACCCCGCGACTAACCTTGAAGACAACATTGGAACTGCGTGCTGATGCACCAGTGAAACTTGGCGACGCCATTGGTCCATGGCACTCAATTGCTGCCACAGCAACATGGAGTACGCAGGACTTGGTGTCCTTTCTCCGTGACTCCGGCCTGAACGAAACCCGGTGAACGTTTGCTTAAACATTACTACTGCGCGTGCGCTCTGTGCGTCACCCAGCGTCTGTCAGTTTCTGTATGCTTATTGGCGTTTGTAGTGTCTGTATGAGTTTTTGTGTCTTCGTTTCCTTTCACTTTCGTACCTCTCATGTTCATGTGAAGTAGCAAGCCAAGCTCGCTGCCAGGCTGACTTCTCTTCATCATTAAAGGCATTCCTCCTTCTCCTTCATTTTACGCCACCGCGCTAGCGCGCAGTGGCGTAGCGGCTTAACCCAAGAGCGTCGTTCACAGTATCGTAGGTGTCGGTTCCTCCCAGTGGTTACTGCATTTCAGTTACAGTTATTCGCAAAAACGCATTCGTGCGATGGCGTATTCGTGTCCGCAAGAATTACCTCAAGAAATCAAAACTCATCGGAAGTAATTTAATTTAATGTAAAGTTCCAGGCTCATCCACGAATCAACCATGACAGTTCTAACTTTCGTTATTGTTCAGTCCGACTGTTTCGCAAGGTGCAGTTCTTTTGCCCATCTTTTTCTCTCTTCGTATTCACATCTGGTTCCCGCAGCAACAGGGCGAACAAGATACATTGGTATTACGCAAACTCCAACAACAAACCAGTCATCACGAAAGCAGTACCATGTAACGTCCCTCAATGCAGGGCAGTAGAATTGAACTCCGCGCTACTCGATTGCATAGAAGCTGTTTAAACGCGCTAATGGTCCTGCATTTGTGTCAATATGTCGGGACAGTCACACGCAATGCGCGTTTCGCAACAGCTCGGTGCAATCGAATCGATAGGGAAGTGTTTTACGAAATAACGAAGTAATGTCTCCGCGGAGACATACAATCGGGCTCTTGTTGTATGGAGAAAGCCCGACAGGACAAAAGGATGGCGAGAAGAAACGTTTTCTGTACCGTCACGAACCTGTGCAGTACATTACGGTGTTCATTAATTGTTTGATTGAGTGTATTACGCGATGATACTGGGGGTACAGCCAAGAACAAGAGGCGATGTGTTGTGTGTATAAGGATGCAATAGGAAAATAGTCATGACGACGCTAAGGAGGGGACACAATAGCACCGCTGTACGTGCCTATCTGGTATTGATGGTGTCTCTACGGCGACGGGGTCTAAAGCGTTTACTTCAGTGGCGGCTGTGGAACGTGGTCGCCCACAGAAATGCGCCTCAGAAGAAGATGCGCAGGAGCTTAAGAATGGCGTACGGCGGGCACGGCGCAGGCGGAGGAAAAGCATCTTTCGCCGACACCTCTGAAACCATTACATCAGAAAGATTACACACAAGACATGTGGCTCTGGTGACGCAGACATTGTCGCAACAGGAGGGGATATAATCAAGACAGAGGATCGCGTAGCTTGAAATAAAATTTATTGCTTTAGACTTCCTATCTTCCAATTCAAGGCTTTCGCCTTGATCTCTAGGTACGTTCGTTGTGAGGTTCACATAAGCGGTGCTGCCAAAAATGCACCATCTTTTCGTAAAGAAAGTTGAGCGAAGAGCGAAAGCTTTACATCAAAATGGCGTCAAAAGTGCGTCAAAACCTTCGCTCAAAGTACGTCCTTTCCATCGTAAAATCTTCCAAGACCCAAATCGCAAACGAAGAACGTACCGATGTGATGATTTTTTCCGCACTAAGTAAACACATCTACGAACTATCTAAATGCATACCGATACGTGGTTTATGAGATAAAAGAATACAACTATTGTACTCCTTCTGCAAGATCGGCGCGTGTATTGTCTTACCTATAAGCGTTCATTTCTCGCGATTTTCGAGTAACCGCTTTGACAGAACGCAAGGCCGATTTCCCGTACGCGCAGTGTGCCCAGAGGTCTTATTAGAGCTTTCCGGTCGACCAATCGGTCTGTGGGGAAATGCATTATTTTTAACACGAAAGTGTTTTATTCTGGGATTCACGAAGATTTCACTGACGTCATATCCGTCACGGAAGTGGCGCCAGTACGACGAAGCAAGCGGCCTGCAAGCGGTACACCCCTGCACACAGGGTCTTCTCGCGGGGAAGCAACCTTTAGTACTAAAGTGTACAGAAACTATGAAACAGAAACAGAAACTATGCGGCACATAGTGCTAGAATGCGAGGCCATCCATCCAAATCTATTCGAGGGAAATATTCGCCTTCCAGAAGCCCTACTAGGATTTAAGGGTAGCACAGAGGGAGTTAACGTCAAGGCTGTCGAGGGGACGAAAATATTATAATGCTGGTGGATGGAAAGCAGAGAGGGGAATGTTGCCTAGCACAGCTGCTACCTGTAACAGGAAAAAAAGTATTTTATGCGTAATAAGTTTTTTGTGCGTGCCCTAAGAGCAGCGCTAGTATTAAACGAAGACTGTGAAACATAGGTATATTTGCTTTTTTTGTAAGATGACACGTCATCACCCCGCTACAAATGGGAAACCAATAGCAATCATCATCATCATCATCATCATCATCAGTACTTTATACTTCGGGTTGTTAGTTTTAGGGTTTTATATCCTAACACGAAAGTGTTTTCAGCCGGGATGTACCGAGATTTCACTGACGTCACATCCGTCACGGAAATGACTCCGGTACACCTTTGCCGAAGCGACCCGCCAGCTGGGCGTCGCTCGCCAAGCAGACGCACAAGACAGCCGCCGACCAGCAAATCATGCTCAGCTGCAGATTTCGCTGCACAGTTCCCTTTCGCGTTTTTCCGATTCCTATGACAGAGGAATCAACCACAGTGTTTTTGTCAGGATGCCTACAGTCCCACTAAGAAGGCTTCGGCTTTTAAAAGGCGAACTTGTGGTCGCGAGCGCGAGCTGGGAAACATAAACAGCAGCGCCATCCAGGAGTGCAAGCCGCTGTCGCATATGCAACCCGAGCCACCGCGAGAGGTGAAGATGCTGACAGGGGTCAACGGGAGGCTCCTGGTGATGGCGGCAGAGCGGAATAACCTTCGGAGGGTGCTGTACTAATGGCTGGCCAAAAATTCTGAGAGAGTTCCACAGCAGATCAACAGAAGGTTCATCTAGGCTTTCTAAGAAAGCCTAAACAATATTCTCAAAAACTTCTAAACGCCCTCGTAATTTTTACATCTCATTTTCAAAGACAAACCTAATCATTGCTGTGGCAGGTCACATGACACACTACGGCTTTTATTTGAAGAAATTCTGGCACGAAGTGGGTGTGTTTTAGGTCCACTAAATTAAGCTGCTTCTTACAACCTCTGCAGACACCAATATGAAGCGCGCGGAACTGCATTAACGAAGAAGCTAATTCAAGTATTTTTACACTAAAACAACACATTCGTGCTGCCTTTCTCGCAACATCTTCTGCAAACCATTATTAAATCCTGCATAAGCACTACACCCTATGTTCATTTTCTTTTCAATCTTTAATTATTTGGTGGTGGTAAAAAACATTTTTTATTGAGCAGCCAAAGGAGCTGGAAAGGGACGTGGTCAGCCTCCTACGTCCAGGAGGCCGAATTCAGGGCTCGTTGCACCAGGGCGATTTGATGCTCCGGCGCCGAGCTGGTCAGCGCAGACTCCCACTGCTCAAGGGAGGGGGAGTGAATGGGGTGGGGGTGGTGGGGACATGAATACACAAGGTGGTAGGTTGTGAGAGGGATGTCACATTGTGGGCAGTTGTGGGGGAAAATGGACGGAGATATGTGGGAGAGGATAGTGTGGTTGTAGAAGGTTTCTGTTTGTAGACGCCGATATATGTGAGCTTGGTGGTTTGAGAGACTGTGGTGTGGAGGAGGGTCTGTTCTTCTGATGTGTGTGTAGTGCGCGAGGAGGGAGCTGTAGGTATAGTCCAGCGGAGTTAGGATTTCATGGTTAGAGATGAGGCGCCCGGCGGTCTCGGTCCTTGCGGTTGGGAGTGCCCGGGTAAGGAGATCGCGGGCTGCGGCATGAGCCGCCTCATTCCCGGCAAGGCCAGCATGGCCTGGGGTCCAGACGATAGAAATTTCAATGTCCTCGGGAAGGTGTTGGAGCACAGGGAGGGCCTGGGGTGGTGCAAGGCCAGCTTGATACAGCCGACAGGCTTGTTGGGAGTCCGTAATGATGGTCAAGTATGGTTGATGCTGGTGTGTGGTAGTTGCATGGGCGATGGCAAGCGCTTCGGCTGAGGTGACCGGCAGATTTCGATAGGTGACGGCTGTGGCCAGATGTCCGTTCGAGTCCACAGTAACTAGGGTGGTGCGCGTGCGGTCGGGAGTTGTAGCAATATCCGTATATCGGGTTTGAGAGTCGGCGCCGTGCCGTTTATCAAGCATCTTCACCCTGGCTTCGCGAAGTCCTCGATTGAAAGATGAGTGCATGTGTTTGGGGACCGGGCTAACCTTCAGGCGTTGACGAATAGACAGGGGGATGCGTTGGAGTTCGTGTTGAGGGGAAGGGGACGGCCGGCCAATGTTTCGGAGAACGCGTCTACCTGAGGGAGTGAGGATGAGGCGATGGAGGTGGGACGTCCGCTGTGCTTCTAGTAGTTCGCTGAGCGTGTTGTGCAGGCCGAGGTGAAGCAGACGCGCATTGGAAGTATAAGTTGGGAGTCCAAGGGCAGCTTTGTACGTTTTCCGTATTAGAGCATCCAGCTTGTTGATTTCCTGTGGTTTTAGGTTGACAAAAGGAGTTCCGTAGGTTATACGGCTGACTAGCAGTGCTTGGACCAGGCGGCAGGTGTCTTGTTCTTTGAGGCCGTGAGTGGATCCTCTTATTCGTCGTATTAGGTGAGTGAGCTGTGTGACCGTTTTCTGTAGCTGCGGCAGGAGGGTGGCGCCGGAACCATCGTAGTGGATAGGCACACCCAATATACGGAGAGCGGGGACTTGGGGAATAGGAGAGCCCTGGATGGTAACTTGCGGATCGGGAGTAGCCACAGCAGGCCGACCTCGCGTGCGGGCGCGAAGGACTAGGAGAGCCGATTTGTTAGGTTCGCATGTCAAACCTCTGGGCGAGAGATAGTCGATAGTTGTGTCGATCGCTTGTTGGAGAGCGTCTTGTTGTGCGCCGCTGGAGCCCTGCGTTGTCCAAATGGTCAAATCGTCCGCGTAAAGAGCGTGCTGGAGACAGGGGATAGCTTGTAGGCGACTCGGAAGGTGAAGGAGGGCAATATTAAATAACAATGGCGAAATAACGGAGCCTTGTGGGGTGCCCTTGGGCGCAGTGTGGAAGATGGGGGATCGAAGGGGCCCAAGTCGCAGTGTTGCGGTCCGGTTTCGGAGAAAAGCTTTTACGAAGTGGAAAGTCTTGATGCCGCAATTGGTCGTGTTGAGGTTTTCCAAAATGGCTTGATGCGTGACGTTATCGAACGCGCCCTTGACGTCAAGTGTTAAGATGGTCCTAGGAGTGGCTCTGCTCAGATGATCTAGGACCTGTTCCTTGAGCTGAATTAGTACGTCTTGCGTAGAGAGATGCTGTCGAAACCCGAACATGGTTAATGGATACAGATTGTGATCTTCCAAGTACGTAGATAAACGTTGATGGACCAGGTGTTCGAAAAGTTTCCCGAGGCAGGACGTCAGGGAGATGGGCCGAAGGGTCGTGGGGGAGACGGGCTTGTTTGGCTTTGGGATTAGAGTGATGTCCGAATATTTCCATTGTTCAGGTAAGGTGCCTTCAACCCAGTGGCGGTTGTACAGGTCCAGGAGCGCCTGCAGGGTGTCTTCGTCCAGGTTTCGGAGAATGCGATATGTTATCTGATCTTTGCCTGGTGTAGTATTGCGTTTCAAGCGGGCGAGTACAGCGTGGAGCTCGGCGAGGATAAAAGGTGCGTCCAACTCATCATTTGCCTGGCCGGTGTAATGTGTTTCCAGGTAGGTCGGATAAGAGGCTGGATCTCCAAAAAGGTGGAGTTGGATAGACCTCAGGAGGTCTTGAGAAGACAGCGGGCTGTTCCGAATGAACTGGTGTATTTTATGGTTTGTTTGTCGCCTGGTAGTGGTGTCGTTGAGGAGGGACCGAAGCAGATGCCAGGTTTTCTTCGTGTGCAGAGTGCCTTGGAGCTTGTCGCAAAAAGAGTGCCAATTCTGTCGTTGAAGATCAGCAGCGTAGGTCTGGGCTAGCTGTGTTAGATGGGCTATGCGTTTTTTCAAGGAACGATTGTGTTTCTGGCGTTTCCAACGTTTTGACAGGCTTCGTCGAGCTTCCCAGATGTGCATAAGGTGGGGGTCCGCGGCTGGTGTACTGTCAGTGAGTGCGATTTCTTGTGTGTGCTTATTGACCCGCTTTTCAAGCTCCAGTGTCCATTCGTCAAGATTTTGATCTATGGGTGGTAGAGGAGTGATGTCATCTCGAAACGCGGACCAATTGGTTAGGCGGGCTGTGCCCTTCCGAGGAGACTTCTTCGAGGTAGGAATTCGGATGGAGATGATCTGATGGTCGCTGCCGAGAGTTTCATCCAAGCATGACCACGTGATATTTCGAATGTTTTTTGTAAATGTTAAATCGGGTGTGGTGTCACGCGTGACACTGTTACCGGTCCGGGTGGCGACTGTAAGGTCATTTTGCAGGACTAACTGATGATTTTGGGTGGCGCGTAACAGAGCCGTACCCTTTTTCCAAGCGCGCATATATCCCCAAGCCGTATGCGGGGCATTAAAATCACCAAGGAGAAGCAGCGGGTTGTCATTGGCCTTGAGTGTAGCTTCATGCAAGAGCGCCTCGATTGTGTAAAGACTGCTGGTGGGAGGGCTGTAGATATTTAGTACATACATGCTGGGTTGCGATGGGCGGGTGGAGATGACTTCAACGAAGGTATTAGGAATGGTCTGGCTATCAACAATAAATACCAGGGGTACAGGCAAAAGCCGGAGAAAGAAGCCTTGACGGGGTCTGTGCCCTTTTCAGAACTGAGATCCCTATTCATAACTGCAGACTCAATACGAGAAAATGACATTCATGCTTTAACTTTTTTTTACCTATGGCGACTGCATCTTGTAATAGAACTATCGACGTAACAGACTTGTTTATTTATTTATTCACTTTCAGGGCCCGGAGGCGCGGCATAAAAGTATGCTGTTAACAACAAGAATGTGCAAAGGAGAGAGTTAAATCAAATCTCGACGCGTCATAGTCATCAAATTATCTGTGGCCGTGATGAAGGCGATGGCGGCGGCAAGGTGGCTCTACAGTCACTGCTTGTTGAGTGAATGGAAGAGTCGGGATACAGATTAGTTCGACTGGATAGCTCACCAACTTTTGAACATAACCAAACGAGTCGCGATACAGAAGGGAATTGTGAAAAGCTCTTGTTTTAAAATGAATGACTTTGTGGTGAAATATCGCATGAGAAAATGAAAGCCGTGAACATTAGGTTGTGTTAATAGCGGTCGCACTAGAATGGCGGCAGTAGTTTTAGAGAATAAGATGGGCTGCATGGTATAGAATTTAATCGCTGGCCGCTAGAATTAGGCGAATGGAACGATGTCCGTTTCGTCGATGGGTCATTATCCAACAGTGAGGGGGTCACGTGCCAGAATTGTCGAGTGAAGGCCGAACGCTGTGTCAATCAGGTAAAACATGACGTTTCTTGAGACCACTGCGATTGATGAATCGTGCATCAGCGATAGCCGTGTGTTTAAAATACCAAGGAAGGCGACTTTAACGCAATCCTCTTCTACCACATCGACCTCGGACCGGACACCGATGCAAAAGTCTGCCGGTCAGTGCTAACCCTAGCATCACAAGGCCTAATCGCTGTAAGGGGCGTGCCAGATAGCTGGTTCTCAAGTTCAGCCTCTTAGCGCTTGAAAACAGGGCTCAGACTATAGTGCGACAACTGCCGGACTGGTAAATATGTCCATTGTAATGATGCCAATCTTTAGAGTACGTACGAAGACCTGTTAGATTGAGGTACTGTACAAGGGCGCGGAGTATTCCGCCAGCACCTTCTCGGCAGAAGATGACACCTTACCGTAGTGTAGTAATTCTCAAACAGATGATTTCAATGGAAACATTATCCTTTCAGCAGAAAAAGCGTTAGGATACTTGCTCTCGAAGAATAGAAAACGGGTCTCACCTCTAAAATATTTTGGCGGGAGTAGGATGACAGGGGAAACTTTCAGGCCTTCTGGTCGGCTGGGCGTTGATGTGGCGCAAGCGAGCCGCCCTCCGGAGTGCTAAATTATTTCGGGCTCAGGCCGAGCGGTTACGCTTATGGGTCGAACGACTCCACGAAGCAGACTAATCCTCCTCGGCGATGCGGGAGAAGCTCTTCCACCGAGGTAACTTGAAGCAGCGCGACGGCTTTACGGGTCGAGATGGGCGGGAGGCGGGATTGAATTGAACTTTCCTTGGGCAGGGCCATCAAGAACCCCACTCCCCTTCTAGATGCGGTTCTGGCTTCGAAAGGAAGTGCTCGTTTAAGGCGTGACCGGAATGTGGAAATATTTGTGTCATCGTGCTGGAGTGTTCAGGGTTAGATTCTGCGTTGGATCAGATGCATTAGATATACACTTGCTGCGACAAGCTACCTCGACGCATTTGAATTGTTTATAAATTAACTCAGGCGTGGACAGACGTTTGGAGGAGGGTAGTCGCCCCTACACGAAAGGTACCGTACTAATAAAAGATGCGCCAGGCATGGAGGCTCGCATTCCCAATGGAGGAATATTGAGGCGCTTCCGAAATGAAAACTTAACAGCTGAGAATCGTAGAATACTGTGTGTTCTCTGGTCACTCGGGAAAATGCTCGTTCTTGTCATTATTAACCTTTACAACAAAAGGTACTATTCAAGCTTGAAGACTAGTAAAATATCTCCACTGGAAACCTTGTTTCGGCAAAAATAAATTGTTAAAAAGCAGTGTCTATTATTGTTGTGGCCACTGCTGTTATGCAATGGTGGTGGTAGTAACGGTAATAAAGATGGTATACCACCTCTACTACCGCCTTCTCTGCCTGTACTATGATACTACCACTACCTAATATTACGGCCACTGTATGGACAAACCGTAGCATTTTGAATGCTGTGAAAAACAGACATTTGGTACTGTCGGCAATGTTCGGCCACTTTTCGCCAAGGAGGATCATAAACTGTACCAGAATGCATGTGGCTATGGTAAACTTGTTTTACTGGCATTTCGGCGCGAACATATAAAATATTGTTGAATTTGGCGAGAAAATACCTCCAGACTATTTCTTTAAATGCGTACTTTAAGGCAGTTCACAAATGGTAAACGTTACCACAGTTAAAAAAAGCGACGTGTTAAAAGCAAATGACGTAAAATAGCATGCACTGTGGGGGATACAATTCATTGCTAAGTGGTTTCATCTGTTAACGTTACTTCGTACGATGCCCGGCAGCCAATCCTTTGCCTTGCTATTTAATGTGATGCTCTAAATTGCGGGTTGTCTCATCGCGAAAAAAATTAGCAATGGCTTGGCTCGGCTATGCCAGAATATACGTAGCGTGAGCTAAGGTTCAGCTGGGTATTCTTAGGTTTCCTGGTTGTCGAGGATTAGCTGATTATCATGCTTACTGCTGCTAAAACGATTTCCAAACTAATCCAATCCAATCCAGTCGCGGAGGTGGCGGCTCCGGCGCGCCAGCTGTGCGCCGTGAGACAGCACTGCTCCTCGCGCATGCGCAGCACGGCTCTCCAGGAGCCAGGCCAAACTGCTCAACCTCGGCCAGTGTAGCTCACGCTACAAAATTAATTGTTGTGCCCTTCATAACGCTAAGTCATCTCACAGCATGCGAGACGGGAAGGAACAGAGTGCAGCTAACGAGCCACCCTTGGCACTCACCTTTCTCCGTTAGGTGCACTCAATCTCCGTATAAGCCAACACGCCACGGAGCAATTGTGAAGGATCTGCTACTTTTCTATGTGCTAACAATTCTTGAACAAATATTGGAGCCCACTTATTTCAAGCTCTCAACAAGTAAACGAAGGAGGACACGAGTTTCCGTAACTTTGTGTTCCATTTCAAATTTTGAGGACCGTAACAAATAAAACATGGCGGAAGCGAGACACTTCAAACAATGCGATAACTCCGAACATTTCCTTTTATGACGCACGAATAAGTGCAAAACAAAGTTAATATTAATTATATATAATTCCACGACGAAAGATAACAATAAAATAAGACTTTATAATGGCATCTTCCATGCGAGCGGAAAGCTATGTCCTTCCTAAATTCTGCATTGCTTATTTATTCGGTGTCCGAAGTGCATGCAGAATTCATAATAGCTTACGAAATCTCTGAATAGCTGTTAAGCTAAACCAAAGGACAAAGCTGCCGAGAGGAAGTTATTTGCATTTGGCTGGACGTCTGCATTAGTGGCGGAAAAAGGAAACATAGAAACAGAAGGCCAAGCTGTGAAACCACAGACATACGCAAAGCGCAGCCTAAGCTTCACAGCTTTTCCACATTCAGTCCCGGAAAAAAAACACTCTCGGCCAATTCAAGTAAGGGAAAAAACACCACCACGAACCGGGACAGCACCTGGCGCCGACAAGTACAGGGGCAGCCTAATATATGGGGAGGCAGACAAGCTCCGCTGGTGGGCTCCCCTTGTCTCCGAGAGCAATCGCCGTCAAGAACATCGGGCGCGATAATAATCGTCGCCTCCCGTGATCGCGGCCCACATCTCAATTTCAAGGAGGCGGTCTCGCGCGCGCGGAGAGACGGCCGGGAGGGGAAGGCGAACATCTTCGCAAAACATGCCAGGTGCAGCCGGCGAGAAGCGCTCGGTGCTCCAGCCCGCGTGGCTCCTGGCTGTTTGTTCACCGCGAAGCGATGCCCGAAAACGCGATCGTGAAATCACGCCCCTCATTCCTTCCCTTAATTCGTGTAGATGTAAATGAGGACATGCGTCTTCGCCGAGGAACGTCGGTGTACATGGACCATGTAGTGATGGTTTAAGCCTTGGGCAATGGCGGAACCAGGGGAAGAAGTATTGGGGGGAAGGGGGGGGGGGATAAAGAATTGGCTCATTGAACGTATTCAGAGATAGCCCTGCTAAGGCTTCAGGCATGTCATCTCCGTGTACTGAACCATCCTCTCAGATTTCAGTGCCTTCATTCGTCCCTTTCAACAAGAACACTCTACGTGTGTTACTGGCAATGGATGATGATGACGACGATGACACCGATGGTGATGTGATGGGGGGGGGTAGTGATGGTTATGATCATTATTATTATGATAGTGGCGATGCCCATGGTAACGATGCGCATGATGGTGCCCATGTACGACAGCGACGACAACGATGTTGACGGATGATAGTGGCGGTGGTAGCGGTGACGATCAGCAGAAATACGAATGAAATAAGGGGGCGTGGAATAAGGATAAGGGGGCGGTAAGTGAAACAGATGAGAGGTCAACTAGCCTCTTAACCGGTCGGTTGAACTGGACATGATTAGATGCGTTTAAACAGAAACCAGGAGAAAATGAATGTAGGAGACGAAGTATTTGTTTATCGGAGAGGTTAGCTCGAAGCAAAAAAATATTGATTGATTGATAGGCTTTAATGAGAAAGAGGCAAGAAGCCCTGGCGGGAAAAAATGTTATAAAAGGTGGGGGTGGGTAGAGGGCTTACAGATCATTGAAAGGTGATAGTATTCAGTTCTTGTGTACTGCTCTTGAGTTAAAAAAAACACATTGAATAGCAGTGCAGTGAATGTACACAAACTGGGCAACAGTTGCAGATCTTCCAGAGGATGCACTGAAGAAGTCATCGTCGTTCATGTATCAGACATCCTTATGGAGACCACTGTGAAGTGAAAACCGCACAATTCCTTCAAGTATGGTCACTCCGAACTCTTAGTAAGTGTTCCTGCGCATGATTTGGGAGGGCGTGGGTGGCGAGGAGTTGTTCTTGACCTCGAACAAAGGGAGGGCATATCCATATTAAACAAAAAAGGTTAGGGTCAGTGTGTGATTGAAAAAATGTACATGTTGAGGGAGAGCCCCTATGTGGATGAGCCTATCTACGGATGATATCCAGAGTATAGGCAGAGTTCGCGTAGACCTTATTAGCAAAGATTTCTCCTTGCCTATTCGGGCAATTGAGAGTAGAAATGAATCCAGGTGGCGATGCGTCAAACAGAAGTTTCCTACTCATCACCTTGTATTGTCGGTATAAATAAAGATGCCCACTTGAAACATGAGAGTATTGAAATGGTACATTTGCAGCGCTTAGGAAGAATGAGGAGCACGTGCGCGCACGCGCAATCCTTCTGACGAGTGCTACATCGCCGGGATCCGCCCTCTGACGACCAGGACTTGGGACTGCCACTCCTACAGAGGGGAAGGCCAAGGAGCCGAACTGATCCTCTCGCTGCCTCTATGACCCTTCCGCCGATATGCAGAATGGCATCCTCCGTGTGCGCGTTTGCTTTGGAGTTTGTCACAACCAGAAGCTCGGTTTTCTCCGGGACTAGTTCAAGGCCTAGATCGGGTAAAACATCCTCGAGTGTGTTCACCGCAGCTTGTAGTTCTGTAATCATGTCCGGCTTATAAGTGTGATAGTCACTGCCTTCGGTCCAAATAGTGATATCGTCGGCGTATATTGCGAACCGAGTTAACTTTTCTTTCTCCAATTCCTTTGCGAGCTGGGCCATAACTATGTTAAAAAGTACGGGGCCCAGTACAGATCCCTGTGGGACTCCCCTCTTGTTGTAGTATGTATTTGGTGCCCATCCGGGCAGTGAGCCACAGAGCTGAACCGGTCGATTTTTAAGGAAGCTGCGTATCCAGTTTTGTGCACGCACACTGGGGAACGCCTGGGCAAGAGCGTTCAGTATGGCCGCCTGATCGACTCTGTCAAAGGCCTTGCGGAGGTCGACAGTGAGGACATAGTCTGGAAGATCACGGCGATTCGCTTGTCGGTTGATTACTCTTCTAAGTAGCCAGAGGCAGTCATGCGTACCAAGGTTCGGGCGGAATCCTGTTTGTGCTGGATGAAACCAAGCCTTTACATGTTCCAGGTAATATTGCATTCGGTTGTTTATTAGTCGTTCCATCAATTTACAAAGCGTAGGGGTAAGAGATATCGGTCGCAGGTTGGTTACTTCTGAGGGGTCTTTGCCAGGCTTTGGGATGAAATTGATCAAAGTATGCTTAAAGGTTTCCGGGATATCCCCCGATTGCCAGGAGTCGTTAATTAAACTGAGCAGATGTTCTAGTTGCGGTTCATCCAAGTTGCGTATATGCTGCCACGTTATGCCGTCGTGGCCTGGTGCGGATTTCGTTTTTCTTTGCCGTATTGCAACCTGAAGTTGCGCAGGCGTGAAAGGAGTGTCCAGAGAAGGGTCCGGGTTATTTACCGTAATTCTAGGTAAATAATCAGTGGGCGTAGAAGTAGCTGATGGGAAGAAGGTTGTAATGATGTTTTTTTCTACGTGGTCCGGAGGCGCACTAAGCGTTAGGGTGGCGAGGAGCGGCGACTGAGTGTGAACTAAGTGTGAACTCTGAAGTGCGAAGTGCGAACTAAGATCATATTCTATATATCCCCTTCCCATCCCAACCCCAACCACCCACTCATTGGCTGTGGCCTTCCTTTCAAATAAAAGCTTCAACTAACTAACCCCCTGACGCGTCCCGGCTGAATATGCCCTGACCTGTGTTTAAGAGGGGGGGGGGCGGGGGGGGGGGGGGGGAGGCGGGGTAGAGCATAGTGAGTACGAGTGCTTTGAGGTTCTGTATCTTCCCCATGCACAGCTTAGTGAGTCCGAGTGCTTTGAGGTTCTGGAGCTTCCCATCAAAAGCCTACTTGGCTACAGGAACACAAAAGAAGCAAACAGAAAGAATACAAGTTGCTCGCACCACGGCGATGCTTGATTACGCAGCATTGGTTACGCAACATTGAGAATGACTCAGCGGGCAATGGAGCGGAAGATGATAGGTGCAACATTAAGGGACAAGAAGAGAGCGGAGTGGGCCAGGGAACAAACGCGTGTTAAGGACATATTAGTAGAAATTAAGAAGAAGAAATGGGCAGGGCATGTAATGCGAAGGCAAGATAACCGCTGGTCATTAACGGTAACAGAGTGGATCCCCAGAGAAGGCAAGCGTTGCAGGGGGCGGCAGAAAGTAGATGGGCAGATGAGATCAAGAAGTTTGAGGGGATAAATTGGTCGCAGTTAGCACAGCACCGGGGTAATTGGAAATTAACAGGAGAGGCCTTTCCCTGCAGTGGGCGTAGATAGGTTGTTGTTGTTGTTGTTGTTGATGATGATGATGATACTCTCAGTATTGAAAAACGACCAGATCTTGTGACCTACGGGTGATATGGAATGATTGAGCCACGGTAGTGATGATTACCGTTACTATTGTTATGATTACAATAATGGCTACTCTAGTGAATGGTGGTGATGACGCTGACGAATATGATCCCTATCATGACGATGCTAATCGTGGAGACGATCCTTGCTGAAGTTCGCACAGTGACGGTGATTCATTATCGTGCCGGCCATCGTCATTCATCATCGCTGTTACCACTAGTATGGGCGATTACTATTAGTGATGTTGGTGTGTAGTCGGTGGTGGCGGGTAGGGAGATGGTGTGATGATGATGAGGGTAGGGATGGTGTGGTTGTGACGATGGCAAAAACGATGAGGACGATGATGATGATAATGATTATGGTGGGGGCGATGATGATTATCGGTGTTATTGTTGTTAGTGATGTTGATATTTAGTCGGACTCAAGCTGGAAGGACGCATGCGCGAACTTTTGAAACAGAACGAACAGACAAGGACAGGGGAGGCGTTAATACACAAAGACGCCCAGAAAATTCGCCAGCGACGACAAAATAAAGGACGGAATAAAGAAACATAGAGAGGCAGCATTCGAGGACAACGCCTCGAGAACATCCCCGGGAGACGACGGCCCGGGCAATGCGGTCGAGCGACAATTCATCGGCGCTGACAAAGACAGCGAGAATAAACGGCTGTTTGCGCACCGAGCAAAGAATGAGCGCGGCCGATTCAAATGCAAAATAGCCGCTCGGCGCGTGTCTTCGCGGCGACCAAGGAACAAAGGAGAGGAAAACAATGAAGAGGCGGTAAGAGAAAGCGCAGACGCGCCATCACCGTGTGCGGCTTTAGTGACGGAAAATTCGAAGCGCGCGAAATATAAATTTCACGAAGCCTATCGCCTATTGTCGCCGTCCCAGAGGGAGCGGAACGCAGCACTCGAAAACTTCGCGCGCGAGGCAACCGTACAGCCATCGTTATTCTATCATGGAATAGAATGCATGCCTACATCCAAGCAGAAAGTCTGTCCGTCCGCGCGTACATCCCGACCCATCGCCATTGTCATCTTTATCGTCGACGTCCTCGTCGTCGTCATCAGCAGCAACAGCATCATCGTCGACATCATCACCATGATCATCTTCATCGCCGTCGTCACCATCTTTATCAAAAACACCGTCATCAACATAATCATAATCATATCCAACAACAACTACATCGCCATCGCTGTCATTTTTATTTCATTCGTTCATTGTAGGGATTAACGCGCCGACGCAACCCAGGCGATAAGGAGCGCCGTAGTGGAGTGCCCCGGATTACTTTTGACCACCTGGGGATCTTTAACGTGCGCCGAAATCTCGTACACACGGGTATTTTCGCTTTACGCCTCCATCAGAAAAGCGGCCTCGGCTGCCGGGAATGAAGCCGGCGACATCCTGCTCAGCAGCGCAACGCCTTAGCCACTGAGCCACCGCGGCGGGTGCCGTCATTTTCACAATCATCGTCATCATCATTGGCGCATTTGTGTCCACTACAGGACAGGGGCCCCTCCCGTGATCCTCCATCCCTTCCTGTCTTGCGAGGCCGTAATCCCTTCGGCCCTCCATTTTCTGGCTTCATCCCTCCATCGAGTTAATGGTCTTCTTTCGCACTTCCATCTCCTTTTCTGGGCAGCCGCTCTGTTAACTTGATGATGATAGTTAAAGGCCCTCCCTTTCTATCTGGAAATCGGTTGTCAGCAACCGAGCTGCCTGTTTTATTCCTCTTACTCGCCGTACCCTTCGCTAACCTTACAAATTTGCCTCCTCCCCACCTTCCCCTCACCCCTCCCCCCTGTTATAAACTCCCCTTGCTCCCTCCCTCCTTTTCCTGCCCTTGCACTTTTGTTTTTTCCCTCTCCTCCCCCATTTCTAAATTCTCATCCGATGATGACGATGATGATGATGACGATGATGATTAGAGGCCCTCCTTTTGTATCGAATCGTGATGTCGGTTGTCACCAACCAACTTGCCTGTGTTATTCTGCTTGTTTGCCCCACCCTTCACTAACCTAAAGGATTATCCCCGTCCACCCCCCGGTTTTAAACTCCCATCGCTTAACCCCCTCCTTCTGCCCTTGCACCCCTGTTTACCTCCCCCCACCCTTTTGTTCTAAATTCTAATTCAGTATATTACTCATCCGACGTCCCACTCTCTTGCCTACTTTTCTTCCACCCCCACTCCAGCCGTCTCTTCGTCACCTCTATGGCCCTGAAGTTGAGGCTACCGCCCACACCAAATCCCGAGGCCTCCGTCAACGTCGCTTTCCCATCGCCCCGTCGCGGTCGTATCTCTGTGCAGCCTAAGACAATATGCCCTACGGTTTCCCGATCCCTGCCGCAGCATACACAAGTTTCGTCCTGTTGCCCATCATAGTGAACGCCATCTCGTGGAAGACCAAAATGTGTGCTATTCGACAAAATTTGGACCAAAATCAAAATTAAGCACCCCCAGAGTAGTTAATGTGCGCCGTAGTGAGGGGTGGTTTTAGGAGGCCAGTGTGAGAGTTCACTAAAGTATGAAGGAATGAATGAGTACGCTTGAATTAATCCCCACCCGTCATTCTATATTATATTCTTACCCACAGCGTAAAAGGAGAATTCATAGTTGTTTTCAGCTCTATTTTGGCAAGACAAATGCAGCCAATAATTGACACGTATTTTTTTTTTTTTTCAAATTTTGGAGGATTTACGCAATGAAGCTACAACTGGGCTATGCGGCGCGCTGAGGTCTAGGACCACGGATCAATTCTGACCTCATGGGTATCTTTAACGAGCGCCGAGATCTCGAGACACCAAAAACTGTTGCAATAAAGTTGCGCATCCAGAAGGACACATCCTTCAGCTGAAAGGTACCACTGGACTGGGAATGCCAAACCAATTCTCATTCACAAGAAGATATTAAAAGCTTAGGAATCACAGACGCATCAGTCTGCTCTCTGTTGTATGCCGGTTGTTGATCAGAATGCAAGTTAGCTACATCATCATCATCAGCAGCAGCAGCAGCGATTTCTAACAACCCAGAAAACACACTTTATTTAGGAAAGGGTACTCAATAATGAATCCCATTCATGCCTCCAACGTAGTAATATGTAAAGGAATTTAATATACTCCGCGAGTTTATAATAAACATCGTAACTTTGCATGTGTGTAATATACAAGAGCCTTTAATTCAGTATGCAGCCGTAGTGATAAAATTATTGACGTGACAAGGATTAAAGAAGACGTACATGGGGCGCTTGGAGGGAATATGCGAGGAATTGTACGGGCGCTATAACCGTTCACAGGAAGAGTGAGTAATTTCCCATTAAATTAGAACGCCAGCCAAGGGGTATCAGACTATTGTAATTATTTACATCATGTTTGGAGGACGTATTTAAGAAGTTTGATTTGGAGCAGTAAAAAAAAGCCGCTTCATATATATAGAAAATATAGCTGCCGAGAGCGATAGGGAAACTGTTTGTCTCTTTTTCGGGCAAGAATTGGAATGTTAAAATGACTGCAAGAAAACAAAGTGAAGAACAACATGCCTCCGCAGCCCGCCTCGGTGGCTCAGTGGCTAAGGCGTTGGGTTGCGCTGCTGAGCACGAGGATGCGGGTTCGATTCCCGGCCGTGGCGGCCGCTTCTCTGATGGAGGCGAAAAGCAAAAACGCCCGTGTGTACGAGATTTCCGAAGGCGTTAAAGATCCCCAGGGGGTCAAAATTAAACCGGAGGCCTCCACTACGGCACGCCTCATCACCTGCGTTGCGTCAGCGCGTTAAACCCTACAATCACGCAAAATCTACATGCCTCCACATACTCTCAGCACGCGCTCGCAAAAGAGTCACATGCGCAACGATAATGCAAAGAAGAAATTCAGGCTGTACTTAGAAGCTGCGCCATTCTACTCCATTTCTAGCGCACGTTATGTTCGCAGTCTGAAGCATCGGCACAATCACTGCGAAAATGAGCAAAGTCACCACGACGGCATGCCCACGAGGAGTTAAACATAGCCCCGCTAACTGTATTCTTTTCGATGTTCCCGCAACCGTGAGTGATAAATGTACAAGAAAAGAACAACAAACGCGCGAGCACTGCAGCCTCAACTCCTGTCAGCACTGTAAAATGTCACGGGTGCACCTAAAGTTATTCTCATGATTTAAGCTTGCGTGGGTTCCACACACTTCTTAAAGGGACACTGAAGTGAATTTGTCAAGCTCCCGTTTTTGCTTGCACTGCGTAGACTGGCTCAAATTAGCGCACTTTTCATCGTTTATCCGGTTGACTAATCGGTAATTATTTTACAAAGCGCGAAAGAAGAAAAACTACCATGCGCGGTTTGCGGCGGCCGCACCAACTAAGCTGTGACGTTGGGAGGAGGGGGCACCGTGATTGGACGATGCCCAAGGTAGCAATCAAAGAAGTTTCGGTTTCGGTTCTGTAAAACAACATGTTTGACATCCGGTGGCATCGTTGGATGGGCATTCTCAATATCTCAGTAATCGTAGTACCGCGCTTCTGCCATGTTGTCGACTGTAAAATGCATACGATTAGCCTCCCAGGACGGCTTGGCATCGTAGCATTCATTAGCTGAGCCCTACGCAGTGCATGAACGCCCTCCGCGTCCCCGCAGACGCTCAAATGCATGCGCTTTTCCCCCATATTTGGAGCTTGCCTCACTCATGCCTGTATCGTAAAAAGCGTGTTCGCACCAGCCCAAGGGTCTGTTGATTCTGGCCTCCTCCCACTGCCTGCATGCAGTCGGTGCATATGGCAACAGCACGCCAACGAGAACTCGCTAGCGCGCTAGTGCCAGCCTGCGCGAGTTCTGTGGACTAGTTCGTGGAGCAATGAACGTTGCGGCCCAAAAAAAGGTGAACCCAGTATAGAAAACATCGGCGAAATACGAAAAAGTGAACTTATAAAAAAAAAAGCATCTACCCGCGGGGATTCGAACTTGTGACTGGCAAAACAACTCCGGTGAGTTACCCAGCACTCCAGACCACTAGACTACGAACTTTTTTTTTCTTTATTGCCTGCTTGGCGACAACACAACACACACTGTTCAGTACACAAATTACTAGCTCCAGCCACCAATCGACTGAAGGAAGTGGCTTAAAACATCTTAAATTGCGCTAGAACATCCAGAATGGGTAACCACTCAAGCTCTTCCGGCATCACTCGATAAACTTCTCTTATATAAGCAACGTTTTCAATGAAGTACTCTCGCACTGTGCGAGCATCCTCTTCGGCATTTTGAACCGCCATGCGAGTTTTCCACATAGAATGCAGACTAGGTGCCATGAACATATCATAGGGCACGCCTCCATCATTGTTTACGGGCAAAAAGCGAATGCCATAAGGCGTTAATGGTAAGTCTTTTTTCAGGGTTCGTTGGAGGATGTCCCAGTGAAACACCGCATCCCAACAGTCCAGAAAGATGTGCTCAATTGTTTCCAGCTTTTGGCATAGTCTACAGTTAAGTGTCCATGGGTGTACATATAGTCCTTTTTCCTGCAGCCAGGGTTTTACCGGAAGCGTGCCGCTATGAAGTTTAAAGAAGAAAGATTTAACAGATGAACGTACTGGCATTCGTTTCACTCTTTTTAGAACATCTTTTCCTGAACCCACTGCATATAACTGACGATAAACCGGAACAGGCAGACACACATCAATCATATCTTTGTACAAACGTTTCCACGGTACACTACTCAAATACTCCGAGGAAAACCTAACCCTTAAAATCCTAAAAGCATCCACCACTTCGCGCAAGAACCCACGCACACGTACACATCGCATTTCAGAAGTTGAAACTACATAGTCTGAAATGACATCACGTAGCCGGACTTGTACCACAGTACGTAGAAAGCAATCTCTCTGATCTCCCAGAAACATAAACCTAGAAACTATTTGTCGGATAAACAAATGTGCCAGTCCCAATCCACCACTTTTCACCGAGCGAAACAAATTAGTTCGACTCATGCGCTCCCAACTTGAGCCTCACAAAAACACCGCAAACACTCTGTGCAGCTTTTGTATGTTCCTTCTTGACATACAAATCGCCTGTAGGACGTACCATACCTTGGCAACAGCAAACACATTACATACTGATGCACGGGCAAACATTGACAGATCCCTTCCCCCATTGTGTTAATTTCTCTCGAACTCTATCAGTTTCTCCGTCCCAGTACTCTCTAGCATCCTGATAGTTTTCAAGGGGGATGCCCAGATACATGGCCGGAGTTGTCGTCCAAGGCATGTTCTCGAAAAACACTGGCTTACTTTGCCAGTCACCGTGCCAAAATCCTATGCACTTGTTCCAGTTAACTGCACTGGCAGACAACTCGCAAAATCGCTTTAGATCGTTCACCACCTTCCTCACACTTTTCATATCACTGCAAAAAACAGCGATGTCATCGGCATATGACAAAACTTTAACTTCACTGCAGTGCAAACGGAATCCGTGTATATTTTCATTTTGAAGAATCTTTAAACAAAAGGGTTCAAGATAAATCGCAAACAACAAGGGACTCAAGGGGCACCCCTGCTTCACCGACGACAGTATATCAAAACTTCGTCCCACTTTTTTGTTTACAATAACACGAGCTGAGCACTGAGTGTACGACATCTTTACACCGTCGAGGATGACGGATCCTACGTTAACGTGTTCTAACACTGAGAAAAGAATGTTACGCGCAACACGGTCAAAGGCCTTCTGCAAATCAATTTGGATCATCGCCACGTGGCCCCCTAGAGCGTCGCAACACTCTAATACGCTTCTTGCGACATGAATATTGGTAAAAATAGATCGTCCCTGAATTCCACATGTTTGATGGGTTCCAATAATTGTTTTTATTACTCCTTGCAATCTTCTAGCCAAAACCTTCATGAAAATTTTGTAATCAACATTCGTTAAGCTGATTGGCCGATACGACTCTACCGCCAGCAGCTTTTCAGGATCATCAGTTTTAGGAATTAACACAATATGACTATTCCGGAACGAAGGCGGTGTTCTCTTGGATTCATACGCTTCCGTTATGACCCTGTACAAAATTACTGCTATATCTTCTTTGAAGAACTTGTAAAACTCGGTTCCCAATCCATCTGGCCCCGGTGACTTCCCTATTGATAATTCGTCGATGGCGTTATTTATCTCCTGCAAACTGATCGGCGCCTCCATGCTTGCTCTGTCATCATCCCTTAACTTTGGCATTGACGGCAAGAAAGTTAGCTCGTAATCTTTGCTGCCTTACTTTTCAGTTCCCAGCAGTTCCTTATAATGTTCAAAAAACGCGCGCTCCACGACTTCAGGATCCCTAGAAACCACATTATTGTATCGAATAGCTTTAATCTCATTCTTTTGCGCATAACCCTTTTCGTCACTCAGGGAACGTTTGGTTGGCGTTTCACCCAACCAGAGTCGCTCTGCGCGTGCGCGCACTATGGCACCCCTGTACTTCTCGATGTCAATGACCTCCAACTTATTTTTAACTTCTCTTATTTCTTTTGTAAAAGTTCCGGGCTGTTGAGCCTCAATGCCTAGCAAGAAGTGCAACTGGCTTTGTAGTTGTGTTTCCTCCTCCTTTTCTTTATGACGTATGACGGACGATCTTTCTATTGCACTTATCTTAACGTCACTTTTTAGCTGTTCCCAGACAGTGATAAGTGACCCACTCTCTGTTCCGATTGCCTGCTCTAATCTTTTCTTTACACCAGTTGTGAATGGTTCATCATTCAGTAGTTTGACATTGAATTTCCAGGTATCCCAGCTAAAGCGAGTTTTTCTTTGCTTCTGACCTATTGTAAACGTCACCATGCTGTGGTCGCTGAAGGACAGCGGTATCACGTTGTAGGCCTCGCACAGAGGCACAAGACCCAGTGATACGTAAACTCTGTCCAATCTTGCGTGACTTTCACGTTGAAAATGTGTGTACTGTGGTGCATTCATGTTCGACAGAACACACGCGACGTCCTCCAGGCCAAACTCATGCACTAGGCTATTTAAAACCATCGCACTCGAATCATGTGTCGGCGGTTTTTTTGCTCTATCAGCGCTCAAACAGACGCAGTTGAAATCGCCCAGAAATATTACGTGCCTTTCGCAGTTTAAATACACTTTCAAACTTTCAAAAAAAAGGCGGCGATCCACTTCCTTATTTGGCGCATATACACAAATCACTCTCCATGCCATTTCCGAGTACAAAAAATCGCACACAATAAAGCGACCGCGTTCGCAAACACTGACACTTTCTTCAAAAATTCCCACAGAATTACGCAGAAAAAGCGCACATCCAGCTGACGCGCCTACCGAGTGGGACACGCAAACGTTATATCGTGCTCTGAAAGTTTGCACCATCCGGTCCGTTTGCTCCTGACTTTCAATTTTCGTCTCTTGAACGGCGATTATGTCGATATCATCTTCCAGAAAAAGGCGGTTAAGCTGGTACTGTCTCCTTTTTGATGACAGGCCCCTGACGTTGATTGTTGCCACCTTAAGTGCTGAAAGGAGATTCGTTGCCATTCACATTAATGAGCGTGTGGACAGGATGGTGCTTTCATTAATGCCAGGAGGAGGAGCGAACCGCTGTAGTCAGCCAAATGCGCCGTCAAAATGACATAGAAGCTGTCATGTGCCCCATACCAATTTATGGCACCTGTTCCGACCTCGACAATATCCTTACGTTGTCCTGCCCCCCATACACTACAGACAGCACCACGGGTACGGGGCGTGGATTCAAAAGCAGCGCAGAATACACTACTGCATTACGGGCCAGGCGTCTCAGACACAAGGATGACCGACGCTGGCTCACTCGCCCACCGGCGCACACCACTCGCGCGACTACGTCGGCGTCTTCGCCGGCGTCGATGCTGTCTCCCTCCTGTCCGGGGGGATGCTACGCTTGGGCTTCTGTGTGGAACGCCGCCCCAGCACCGCTTTCCAAGGCGGCTCGTCGGAAGCCGCGTTGTCGCCTTCTGTCATTTCGGCGTTGCTCTCGCGTCCACGCTTTCCGCAGGTGCTGCTAGCGAGGTCCTTGCTCGTGTCCATATCGATGGTGTCATCGTCAGACTCCTTCCCGCCGTCCGCTTGGTCGGTTTCCAGGATAGCTCCTCCTTGGGCAGCTTGGTTCACTGGTGGCAGTGATAAGTCGTCTGTGTTGAGGCCCGACCGGTCATTATCTTTTCCCTGGCCCATGCCAGCTTGTACGGCGGGTGACTTGCACGTCGGCAGGTCCTTGAGCTCATGCGTCGACGCTGGCTCGTCTCCCCCTCCTCCAGCGGCGACTTCTTCCGCTTCAGCTTCATCCATGAGGTGCTCAGATTTGTCGTCACACCCCACTGGTCCGGCGACAGTGGCGTCAGTTTGCACGTACTGTGACGCCTCGTGGCCAAAACGACGGCAACGAGTGCAGCGCGGAACACGACACTCCCGTCGAACGTGTCCAGAACGCTGACACCGCAGGCAAAGCGGCAGACGCCCCGGAACGACTACGAGTGCGTTGTCCCCGGCGATTCGGAGCTGGTGGGGCACGTCGTCGGGGGAGACGCCTGCCTTGAGTTTCAGCGACACAAGGCGCGTTGTCGAGCCCTTGTCGCCGCACCCAGACACACGCCACCGATCTCTTGCGACGTCAGTCACTACGCCGTACGGCGCAAACGCGGCTCGCACCATGTCGTCGGGAACACCATAAAGAACCCAGTGCACTTTCACTCGCAGCACCTGGTTGTTCGGGTCGATGACCATGCAGCGAAGATCTTTTACTTTTACGTCGCGAAAATCAACCAACTTTTTGGCACTTTCGGCGTCCTTGAATGTTACTGCCCACACGTGATTCATTTGGAACGCTCCCAACGCTATATCACGTCGGGGAGCAGTTCCAAGCGTGCGAGCGCGTCTCGAAAATCTTCCACTCGATAAGGCCTCGCTTTTACGTCAGCGTGCAAGAATACTGTGTTCAAAACGAACCGACCTGATGGCAGTTGAGGCAGAATTATCTGGTTGTCCTGTGCTTCGTTTTCCGTTGTCCTGTTTCCGCGGCCCGAAGCCGCAACGACCGCTCCAACTGGGGAGCTCGACATCTTGCGTTCGCTCGCTAGCGCTACCGGAAGCAGAGTTACTAGACTACGAACGGACGATGCCGATGAGGGAAATATAAGCTATATAATGTATAACCAGTTTACACTTTTATTTTTTTTAGTATTTCAAGCAGCTTAGGTGACTATTTGTTGTATTGCGCTCGTGCAGTAAGCGTCCCCCGAGTTTCCACAATAGCTCACGTCTAGCAATTGCATTTCGTGGACGGAAAAGCGTTCGCAGATGCGTAGTCGTGCTGCTGACCGCTGTGCTTATTCGCCCAGCGCAAAAAAGTGCTTCCCGCACCCTAGTTTTACGCTGTACGATAAAAATATCAGTTGATTTTATTTCCTTAGTACCTATATTGACTTCGCTGACTCTTCTACCCCTTCAAGAGACCTTATATTTTCCTACTGGCGTACCAGTCTGCGAAGCGTCGCATGTGCGCTTGTGCAGCGCTTGTGTGAAGCGACCTTGACTTGGAGCTAGATACAGTGTACAAACTAACGAAGTAAAGAAAGGCACATTCTTCCGTTCCCAAACGTGTTGTGGCTTAGTTTCAACTGATCGAGCGAATTGCGACGACCCGTCGGCGGCCGGCGGACTAAACGCTGGGCTCGCTCGCGGAAGGTCGGCGAGCCGTGCAGTAGCGCAGCCAATTGCCAGCTCCTCTCCTGTTGACGTCACACGAAAACGCCACAGAAAATGGGCGAGCGTAAAGAGAGGAGGACAGCATTTTCGAATTGATTTTTCTGCTAAATAAATTCGCGTAAACGCGCTCAGAGTGGTCGAAACAGGGCCTAGGGACTCCGGACTACAATTTGCGCTCGTAATCCCGCATTGTTTACAAATCACTTCAGTGTCCCTTTAATGAGTTGTGAAAGCGTATGTGTGGGTAGGCATGTCGACATCGCAGCCAAAGCGAATTAACGAAATGACTATGAGCCTATGACGGCTGCTGTCATCTTCACTCCAATGACCCTGAGTGACTAAAAGGGGAAAAGGGGCCCTATTTGAAGATTATAGTATTATGGTTCGAAGAAAAAAACAGGCTAGAAAGACGCA
This sequence comes from Haemaphysalis longicornis, assembly GCF_048455015.1. Classification (NCBI taxonomy): domain Eukaryota; kingdom Metazoa; phylum Arthropoda; class Arachnida; order Ixodida; family Ixodidae; genus Haemaphysalis; species Haemaphysalis longicornis. The sequence continues at coordinate 20,540,754 of NW_027526225.1, read as the reverse complement.
GACACAGGAACAGAATAGTCAGCATCGCTGTGGCTACTCTTTAATTCTTTCTGCGTTTTTCTGGCTGATCTTAATGTCTTCAAACCCTGAGTGGGTATGTGGTAATTCGGGCTAGGCGATTGACACCACAGCGCAATTGCAAGTTTTAAGTTGTCCGTATACACTCCTCACAGCAGCTGTTATTTTTCTTGGCAAGTTCCCTTGAGTCTTAGTAGTAGTAGTAGTAGCAGTTGAAAACGTTTATTTGAGCCGCTTTTAGGTGGAGCGGTTACCTAGTTTATGAATCCGTGAGATGAGCGGGCAGCCTTCACTCTGGAAGCCAGGAGTGGCTGGAAGTCCAGATGTCTGCTAGTCACCAGTTTCTCTTGCAGCTCAAGGGTGGGAACAAGGGTTTGGGAGAGGAGGAATGTTTAGATTGTGCTCGCCCTGTATTATGGTATGGGGTAGGGTATCGGAAGGCGAACAGAAATGGCATTCGGCAGGCTATTGAGTTTAAAACATACGATACAGGCGGACTGCGTCAGGAAAGCTATTAGTTTGTAGTCTGCGGGGCAACGATTCTTCTTCCTTGAAGAGTGTAAGGTGAGGGGAAGGAAAGTGTTGTCGGTCGGACCGGTAATACTGCATTATGTCTCGATAGGTGATGAGAGAGATGGACGATGTGGTCTCCTCGGAGGCCTCCTTGTTGAAGAGCAGAGTTGCTCCCCGTCAGTGAGGAACAACTTCGCTCATCAGCAAGCCTGCACCCTCTCTCTCCAGGCTTCCGATAAGACCTCATCGTCCGTTCCTCCCGTAACCTATCAAGAGTGGGTGTATGCCTAATGTACATTGGTATATCCACGTCGCAGCCACATTGGAAAGGTTGAATGTTCCGCGAGCTTCTGACAGAAGCTGTCATCGTTACTGGCAAATCCACCGGAGCGGGCATGTTCGAAGGCCCTCGCAGCCAGTGGGGAATCAAGATGACGAGGTTCTGGCAACATGCAGCCGATGGAAATTTTAACAGCGAAGCTGTTTAGGTTGGTTCCGGCGCTTCACAAAACTCGGTATACCCCTATAAAGAAAAGATATCACCGGCTGGATTCGAAACTGTGTCTGATGGATCAACGGAGCTAGAGTCTGTCGCTTAACCCACTCGGCTACGACCGTGCGTTATTGCACGAGATTCAAATGGCTTGCTCACTCGGCTGTGACTGTAGGTACAGGAATCACTTGCTTGACACAGAACACGTGATAGTAGGGCACACGTTCCACGTTCGGGCGCCTAGCTAGTTTAAGTGTGCGTGTTCCGTTCGTTCCTCTGCTTGTTCGATATGCTTTTTCTTCACCGTTATGGCAAAAAGACGGAGTAAAGGCCGCTCCTACAGCGAAGAAGAAGCAAATCGGCTACAATCGTAGACTTGCACTGTCGCGATGGTAGTGAACGTTCGTACAACTTCGCTACCTTCAACTCTTTAACGTTAGTGTGAGCTTCGTTCATTTTTTTTTCGACGGGTTCTGACAACAGGGATGTGAAGACGCCGCTTCCTTGGCCAACTGACTTAAGTAATGCATTCGCGTATACCTAGTTCGTTTTTCACGAAAGAAAAACGAACTATACGCAAACACAGTCATACTATCGGCTGTGTACTCGGCGGCTTGCGGTCGCTTGTCCCCGTCTATTCAGATACATATTCAACTTGCGCCTTAAAAGTGAGCTACGAGAAAAGAACAGGAAAGCGAAAACATGCCACAGTCTTTTCATTGTTTAGTCCGGTGCAACGTTCGGTGAAGACGTGCAACGTTCCAGAAGCTTCGAACGAAAAAAAACTGCGACTCCATCTGCCTTCTTTCGGGTGCGCAATTCAAGGTGAGACGAGCCTCGACGCCCACCCTTCAACTCTTCGCACGACTCCTTCATCGCAGCCTCCCCCTCCCCTTTTTCAGCGCTACCACCTTCGACGACGAGATCGCCTGGGATGAGCGCGCAACGTCTCCCTTATTCCGGGCCCTCACAACACACACTTCAGCGCGCGGAACGCAGAGTGATTTCATGAATATGTTAATGAACGGCTGCTTGTATACGTGGCCAGCTTTTAATGAAGGCTGCCAGAAACCTTGCTGTGCGCGCGTTGTTGCTCAAGGGGGGTCACGTGGTTCCTTTACAGAGGGGCCTGTCTGCGCGCGCCTCTTCACACCTGCATTGCCTCTCTCTCTCTCTCTCTCTCTCTCTCTCTCTCTCTCTCTCTCTCTCTCTCTCTCTCTCTCTCTCTCGTTGCGTAGCCAGCTTTGACGTTTCGTCTACTTCGCTGCTTTTCCCGTAGGCGTATGTGCGATTTGTCACGGGCAGATTGCAGTCAAGTTTTAGTTTACCACGATCGATGACAGTGCGTTTGCTCTCTCCCTGTCTCCGGTTCTCTCTCCCTCTCTAATTACTGAACTTCAATTAACAGCGGCAGTGGAAATCGTTAGTGTAGGATTGAGTACATCTTCCAATCTTCGCGTTGATAAGTAGCTATTGCGATTAGCGTCGTTGGTGGAAGTGGGAAATGGTTCTCAGACAAGGTACCGCCCATGAGAATCAGTAGCAAACAGGTAGGTATTTGAAGTTACATTATCTCACGTTATTTAGAACGACAGTAATCTCTTTTTTAACTTTGCAAATACAAATGCCCATAAAAGCTGCATGTCCACACACTAAATGAAAGAAGTTTTAATAGATTGATTGTGGGGTTTAACGCGCCGACGCTACACGGACGATAAGGCGCGCCGTAGTGGAGGGCTCCGGAATAATATTGACCAACTGCGAATCTTTGACGTGCGCCGAAATCTTGATAAAAGAAGTAAGGCTAAAGCAATAAAGTCCTCATGAAGATTTATAAGGACTACTGCGTCAACAATTTGTCTGTTGAGTTGAGTGAAATAAACATAAATAAAAGCAGTTTTTGACAGGCAACGTTTGAAATTACTGACGTTTTCAGCTGCATAATGCGACAATTTCGCTGTTAAAAGTTTACCGGGCAACTTCAGACGGTGTGAACGTCCAGCCCTCTTCCAAACGCGCGAATCACGCGTGATTTAAAAAAAAAAACAGCTATTTTGGCCCGTGAGAGCATATTTAGGCCCCACTTTTTAGAAGAACGCAGCAATATGCGGGGCTCGTGACGATCACCGAATAGGATGCCTCGACATAAGACCCGGAGGAGAATCATTTTTCGTTATCTCAGTCAATAGTTCCTACAGGAATCGCTGCAGATTATCGCGTTCTGGTGGGTGTTTCAGGAGACGAAGAGAAAAAGGGAAGGAAAGCAAAATACGACGAATAGGATGAAATACTCAAAGGAAAAACGAATGAACAAAATGTAAGAACTAAAAAGCAACAAATAAAGAACGAAAGAGCAAGAAGGAGGGACGGAGGGAGGGAAGGATATAATAAAGAAAGAAAGAAAGAAAGAAAGAAAGAAAGAAAGAAAAGAATAAATAAAGGAAGAAAGAGAAGGGAAGAGAAAAAAAGAAAAAAGAAAAGAAACAAGAAAGAAGAAAGAAGAAAAAAAACGAGGGAAAGAGAGAAAGAAAGAAAGAAAGAAAGAAATGAAGAACGAAGGAAAGAAATAAATAAAGAAAGAAAGAAAGAAAGGAGAGGAGAAAGAAAGGAAGCAAAAGAAGGGAAGAAAAAATGAGAAAGGAAAGAAACAAGAAAGAAGAGAGAAAGGAAAGAAAGAAAGAGAAAAGAGAGAAAGAAGGAAAGAAAGAAAGAAAGAAGGAAGGAAAGAAATGAAGAAAGAAAGAAAGAAAGAAAGAAAGAAAGAAAGAAATGAAGAACGAAGGAAAGAAATAAATAAAGAACGAAAGAAAGAAAGGAGAGGAGAAAGAATGGAAGCAAAAGAAGGGAAGAAAAAATGAGAAAGGAAAGAAACAAGAAAGAAGAGAGAAGGAAAGAAAGAAAGACAAAAAGAAAGAAAGAAAGAAAGAAAGAAAGAAAGAAAGAAAGAAAAGAAAGAAAGAAAGAAATGAAGAAAGAAAGAAAGAAAAGAATAAAGAAAGGAAGAAAGAGAAGGGAAGAGAAAAAGAGAAAAAGAAAAGAAACAAGAAAGAAGAAGAAAAAAACGAGGGAAAGAGAGAAAGAAAGAAAGAAAGAAAGAAAGAAAGAAAGAAAGAACGAAGGAAAGAAATAAATAAAGAAAGAAAGAAAGAAAGGAGAGGAGAAAGAAAGGAAGCAAAAGAAGGGAAGAAAAAATGAGAAAGGAAAGAAACAAGAAAGAAGAGAGAAGGGAAAGAAAGAAAGAGAAAAGAAAGAAAGAAAGAAAGAAAGAAAGAAAGAAAGAAAGAAAGAAAGAAAGAAAGAGAGAATGAATCAAAAGAAGGAAAGAAAAAACGAGAAAGAAAGAAACAAGGAAGAACAGAGAAAGGACAGAAAGAAAGAAAGAAGAGAAGAGAAGAGAAGAAAAACGACAAAGAAAAGAAACAAGGAAGAAGAAGAGAAAAAGAAAGGAAAGAATGAAAGAAAGAAAGGAGGAGGAGGAGGAGGAGGAGGAGGAGGAGGAGGAGGAAAATTCATTTATCCCATCCGTTGTGATTGCAGTCACTCCGGACCAGTGAGGGGTGTCCGCAGTCCAGAACTCCCTGGCTGCAGCCGGCCTTCCGTGCCCTATTCACCAGCCTAGACTGGGAGCAGGGTTCGGAGCTGGTCACCGTCGCCGCCCACTGTGAAATGGTAGGGTTGAGATTGGGAGAGAGATCTGGGGTGTTTGGGCATGCCCACACTATGTGGTATAGTGTTCCCGATGTGGGGCAGGAGATGCAGTGAGGTGAGTATTGGGTGGGGAATATTTTGTGTCAGGACGTGTATTGGGGGACCATGTCCGTTTGGAGCTGGCGAAGTGTGACTCCTTCCCCACAGGAAAACTTTCAACTGGAACGAAAGGACACCATGGACGGTCGAGAGGAACACGGACACACTGCTTTCTCTCGACCATCCTGCGTTTCCTTACGTTCTAGCTTAAAATTTTCCAGGGATCATAAACCGACCCCCCCAATCTCAAGCAATACGACTCCTTCCTCTTTGGTGAGTAGCTTATGTGGGCGAGGAAACTGTTAGCGAGACGGAGGGGGTGGTTGGCATAGGGTTGTGGCTGTCCGCAATGGCCCGGTGTGCTGCTTTTTGAGAAAGAAGGAAAGAAAGAAAGAAAGAAAGAGAGAGAGAGAGAGAGAGAGAGAGAGAGAGAGAGAGAGAGAGAGAGAGAGAGAGAGAGAGAGGACGAAAGAGAGAAATAGAGAAAGAGAGAAATAAAGAAAGGACGAGAGAGAGAGAAAGAAAGAAAGAGAGAAGTAAAGAAAGAATGAGAGAAAGAGAGAATCGAAAGAAAGAGAAAGAAAGAAAGAAAGAAAGAAAGAAAGAAAGAAAGAAAGAAAGAAAGAAAGAAAGAAAGAGAGAAAGAAAGGAGGAAAGAAAGAGAGAAAAAAAGACAGAAAGAAAGACTTGGAAACAAATAGAAAGAAAAGGATTAGACAAAATTAAAAAGAAAAGGAAGTATGGAATTGTGAAAACAGGAAAAAGAAACAGAAAAGAGAAAACACAGCAAAAGTAGTGGAGGATAAAATAATAAAAGAAGAAAGCAAATAAAAAAGTAGACATAAAGCTAAAAGGGTGGCGAAGAAGGACAACGCAGGTCGAGGAACAAAACGAATTGCGCACTGTCGAGCGGTCGTTTAACTCGAAGGGAATAAGCGACGCACATAGGTGGACGCAATGCGGGACACACAGGGAAAGCGCAAACAACAGACAAAAGGCTTGAAGAAGACAAACAGGCCTGCGCGTCACGGCGATTAAGCCCAATTTGCGCGAGCGTGACCTGGATATCCCGAGTAGCGACCACCGGGCCAGCGCTCCTCCCTGAGCATTCGCCGGCTTTTCCGCTGAGCACCGCTCCAACCCAACCCAACTACCAGGCACGTTTATAGCCGTGCCAAGAGGGGTGGGGGTCACGCAAAGCTGGATAAAAGAGCACGACCTGTTCTCGCAGTGCGCGGTGATTCACCCACCGAAATCAGTCGCATCGACCACGTTTCGCTCGCACAAAACATTAACTGTGTGATCGAACACGACATGGAGAGAGATGAACGTATTCCATGCGGAATTATAATGGGCTGAACAACGTATTAGGTGCGGTGCTCTTACACAGAGCATTAATGTGTGAACTAGTTGGTTACGGTTGTGCAGTAATATTAAAGCGAAATCTTGCTTAGTGGGGCCGTCAGCGTCCGGTCAAACAACTAACGGATCTTCCCATAGACCCGTTGGGCGACCGAAAAGCTGTGATAAGATCATGGACACGCGATGCGTGCATGAAATCGGGCTTCCATTGTGTCAAAACTGTTACTTCGAAATTTCTAAAAAGTAACTCTTCTATATAACACACGTCGATTACGGACAAGGAGAACAAAAGATACCTTTATCTCGTAAACCACAAATCGGTATACATTTAGATAGTAACTCATAGAAGCGTGTACTTAGTGGGCAAAAATTTGTCGCGGCGACCGCCGAGCGTCGCCGTGGTGAATTTCTCTCAACTTTCTATAGAAGAGCTGGTATTTTTTTTTATTTAGAGCGCAAAAGAAAAGGATGGAAGAAGAGCGTATGACAATTGCTAGAACACACGATACAGCGCTTGTCCTTTGTTCTTCCATCCTGTTCGATTGCGCGCTGAGTAGTCGCTCTTATACATTCTAAGTTACTAAGAATGATTTACATTACAGGTATATATCAGGCGTGTGTAGCCGGCCTCTGTGCTTCTTATAGGAGTTATTTTGATTTTAATTCTACATAGCTTTTTGCTTTACGTTCTGCTCGCAAAATCGCCAAAGCTGCTCGAAGACAACTGTAGCCACCAATTCGTCAAGCCATACCAGCAGCATTCCTCATGTAAATAACTGTTATAAACAACTGTAAGCAACTGTAAATAACAGTTCACAGCTATCTCCGCTGTAACAAACGAAAGGCACCTGTCGCAGAAACTGGGCATTTGTGGTGTTCATGTATGTTAACAACATTTCAGCAGACGAAAAAGAGACAAAATATTTGGCCACCTTTGCATTTGAGATGCCAAGACTGAGGAAACAGCGTAGCTGTGGTCTTCACCAGCTTTGACTTAGCTTTCTTTAGGTTTGCCCATTGCGTGAGAGGAAGATGGTCAAAAAGCGAAGCTTTCTTCATGCAAACTGAGTCAAATCAAAATCCACAATCCACCCTCCTAAAGTCCAAAATCCAAACTGCGAAAGTCCGAGGCCAAGTCCACTTCAACTCAGCCAAAGTACAAAGCTAACGCCCGCGCTGCGAACTCAAAGGAAATGCTCAGCGCCCCGAATGCTATGATAGCGAAACCGAATAGACGCCGTTTTCGTAACGCGAGGGACCCAGGTTCGATTGCGACCACGGAAATCATTTTTGTAGCGTGAGCTCCACTGGCCGAGGTTGAGCAGTTTCGCGTGGACCCGAAGGCGCCGTGCTGCGCAAGCGTGACGAGCATTTGATTTGATTGGATTGGATTAGATTGGATTAGATTTGGATTGGATTGAATTAGATTGAATTGGGTTGTATTGGATTGGAAATCCAATCCAATGCAATTGGAGTAAAGGTGTGTTGAGAATTGGGTCGGCACATTTGCCGGTCTGTGCATTCCAGAGGAGTGACGTCATAGCTGCGGCAGACGCACTGGCACCGGCGCGTGCCCAGCTGTGCGCCTCCGTTGCGCAGTAGCCAAGTCTGACGCTGCGCCGGAGCCGCTTGATAGCCGTTTCATGTGGCTCCTGCAGAGCCACGCTGCGCATGCGCGAGGAGCAGTGACTGGACTGGACTGGACTGGATTGGATTGGATTGGATTGCTGAACCTTAGCTCACGCTACGTATATTGTGGCATTGTCGAGCTAAGCCACTGCTATTTCTTTCTGCTGGCGGGATCCTTGCCTCCTAGCCACTTTCTCTCACGATTCTTGGCCTAGCATTTCCTCCCTCTCCACTTCGCCGGGCATAATTTTCGATTAACGTTCGGCACGGACTGAAGAAAACTTGAACTCCACTTTTAAAAAGAGTAGAGAAAGCTCCCAGCGGGTGTAAGACTTGGGGTTGCAGCGAAGCTGCATTTAGTCCTCATCGTGTGTAGCTGAGTACTCTTCATCTCAGTGAAAGACCTCAACCAACTCTTTTTCGTCTTGCATTGTCAGTCACAGCCGAGTGAGCAAGCCGTTTAGCCCTCGGGTACTAACTCACGGTCGTAGCCGAGTGGGTAAGACGACTGACTCTCAGTTAGAGTAAGTCCTTTTCCGCTACGAACACTAACTCACTTCTGCAGCGACACACTTATTTTTATTTCGCCCGCGCCGCAGCAGCAACCCAATCGACATATTCCATCATAGCTTCTGCCACAGTATCAACGACATTCATTTATATTTTTGAGGAGGCTGCAATCGCTTTGGTCACCACCAAGGCCCCTTCATCGGACATCAGACTACTGACCGACTCCCAATCCACTTGCCGCCGCTACGCCACGGACGCATCACTCGCATTAGCTCCAACATTCTAACACGCCGACGAGCGCTCCCAACGACCCGTGTGGGGTGGATCCCTGGCGACACGTATCTTCCTAAGAACGAGGTGGCACACGCCACCACCCGCGAGCTGACTTAACGGGTATTTCCGGAGGAAACCAACGAAGTACTGCCCCACGGGGACCTCACCCTCCACCCCAACCTACTCCGACATCTCCTGATGATGATTATTGATGATTGCTATCGGTTTCCCCTCTGCAGCGGGGTGAGGACGTACTATCTTACCTAAAAGGACTGTAGGAGGCTGACTCAGTTGGTGGGCTCCTACATTTATTCAGGTCGCGTTGGCCCGGCCAGGAGTGGGAGCGGTGCTGACGTGCGGCCGCCCAGCTGCTGACTCGACGTTCGATCTCGGGGCGCGTGGAACTGATGACGCTGGCCGGGCACCGTGATGATGATTGTGGCGCTGATGATTACGATGACGATGGTGTCGCTACAGGGCTCCCCCCCTAGCGCGTAGCGCGTTATGAGAAATATGTGAAACCTATGTACAGGTATGTACAACACCGGTGGTCGGTATGATTTGTCCACGGTCAATGTCCTTACACTGTCCTAGTCGGTCCAGGGAGGGCGTCCGGTATGTACATTTTCCTCGGGGGGCCTTGCCTGGGAGTGGCGCAGAGGTCGCACGCAGAAACGGACGCCTTGCGACGTGGAAGCTTGCAGGCGCACCAGGAAGCACAGGAGATGCTCCGCAGATGGCGAGAGCACTGCCCCGATCACAACGTGGTCGACTGGAGACGGCGTGTGAGGGTTTGGCGTTCCTGTGATGCAGGCAGCTCTTTCTCTGGACGGGGCACGACGACTTCTGCGGCTTAAGTAGCGGCATGTCCGTCTAAGGTCCCGGGTCTGGCGAAGTGAAATTGGCACACGTGGTGGCTTCTTCCAGGGACGGATCCTTCCACATGTGAAGGAACATGAAGCAGGTGAGCGGGTGGAGAATGTCCTGCGGAGTCGTATGGGTAGGCGTCGGTGACAGCGGGTGAAAATTTGCCTGCGCTTAGCTAGAGACGCCAGCGCTGTCGTGGCAGTGGCTGGTCGATACGGAGCGATGACCCGTCCGCGAGGTGCACGACGTTTGTGCGCTCGGATATGGCTTTGGCAACTCGGCGTTGAATACGCGGCGTCGGTAAGCGAACCAACAGGCGAGAGGGAACGAGGTGGATTCCTCGGACTGCGACTGTGGTCTTCTTTCTTCTCACCTAGTGGACCCGTCACAATTTTGGTCGCAGGTGGTTTGGGAATGTCCATCTTCGCTCGTTCAGAGGCTACCACCCCGCATGTGTCCTGGTTGTCAAGCAGGTCGCTCAAATGCACAGCAGCTACGTCCACAGTCTTGTTGCAGCTGAGGGCGTCGCACAGCGTAGGGGTACGGTGCTGCCATGCATTCACGAAAACGGGAGCCGAAATTTCGTGACGGCAGCTGGTGGGTGCGATGATGACCGCTTCGTCGGGGGCACACTGTGCCTGCCGCACAGTCTGGCATCGAGCCGGCAACGCTGTGGAGCACTGGTCGTGGAGCGGTGTCAGGGGAGGGCTCGCAGCGGGTGTAGATGGCGGTGGTGCTAACCGAGGCGGAATGGAGGTCGCTGTCTCGGTGCTCTGTGGCTCACCCGCACCTTCTCGCGGTATGTTAGCAGCGGACGAGGCGGGAGGTGGTCGGTGAGCGCGTGCAATGTCGTCGGGTTCAAGTCCGGCCTGTGATGGTGGGGCTGCTGTGCTGCAGATGGAGAGCGGGTCGTCGGCCTCGTGGGTGGAGGACGTCGCCGTGCTGGGTGGCACGGAGGGTACCGTGTGGGGCGGCGTAGTGTGTGCAAGCCGTGCGGGTACCCCGTGTGCTGGAGGCGGCGGCGAAGCCGTCGTGGGCTGTACGGGTATCTCCTCTGCTGCCGGCCGAACGCGGTTGTCGCTGAAGCCGTAGTGCGCGAGCACGGCAGCACGAAGGTCATCGTAGGGTGTGGCGCTGAGCGGTGGTAGGTCGAGGACGCGGCGGAGCTCCAGCGGAAGCGTCTCCCAGAGGATGGAGTGCTTCAGAGGCTGTATGCTGACGTGGTTGAGCCAGAGGGCAGCCTCGAACATGAAGAACCATCCTCTTGGGTAGCGTGGCTCGAACGCCGGTATTGGCGGGTCCCCCCAGGTCGCCATGTCGGTGTGCCGCTGGCCGAGGAACAGGCGAGGAACTCCCTGGTCACCACATGTAGGGAACGTTCGGGTCACCACTTGTAGGAGGCTGACTCAGTTGGTGGGCTCCTACATTTATTCAGGTCGCGTTGGCCCGGCCAGGAGTGGGAGCGGTGCTGACGTGCGGCCGCCCAGCTGCTGACTCGACGTTCGATCTCGGGGCGCGTGGAACTGATGACGCTGGCCGGGCACCGTGATGATGATTGTGGCGCTGATGATTACGATGACGATGGTGTCGCTACAGGACTAATATACCTCTATGTTTTATACTCTTGGTTTAATACTAGCGCTGCAGGCACAAAAATCTTATCAGGCACAAAATGCTTGTTTTCCTGTTACAGGTAGTAACTGTCCTAGGCAATATTCCCCTCTCTGCTTTTCGTCCACCCGCATTCTGATCTTCTTTTCGTCGCCTCGAGAGCCTTGAAGTTAACTTCCTCTGTGCTACCCTTAAATCATAGGGCTTCCGGAAGCCGAATATTTCCTTCGTGTAGATTTGGATAGATACCCTCGCATTGTAACACTATGTGCCACATGACCCGACGACTCTATCCACCCCGCTCCCTCACAACCACCGATGCCCGCATATGGCGCCGCCTACAAATCCAGACGTACCACAATCACACCCGCCCTCACTATGTCTCCCCCACCTTCTACCCATTCAACTGCCCATCCTGAAACTGTCCAAACACCACAAGCCAGCTAGTTGGTACATGTCCGTCCAATCCTTCCTTCCCACCCCTCTCTCGCCCTCTCCTGAGCATTGGGAGCGCGTAAGTGCTGCGCTGAAGACAGCTCGAAGACCAGGAAGCCCGAATTCTCCGGGCAGAGACTGCCGCCACGGCCTACCGCAAAAGGATGGCCACCCATTGCACCACTTCTTAACCCTACTCCGTTCCCCTCTTTTCTAAAAAAAATTAGCAGTGGCTTAGCTGCCAGGATATACGTAGCGTGAGCTAAGGTTCAGTTGGTTATTCTTAGGTTTCCTGGTTGTCCAAGATTAGCGGATTATCATGTTTACTCCTGCTAAAACGATTTCCAATCCAATCCAATCCAATGCAATCCGATCCGATCCAACCCAACCCAATCTAATCCAATCCAATCCAATCCAATCCAATCCAATCCAATTCAATCCAATCCAATCCAATCCAAACCAGTCCAGTCCAGTCCAGTCCAGTCCAGTCACTGCTTCTCGCGCATGCGCCCCCCGGCTCTCCAGCCACGTGAAACGGCTATCAAGCGGCTCTGGCGCAGCGTCAGACTTGGCTACTGCGCAACGGAGGCGCACGCCTGGGCACGCGCCGGCGCCAGTGCGTCTGCCATGGCTATGACGTCACTCCTCTGGAATGCACAGACTGGCGAATGTACAGACCCAATTCTCACACACCCGCACTCCAGTTTGATGGGATCAATCCAATCCAATTTAATTTAATCCAATTCAATCTCATGCAATCCAATCTAAATGCAATCCGATCCAATCCTATGCTCCTCGCGCAGCGCGCTTGCGCAGCACGGCCCTTCAAGGTCCACGCGAAACTGTTCAACCTCGGCCAGTGTAGCTTGCGCTACAAAACCGTTTTCAATAACAAGTACCAATCCTTTACCGTCTCCCCTCGCAACTAATTCTTTAAAGGAAACCCAGGCTCTTCCCGACTACCATGGACCCGCCAATGCCGTCATGGATCGGGCAATTACCGTGGCCGAGGTTCGTGTAGCCTTTTTCAAAATCCGTCCAAGATCGGCACCCGGGAGGGATGACGTCACTAACCAGCTGCTTCGTAACCTTGACGATCGCTCAATCGACATTCTGGCCGCTTACTACAAGCGTTGCTGGGAGGCTGGCGACTTACCACCCGAATGGAAACACGCTAAAGTTTCTCTCCTCCCGAAACCAGGCAAACCCCTGGCGCTTGAGCACCTGCGACCAATATCCCTTACATCTTGTGTGGGCAAAGTGCTAGAGCATGTCGTTCATGCAAGACTTGTGAACCACTTGAATCAAACTGGGCGATTTCCGCACAACATGTTCGGCTTCCGGGCAGGACTGTCAACTCAAGATGTACTCCTGCAATTAAAACACGAAATTATCGCTGCCCCTTCAAAGGTAGATAATGCAGCCATTTTGGCACTTGATCTTCAGAAAGCTGTTGATCGGGTATCCCACCAGGCTATTTTGCGTAACGTTGCAACTTTGGCTCCGGGTAGCCGCACGTACAACTATATCCGTAACTTCCTTTCGAACTGCACTGCTGTTATTCAGCTCGGCGACCTACAATCCCACACTATCCATCTCCCAACCATTGGCATGCCTCAAGGCGCAGTATTATCCCCGCTCCTATTTAACATTGCCCCAATCCACCTTCCAAGTAAGCTCGCCGCGATCCCTCGCTTACTCCACAGCATATACGCCGATGATATTGCGCTGTGGACCACCGCAGGCAGCGACGCTCAAATCGAGGAGGCTCTCCAACAGGGAGCTGACTTATGCTGTATTCGGGTGGTCGCTCTGATACTCCGACTAGGAGTACGCAGATGCGCCGCTTCCCCCAATCAGAGCAAGAGTCACCGCTCCCCAACCGAACGCGTACCCGATCTTGGAGCAGCACGAGACCGTGGCGCCACGGTGCGGCCAACACGACAACTGCGAACAGCCAGGCCGGCCAACGTGTTTCAAAAAAATGTGGCTTTTAGATCGGGCGCGTTATCTCCAAGCAAAAGTTGCGAACGTATTCCTGCACTTTGAACACAGGAAGCGGTGCGGCGAACTGTTCGGCAAACTTTTTCGCATAAACGTGCAAGTCGTCGTCTGAGCTGCTGCCCTCGGCGTCGATTTTGAGCTGCAGAACCAACGGAGACGGTTCCCCTACTCTCAATAGGCGTCTCCGTTTTGACATGATGCGGAGATGCCTTCAGTAATAGCACGAGAAGCAAAAACGTTGAAATACTCCCAGAAGAAACCGCTGGCTAGGCCTCAGCGAACGCCACCGACTAGGAAGGCGAGCGGAGTGAGCCGCGGCGGCCGGGGTCACGTGACCCGATCGCCTACAGATTTCGGCAACGCTCCTACTTCGGAGTCAGAGCAGTCGGAGGCGCTCGGAGTGGAGGACGACGCTCTGAGACGACCAACTGAACATACGTCGAGCGCTCGATTTCGACCACGCAAACACGGAGTCGCTTTCCGGAGTGCTCCAGAGCGCTCTAAAAGGACCATCCGAATACAGCATTAGTTACCGCCGCCGCTCGCGAAGTCGGGCTTGGATGCTCACATGAAAAATCTGAGGTTTTAATCCTCCCCGCCAAACCAACTGGCAAACTACCCCAGACACTCACCATTGAAGTGCCGATTAATGGTAAAGATGTTCCCCAAGTGGCAGTGCTGAAAATACTTGGGCTCTGCATACAGCGTAATCACGCAAACACTAAGTACCTAGCACAGCTGACTTCTCAGGTGTATCAGACGATCGCCCTCATCCGCAGGATTGCTGCCCGCAACAAGGGGCTCAAAGAAACGGAGCGTATCCGGCTGCTACAGGCATCTGTGCTCAGCCGTCTCACTTACTCCCTCCCGTATCTCTTGCCCTCGCGTACCGAACTCTCTAAAGTCAACTGCCTTATTCGAAGGATCGAAAGAACGGCGCTACAAATCCTTCAGAGCACTACCACTGCCAGATTCGAGAAACTCGGCATTTACAATACGGCGGAGGAACTCATTGAAGCCCACATTATCGGTCAGCTAAATAGGCTCTGATCCACGCCCACCGGTCGCAGTCTCCTTGCTGCTCTTAACCTTAAAGCCCATATTCTCTGTGACGGTAGGCTCCCGGTACCACCCGACATTCATGGCTCCCTCACTATTCGCCCTTTACCGTGCAATATGCACCCTGTTTTCAACAAGCAGCATAGGGAATAACGGGCACGAGTGCTTACAGAGAAATACCCCGTTCACCCCACTACGGTTTACGTGGACGCAGCTTGCTATCGACGGCAGGACGCATACGCTGTCACCCTAATCAACCATCCCAACACTCCTCCTTTTAACTCCCTAACAGTCCGCATCATCCTACCCGCTGATGCGGAAGAGGCGGGAATCGCCCTAGCCCTTACACATAGGCCGCCCCCTGCCACTATCATCTCGGATTCGAAAACGGCCATTCGAAATTACGCCACAGGCATGATCTCGCCCCTGGCGCTCGGAATTCTCCTCAAAAGTCCTCCTACTGTACACATAGAGCTGATCTGGACTCCGGCCTACACGGGCGTGGGGGGAAATGAGGCAGCACATAGGGCCGCTCGAGGGCTCACCGCCCAAGCAGGCCCTAGCCTCGAACCCTTTCACGGAGCCCTATCAGCTCGGGACAGTCTCTTAACCTTCCAAGACATTACAGCACATGTCCGCCTTTCACGCCGCCAGCTCCCTCCCGCACACCCGGATTTATCCAACAGGGAAGAACGGCTATGGCGACTGGTGCAAGCCCATACTCTCCCCTGTCGCTACTACCTGCACTGTATTTATCCTTCCGTCTACACTTCCCCCAACTCCGCGGCCTGCGGAGCAGTGGAAACCCTGGACCATCTTCTTTGGAAGTGTCCCCACGACCCCTATCCCCCCTTACCAGAATGTGGGCACTGGGCTGAGGCGCTGGGCAGCTCCGACCTGTCTACCCAACGGGTGGTCATGGCGAGGGCTGCTGCGGTCACCGGTACGCCGGTCCCCACGCCCACCTAAGGGGCCTTTAAAGGCTCAATAAAATGTTTGTACTCCTCGTGACATTGTCTTGTTTACACGTGGCCCAAAATTGTCCAGATAATTTTTTTCCGTTGACGCCGTACTTGGCTAGCCAGCAGCATCTAGATGTCGAATAAAAATTTCTGTTTAAAGTTAGAGCTTCTTAGCATTAATAGTTATCAAACAACGACATCAAAGACGCAGCTGAACGCTTGCAGGCGTGTAGTTCTGCGTGGAAAATTAATTAACCACTACACACGTGAGTGGGCTATCTCGGTACACAGTGTTTCACCCTTGGGTAAGTAGAAGAAAAAGATTAATTATTAAAAGAACATATTGACACAACAAATATACGGGGCTGGAGGGGACCTCCTAGAGCAAAGGCGTGTTCTCTTGCTTTTGTAGTTATCAGCGCGAATTTTATTATATGAATTCCAAACAGCTACTGGGATCCCTTCACGCCGCAGTACAAAGCAACTTTTAAATGCCGTAACCAAAAGGTAACCAGAGGGAACAGGCCAGCAGTGTTTGCTTTACATGTCATTAAAATTCTTTATGCCTTTCAACCTAAAACCTAATTATAATCATTCATTTAGCGCACGTTATGTTCGGTCTATTTTACGCATTTCTCTTTAGTATAATAATTTCGGGCGGTCTATATTCATCACTACCACATAAAATTCAGTAGTGTTATGTTTACTTCAGTACTACCGCCGGTCTGCTTACAGTTTTCGATTATGGTATTTTCTCTTGTTCATATAACTGCTAGAAATGAATTTGCTATGCTCTGCATATATCGTGGTCATAGGTACAAAATTTTCACAAATTTCCTGGAAATTTGTAGGGCCAATGCCTCTTTAACATGATTTTCTGGACAGCTGTGTACACCTGGATCTGCCCGAACGTTGATGAAATACGCCTGTCGCCTCAAGAAAACGTTAACGAGAAGTCAACGGGAACTCTGTGAGATAGAACACCCTGAGCTAAAATTCTACCAGCATTGCCTTCTAATTTCGCTCTTAAATTCTCGTCGCTGGTCACCAATCAAGATGTACAATAAATGAAGATATCGCAAATTCGGGAGTCATTTGCTTATTTGGGTCTTCGCATTCAGGTCCTGTAAAGAGTGGTTCTCCGCATACAGCCTCCTAGTGGGGCAAAGCATCTCTTGCGGTGAAACCAGCGGGATAAGATTTGTATTTATGAATGTCGTACATGAGAAGATGGGACAGCGGACATTATATTTAGTAGTAATTCTTTATGTTACTTAAAGTAAGAATAAGTGAAAGGGAGAGAACTGTGATGAATGGTCATGTGAGTGATTGGCCGCGCAAGTGAGCCAGCCGGAACGACAGAGAAGATGACATGGAAGAGGAGCCGCGCGTAAATGCTAAAATGCTACCTGCCCGATTGCTCAATAGTATCCTACAAGATCATTTGGCCTCAATTCAGCAAGGTACTATCATATATACAGATGCTTCTCAACGAGATGAAAAATCCGGAATAGGCATAGTTTCCCTAAATTGGTACTTTTCGGTTCGTCTGGTGGATTATATCCCTATATTCTATGCGGAATTCTTGGCAATTGTCTTGGCACTACGTAAGCTTGACATGTCGGTGTCGTCTCCACTTATAATTACAGATTCCCTATCCGTAGGCTTAGCCCTTTCTTCTCCTAAAGACTCACCTCTTCTACGGACATTTCGATCCCTTCTGCCACCTCATATTACTGAAGTTGACCTTCTTTGGGTCCCTGGGCATGCGGGAATCACCTGTAATGAAACCGCAGATTCACTGGCAAGGGTAGCACTCTCCGGGCTTGTTGTCGATGTCATTGAGACAACGCCTTTATTAGCCGCCGTAAGATTCCGCAGATTGTTCAAGCTGCAAGGGCAGCACGAATCAGTCTTATTGTCATTGCGAGATTTCTCTCATCTAAAATTCTCCTGGAATCCGAATTGGTGCCCCTCACGCGACCTGGAGGCGATTGTAACGAGCCTTCGATGTCGTGTGCCCCAGTTGAATAGATACCTCCACAGGTCTCGTCTGGCGCAGTCTGCCATGTGCAGTTACTGTAATGAAGAAGAGTCTGTCGACCATTTCCTTTTGTCATGTCGACGATTTTCAAGCCTCAGACGTCAGCTCCTTGAAGTGCCGCTTCATCGCCTGGGGTTGGCTTTATCAGTGCCGGCTCTCTTATCATTTTGGGCTTCAGAAACGGGATCTTGCCGCCGGGATGTTTGTTCTGCTCTTCTGCGCTTCATAGAAAATTCCAAAAGATTTGCAACCTAATTCGCATCTTATTCTGGCACCTCACCTGAGCCCTCCAAAAGCATCAATTTCTGATTTTTTTATTATTATTATTCTCCTCCCCCTCTCCCTTTCTTCTTCTTCTTCTTCTTCTCCTTGTTCTTCTTATTTTTCCTTATTTAGTTATTTATTCATTTATTTCCTTTTTTTGTTTCAATATTGACCAAATTCCAAACTCAATCCAACACAAGAAAAAAAAAAGCTTCCAAATTTTTCTAATTTTCTTTGAATCATCCACCTACGCAGTAATCTCATTCGAATTAACGACTGATGTTTGGCCGATCCCCTGATTGGGTGTGCGCCAATAACATCAAGGAACAACAACAACAAGTGATCGTGGAGGCTGGAACGGAAACGGCTTGAAGCCAAGCGGCGGAACAGGGCGCGGTCCGTGGAAACTACCCCGTCAGACGCCTAGGCCACCTTAAACGGGCCCATCGCTACCCTCCGCCAAGGCTCGAGAGCTCGTGTGGGCACCGTCATTGAAGTGCTGGTGCGCCGACTGCTGACGCGCCATTCCGGCTGTTGGGCGCTGCCGTTCATGCAGTTGGAGTTGCTAGAAACGCGTCGCGACTGAGAGTGAGCTACTTGCATATTGGGCATTGTTTTCGGACCTTGTGAACTGCGAGGTTATTTTGTGTATCTTTGAACTGTTGACTGTGCGTACGTGTGACCCAAACGCACCCTGACTGTTATGTTCCGACCTCTACTATGCTCACGCCTGCGCTTGTCCTCCATCCTGTTGAATATAGTCTTCGACGTGTCAAACAGTGTTCGTCTGCCTGCCTGCGTGGTCCTTGGCCCATTCATAACAAGAACATTGCAGACGCGGTATGAAAAAATTGCGCCCACCTCCCCTCGCGGGAACCCTGGTGTGATGCAACGCATCTCATGGGGGGTTCCATTGACGTTTTCCATCGTATTGATTACGCTTATAGCAGGGATTCTCACGCGAAGGGGAGGTGGGCGCAATTTTCCATTTTCACCATGCAATGCACATGCAGAACACGTATGCTCAGGTACGGTCTTTATAGCAGACGAGAATGAGTGCCTTGTGGTCCGTAAAGTGCACAGTTAGGGGCTCGAGTACTGCGAGAGAGTGCAAGCGTAACGCGGACGACCGACGACTGATTACCGTCGGAGCGCGTCATGCCGCTTTATATTCACAGCGCCCGAAGGAGAGGAGAGCACGGAGAGAGAGAGTACTGCACATGCTCAGTGCGCGCAGCGCCGAGCGCAGCGCCGCCCACCGGCGCCTAGCAACGGAGTGAGAGCGCGCTGCGCCAACCCGCAGATGTTTGGGAGAGTGTGTTCGCTATCGGAGAGAGGAGAGGAAGAGAGGCGCAGCTGTGCGGACAACGCCGGACAGACGCAGGAAGGACAGAGGGGCGAGTATGAGATGCGTTGCATCTAAAAAATTAGCAATGGCTTAGCTCGGCCATGCCAGGATCTACGTAGCGTGAGCTAAGGTTCCGCTGGTTATTCTTGGGTTTCCTGGTTGTCTAGGATTAGCTGATTATCATGCTTACTGCTGCTAAAACGATTTTCAATCCAATACAATACAATTTAATCCAATACAATCCAATCCAATCCAATACAATCCTATCCTATCCTATCCTATCTTATCCAATCTAATCAAATCCAATCCAATCGCGGTGGCAGCGGCTCAGGCGCGCCAGCTGTGCGCCGTGAGATGTCACTGCTCCTCGCGCATGCGCAGCACGGCTTTCCAGGAGCCACGCGGAACTGCTCAACCTCGGCCAGTGTAGCTCATGCTACAAAAAGAAGGCAGGTTAACGGGAAAACAACCCCAAAAAGGCGCGCGAGAACTAGATCGAAACACCTGCTATTTCCTTCAAATTCTTTGCCAATGGAGCAAAAGAAGCCTTACGGCATTTGCTGCGCTCAGCAATGTGTCGACCTGCGCGTACTGAATATCTCCGCGTCGCGCAGTCAGCTTTTCGGTTTGTGCACTGTCTGTGAACGCCCGTTTCCGAAAGGCGTTTCTCGGCCCCTGCGCGAACGGTGACTCCAAGCCACTTTCAGCGCCAAGGCATTTTCGTTGGGAACTAAGAATCGGAAAATGTGAGACAATGAGAGAAAGCGGGATGAACGAAGGAAAGAAGGAAGCAAAGAAGTGAGCTCAGCGGAGAAGGTATATACAAGTACCGTTTATGTACAAGTACCTTCTATATACAAGTACCTTTTATATACAAGTACACAAGTCGACGCAGAAGTCCCGGAACGTTACCATCGTAATCCCCCTTTAGCCATTTTATCTGTTTTACTAGACTTTAAACAAACTTAATCTATTATAATTCGTCGTAATCCACCTTAAATCAAACCTAATCGACCTTAAAGGGTCACTGACACAAAAATTTTGCTTCTTGATTTTTTTTTTTGTTGCGATAAGTAGCTAGTGACCTACTTATCACCTGCTGAAACCTCATTTGATTCAGCGTGTGACGGTTGTTTGATTAGAGGCATTTTCCATGCGGCCAGTCGCAGTTTCGGTTTCAGCGGGTGCCGCGAAACGATGGATTTTGTGTGAACAAAGCTGACCACGTGACCGTTGGAGGGATATCACAGAGCAGAGCTGCCGTAGCACTGTCGAATCCGCATCGCCGGCAGTTTCTGCGAATGTCCCCAGGTACTGATCTCGTGAGACGCTTAATTATTATTACTATTGCAATTTTTTATTCGGAAGGGGAGACTCAAGGTCTAGTCAGAGATGGGTAAGGCGGTAAAGAAGGTGGGAGCGTCTACATTCTCTTGTGTATCCCCGTGGTACAAGCGAAAGTCCACAGGGGCATAACAGTCTCTCTTGGGTGACCCCGGCCCAGTGGAGGCGATTCCCACTCCTGGAGGGTCTTGATGTACGGCGGAAGATGGGCTCCTCTGTCCGCCGCGAGCCCCGAGCACTCCCACAGCATGTGCTGCATTGTGGGCCTTGTTGGCGCGTGACACGAGGAGCAGGTCACGATGGCAGTCTCCCTGGAGTTCTCGAGGGGCTCTCTCAGGTGTCGTGAGCGTGGGGAAACGTATGCCCGCCACTTTGCGAGCACGTCCTCCGTAAGAGCAGCCCCTGCTCTTATTTTGTGTAGCAGGATTTGGGCCCCTCTGGGAAGTCCTCCTGGCAGTGGTCGCGGGTAATGGGGTGTAGCGGCACGGAGCTTCGCCCTGCTCTCTTGCTTGGCAGCGGCTTCGTCCGCAGGGTCTAGGTGGTGCCGTGCTGGAGGAACAGGGTGTAATGGGTCGGAGCGGATACGTGCTTCGCCTCTCACCCACGCGTGGGCGGCCTCGTTCCTGACACCACCCGCGTCCCGGCACCCAGTCCACCCGCACGGTAATGGATTTCGTTGTGCGAAGTCTCTTCGCAATCGTCTTGATGAGGTGGCTTGTGGATCCGATGGCCGCATCGAGCGGGCTGCTTCCCGTTGGATCCAGATCCTAGGGGTCCCATTGCACGACCGGCCGAAATTAATCCGGAGCCCCCTCGACTACAGTGCGCCTCATAGCCCGGGTGCTCAGCTTCGGCGCGTTAAAGGGGCACTGACACAAAAATTTTGCATCTTGTGTTTTTTTTTTTTTTGTTGCGATAAGTAGCTAGTGACCTACTTATCACCTGTAGAAACCTCATTTGCTTCAGCGTGCGACGGTTGTTTAATTAGAAGCATTTTCAATGCGGCCAGTCGCAGTTTCGGTTTCAGCGGGTGCCGCGAAACGATGGATTTTGTGTGAACAAATCTGACCACGTGACCGTCGGAGGATATCACAGAACAGAGCTGCCCTAGCACTGTCGAATCCGCATCGCCGGCAGTTTCTGCGAATGCCCCCACCTACTGATCTTGTGAGCCGCTTAATTAAAAAGCCACCGTGGACGTGACGCAGGCGCTGCGAGTGCACATGCTACCACGGCTAAAAAACGACGCGCGACGCTCGAGACAGTGGGTGGCAAGACGCGCGCTGAGAGCAGCCGGCCGGTCTGCCTACAGGTCCGCCTACAGGTGTGTTCGGCTTAGCACTGCGACGGATATTCGATTGCCGCTCTCGTACGTAAGCGGTGCAGATGACAATTTTTAATGCAACCCGCCATCGCATCATTAACTCCTTTCTCATGTAAGCCACCATGGTCGGGACTTGGGAACAATTTCGTGCAGCGGTAACAAGCTATCACTCGAGCTACCTGCGCCGGCCTGGGCCACTTCGCGGCCGTGGCCGCCGCCTGCACAGCGACCGTGCGGCTAGCTCAATGGGCTTTTCGTGCCTCCGGCGCGTTTTCGCACCCAATGGCAATAAACAGTAATAGAAACAGAGTGCCTGGAATCGCTGTAGAACTTTGGTCGCGGCCACCTGCCCGATTAGCTGACGAAATCACGGCGCCTCCGCCGCCAACGATCGGGTCGTTCGTTCTCGAGAGCAGAAGCTCCGCCCTCCGCCGGACGTGTTTGGATGTTGTTTATTTACAACATATCCACGGAATGTCGATTGCGCGTGGTCCTCTGCTAGCGGCTCGGTTCACTTCAACTTCAACACTTCAAAATTGATTTTAAATATGTTCTAGGCTGTATTCGCCGCTGATATTTTGCAGATGATGTATATGTGTTCACACCGATCTATCCCCGAAGTTATCTCGCCTTCAAAATTTTGTGTCAGTGCCCCGTTAATACATCATAATCCACCGAAAATTATTTCACCTTAATTCATATTATTTCGCCTTATTCACCACCCAATATTCAATATTTTAAATTTCTAAGCAATAATAATTTGCCATACCTGCAATCAGGTGGCATAAATTATAATTACGATTACAATTACCAAACTATCATTTATAATAATTATTATTAATTTATAAAGGGAAATGAACCAGCTTAACTCTGGCTCTGCCTCCGGCAGGGCTCCGAGTTAGCGCTGCGGTAACGCACTCGACTTCTGCTATGGAGACCCGAGCTCAAATCCCACCCGAACCCTACTGTGTTTTTTATTCCTTACACAGCTGCTTTTGAACGTCTCCGAAGGAGCCCGTTCTCTGTTACAGACGCCGGACACCGGCTTTCTCGCTCAAAGGCTCATATAGGGCTTCTGGCATTTAAAAAAATGAGGAAAGCTCCCCCTAACGCGTAAAACTTGAAGGTAGCGAAGCTGTGCGCAACCTTCACGACCATCACGACAGTTCAAGTGCACGATTGCAGCCGATTTGCTTCTTCTTCGCTACCGCAACGGCCTTTGCTCCGTCCTTGTTGATATAACGGCGCAGAAGAAGCAAATCGAAGAAGCAGAACGAACGAACGAACGGAATGCGCACACTTGAAATAGGCACCCGCAAGTGCAACGTGCAACCCCATCACGTGTTCTGTGTCGAGCAGCTAGCGTGATTCCTCTCCCACAGTAACAGCCGAATGCGTAAGCCGTTTTACCCTCGGGTACCAGCGTACAGTCGTAGGCGAGTGGGCAATACAACTAATGTAGAAAGCTGGGCCATTTGGTTAACAGTCTTTGAAATGGGAACCAGTGTTAAGACGCTACACAAGGGGAGAAAAACCTACACGGGCTCCTGTGCGTCCGTGTATGTAATCGATTCATCTAACTCCGTTGATCTTCCAGACACAGGTTTAATTCCTGCCGGTGCCGGTGATTTATTTTCTTTACACTGTTATACTGAATTTTCAGGAACGCCAGAATCAACAAATTGCTAAACAACTTCGCTGTTAAGAAATGTAAAACAAGGTTAGGACACTATTGACGCCCAAGAGTCAAGGCGGCCCTTTGTACCGTAGCGCCCGTTTTGTTCATAAAATTAGGCAGAAAAAAAACTGCGCTTGAAGAAAGAAAAGCCAAAGTGGCAGAAAGGAAAGGATGGTGAGAATGAGACTTCATCCTGATAAAGGAGCGTCCCTAAATGAGCGTCTTCTAAGAATGAAGACAAAATACGAGCTTGTCTTCGTCATTTGAGACGAAGTTTGGTTTATTAAAAAGAATGCTTTGTACCGATAACAGTAACATCAATTTTATCGCAAACTTCAAACAAATATTTGAGATATCCAAGAAAACATGTATGGCAGCGACGGCTCCCCAGTGATTTTCCGGAGATTCATCGGTGACTTCACAGAATATTGTTTGTGCGATTGGCGGCTACTTAACGAAGCCACAGCCAATAAACTTGACGGGCGCTTGTAGCGAGGCATACAGTTCAGTTTGGTCGTATCACTTGAATGCTAACATGCCGTTAACTCACTGATTTAGTGCCGAATAGCGTCACTAAGTAAGCTACGCTTAAGAGTACCGCCACTTCGTGCACCCGGAAGCGTCCGGCGGCCATTTTGTTTCTGACTTGCAGTGTTGCCATCTCTCCCGACAAAACCGCCGCCGGTTGTGACGGGCAGTGTGTGACCGGCCGCTTTAGCGTCCGCGCAGCAGAGAGAGAGAGAGAGACCGACAGACAGGCAGAGGAAATAGGAGGTGCCCTGAAACAAAATGGCTGTGCCCATATCTAAACAAATATCACGCGGTGGCGACCGACCAATGAAAATCCTGCCGGCACATTACCATGAGAAGAAAGAGTGCCCATAATCTAAAAGCCTTTATTTAGTGACGCTAGTGCCGACCCATGACACGTCACTCCTGCCCATATTACGTCACTGCACCGCAAAATTCAAACGCTTTTTCATATTTCCTCCAATCTTTAGGCTAAAAAACACCTTTCGTGCCTCAACGTGAGCTAAGTTCGTCCCCAAATACCAGTTCTTCCAAACCGAACAATGTTGTGTTTTGTGTTCACAGCTCCTTTATGAAGTTATTTGTGTTACGGAGTCACGACAACAAGGAGTTACAGCAAAGAATTGAGTTTAGGGCTTAGCTCTGCTAACATTGAAATGTCGAGGGTGTGTATGACAGTGTCTGGGGTAGCCTGCCCTTTTTAGGCGTTTGTGATGTCCGAAAGCCATCTTGTGCGGTAATGCAGTGCATATTTATATTGCACCAACTATGTGTGGCAAGCTATGAGTGACGTTTGCTCGCAAAGTACGTGCGGCAAGCAAACGTCAACGTCAACATCTACGTCAACCTCCAGACGTAGCCGAGAAAAAAAATAGTATCGACGGCGCGCAGGAAAAAAACCAGTACCGTTGGCATTGATGTTGCAATGCGTTCTGCGTACTCCAAACCAAAGAGCAGTCTGACATCCACAAAGCAAGCCCCGATATAGCAATAATAAAAAAAGCTCTTCTCCAACCGAACAGGAAACTGGCCTGGCTTCATCCCATCTGCTTGGCAGCAATGGAAACTTTTTAGAGGTAGAGCACACGCTCTCAACAACGCCTACAAGAAAGGGCGAACGCGACGAGGGGTGCTGACTGACAGCGCAACAAGCCCTTCTCGTCTACACAAGCGACGCACGCGTTTGTTTCCCAACTTCTGACAGCTGCAACCCGCGCGCACAGGCATCTAGACGCAGGTGACAGAAATCGGCCAGCCTATTTCGTCTTCTCAAGGGAAGCAACAGAAACATCTTTCCAATCTCAAGAATGCGGCTCCTCCACAAGAGCTTGTACGCTGATGACACAAGGCTGTCAGCTGAAAAAAAAATTTAATCTAGTGACTGGAAGGCTGGTTAGAGGAACGTGTCTTAAAGTGTCTGACACCCTCTCTCTTTCCCCATAGCCTAAAAATAACTAATTTGTTACGAATTTTTACTTAAAAAAACACTCCTCTATAACCGTAAAGGTTTTCGTACTTTTTTTCTGTAGTCGTGAAGAAGCCGTATTCCCGTCTATGTAGCGTACAGAAGCTGTTTAAAAGTTAAAAATAAAAAACAAGCGCCCAAGGAAACGCGAAAAGCTGCGCAAACAACACAAGTGTCGAAACTGGGAACGCACGGTAAAAAGCAAGAGAAAAGAAGCGGGATGGTGTAACGAGGCGAACGGCGAGGTTTTCCCAACATGAATTTCCCATCACAGATCCCCGGTTCCTCGAGTAGAGGCACTCGTAGGTCCTTCAGGACTCAGAGCTTTATTTTAAAAAAGTAATTTTTTTTGTATGGAAAGATAGAAAAACAACACTTACAAGCTAACCCGATGCATTTATGCGTGTATGCCTGAGTACACTAGCACACATTCTTGCGGTGTATATGTATAGTAAAAATCTACAACCAGTGCATCTTGCCGGAAAAGAAATTCGGAGCTGAAATTTGGCACCTTACTAAACAACCAGAAAGCCAAGTTCGGTCGGCTCAACGGGCCATGAAACGAATAATGTTAAGAATAACACTCATGGGCAGAAAACGAGCTACCTTGATCAGAAAAAAAAACTAAAGTAGAAGATCATCATCATCATCATTAGCAGCAGCATCAGCAGCGGCTGCTGCCTGTCTACTCCCACTGCAGGGCAAATGCCTCTCCAATGGATTTCCAGCTATCCCGGTCCTCTGCTAACTTCGACAAATTTATCCCAGCAAACTTCCTGATCTCATCTGCCCATCTAACTTTCTGCCGCCACCTCCCACGCTTGCCTTCTCTAGGGATCCCCTCTGTTACGCTTAATGACCAACGGTTACCTTGCCTTCGCATTACATGCCCTGCCCACCGTCAAATTCTTCTTAATTTCTACTCCCTGACCCACTCCACTCTTTTCTTGTCCCTAAACGTTACACCTTTCATTTTCCGTTCTATTTCTCGCTTAGTCGTCCTCAATTTAAGTTGAACCGTTTAAGTGAGCCTCCAAGTTTCCAAGCCTTCAAGAGTAGAAGATATCATAAGTGAAATAAAAAAAGAAATGTTCTTGGGCTAGTCATGTGGTGAGACGAACCGACAACCGGTGGACAATTAGGGCGACAGAGTGGATACCAAGAGATGCTTTTAGGAGAAGGGGAAGGCCAGTAAGCCGATGGAGAGAGGAAATAAGGAAATTAGGGTTAAACTGTTGACTCGAACACCGCAGGAGAGCTGTTGGAGGTCAATGGGGGAGGCTTGTGTCCTGCAGTGGACCACATAGGTTATAGTGATATCTATCTATCTATCTATTATATATATATATATATATATATATATATATATATATATATATATATATATATATATATATATATATATATATATATATATATATATATATATACACACACACATAGTCTGAAAAGATAGAAACTCACACAGAGCGCGAAAAAAATAAGGTTAGTAGAGACAGAGACAAACGAGAAAGACGTAGAAAATAGAAATAAGTTTACTGACGTTTCAGGGAGAGGACTCCCTTTCTGAGGACTCCCTTTCTTCAGAGTACCCGAAGAAAGGGTACTGAATATATATATATATATATATATATATATATATATATATATATATATATATATATATATATATATATGTATAGAGAGAGAGAGAGAGAGAGAAAGAGAGAAAGATAAGCTCTTTATGAAAGAAGGAACAGCAGAGAGGTTTGCCAACATGCGTACGTCGACATGCTACTCTGCAGGAAGGGGAACGGGGAAAAGACAGATGAGTAGTAAAAAGAAGAGTAGTAGGTGAAAGATGAAAAACAAGAGAGGGTCATATAAAGAGACATGTGGCGTAGCATAGACTGACCGCTTAAGGGGGGCTATAAAGTGTCGGTGACGCCAATATCTTCAAGATACCCAAATAACGCATCCAGGACTTTCCGTTGAGATGACGGAGAATGCCACGGTTGAAGTAGCAGGCTCAGTGTAAATGATCCAGGGTGAAGACATGTGATCCTTTGCTCTAACCGACTCCTTGCGTCAGTGCAGGCGGAGGACTCTAGCAGGACATGCTCGACGGTTTCGGGGGAGCCACAGTTGTCGCAATGTGGGCTTGTACTTTGGCCTATGCGATGTAAGTAGGCATTAGTGTCAGAGCGTCAGAGCAAACGTTCCGATCTGCGGTCTCTTGGTCAGTAGCACGCTTTTTAGGAGCTGACGGGCTTTCCAGGTTATCATCGGGAGTCGATTCACGCGAAACTGCAGGAGTACCTTGGTGGGGTCCGCTTGGAGCGGCCGGGCGCTGGTTGGTTCCGTCCATTGTGGCAGCATGAAGCGCAGGCGGTGACTGCACATTGCTGAGCTGCAGGGCCCGCACGCAGCTTCGCTGAAGCTGTTTGAAACGGGGCGCCCGCCCTTATGAAGTCGCTGGGTGCTTGTAGGAAGGCAGCGCGAAGGATTACCATTACTAGAATCAGAATAATCAGCCGTCGGCATGGTTGCAGGCAGCGCCGATTAATAGTGGAGTTAGTTTATATAGGGGTGAAACGGTGTGCCTGGCCACTCACCGTTTTTTAATTAACGTGTATATTTGAATTAACAGCAGCCATTTTCCCCTCTGTTTTGGGTATCAGCTTTCGGTTTTAATCAATCTGTGAGCATACCTTTCATCCTTGTCTGTTATGACATAAGGTAGGTTATTTGAACACGGATATTATTCTCGACAAGCTTGCCCACAATGTCAACATGACAGTCTTGTTTCATTTTGCTCACACGATTTCAAACGACTAACCAGTTAAATAATTAATCACTATAAAGCTCTAAGTGATAATCGGAAGACTAATAGATCAACCGCCCATCCCTACTGTCATGTCTCGATGCCGCTTATTCAGGAAGTGAGTCAGAGTCCAGCCGCTGGCTGTGGCTGAAACATGGCGTCGGAGCTAGCACCCCACTCTCGCGTCAGGGATGGGGGCGCGTGAACACCTAGCCCGGTACATAGCGGTATGTAGCATTCCTCCCCCTGCTATATAGTTCAGCCTGTATATCTCGCAGAACGACGTCTCTGCGCTGTGGACGATTTGTTCGCCGTTTCAATGCTCGCTCAGCACATGCTTCTGCGCCTTCCTCCACGTCCACAACCGCAGTGGAGGATAACTTTTCTCCGGAAGTACTCCCAGCGGATGTGCTGTCTTCATAATAAAGTCCCTCGTTCCGAGTTCCTTCTTTCGCGCGGCCATCCGCATTGGCCGCTAGCTTTTCTCCAGAACGAGTTATTTCCGGACCTGATGTGTCCAGGGCTACCTGCAGCGGTAAAGACGACGGCTGATCTGGGTACTCCGTCCGCCGTAGGCGTAAATGGCTCAGATATCGGCGAACCTGTCTAGTAGACGCCTGGACTAACCACGAGCGAAGGCCTTTCCTCTCGAGGAGCACGCCAGGAATCCATCGAGGCCCATTGCTGCAGTTTCTGGTAAAACTTGCTGTTGTAGGTGGCAATCCTTTTTCAAAGTGTCGGATTGTTCTGGATGACGGTTGGACCTATAGTCAGCATTAGCAACTGCAGATTTGTCCGGAATTCCCGACAAAACATCAGTTGTGCTGGGCTCTTCCCTGTTGACGAGATAACCGTGGAGTGCCGTTTAAAAAGGAATCTGACCAAGCGCAGGTTGGTGTCTGTACCTTTCGCTCTATCCAGAGCCGGTTTAGGTTCATACACCATGCGTTCCACTTGGCCGTTCGTCGAAGCCGGATGGTATGGACCACTCGTGATTTTTTAAATTCTGTTCCTCTCACCAAAGGTGGTCAATTCGGCCGCAACGAACGCAGTACCGTTGTCGGTGACGAAGGTCTCCAGAATTCCAAAGTCGCAAACAGTCCACGAAGCTCTAGGATGCCGAAGTAGCGTTCCGGACGCACCGCCCTTCCAACGATTTGGTGTGTGCGTCTACGATGACAAAGAGCATCCAACCCTCGAGCGGTCCAGCAAAGTCCAAATGTAGCGTCTGCCAAGGGCGCGATGGGCGTTACCAAGTAGGCAAAGAGCTCTGGCTTCGTCTCTACGACACTGTTGGCCCTGAAGAAATTCAGCTGCCACTCGCATGCGACCGCCTTCATCGCTACTACACCTGTGTGACCAGCATGAATGAGTTTCAAAACGTCCGGTCGAACCACCGTTGGTATCACAACCCATGACTTTCAAAGTAGGCAACCACGCAGTGTCGACAGCTCGGTGTCGTTTCCACGAAAAGCTTGGAAGGTGTGCGAAGTTTGGTCACCAATCCTGCCCTTTTGGACCGCATTGTAGACTTGACGAAGCGGCGGGTCTTCCTGCATCAATGAAGCTATCTTTTAAGCCGATAGCGGGGGTTTCGAAAGTGCTTCCGTCATGAGCACGTCAGCGGGAGGCCAGGGTTATCATCGGTGGACGATAGAGGAAGCCGACTAAGGACACCAGCATTTTTATGTGACTTGCCGGGCCGGTACGCCAGCTCATAGTCATACGCATCAAGCTTGATGCACCAGTGGTTCATGCGCGGAAACACAACCGCCGCTACTGGTTTCTCTGGGCTCAGAAGCCCAAGTAGATGCAGGTGGTCCATGTAAATGATCACGTGATGGCCTGCCAGGTACTGGTGGAAGTGAATGGACCCAAAAACAATAGCAAGACCTCCCTGTCCAGTTGGGAATAGTTCCTTTCGACTGGGCCTATACTTCTGGACGCAAAAGCAATAGGGGCTTCCTAGCCTTGACTGTCTTTCTTACAAAGATGGCGCCAATGCCATACGTTGAGGCGTCGTAGGAGAGGATCAACGGTTTCGATGGGTCGTAAGGAGCCAGCACAGTTTTCTGCAGTTCAAGCTGTTTGAGCCGTTTGAAAGCTGCGGCATGCTTGGCTTCCCATCTCCACGGCAGATTCTTGGATAGTAACTGGTAGAGCTCGTTATCAATGGTGGCGCGATGCACCATGAGCCGGTCATAAAAAGAAAGTATCCCAAGAAAGGATTGCAGTGTCACCTTTGGCGTAGGTTCCGGCAACTCCCTAATCGCCCCAGTCTCGTCCGTCGCTGAAATCCCTTTGGCACCAATCCTATGTCCAGGGTAAACAATCTCCGGGAGCCCGAAACGGCACTTCGACATTTTGGCTCGTAGTGTCTGAGCCTGTAGCATTGCAAGGACTAAACCCAGACGCTCCTTGTGCTCCTCTTGCGTCGAACTCGAAACTATGGTGAGAGATCCAGGTATGCGCTAACGCTTTTGATTTCAGCCACGGTTGTCTCCATACAGCGCTGAAAAAAATTGGGCCCATCTACCCGCGAGGGGGACTCGAGTAAATGCGTCGCATAGGGGGTGGGTGTATTGCGTTAACGTTTAGTGTTTGGGGAGTTGGTGGTAGTCAATGCGTTGTATCAGCAGCTTCTTGGCGTAGTTTGAATGAGTCAAGGATATAAGGCGCGTTCGTAGCCTTTCATTCTGTGTCGGTTTTGTGGCGCAGTGGGAAGAGCACCATGTACCTCGCGTTCCGCCCACAGGTAGTGAATGCGTTGTATCAGCAGCTTCTTGACGTAGTTTGAATAAGTCAAGGATATAAGGCGCGTTCGTAGCCTTCCATTCTGTGTCGGCTTTGTGGCGCAGTGGCTAGAGCACCATGTACCTTGCGTTCCGCCCGCAGGGTCGTGGGATCGAAACCAGGCGCTGGTAAGTATTATTTTTTTTATATAGTGTAGAAGGAGGGGTGCGGACCTGTTGTTGAGAGTGAGGAGGGTAGCGTGATGCGGTAGAGGAGGAGTGGGGGAGAGGGCGCGCCTGCGCGCTGAGCTGTTGCGGACTGACGTCGGACGCTACATGTGAGTTAAAGAAATGCTCTGCATTTAAAAATGCCAGGAGCAGCCGAGATGCCAAACGGCCACATCTTGACATGGTACACGCCCTTGGACGTATTAATCGTCAAAATGACGGCTGTTTCATCCGTGAGCTTGAGCTTCTCGTACGCTTGGGTCAGGTCCAATGTCGAGAACAACTTCCCGCCTTCGAGCTTTGTTAGCACCTCAGTTACGGTGGGTAGCGGGGACGAAGCTTTTGTCGACGCCTCATTGACAGTACTTCGATAATTGCGACAAAGACGAATGCTCCCAACCTTCTTCAGAATAATGACAACGGGAGTGGCCCATTCGGAATGTTGTATTGGTTCGATGGTACCTTGCCTGGTTAGCCGATCGATTTCTTCCTCGACACACTCTTTAAGGGCAAACGGCGCAGGAGGAGCATGAAGGAACTTTTGTGATACCGAGTTCTTGAGCTTCAACTTAACCAATGGCCCTTTACTTTCGTTCAACTTGTCGTCGAAAACAGAACCAAACATATCCAGAATTGCCTTGATGCAGCTGTAACAGGTTAGGAGATCAGTGCCATGGATGCTCGTGGCTCGAACCAGTTGCGGCCTGAAAGGTTGCATCTAGTTGTCTTTATAATCACCAAGGGTAAGCTCTGGGTCGTACCCTTGTACTGCCCCTCGACGATGGCTGACCCCAGTGCATGGAGGTCTTCCCCCGACCGCGTGCCTAGAGCCACAGCCTTGTCCAGACGAGACGGTGGCTTCTTCGGCAAAGCACGGCGGAATGTGTCTTCACTGATGGTTGAGTGCGATGCCCCCGTATCCACTTCGAAAACCAGGTTGACCCTGTGAACGTGAAGTTCAACCATATGCTTTGGTGTCAAAGACGCAGCCAAGGGGTGGTTGAGGTCGTAGCATTTGTCTTGGTGACATGGCTAGGTTTTGCTTAACGAATGGAATGATTGATTGATTGTAGGGTTTAACGCGCCGACGCAACGCAGGCGATGAGACGCGCCGTAGTGAAGGGCTCCGGATTAATTTTGACCACCTGGGGATCTTCAACGTGCGCCGAAATCTCGTACACACGGGCGTTTTTGCTTTTCGCCTCCATCATAAAAGCAGCCGCCGCGGCCGGGAATCGAACCCGCGACTTCGTGCTCAGCAGCGCAACGCCGTAGCCACTGAGACGCCGTGGCGGGTAATCATTTTTTTTTCCTGAGCCTCTGACATAGTTACGAATTTTGCTGCAGTTTGTGACTATGATGATCATGGTAAAGGAAGAGGAGGAGGAGGAGGAGGAGGAGGGTTAGAAGCGTTATTTTCTTATTCCTTTTTTTTTTGTGACGCTGAGGTAGAGTTATGAGTTCTGACTCTGACGGCGTGGACCCTGAAGGGGCGTGCTGCGCAAGCCTGAGGAGCATTGGATTGCATTGGATTGGATTGAACTTAAATTGAATTGGATTGGATTGGATTTAATTAGATTGTATTGAATTGGATTGGAAATCCAATCCAATTGGAGTACGGGTGTGTATAGAATTTGGTCTGCATATTCGTCGGTATGCGTATTCCAGAGGAGTGACGTCAGAGCCGCGGCAGACGCAGTGGAGCCGGCGCGTGCCCAGCTGTGCGCCCCCGTTGCGCAGTAGCCAAGTCTGACGCTGCGCCGAAGCCGCTTGATAGCCCTTTCGCGTGGCTCCTCGCGTGGCATGCGCGAGTAGTAGTGAATGGACTGGACGGCACCGCATTGGACTGCACTGGACTAATGTGGATTGGATTGGATTGGATTGCTGAAGCTTGGCTCACGCTACGTATATCCTGGCATAGCCGAGCTCAGCCACTGCTATTTTTTTTTCATCCGTCGATCACGCCGCTTTGCACACGGTCAACGCAGCTGACTTTTCTGCGATACTGAGCCATTTACTCTTCGCGCTAATTACAAGAAGTCTTTACTGTCGCGACCATTTTTGTGTTCGAATATGCAGTCCTTCAACATTTTTCAAGGAAAGAAGAAGACGAAAAAGCAACCCTGAATAGCAGCAGGAGATCACCTTACCGGTTTCCCCTCCCATGTAATCATTGCAACCGACGCCTCTGTGCGGAATGAGAAGGCAGGAGTGGGAATTTTTTCTCCCGGTTTGGATTGGGCGTTTTCCCTCCGATTGCCTGACTTCACTACATCTTTTCATGCTGAATATCTAGCGATTGTTCTGGCCCTTAGAAAGCTACATTCGGATACAAATCACGCAATTGTGCTTACAGATTCTCTTTCTGTTTGCACTGCTCTATCGTGCTCAAAGTCTTCTCCCCTACGTCGGGCCCTTGGGTATTTACTGCCTCCGTCTTTACAAAAACTTCGTTTGGTATGGGTGCCTGGACACGCAGGTATCTGGCTCAACGAAGCGGCCGACACTCTGGCGGGCATTGCAGTGGATGGCCCAGTGATGGAGGTTCTACCACCCATAAATTTTGTCACCTCGGCACGCTTTCGAAGATTAGGCCTGCTACAAAGCATGGAGGAATCTGCGTACGCAAGTTATGACCTCGAGCACCTTAGGCACTCATGGAAGTGCCGGATTAGTCAGTCACGAGCTTGTGAAGTTACCCTCACCAGCTTTCGGTGTGGTGTCCCAAACTTAAATTATTACTTGTATCGCTGCAATCTGGCCCCTTCACCACTCTGTGCATTTTGTAACGAATTAGAAACAGCTGAACATTTTTTCCTCTCCTGCCGACGGTACTCCTCCATACGAAAAAGATACTTGGAAAACAGCTTTAACAAATTGGCCTTCCCACTGTCTGTTCCTCTGATCTTATCGTTCGGGGCGAAGGCACTGGGTTTTAGCCGCGCAGATCTTTGCTCCGCCGTGCACTTGTTCATTTCGGAATCTGGCCGTCTCCCGTGCTAGCCCCAGGCCATGCCGGGCTTCCCTCAAAAAGATCCCTGCGTGTATGATCGCTACTATCAGTGCCTTCCCGCCCACTGCCTCTCCTTCGCCAGCTTCCCTTCTTGTTTTATTTCTCTACGTACTTTTCATGTTTTCTTTCCTTTATTTTTTTATTTTATTTTATGTTGTTTTCAACACTTCCTGATGCTACGTCTCATGTTTGAGCAGTTTTTTTTTCTGTATATATTTCCCTAATATTTTATTTACCTCCTTAAATGTCTTTCTTTAATTACTTTGTAATTTCTCTCTGTGAGCGCCCCTTTCCTGGCCAATCCCCCTGAGTGGGTATGAGCCATCTCTTTTGGCACCACCACCACCACCACCACGTCCCGCCTCACTCCCATTTGGCATTTTAAGGCCACAGCCCCAAAGCCACGCCAACACACACAGTCGAAGGTTGGGTGTTCGCTACAGGTAAGCTTTATTTACAAACGGTGCATCCTTGCCAACCAAGTTCCATATAATCGCTTGCAATGAGGGGTCAGAAAAACAGAGGGATCATAGGAAGGTAAGATGTGACCAGACTTGGATAAATGAATGAATGAATGAATGAATGAAAGAAAGACAGGCGCCTGTCCTCACAGGGCCAAGCTATATATAACCCACGCTTGGCCTGTCCGCTATCACGCGCCGTTTACGGACACCTGTCCCTCTCGCACACTCGCTGCATCAGAAGATGTCGTTATCTACCTGTTATGAACCTTCCCAGCACATAGAAACTCACGTATGCAACTCCCCCGAAGTACAGGGCGCCATCCTGGGAGACGCCCAGATTTTCAGCGTTTCATATGGGGGCCCCAGCAACGGTATCTTCTCGCATTTTTGCGTGTAACCGGTGCAGTCTAGTAACTTTGAGGACTTCCTTTTATGCCCTAGTGCAGTCTACCGCAAAAAAAAAAATATATTCTTCATTAGGTTGAGTTCCGTCGCAAGCAGGTGTTTCCTAGTGTAAATTTTTTTTTTTTAAATCCTTAACACGTTAACCTTTTAATGCGAAAGCCTCAGATCTCTATGTTTCATGAAACCCGTTGTGGGGCACAGAATTCTCTACAGAAAACTAGAGTGCGAGTCCGGAACCGGCAACCGGGAAAGCGAAACAGTAGCTCCCGGACTAGAGTTCTGTGAAAGGTCGACGAACAGTAGAACATTGTGGACGCGCACTGTGTACGTCGCCGCGTGGGCT